>NW_026988481.1:6252500-7502500 GCF_030222135.1 Aotus nancymaae | reverse complement strand
TATGATGACATCATAATTAGTATGCACTATGACGTCACAATGTATTATGACGTCATAATGTATCCGCATTATTACATCACAATATATTATGAGAGCGCAATTTGCAGGTATTATGAGCAACTTCGCTTACCCCAATTTGTGTCACATCTACTGGAGCATCATGAGCATGTATTATGACGTCACAGTATATGATGACATCATAATTAGTAAGCACTATGACGTCACAATGTATTATGACGTCATAATGTATCCGCATTATGACATCACAATATATTATTAGTGCGCAATTTGCAGGTATTATGAGCAATTTCTCTTACCACAATTTGTGTCACATCTACTGGAGAATCATGAGCATGTATTATGACGTCACGGTATATGATGACATCATAATTAGTATGCACTATGACGTCACAATGTATTATGACGTCATAATGTATGCACATTATGACATCAAAATATATTATGAGAGCGCAGTTTGCAGGAACTATGAGCTATTTCTCTTACCCCAATGTTTGTCACATCTACTGGAGAATCATGAGCATGTATTATGACGTCACAGTAAATGATGACATCATAATTAGTATGCACTATGATGTCACAATGTATTATGACGTCATAATGTATCCGCATTATGACATCACAATATATTATGAGAGCGCAATTTGCAGGTATTATGAGCAATTTCTCTTACCCCAATTTGTGTCACATCTACTGGAGCATCATGAGCATGTATTATGACGTCACAGTATATGATGACATCATAATTAGTATGCACTATGACGTCACAATGTATTATGACGTCATAATGTATCCGCATTATGACATCACAATATATTATGAGAGCGCAATTTGCAGGAACTATGAGCAATTTCTCTTAACCCAATTTGTGTCACATCTACTGGAGCATCATGAGAATGTATTTTGACGTCACAGTATATGATGACAACATAATTAGTATGCACTATGAAATCACAATGTTTTATGACGTCATAATGTATCCGCATTATGACATCACAATAGATTATTAGGGCGCAATTTGCAGGTATTATGAGCAAATTCTCTTACCCCAATTTGTGTCACATCTACTGGAGCATCATGAGCATGTATTATGACGTCACAGTATATGATGACATCATAATTACTATGCACTATGACCTCACAATGTATTATGACGTCATAATGTATCCGCATTATGACATCACAATATATTATGAGAGCGCAATTTGCAGGAACTTTGAGCAATTTCTCTTAACCCAATTTGTGTCACATCTACTGGAGCATCATGAGAATGTATTATGACGTCACAGTATATGATGACATCATAATTAGTATGCACTATGAAATCACAATGTTTTATGACGTCATAATGTATCCGCATTATGACATCACAATAGATTATAAGTGCGCAATTTGCAGGTATTATGAGCAATTTCTCTTACCCCAATTCGTGTCACATCTACTGGAGCATCATGAGCATGTATTATGACGTCACAGTATATAATGACATCATAATTAATATGCAGTATGACGTCAAAATGTATTATGACGTCATAATGTATGCACATTATGAAATCACAATATATTATGAGAGCGCAATTTGCAGGTTTTATGAGCAATTTCTCTTACCCCAATTTGTGTCACATCTACTGGAGCATCATGAGCATGTATTATGACGTCAGAGTATATGATGACATCATAATTAGTATGCACTATGACGTCACAATGTATTATGACGTCATAATGTATCCGAATTATGACATCACAATATATTATGAGAGCGCAATTTGCAGGTATTATGAGCAATTTCTCTTACCCCAATTTGTGTCACATCTACTGGAGCATCATGAGCATGTATTTTGACGTCACAGTATGTGATGACATCATAATTAGTATGCACTATGACGTCACAATGTATTATGACGTCATAATATATCCGCATTATGACATCACAATATATTATTAGTGCGCAATTTGCAGGTATTATGAGCAATTTCTCTTACCACAATTTGTGTCACATCTACTGGAGCATCATGAGCATGTATTATGACGTCACAGCATATGATGACATCATAATTAGTATGCACTATGATGTCACAATGTATTATGACGTCATAATGTATGCGCATTATGACATCACAATATATTATGAGAGCGCAATTTGCAGGAACTATGAGCAATTTCTCTTACCCCAATGTTTGTCACATCTACTGGAGAATCATGAGCATGTATTATGACGTCACACTAAATGATGACATCATAATTAGTATGCAGTATGACGTCACAATGTATTATGACGTCATAATGTATCCGCTTTATGACATCACAATATATGATGAGAGTGCAATTTGCAGGTTTTATGACCAATTTCGCTTACCCCAATTTCTGTCACATCTACTGGAGCATCATGAGCATGTATTATGACGTCACAGTATATGATGACATCATAAATAGTATGCACTATGACGTCACAATGTATTATGACGTCAAAATGTATCCGCATGTTTACATCACAATATATTATGAGAGCGCAATTTGCAGGTATTATGACCAATTTCTCTTACCCCAATTTGTGTCACATCTACTGGAGCATCATGAGCATGTATTATGACGTCACAACATATGATGACATCATAACTAAAATGCACTATGACGTCACAAGGAATTATGGCGTCATAATGTATCTGCATTATGACATCACAGTATATTATGAGAGCGCAATTTGCAGGTATTATGAGCAATTTCTCTTACCCCAATTTGTGTAACATCTACTGGAGCATCATGAGCATGTACTATGACGTCACAGTATATGATGATATAATAATTAGTATACACTATGACGTCACAATATATTTTGACGTCAATATGTATCCGCATTATGACATCACAATATATTATGAGAGCGCAATTTGCAGGTATTATGAGCAATTTATCTTACCCCAATTTGTGTCACATCTACTGGAGCATCATGAGCATGTATTATGACGTCACAGTATATGATGACATCATAATTAGTATGCAATATGACGTCACAATGTATTATGACGTCATAATGTATCCGCATTATGACATCACAATATATTATGATAGCGCAATTTGCAGATATTATGAGCAATTTCTCTTACCCCAATTGGTGTGACATCTACTGGAGCATCATGAGCATATATTATGACGTCACAGAATATGATGACATCATAAGTAGTATGCACTATGACGTCACAATGTATTATGACGACATAATGTATCCGCATTATGACATCACAATATATTATGAGAGCGCAATTTGCAGGTTTTATGACCAATTTCGCTTACCCCAATTTCTGTGAAATCTACTGGAGCAACATGAGCATGTATTATGACGTCACAGTATATGATGAGATCATAATTAATATGCAGTATGATGTCACAATGTATTATGACGTCATAATGTATCCGCATTATGACATCACAATATATTATGAGAGCGCAACATGCAGGTATTATGAGCAATTTCTCTTACCACAATTTGTGTCACATCTACTGGAGCATCATGAGCATGTATTATGACGTCACAGCATATGATGACATCATAATTAGTATGCACTATGACGTCACAATGTAGTATGACGTCATAATGTATCCGCATTATGACATCACAATATATTATGAGAGCGCAATTTGCAGGTTTTATGACAAATTTCGCTTACCACAATTTGTGTCACATCTACTGGAGCATCATTAGCATGTATTATGATGTCACAGTATATGATGACATCATAATTAGTATGCAGTATGATGTCACAATGTATTATGACATCGTAATGTATCCGCATTATGACATGACAATATATTATGAGAGCGCAACGTGCAGGTATTATGAGCAATTTCTCTTACCCCAATTTGTGTCACATCTAGTGGAGCATCATGAGCATGTATTATGACGTCACAGTATATGATGACATCATGATTAGTATGCAGTATGACGCCACAATGTATTATGACGTCATAATGTATTCGCATTCTGACATCACAATATATTATGAGAGCACAACATGCAGGTATTATGAGCAATTTCTCTTACCCGAATTTGTTTCACATCTACTGGAGCATCATGAGCATGTTTTATGACGTCACAGTATATGATGACATCATAATTAGTATGCAGTATGACGTCACAATGTATTATGACGTCATAATGTTTCCGCATTATGTCATCACAATATATTATGAGAGCGCAATTTGCAGGTTTTATGACCAATTTGGCTTAACCCAATTTGTGTGACATCTACTGGAGCATCATGAGCATGTATTATGACGTCAGAGTATATGATGACATCATAATTAGTATGCAGCATGACATCACAATGTATTATGACGTCATAATTTTTCCGCATTATGACATCACAATATATTATGAGAGCACAACATGCAGGTATTATGAGCAATTTCTCTTACCCCAATTTGTGTCACATCTACTGGAGCATAATGAGCATGCATTATGACGTCACAGTATATGATGACATCATAAGTAGTATGCACTATGACGTCACGTTTTATGACGACATAATGTATCCGCATTATGACATCACAATATATTATGAGAGCGCAATTTGCAGGTTTTATGACCAATTTCGCTTACCCCAATTTGTGTCACATCTGGAGCAACATGAGCATGTATTATGACATCACAGTATATGATGACATCATAATTAATATGCAGTATGACGTCACAGTGTATTATGACGTCATAATGTATCCGCATTATGACATCACAATATATTATGAGAGCGCAACATGCAGGTATTATGAGCAATTTCTCTTACCCCAATTTGTGTCACATCTACTGGAGCATCATGAGCATGTATTATGACGTCACAGCATATGATGACATCATAATTAGTATGCACTATGACGTCACAATGCAGTATGACGTCATAACGTATCCGCATTATGACATCACAATATATTATGAGAGCGCAATTTGCAGGTTTTATGACAAATTTCGCTTACCCCAATTTGTGTCACATCTACTGGAGCATCATGAGCATGTATTATGATGTCACAGTATATGATGACATCATAATTAGTATGCAGTATGATGTCACAATGTATTATGACATCGTAATTTATCCGCATTATGACACCACAATATATTATGAGAGCGCAACGTACAGGTATTATGAGCAATTTCTCTTACCCCAATTTGTGTCACATCTACTGGAGCATCATGAGCATGTATTATGACGTCACAGTATATGATGACATCATGATTAGTGTGCAGTATGACGCCACAATGTATTATGACGTCATAATGTATTCGCATTCTGACATCACAATATATTATGAGAGCGCAACATGCAGGTATTATGAGCAATTTCTCTTACCCCAATTTGTGTCACATCTACTGGAGTATCATGAGCATGTATTATGACGTCACAGTATATGATGACATCATAATTAGTATGCAGTATGACGTCACAATATATTATGACGTCATAATGTATCCGCATTATGACATCACAATATATTATGAGAGCGCAATTTGCAGGTTTTATGACCAATTTCGCTTACCCCAATTTGTGTCACATCTACTGGAGCATCATGAGCATGTATTATGACGTCACAGTATATGATGACATCATAATTAGTATGCACTATGACGTCACAATGTATTATGACGTCATAATGTATCCGCATTATGACATCACAATAGATTATTAGTGCGCAATTTGCAGGTATTATGAGCAATTTCTCTTACCCCAATTTGTGTCACATCTACTGGAGCATCATGAGCATGTATTATGACGTCACAGTATATAATGACATCATAATTAATATGCAGTATGACGTCACAATGTATTATGACGTCATAATGTATGCACATTATGACATCACAATATATTATGAGAGCGCAATTTGCAGGTTTTATGAGCAATTTCTCTTACTCCAATTTGTGTCACATCTACTGGAGCATCATGAGCATGTATTATGACGTTAGAGTATATGATGACATCATAATTAGTATGCACTATGACGTCACAATGTATTATGACGTCATAATGTATCCGCATTATGACATCACAATATATTATGAGAGCGCAATTTGCAGGTATTATGAGCAATTTCTCTTACCCCAATTTGTGTCACATCTACTGGAGCATCATGAGCATGTATTATGACGTCACAGTATGTAATGACATCATAATTAGTATGCACTATGACGTCACAATGTATTATGACGTCATAATATATCCGCATTATGACATCACAATATATTATTAGTGCGCAATTTGCAGGTATTATGAGCAATTTCTCTTACCACAATTTGTGTCACATCTACTGGAGCATCATGAGCATGTATTATGACGTCACAGTATATGATGACATCATAATTAGTATGCACTATGATGTCACAATGTATTATGACGTCATAATGTATGCGCATTATGACATCACAATATATTATGAGAGCGCAATTTGCAGGAACTATGAGCAATTTCTCTTACCCCAATGTTTGTCACATCTACTGGAGAATCATGAGCATGTATTATGACGTCACACTAAATGATGACATCATAATTAGTATGCAGTATGACGTCACAATGTATTATGACGTCATAATGTATCCGCATTATGACTTCACAATATATGATGAGAGTGCAATTTGCAGGTTTTATGACCAATTTCGCTTACCCCAATTTCTGTCACATCTACTGGAGCATCATGAGCATGTATTATGACGTCACAGTATATGATGACATCATAAGTAGTATGCACTATGACGTCACAATGTATTATGACGTCATAATGTATCCGCATGTTTACGTCACAATATATTATGAGAGCGCAATTTGCAGGTATTATGACCAATTTCTCTTACCCCAATTTGTGTCACATCTACTGGAGCATCATGAGCATGTATTATGACGTCACAACATATGATGACATCATAACTAAAATGCACTATGACGTCACAAGGAATTATGTTCTCATAATGTATCTGCATTATGACATCACAGTATATTATGAGAGCGCAATTTGCAGGTATTATGAGCAATTTCTCTTACCCCAATTTGTGTAACATCTACTGGAGCATCATGAGCATGTACTATGACGTCACAGTATATGATGATATAATAATTAGTATACACTATGACGTCACAATATATTTTGACGTCAATATGTATCCGCATTATGACATCACAATATATTATGAGAGCGCAATTTGCAGGTATTATGAGCAATTTATCTTACCCCAATTTGTGTCACATCTACTGGAGCATCATGAGCATGTATTATGACGTCACAGTATATGATGACATCATAATTAGTATGCACTATGATGTCACAATGTATTATGACGTCATAATGTATGCGCATTATGACATCACAATATATTATGAGAGCGCAATTTGCAGGAACTATGAGCAATTTCTCTTACCCCAATGTTTGTCACATCTACTGGAGAATCATGAGCATGTATTATGACGTCACACTAAATGATGACATCATAATTAGTATGCAGTATGACGTCACAATGTATTATGACGTCATAATGTATCCGCTTTATGACATCACAATATATGATGAGAGTGCAATTTGCAGGTTTTATGACCAATTTCGCTTACCCCAATTTCTGTCACATCTACTGGAGCATCATGAGCATGTATTATGACGTCACAGTATATGATGACATCATAAGTAGTATGCACTATGACGTCACAATGTATTATGACGTCAAAATGTATCCGCATGTTTACATCACAATATATTATGAGAGCGCAATTTGCAGGTATTATGACCAATTTCTCTTACCCCAATTTGTGTCACATCTACTGGAGCATCATGAGCATGTATTATGACGTCACAACATATGATGACATCATAACTAAAATGCACTATGACGTCACAAGGAATTATGGCGTCATAATGTATCTGCATTATGACATCACAGTATATTATGAGAGCGCAATTTGCAGGTATTATGAGCAATTTCTCTTACCCCAATTTGTGTAACATCTACTGGAGCATCATGAGCATGTACTATGACGTCACAGTATATGATGATATAATAATTAGTATACACTATGACGTCACAATATATTTTGACGTCAATATGTATCCGCATTATGACATCACAATATATTATGAGAGCGCAATTTGCAGGTATTATGAGCAATTTATCTTACCCCAATTTGTGTCACATCTACTGGAGCATCATGAGCATGTATTATGACGTCACAGTATATGATGACATCATAATTAGTATGCAATATGACGTCACAATGTATTATGACGTCATAATGTATCCGCATTATGACATCACAATATATTATGATAGCGCAATTTGCAGATATTATGAGCAATTTCTCTTACCCCAATTGGTGTGACATCTACTGGAGCATCATGAGCATATATTATGACGTCACAGAATATGATGACATCATAAGTAGTATGCACTATGACGTCACAATGTATTATGACGACATAATGTATCTGCATTATGACATCACAGTATATTATGAGAGCGCAATTTGCAGGTTTTATGACCAATTTCGCTTACCCCAATTTCTGTCAACTCTACTGGAGCAACATGAGCATGTATTATGACGTCACAGTATATGATGAGATCATAATTAATATGCAGTATGACGTCACAATGTATTATGACGTCATAATGTATCCGCATTATGACATCACAATATATTATGAGAGCGCAACATGCAGGTATTATGAGCAATTTCTCTTACCCCAATTTGTGTCACATCTACTGGAGCATCATGAGCATGTATTATGACGTCACAGCATATGATGACATCATAATTAGTATGCACTATGACGTCACAATGTAGTATGACGTCATAATGTATCCGCATTATGACATCACAATATATTATGAGAGCGCAATTTGCAGGTTTTATGACAAATTTCGCTTACCACAATTTGTGTCACATCTACTGGAGCATCATTAGCATGTATTATGATGTCACAGTATATGATGACATCATAATTAGTATGCAGTATGATGTCACAATGTATTATGACATCGTAATGTATCCGCATTATGACATGACAATATATTATGAGAGCGCAACGTGCAGGTATTATGAGCAATTTCTCTTACCCCAATTTGTGTCACATCTAGTGGAGCATCATGAGCATGTATTATGACGTCACAGTATATGATGACATCATGATTAGTATGCAGTATGACGCCACAATGTATTATGACGTCATAATGTATTCGCATTCTGACATCACAATATATTACGAGAGCACAACATGCAGGTATTATGAGCAATTTCTCTTACCCGAATTTGTTTCACATCTACTGGAGCATCATGAGCATGTTTTATGACGTCACAGTATATGATGACATCATAATTAGTATGCAGTATGACGTCACAATGTATTATGACGTCATAATGTATCCGCATTATGTCATCACAATATATTATGAGAGCGCAATTTGCAGGTTTTATGACCAATTTGGCTTAACCCAATTTCTGTGACATCTACTGGAGCATCATGAGCATGTATTATGACGTCAGAGTATATGATGACATCATAATTAGTATGCAGCATGACATCACAATGTATTATGACGTCATAATTTTTCCGCATTATGACATCACAATATATTATGAGAGCACAACATGCAGGTATTATGAGCAATTTCTCTTACCCCAATTTGTGTCACATCTACTGGAGCATAATGAGCATGCATTATGACGTCACAGTATATGATGACATCATAAGTAATATGCACTATGACGTCACGTTTTATGACGACATAATGTATCCACATTATGACATCACAATATATTATGAGAGCGCAATTTGCAGGTTTTATGACCAATTTCGCTTACCCCAATTTGTGTCACATCTGGAGCAACATGAGCATGTATTATGACATCACAGTATATGATGACATCATAATTAATATGCAGTATGACGTCACAGTGTATTATGACGTCATAATGTATCCGCATTATGACATCACAATATGTTATGAGAGCGCAACATGCAGGTATTATGAGCAATTTCTCTTACCCCAATTTGTGTCACATCTACTGGAGCATCATGAGCATGTATTATGACGTCACAGCATATGATGACATCATAATTAGTATGCACTATGACGTCACAATGCAGTATGACGCCACAATGTATTATGACGTCATAATGTATTCGCATTCTGACATCACAATATATTATGAGAGCGCAACATGCAGGTATTATGAGCAATTTCTCTTACCCCAATTTGTGTCACATCTACTGGAGTATCATGAGCATGTATTATGACGTCACAGTATATGATGACATCATAATTAGTATGCAGTATGACGTCACAATATATTATGACGTCATAATGTATCCGCATTATGACGTCACAATATATTATGAGAGCGCAATTTGCAGGTTTTATGACCAATTTCGCTTACCCCAATTTGTGTCACATCTACTGGAGCATCATGAGCATGTATTATGACGTCACAGTATATGATGACATCATAATTAGTATGCACTATGACGTCACAATGTATTATGACGTCATAATGTATCCGCATTATGACATCACAATATATTATGAGAGCGCAATTTGCAGGAATTATGAGCAATTTCTCTTACCCCAATTTGTGTCACATCTACTGGAGCATCATGAGCATGTATTATGACGTCACAGTATGTAATGACATCATAATTAGTATGCACTATGACGTCACAATGTATTATGACGTCATAATATATCCGCATTATGACATCACAATATATTATTAGTGCGCAATTTGCAGGTATTATGAGCAATTTCTCTTACCACAATTTGTGTCACATCTACTGGAGCATCATGAGCATGTATTATGACGTCACAGTATATGATGACATCATAATTAGTATGCACTATGATGTCACAATGTATTATGACGTCATAATGTATGCGCATTATGACATCACAATATATTATGAGAGCGCAATTTGCAGGAACTATGAGCAATTTCTCTTACCCCAATGTTTGTCACATCTACTGGAGAATCATGAGCATGTATTATGACGTCACACTAAATGATGACATCATAATTAGTATGCAGTATGACGTCACAATGTATTATGACGTCATAATGTATCCGCATTATGACTTCACAATATATGATGAGAGTGCAATTTGCAGGTTTTATGACCAATTTCGCTTACCCCAATTTCTGTCACATCTACTGGAGCATCATGAGCATGTATTATGACGTCACAGTATATGATGACATCATAAGTAGTATGCACTATGACGTCACAATGTATTATGACGTCATAATGTATCCGCATGTTTACATCACAATATATTATGAGAGCGCAATTTGCAGGTATTATGACCAATTTCTCTTACCCCAATTTGTGTCACATCTACTGGAGCATCATGAGCATGTATTATGACGTCACAACATATGATGACATCATAACTAAAATGCACTATGACGTCACAAGGAATTATGTTCTCATAATGTATCTGCATTATGACATCACAGTATATTATGAGAGCGCAATTTGCAGGTATTATGAGCAATTTCTCTTACCCCAATTTGTGTAACATCTACTGGAGCATCATGAGCATGTACTATGACGTCACAGTATATGATGATATAATAATTAGTATACACTATGACGTCACAATATATTTTGACGTCAATATGTATCCGCATTATGACATCACAATATATTATGAGAGCGCAATTTGCAGGTATTATGAGCAATTTCTCTAACCCCAATTTGTGTCACATCTACTGGAGAATCATGAGCATGTATTATGATGTCACAGTATATGATGACATCATAATTAGTATGCACTATGACGTCACAATGTATTATGACGTCATAATGTATCCGCATTATTACATCACAATATATTATGAGAGCGCAATTTGCAGGTATTATGAGCAACTTCGCTTACCTCAATTTGTGTCACATCTACTGGAGCATCATGAGCATGTATTATGACGTCACAGTATATGATGACATCATAATTAGTATGCACTATGACGTCACAATGTATTATGACGTCATAATGTATCCACATTATGACATCTCAATATATTATGAGAGCGCAATTTGCAGTTATTATGAGCAATTTCGCTTACCCCAATTTGTGTCACATCAACTGGAGCATCATGAGCATGTATTATGACGTCACAGTATATGATGACATCATAATTAGTATGCACTATGACGTCACAATGTATTTTGACGTCATAATGTATCCGCATTATTACATCACAATATATTATGAGAGCGCAATTTGCAGGTATTATGAGCAACTTCGCTTACCCCAATTTGTGTCACATCTACTGGAGCATCATGAGCATGTATTATGACGTCACAGTATATGATGACATCATAATTAGTAAGCACTATGACGTCACAATGTATTATGACGTCATAATATATCCGCATTATGACATCACAATATATTATTAGTGCGCAATTTGCAGGTATTATGAGCAATTTCTCTTACCACAATTTGTGTCACATCTACTGGAGCATCATGAGCATGTATTATGACGTCACGGTATATGATGACATCATAATTAGTATGCACTATGATGTCACAATGTATTATGACGTCATAATGTATGCACATTAAGACATCACAATATATTATGAGAGCGCAGTTTGCAGGAACTATGAGCTATTTCTCTTAACCCAATTTGTGTCACATCTACTGGAGCATCATGAGAATGTATTATGACGTCACAGTATATGATGACATCATAATTAGTATGCACTATGAAATCACAATGTTTTATGACGTCATAATGTATCCGCATTATGACATCACAATAGATTATTAGTGCGCAATTTGCAGGTATTATGAGCAATTTCTCTTACCCCAATTTGTGTCACATCTACTGGAGCATCATGAGCATGTATTATGACGTCACAGTATATAATGACATCATAATTAATATGCAGTATGACGTCACAATGAATTATGACGTCATAATGTATGCACATTATGAAATCACAATATATTATGAGAGCGCAATTTGCAGGTTTTATGAGCAATTTCTCTTACCCCAATTTGTGTCACATCTACTGGAGCATCATGAGCATGTATTATGACGTCAGAGTATATGATGACATCATAATTAGTATGCACTATGATGTCACAATGTATTATGACGTCATAATGTATCCGAATTATGACATCACAATATATTATGAGAGCGCAATTTGCAGGTATTATGAGCAATTTCTCTTACCCCAATTTGTGTCACATCTACTGGAGCATCATGAGCATGTATTATGACGTCACAGTATATGATGACATCATAAGTAGTATGCACTATGACGTCACAATGTATTATGACGTCATAATGTATCCGCATGTTTACGTCACAATATATTATGAGAGCGCAATTTGCAGGTATTATGACCAATTTCTCTTACCCCAATTTGTGTCACATCTACTGGAGCATCATGAGCATGTATTATGACGTCACAACATATGATGACATCATAACTAAAATGCACTATGACGTCACAAGGAATTATGTTCTCATAATGTATCTGCATTATGACATCACAGTATATTATGAGAGCGCAATTTGCAGGTATTATGAGCAATTTCTCTTACCCCAATTTGTGTAACATCTACTGGAGCATCATGAGCATGTACTATGACGTCACAGTATATGATGATATAATAATTAGTATACACTATGACGTCACAATATATTTTGACGTCAATATGTATCCGCATTATGACATCACAATATATTATGAGAGCGCAATTTGCAGGTATTATGAGCAATTTATCTTACCCCAATTTGTGTCACATCTACTGGAGCATCATGAGCATGTATTATGACGTCACAGTATATGATGACATCATAATTAGTATGCACTATGATGTCACAATGTATTATGACGTCATAATGTATGCGCATTATGACATCACAATATATTATGAGAGCGCAATTTGCAGGAACTATGAGCAATTTCTCTTACCCCAATGTTTGTCACATCTACTGGAGAATCATGAGCATGTATTATGACGTCACACTAAATGATGACATCATAATTAGTATGCAGTATGACGTCACAATGTATTATGACGTCATAATGTATCCGCTTTATGACATCACAATATATGATGAGAGTGCAATTTGCAGGTTTTATGACCAATTTCGCTTACCCCAATTTCTGTCACATCTACTGGAGCATCATGAGCATGTATTATGACGTCACAGTATATGATGACATCATAAGTAGTATGCACTATGACGTCACAATGTATTATGACGTCAAAATGTATCCGCATGTTTACATCACAATATATTATGAGAGCGCAATTTGCAGGTATTATGACCAATTTCTCTTACCCCAATTTGTGTCACATCTACTGGAGCATCATGAGCATGTATTATGACGTCACAACATATGATGACATCATAACTAAAATGCACTATGACGTCACAAGGAATTATGGCGTCATAATGTATCTGCATTATGACATCACAGTATATTATGAGAGCGCAATTTGCAGGTATTATGAGCAATTTCTCTTACCCCAATTTGTGTAACATCTACTGGAGCATCATGAGCATGTACTATGACGTCACAGTATATGATGATATAATAATTAGTATACACTATGACGTCACAATATATTTTGACGTCAATATGTATCCGCATTATGACATCACAATATATTATGAGAGCGCAATTTGCAGGTATTATGAGCAATTTATCTTACCCCAATTTGTGTCACATCTACTGGAGCATCATGAGCATGTATTATGACGTCACAGTATATGATGACATCATAATTAGTATGCAATATGACGTCACAATGTATTATGACGTCATAATGTATCCGCATTATGACATCACAATATATTATGATAGCGCAATTTGCAGATATTATGAGCAATTTCTCTTACCCCAATTGGTGTGACATCTACTGGAGCATCATGAGCATATATTATGACGTCACAGAATATGATGACATCATAAGTAGTATGCACTATGACGTCACAATGTATTATGACGACATAATGTATCTGCATTATGACATCACAATATATTATGAGAGCGCAATTTGCAGGTTTTATGACCAATTTCGCTTACCCCAATTTCTGTCAAATCTACTGGAGCAACATGAGCATGTATTATGACGTCACAGTATATGATGAGATCATAATTAATATGCAGTATGACGTCACAATGTATTATGACGTCATAATGTATCCGCATTATGACATCACAATATATTATGAGAGCGCAACATGCAGGTATTATGAGCAATTTCTCTTACCCCAATTTGTGTCACATCTACTGGAGCATCATGAGCATGTATTATGACGTCACAGCATATGATGACATCATAATTAGTATGCACTATGACGTCACAATGTAGTATGACGTCATAATGTATCCGCATTATGACATCACAATATATTATGAGAGCGCAATTTGCAGGTTTTATGACAAATTTCGCTTACCACAATTTATGTCACATCTACTGGAGCATCATTAGCATGTATTATGATGTCACAGTATATGATGACATCATAATTAGTATGCAGTATGATGTCACAATGTATTATGACATCGTAATGTATCCGCATTATGACATGACAATATATTATGAGAGCGCAACGTGCAGGTATTATGAGCAATTTCTCTTACCCCAATTTGTGTCACATCTAGTGGAGCATCATGAGCATGTATTATGACGTCACAGTATATGATGACATCATGATTAGTATGCAGTATGACGCCACAATGTATTATGACGTCATAATGTATTCGCATTCTGACATCACAATATATTATGAGAGCACAACATGCAGGTATTATGAGCAATTTCTCTTACCCGAATTTGTTTCACATCTACTGGAGCATCATGAGCATGTTTTATGACGTCACAGTATATGATGACATCATAATTAGTATGCAGTATGACGTCACAATGTATTATGACGTCATAATGTATCCGCATTATGTCATCACAATATATTATGAGAGCGCAATTTGCAGGTTTTATGACCAATTTGGCTTAACCCAATTTGTGTGACATCTACTGGAGCATCATGAGCATGTATTATGACGTCAGAGTATATGATGACATCATAATTAGTATGCAGCATGACATCACAATGTATTATGACGTCATAATTTTTCCGCATTATGACATCGCAATATATTATGAGAGCACAACATGCAGGTATTATGAGCAATTTCTCTTACCCCAATTTGTGTCACATCTACTGGAGCATAATGAGCATGCATTATGACGTCACAGTATATGATGACATCATAAGTAGTATGCACTATGACGTCACGTTTTATGACGACATAATGTATCCGCATTATGACATCACAATATATTATGAGAGCGCAATTTGCAGGTTTTATGACCAATTTCGCTTACCCCAATTTGTGTCACATCTGGAGCAACATGAGCATGTATTATGACATCACAGTATATGTTGACATCATAATTAATATGCAGTATGACGTCACAGTGTATTATGACGTCATAATGTATCCGCATTATGACATCACAATATATTATGAGAGCGCAACATGCAGGTATTATGAGCAATTTCTCTTACCCCAATTTGTGTCACATCTACTGGAGCATCATGAGCATGTATTATGACGTCACAGCATATGATGACATCATAATTAGTATGCACTATGACGTCACAATGCAGTATGACGTCATAATGTATCCGCATTATGACATCACAATATATTATGAGAGCGCAATTTGCAGGTTTTTTGACAAATTTCGCTTACCCCAATTTGTGTCACATCTACTGGAGCATCATGAGCATGTATTATGATGTCACAGTATATGATGACATCATAATTAGTATGCAGTATGATGTCACAATGTATTATGACATCGTAATTTATCCGCATTATGACACCACAATATATTATGAGAGCGCAACGTACAGGTATTATGAGCAATTTCTCTTACCCCAATTTGTGTCACATCTACTGGAGCATCATGAGCATGTATTATGACCTCACAGTATATGATGACATCATGATTAGTGTGCAGTATGACGCCACAATGTATTATGACGTCATAATGTATTCGCATTCTGACATCACAATATATTATGAGAGCGCAACATGCAGGTATTATGAGCAATTTCTCTTACCCCAATTTGTGTCACATCTACTGGAGTATCATGAGCATGTATTATGACGTCACAGTATATGATGACATCATAATTAGTATGCAGTATGACGTCACAATATATTATGACGTCATAATGTATCCGCATTATGACGTCACAATATATTATGAGAGCGCAATTTGCAGGTTTTATGACCAATTTCGCTTACCCCAATTTGTGTCACATCTACTGGAGCATCATGAGCATGTATTATGACGTCACAGTATATGATGACATCATAATTAGTATGCACTATGACGTCACAATGTATTATGACGTCATAATGTATCCGCATTATGACATCACAATAGATTATTAGTGCGCAATTTGCAGGTATTATGAGCAATTTCTCTTACCCCAATTTGTGTCACATCTACTGGAGCATCATGAGCATGTATTATGACGTCACAGTATATAATGACATCATAATTAATATGCAGTATGACGTCACAATGTATTATGACGTCATAATGTATGCACATTATGACATCACAATATATTATGAGAGCGCAATTTGCAGGTTTTATGAGCAATTTCTCTTACCCCAATTTGTGTCACATCTACTGGAGCATCATGAGCATGTATTATGACGTCAGAGTATATGATGACATCATAATTAGTATGCACAATGACGTCGCAATGTATTATGACGTCATAATGTATCCGCATTATGACATCACAATATATTATGAGAGCGCAATTTGCAGGAATTATGAGCAATTTCTCTTACCCCAATGTGTGTCACATCTACTGGAGCATCATGAGCATGTATTATGACGTCACAGTATGTAATGACATCATAATTAGTATGCACTATGACGTCACAATGTATTATGACGTCATAATATATCCGCATTATGACATCACAATATATTATTAGTGCGCAATTTGCAGGTATTATGAGCAATTTCTCTTACCACAATTTGTGTCACATCTACTGGAGCATCATGAGCATGTATTATGACGTCACAGTATATGATGACATCATAATTAGTATGCACTATGATGTCACAATGTATTATGACGTCATAATGTATGCGCATTATGACATCACAATATATTATGAGAGCGCAATTTGCAGGAACTATGAGCAATTTCTCTTACCCCAATGTTTGTCACATCTACTGGAGAATCATGAGCATGTATTATGACGTCACACTAAATGATGACATCATAATTAGTATGCAGTATGACGTCACAATGTATTATGACGTCATAATGTATCCGCATTATGACTTCACAATATATGATGAGAGTGCAATTTGCAGGTTTTATGACCAATTTCGCTTAACCCAATTTCTGTCACATCTACTGGAGCATCATGAGCATGTATTATGACGTCACAGTATATGATGACATCATAAGTAGTATGCACTATGACGTCACAATGTATTATGACGTCATAATGTATCCGCATGTTTACATCACAATATATTATGAGAGCGCAATTTGCAGGTATTATGACCAATTTCTCTTACCCCAATTTGTGTCACATCTACTGGAGCATCATGAGCATGTATTATGACGTCACAACATATGATGACATCATAACTAAAATGCACTATGACGTCACAAGGAATTATGTTCTCATAATGTATCTGCATTATGACATCACAGTATATTATGAGAGCGCAATTTGCAGGTATTATGAGCAATTTCTCTTACCCCAATTTGTGTAACATCTACTGGAGCATCATGAGCATGTACTATGACGTCACAGTATATGATGATATAATAATTAGTATACACTAGGACGTCACAATATATTTTGACGTCAATATGTATCCGCATTATGACATCACAATATATTATGAGAGCGCAATTTGCAGGTATTATGAGCAATTTCTCTAACCCCAATTTGTGTCACATCTACTGGAGAATCATGAGCATGTATTATGACGTCACAGTATATGATGACATCATAATTAGTATGCACTATGACGTCACAATGTATTATGACGTCATAATGTATCCGCATTATTACATCACAATATATTATGAGAGCGCAATTTGCAGGTATTATGAGCAACTTCGCTTACCCCAATTTGTGTCACATCTACTGGAGCATCATGAGCATGTATTATGACGTCAGAGTATATGATGACATCATAATTAGTATGCACTATGATGTCACAATGTATTATGACGTCATAATGTATCCGAATTATGACATCACAATATATTATGAGAGCGCAATTTGCAGGTATTATGAGCAATTTCTCTTACCCCAATTTGTGTCACATCTACTGGAGCATCATGAGCATGTATTATGACGTCACAGTATATGATGACATCATAAGTAGTATGCACTATGACGTCACAATGTATTATGACGTCATAATGTATCCGCATGTTTACGTCACAATATATTATGAGAGCGCAATTTGCAGGTATTATGACCAATTTCTCTTACCCCAATTTGTGTCACATCTACTGGAGCATCATGAGCATGTATTATGACGTCACAACATATGATGACATCATAACTAAAATGCACTATGACGTCACAAGGAATTATGGCGTCATAATGTATCTGCATTATGACATCACAGTATATTATGAGAGCGCAATTTGCAGGTATTATGAGCAATTTCTCTTACCCCAATTTGTGTAACATCTACTGGAGCATCATGAGCATGTACTATGACGTCACAGTATATGATGATATAATAATTAGTATACACTATGACGTCACAATATATTTTGACGTCAATATGTATCCGCATTATGACATCACAATATATTATGAGAGCACAATTTGCAGGTATTATGAGCAATTTATCTTACCCCAATTTGTGTCACATCTACTGGAGCATCATGAGCATGTATTATGACGTCACAGTATATGATGACATCATAATTAGTATGCACTATGAAATCACAATGTTTTATGACGTCATAATGTATCCGCATTATGACATCACAATAGATTATTAGTGCGCAATTTGCAGGTATTATGAGCAATTTCTCTTACCCCAATTTGTGTCACATCTACTGGAGCATCATGAGCATGTATTATGACGTCACAGTATATAATGACATCATAATTAATATGCAGTATGACGTCACAATGAATTATGACGTCATAATGTATGCACATTATGAAATCACAATATATTATGAGAGCGCAATTTGCAGGTTTTATGAGCAATTTCTCTTACCCCAATTTGTGTCACATCTACTGGAGCATCATGAGCATGTATTATGACGTCAGAGTATATGATGACATCATAATTAGTATGCACTATGATGTCACAATGTATTATGACGTCATAATGTATCCGAATTATGACATCACAATATATTATGAGAGCGCAATTTGCAGGTATTATGAGCAATTTCTCTTACCCCAATTTGTGTCACATCTACTGGAGCATCATGAGCATGTATTATGACGTCACAGTATGTGATGACATCATAATTAGTATGCACTATGACGTCACAATGTATTATGACGTCATAATATATCCGCATTATGACATCACAATATATTATTAGTGCGCAATTTGCAGGTATTATGAGCAATTTCTCTTACCACAATTTGTGTCACATCTACTGGAGCATCATGAGCATGTATTATGACGTCACAGTATATGATGACATCATAATTAGTATGCACTATGATGTCACAATGTATTATGACGTCATAATGTATGCGCATTATGACATCACAATATATTATGAGAGCGCAATTTGCAGGAACTATGAGCAATTTCTCTTACCCCAATGTTTGTCACATCTACTGGAGAATCATGAGCATGTATTATGACGTCACACTAAATGATGACATCATAATTAGTATGCAGTATGACGTCACAATGTATTATGACGTCATAATGTATCCGCTTTATGACATCACAATATATGATGAGAGTGCAATTTGCTGGTTTTACGACCAATTTCGCTTACCCCAATTTTTGTCACATCTACTGGAGAATCATGAGCATGTATTATGACGTCACAGTATATGATGACATCATAAGTAGTATGCACTATGACGTCACAATGTATTATGACGTCAAAATGAATCCGCATGTTTACATCACAATATATTATGAGAGCGCAATTTGCAGGTATTATGACCAATTTCTCTTACCCCAATTTGTGTCACATCTACTGGAGCATCATGAGCATGTATTATGACGTCACAACATATGATGACATCATAACTAAAATGCACTATGACGTCACAAGGAATTATGGCGTCATAATGTATCTGCATTATGACATCACAGTATATTATGAGAGCGCAATTTGCAGGTATTATGAGCAATTTCTCTTACCCCAATTTGTGTAACATCTACTGGATCATCATGAGCATGTACTATGACGTCACAGTATATGATGATATAA
Organism: Aotus nancymaae; assembly: GCF_030222135.1. Lineage (NCBI taxonomy): Eukaryota > Metazoa > Chordata > Mammalia > Primates > Aotidae > Aotus > Aotus nancymaae. Next base: position 7,480,982 of record NW_026988481.1, on the reverse strand, counting down.
TAATTAGTATACACTATGACGTCACAATATATTTTGACGTCAATATGTATCCGCATTATGACATCACAATATATTATGAGAGCGCAATTTGCAGGTATTATGAGCAATTTATCTTACCCCAATTTGTGTCACATCTACTGGAGCATCATGAGCATGTATTATGACGTCACAGTATATGATGACATCATAATTAGTATGCAATATGACGTCACAATGTATTATGACGTCATAATGTATCCACATTATGACATCACAATATATTATGATAGCGCAATTTGCAGATATTATGAGCAATTTCTCTTACCCCAATTGGTGTGACATCTACTGGAGCATCATGAGCATATATTATGACGTCACAGAATATGATGACATCATAACTAGTATGCACTATGACGTCACAATGTATTATGACGTCATAATGAATCCGCATTATGACATCACAAGGTATGATGAGAGCGCAATTTGCAGGTATTATGAGCAATTTCTCTTATCCAATTTGTGTCACATCTACTGGAGCATCATGAGCATGTATTATGACGTCACAGTATATGATGACATCATAATTAGTATGCACTATGACGTCACAATACATTATGACGTCATAATGTATCCGCATTATGACATCACAATATATTATGAGAGCACAACATGCAGGTAGTATGAGCAATTTCTCTTACCCCAATTTGTGTCACATCTACTGGAGCATCATGAGCATGTATTATGACGTCACAGTATATGATGACATCATAAGTAGTATGCACTATGACGTCACAATGTAGTATGACGTCATAATGTATCCGCATTATGACATCACAATATATTATGAGAGCGCAATTTGCAGGTTTTATGACAAATTTCGCTTACCACAATTTGTGTCACATCTACTGGAGCATCATTAGCATGTATTATGATGTCACAGTATATGATGACATCATAATTAGTATGCAGTATGATGTCACAATGTATTATGACATCGTAATGTATCCGCATTATGACATGACAATATATTATGAGAGCGCAACGTGCCGGTATTATGAGCAATTTCTCTTACCCCAATTTGTGTCACATCTAGTGGAGCATCATGAGCATGTATTATGACGTCACAGTATATGATGACATCATGATTAGTATGCAGTATGACGCCACAATGTATTATGACGTCATAATGTATTCGCATTCTGACATCACAATATATTATGAGAGCACAACATGCAGGTATTATGAGCAATTTCTCTTACCCGAATTTGTTTCACATCTACTGGAGCATCATGAGCATGTTTTATGACGTCACAGTATATGATGACATCATAATTAGTATGCAGTATGACGTCACAATGTATTATGACGTCATAATGTATCCGCATTATGTCATCACAATATATTATGAGAGCGCAATTTGCAGGTTTTATGACCAATTTGGCTTAACCCAATTTGTGTGACATCTACTGGAGCATCATGAGCATGTATTATGACGTCAGAGTATATGATGACATCATAATTAGTATGCAGCATGACATCACAATGTATTATGACGTCATAATTTTTCCGCATTATGACATCACAATATATTATGAGAGCACAACATGCAGGTATTATGAGCAATTTCTCTTACCCCAATTTGTGTCACATCTAGTGGAGCATAATGAGCATGCATTATGACGTCACAGTATATGATGACATCATAAGTAGTATGCACTATGACGTCACGTTTTATGACGACATAATGTATCCGCATTATGACATCACAATATATTATGAGAGCGCAATTTGCAGGTTTTATGACCAATTTCGCTTACCCCAATTTGTGTCACATCTGGAGCAACATGAGCATGTATTATGACATCACAGTATATGATGACATCATAATTAATATGCAGTATGACGTCACAGTGTATTATGACGTCATAATGTATCCGCATTATGACATCACAATATATTATGAGAGCGCAACATGCAGGTATTATGAGCAATTTCTCTTACCCCAATTTGTGTCACATCTACTGGAGCATCATGAGCATGTATTATGACGTCACAGCATATGATGACATCATAATTAGTATGCACTATGACGTCACAATGCAGTATGACGTCATAATGTATCCGCATTATGACATCACAATATATTATGAGAGCGCAATTTGCAGGTTTTTTGACAAATTTCGCTTACCCCAATTTGTGTCACATCTACTGGAGCATCATGAGCATGTATTATGATGTCACAGTATATGATGACATCATAATTAGTATGCAGTATGATGTCACAATGTATTATGACATCGTAATTTATCCGCATTATGACACCACAATATATTATGAGAGCGCAACGTACAGGTATTATGAGCAATTTCTCTTACCCCAATTTGTGTCACATCTACTGGAGCATCATGAGCATGTATTATGACCTCACAGTATATGATGACATCATGATTAGTATGCACTATGACGTCACAATGTAGTATGACGTCATAATGTATCCGCATTATGACATCACAATATATTATGAGAGCGCAATTTGCAGGTTTTATGACAAATTTCGCTTACCACAATTTGTGTCACATCTACTGGAGCATCATAAGCATGTATTATGATGTCACAGTATATGATGACATCATAATTAGTATGCAGTATGATGTCACAATGTATTATGACATCGTAATGTATCCGCATTATGACATGACAATATATTATGAGAGCGCAACGTGCAGGTATTATGAGCAATTTCTCTTACCCCAATTTGTGTCACATCTAGTGGAGCATCATGAGCATGTATTATGACGTCACAGTATATGATGACATCATGATTAGTATGCAGTATGACGCCACAATGTATTATGACGTCATAATGTATTCGCATTCTGACATCACAATATATTATGAGAGCGCAACATGCAGGTATTATGAGCAATTTCTCTTACCCGAATTTGTTTCACATCTACTGGAGCATCATGAGCATGTTTTATGACGTCACAGTATATGATGACATCATAATTAGTATGCAGTATGACGTCACAATGTATTATGACGTCATAATGTATCCGCATTATGTCTTCACAATATATTATGAGAGCACAATTTGCAGGTTTTATGACCAATTTGGCTTAACCCAATTTGTGTGACATCTACTGGAGCATCATGAGCATGTATTATGACGTCAGAGTATATGATGACATCATAATTAGTATGCAGCATGACATCACAATGTATTATGACGTCATAATTTTTCCGCATTATGACATCACAATATATTATGAGAGCACAACATGCAGGTATTATGAGCAATTTCTCTTACCCCAATTTGTGTCACATCTACTGGAGCATAATGAGCATGTATTATGACGTCACAGTATATGATGACATCATAAGTAGTATGCACTATGACGTCACAATGTTTTATGACGACATAATGTATCCGCATTATGACATCACAATATATTATGAGAGCGCAATTTGCAGGTTTTATGACCAATTTCGCTTACCCCAATTTGTGTCACATCTACTGGAGCAACATGAGCATGTATTATGACATCACAGTATATGATGACATCATAATTAATATGCACTATGACGTCACAGTGTATTATGACGTCATAATGTATCCGCATTATGACATCACAATATATTATGAGAGCGCAACATGCAGGTATTATGAGCAATTTCTCTTACCCCAATTTGTGTCACATCTACTGGAGCATCATGAGCATGTATTATGACGTCACAGCATATGATGACATCATAATTAGTATGCACTATGACGTCACAATGTAGTATGACGTCATAATGTATCCGCATTATGACATCACAATATATTATGAGAGCGCAATTTGCAGGTTTTATGACAAATTTCGCTTACCCCAATTTGTGTCACATCTACTGGAGCATCATGAGCATGTATTATGATGTCACAGTATATGATGACATCATAATTAGTATGCAGTATGATGTCACAATGTATTATGACATCGTAATGTATCCGCATTATGACACCACAATATATTATGAGAGCGCAACGTACAGGTATTATGAGCAATTTCTCTTACCCCAATTTGTGTCACATCTACTGGAGCATCATGAGCATGTATTATGACGTCACAGTATATGATGACATCATGATTAGTGTGCAGTATGACGCCACAATGTATTATGACGTCATAATGTAGTCGCATTCTGACATCACAATATATTATGAGAGCGCAACATGCAGGTATTATGAGCAATTTCTCTTACCCCAATTTGTGTCACATCTACTGGAGTATCATGAGCATGTATTATGACGTCACAGTATATGATGACATCATAATTAGTATGCAGTATGACGTCACAATATATTATGACGTCATAATGTATCCGCATTATGACATCACAATATATTATGAGAGCGCAATTTGCAGGTTTTATGACCAATTTCGCTTACCCCAATTTGTGTCACATCTACTGGAGCATCATGAGCATGTATTATGACGTCACAGTATATGATGACATCATAATTAGTATGCACTATGACGTCACAATGTATTATGACGTCATAATGTATCCACATTATGACATCACAATATAGTATGAGAGCGCAACATACAGGTATTATGAGCAATTTCTCTTACCCCAATTTGTGTCACATCTACTGGAGCATCATGAGCATGTATTATGACGTCACAGTACATGATGACATCATAAGTAGTATGCACTATGACGTCACAATGTATTATGACGACATAATGTATCCGTATTATGACATCACAATATATTATGAGAGCGCAGTTTGCAGGTATTGTGAGCAATTTCTCTTACCCGAATTTGTGTCACATCTACTGGAGCATCATGAGCATGTATTATGACGTCACAGTATATGATGACATCATAATTAGTATGCAGTATGACGTCACAATGTATTATGACGTCATAATGTATCCGCACTATGATATCACAATATATTATGAGAGCGCAACATGCAGGTATTATGAGCAATTTCTCTTACCACAATTTGTGTCACATCTACTGGAGCATCATGAGCATGTATTATGACGTCACAGCATATGATGACATCATAATTAGTATACACTATGACGTCACAATGTAGTATGACGTCATAATGTATCCGCATTATGACATCACAATATATTATGAGAGCGCAATTTGCAGGTTTTATGACAAATTTCGCTTACCACAATTTGTGTCACATCTACTGGAGCATCATGAGCATGTATTATGATGTCACAGTATATGATGACATCAATATTAGTATGCAGTATGATGTCACAATGTATTATGACATCGTAATGTATCCGCATTATGACATGACAATATGTTATGAGAGCGCAACGTGCAGGTATTATGAGCAATTTCTCTTACCCCAATTTGTGTCACATCTAGTGGAGCATCATGAGCATGTATTATGACGTCACAGTATATGATGACATCATGATTAGTATGCAGTATGACGCCACAATGTATTATGACGTCATAATGTATTCGCATTCTGACATCACAATATATTATGAGAGCGCAACATGCAGGTATTATGAGCAATTTCTCTTACCCCAATTTGTGTCACATCTACTGGAGTATCATGAGCATGTATTATGACGTCACAGTATATGATGACATCATAATTAGTATGCAGTATGACGTCACAATATATTATGACGTCATAATGTATCCGCATTATGACGTCACAATATATTATGAGAGCGCAATTTGCAGGTTTTATGACCAATTTCGCTTACCCCAATTTGTGTCACATCTACTGGAGCATCATGAGCATGTATTATGACGTCACAGTATATGATGACATCATAATTAGTATGCAGTATGACGCCACAATGTATTATGACGTCATAATGTATCCACATTATGACATCACAATATAGTATGAGAGCGCAACATGCAGGTATTATGAGCAATTTCTCTTACCCCAATTTGTGTCACATCTACTGGAGCATCATGAGCATGTATTATGACGTCACAGTATATGATGACATCATAAGTAGTATGCACTATGACGTCACAATGTATTATGACGACATAAAATATCCGTATTATGACATCAAAATATATCATGAGAGCGCAGTTTGCAGGTATTATGAGCAATTTCTCTTACCCGAATTTGTGTCACATCTACTGGAGCATCATGAGCATGTTTTATGACGTCACAGTATATGATGACATCATAATTAGTATGCAGTATGACGTCACAATGTATTATGACGTCATAATGTATCCGCACTATGATATCACAATATATTATGAGAGAGCAACATGCAGGTATTATGAGCAATTTCTCTTACCACAATTTGTGTCACATCTACTGGAGCATCATGAGCATGTATTATGACGTCACAGTATATGATGACATCATAATTAGTATGCACTATGATGTCACAATGTATTATGACGTCATAATGTATCCGCATTATGTCATCACAATATTTTATGAGAGCACAATTTGCAGGTTTTATGACCAATTTGGCTTAACCCAATTTTTGTGACATCTACTGGAGCATCATGAGCACGTATTATGACGTCAGAGTATATGATGACATCATAATTAGTATACAGCATGACATCACAATGTATTCTGACGTCATAATTTTTCCGCATTATGACATCACAATATATTATGAGAGCACAACATGCAGGTATTATGAGCAGTTTCTCTTACCCCGATTTGTGTCACATCTACTGGAGCATAATGAGCATGTATTATGACGTCACAGTATATGATGACATCATAAGTAGTATGCACTATGACGTCACAATGTTTTATGACGACATAATGTATCCGCATTATGACATCACAATATATTATGAGAGCACAATATGCAGGTTTTATGACCAATTTCGCTTACCCCAATTTGTGTCACATCTACTGGAGCAACATGAGCATGTATTATGACATCACAGTATATGATGACATCATAATCAATATGCAGTATGACGTCACAATGTATTATGACGTCATAATGTATCCGCATAATGACATCACAATATATTATGAGAGCGCAACATGCAGGTATTATGAGCAATTTCTCTTACCCCAATTTGTGTCACATCTACTGGAGCATCATGAGCATGTATTATGACGTCACAGCATATGATGACATCATAATTAGTATGCACTATGACGTCACAATGTAGTATGACGTCATAATGTATCCGCATTATGACATCACAATATATTATGAGAGCGCAATTTGCAGGTTTTATGACAAATTTCGCTTATCCCAATTTGTGTCACATCTACTGGAGCATCATGAGCATGTATTATGATGTCACAGTATATGATGACATCATAATTAGTATGCAGTATGATGTCACAATGTATTATGACATCGTAATGTATCCGCATTATGACACCACAATATATTATGAGAGCGCAACGTGCAGGTATTATGAGCAATTTCTCTTACCCCAATTTCTGTCACATCTACTGGAGCATCATGAGCATGTATTATGACGTCACAGTATATGATGACATCATAATTAGTATGCAGTATGACGTCACAATATATTATGACGTCATAATGTATCCGCATTATGACGTCACAATATATTATGAGAGCGCAATTTGCAGGTTTTATGACCAATTTCGCTTACCCCAATTTGTGTCACATCTACTGGAGCATCATGAGCATGTATTATGACGTCACAGTATATGATGACATCATAATTAGTATGCACTATGACGTCACAATGTATTATGACGTCATAATGTATCCACATTATGACATCACAATATAGTACGAGAGCGCGACATACAGGTATTATGAGCAATTTCTCTTACCCCAATTTGTGTCACATCTACTGGAGCATCATGAGCATGTATTATGACATCACAGTATATGATGACATCATAAGTAGTATGCACTATGACGTCACAATGTATTATGACGTCATAATGTATCCGTATTATGACATCACAATATATTATGAGAGCGCAGTTTGCAGGTATTGTGAGCAATTTCTCTTACCCGAATTTGTGTCACATCTACTGGAGCATCATGAGCATGTATTATGACGTCACAGTATATGATGACATCATAATTAGTATGCAGTATGACGTCACAATGTATTATGACGTCATAATGTATTCGCACTATGATATCACAATATATTATGAGAGCGCAACATGCAGGTATTATGAGCAATTTCTCTTACCACAATTTGTGTCACATATACTGGAGCATCATGAGCATGTATTATGACGTCACAGTATATGATGTCATCATAATTAGTATGCACCATGAAGTCACAATGTATTATTACGTCATCATGTATCCACATTATGACATCACAATATATTATGAGAGCGCAATTTGCAGGTTTTATGACCAATTTCGCTTACCCCAATTTTTGTCACATCTACTGGAGCATCATGAGCATGTATTATGACGGCACAGTATATGATGACATCATAATTAGTATGCACTATGACGTCACAATGTATTATGACGTCATAATGTATCCGCTTTATGACATCACAATATATTATGAGAGCGCAATTTGCAGGTTTATGACCAATTTCGCTTACCACAATTCGTGTCACATCTACTGGAGCATAATGAGCATGTATGATGACGTCACAGTATATGATGACATCATAATTAGTAAGCACTATGACGTCACAATGTATTGTGACGTCATAATATATCCGCATTATGACATCACAATATATTATGAGAGCGCAACTTGCAGGTATTATGAGCAATTTCTCTTACCCCAATTTGTGTCACATCTACTGGATCATAATGAGCATGTATTATGACGTCACAGTATATGATGATATCATAATTAGTATGCACTATGACGTCACATTGTATTATGACGTCATAATGTATCCGCATTATGACATCACAATATATTATGAGAGCGCAACATGCAGGTATTATGAGCAATTTCTCTTACCCCAAATTGTGTCACATCTACTGTAGCATCATGAGCATGTATTATGACCTTACAGTATATGATGACATCATAATTACTATGCACTATGACCTCACAATGTATTATGACGTCATAATGTATCCGCATTATGACATCACAATATATTATGATAGCGCAATTTGCAGATATTATGAGCAATTTCTCTTACCCCAATTGGTGTCACAGCTACTGGAGCATCATGAGCATATATTATGACGTCACAGAATATGATGACATCATAACTAGTATGCAGTATGACGTCACAATGTATTATGACGTCATAATGAATCCGCATTATGACATCACAAGGTATGATGAGAGCGCAATTTGCAGGTATTATGAGCAATTTCTCTTATCCAATTTGTGTCACATCTACTGGAGCATCATGAGCATGTATTATGACGTCACAGTATATGATGACATCATAATTAGTATGCACTATGACGTCACAATATATTATGTCGTCATAATGTATCCGCATTATGACATCACAATATATTATGAGAGCACAACATGCAGGTAGTATGAGCAATTTCTCTTACCCCAATTTGTGTCACATCTACTGGAGCATCATGAGCATGTATTATGACGTCACAGTATATGATGACATCATAAGTAGTATGCACTATGACGTCACAATGTATTATGACGACATAATGTATCCGCATTATGACATCACAATATATTATGAGAGCGCAATTTGCAGGTTTTATGACCAATTTCGCTTACCCCAATTTGTGTCAAATCTACTGGAGCAAAATGAGCATGTATTATGACGTCACAGTATATGATGAGATCATAATTAATATGCAGTATGATGTCACAATGTATTATGACGTCAAAATGTATCCGCATTATGACATCACAATATATTATGAGAGCGCAACATGCAGGTATTATGAGCAATTTCTCTTACCCCAATTTGTGTCACATCTACTGGAGCATCATGAGCATGTATTATGACGTCACAGCATAAGATGACATCATAATTAGTATGCACTATGACGTCACAATGTAGTATGACGTCATACTGTATCCGCATTATGACATCACAATATATTATGAGAGCGCAATTTGCAGGTTTTATGACAAATTTCGCTTACCACAATTTGTTTCACATCTACTGGAGCATCATGAGCATGTATTATGATGTCACAGTATATGATGACATCATAATTAGTATGCAGTATGATGTCACAATGTATTATGACATCGTAATGTATCCGCATTATGACATGACAATATATTATGAGAGCGCAACGTGCAGGTATTATGAGCAATTTCTCTTACCCCAATTTGTGTCACATCTAGTGGAGCATCATGAGCATGTATTATGACGTCACAGTATATGATGACATCATGATTAGTATGCAGTATGACGCCACAATCTATTATGACGAAATAATGTATTCACATTCTGACATCACAATATATTATGAGAGCGCAACATGCAGGTATTATGAGCAATTTCTCTTACCCCAATTCGTGTCACATCTACTGGAGTATCATGAGCATGTATTATGACGTCACAGTATATGATGACATCATAATTAGTATGCAGTATGACGTCACAATATATTATGACGTCATAATGTATCCGCATTATGACGTCACAATATATTATGAGAGCGCAATTTGCAGGTTTTATGACCAATTTCGCTTACCCCAATTTGTGTCACATCTACTGGAGCATCATGAGCATGTATTATGACGTCACAGTATATGATGACATCATAATTAGTATGCACTATGACGTCACAATGTATTATGACGTCATAATGTATCCACATTATGACATCACAATATAGTATGAGAGCGCAACATGCAGGTATTATGAGCAATTTCTCTTACCCCAATTTGTGTCACATCTACTGGAGCATCATGAGCATGTATTATGACGTCACAGTATATGATGACATCATAAGTAGTATGCACTATGACGTCACAATGTTTTATGACGACATAATGTATCCGCATTATGACATCACAATATATTATGAGAGCGCAATTTGCAGGTTTTATGACCAATTTCGCTTACCCCAATTTGTGTCACATCTACTGGAGCAACATGAGCATGTATTATGACATCACAGTATATGATGACATCATAATTAATATGCAGTATGACGTCACAATGTATTATGACGTCATAATGTATCCGCATTATGACATCACAATATATTATGAGAGCGCAACATGCAGGAATTATGAGCAATTTCTCTTACCCCAATTTGTGTCACATCTACTGGAGCATCATGAGCATGTATTATGACGTCACAGCATATGATGACATCATAATTAGTATGCACTATGACGTCACAATGTAGTATGACGTCATAATGTATCCGCATTATGACATCACAATATATTATGAGAGCGCATCATGCAGTTATTATGAGCAATTTCTCTTACCCCAATTTGTGTCACATCTACTGGAGCATCATGAGCATGTATTATGACGTCACAGTATATGATGACATCATAATTAGTATGCACTATGACATCACAATGTATTATGACGTCATAATGTATCCGCATTATGACATCTCAATATATTATGAGAGCGCAATTTGCAGGTATTATGAGCAATTTCGCTTACCCCAATTTGTGTCACATCAACTGGAGCATCATGAGCATGTATTATGACGTCACAGTATATGATGACATCATAATTAGTATGCACTATGACGTCACAATATATTATGACGTCATAATGTATCCGCATTATGACATCACAATATATTATTAGTGCGCAATTGGCAGGTATTATGAGCAATTTCTCTTACCACAATTTTTGTCACATCTACTGGAGCATCATGAGCATGTATTATGACGTCACAGTATATGATGACATCATAATTAGTATGCAGTATGCTGTCACAATGTATTATGACGTCATAATGTATGCACATTATGAAATCACAATATATTATGAGAGCGCAATTTGCAGGACCTATGAGCAATTTCTCTTACCCCAATGTTTCTCACATCTACTGGAGAATCATGAGCATGTATTATGACGTCACAGTAAATGATGACATCATAATTAGTATGCACTATGACGTCACAATGTATTATGACGTCATAATGTATCCGCATTATGACATCACAATATATTATGAGTGCGCAATTTGCAGGTATTATGAGCAATTTCTCTTACCCCAATTTGTGTCACATCTACTGGAGCATCATGAGCATGTATTATGACATCACAGTATATGATGACATCATAATTACTATGCACTATTACGTCACAATGTATTATGACCTCATTATGTATCCGCATTATGACATCACAATATATTACGAGAGTGCATTTTGCAGGTATTATGAGCAATTTCTCTTACCCCAATTTGTGTCACATCTACTGGAGCATCATGAGCATGTATTATGACGTCACAGTATATGAAGACATCATAATTAGTATGCACTATGATGTCACAATGTATTATGACGTCATAATGTATCCGCATTATGAAATCACAATATACGGTGAGAGCCCAATTTGCAGGTATTATGACACATTTCTCTTACCCCAATTTGTGTCACATCTACTGGGGCATCATGAGCATGTATTATGACGTCACAGTATATGATGACATCATAATTAGTAAGCACTATGACGTCACAATGTATTATGACGTCATAATGTATCAGCATTATGACATCACAATATATTATGAGAGCGCAATTTGCAGGTATTATGAGCAATTTCTCTTACCCCAATTTGTGTCACATCTACTGGAGCATCATGAGCATGTATTATGACGTCACAGTATATGATGATATCATAATTACTATGCACTATGACCTCACAATGTGTTATGACGTCATAATGTATCCGCATTATGACATCACAATATATCATGAGACCGCAATTTACAGGTATTATGAGCAATTTCTCTTACCCCAATTTGTGTCACATCTACTGGAGCATCATGAGCATGTATTATGACGTCACAGTATATAATGACATCATAATTAATATGCAGTATGACGTCACAATGTATTATGACGTCATAATGTATGCACATTATGACATCACAATATATTATGAGAGCGCAATTTGCAGGTTTTATGAGCAATTTCTCTTACCCCAATTTGTGTCACATCTACTGGAGCATCATGAGCATGTATTATGACGTCAGAGTATATGATGACATCATAATTAGTATGCACTATGATGTCACAATGTATTATGACGTCATAATGTATGCGCATTATGACATCACAATATATTATGAGAGCGCAATTTGCAGGAACTATGAGCAATTTCTCTTACCCCAATGTTTGTCACATCTACTGGAGAATCATGAGCAAGTATTATGACGTCACACTAAATGATGACATCATAATTAGTATGCAGTATGACGTCACAATGTATTATGACGTCATAATGTATCCGCATTATGACATCACAATATATGATGAGAGTGCAATTTGCAGGTTTTATGACCAATTTCCCTTACCCCAATTTCTGTCACATCTACTGGAGCATCATGAGCATGTATTATGACGTCACAGTATATGATGACATCATAAGTAGTATGCACTATGACGTCACAATGTATTATGACGTCATAATGTATTCGTATGTTTACATCACAATATATTATGAGCGCGCAATTTGCAGGTATTATGAGCAATTTCTCTTACCCCAATTTGTGTAACATCTACTGGAGCATCATGAGCATGTACTATGACGTCACAGAATATGATGATATAATAATTAGTATACACTATGACGTCACAATATATTTTGACGTCAATATGTATCCGCATTATGACATCACAATATATTATGAGAGCGCAATTTGCAGGTATTATGAGCAATTTATCTTACCCCAATTCGTGTCACATCTACTGTAGAATCATGAGCATGTATTATGACGTCACAGTATATGATGACATCATAATTAGTATGCAATATGACGTCACAATGTATTATGACGTCATAATGTATCCGCATTATGACATCACAATATATTATGATAGCGCAATTTGCAGATATTATGAGCAATTTCTCTGACCCCAATTGGTGTCACATCTACTGAAGCATCATGAGCATATATTATGACGTCACAGAATATGATGACATCATAACTAGTATGCACTATGACGTCACAATGTATTATGACGTCATAATGAATCCGCATTATGACATCACAAGGTATGATGAGAGCGCAATTTGCAGGTATAATGAGCAATTTCTCTTATCCAATTTGTGTCACATCTACTGGAGCATCATGAGCATGTATTATGACGTCACAGTATATGATGACATCATAATTAGTATGCACTATGACGTCACAATATATTATGACGTCATAATGTATCCGCATTATGACATCACAATATATTATGAGAGCACAACATGCAGGTAGTATGAGCAATTTCTCTTACCCCAATTTGTGTCACATCTACTGCAGCATCATGAGCATGTATTATGACGTCAGAGTATATGATGACATCATAATTAGTATGCACTATGACGTCACAATGTATTATGATGTCATATTGTATCCGCTTTATGACATCACAATATATTATGAGAGCGCAATTTGCAGGTTTATGACCAATTTCGCTTACCTCAATTCGTGTCACATCTACTGGAGCATCATGAGTATGTATTATGACGTCACAGTATGTGATGACATCATAATTAGTAAGCACTATGACGTCACAATGTATTGTGACGTCATAATATATCCGCATTATAACATCACAATATATTATGAGAGCGCAACTTGCATGTATTATGAGCAATTTCTCTTACCCCAATTTGTGTCACATCTACTGGAGCATAATGAGCATGTATTATGACGTCACAGTATATGATGATATCATAATTAGTATGCACTATGACGTCACATTGTATTATGACGTCATAATGTATCCGCATTATGACATCACAATACATTATGAGAGCGCAACATGCAGGTATTATGAGCAATTTCTCTTACCCCAAATTGTGTCACATCTACTCTAGCATCATGAGCATGTATTATGACCTTACAGTATATGATGACATCATAATTAGTATGCACTATGATGACACTATGTATTATGACGTCATAATGTATCCGCATTATGACATCACAATATATTATGAGAGCGCAATTTGCAGGTTTTATGACCAATTTCGCTTACCCCAATTTGTGTCACATCTACTGGAGCATCATGAGCATGTATTATGACGTCACACTATATGATGACATCATAATTAGTATGCAGTGTGACGTCACAATGTATTATGACGTTATAATGTATCCGAATTATGATATCACAATATATAATGAGAGTGCAACATACAGGTATCATGAGCAATTTCTCTTACCCCAATTTGTGTCACATCTAGTGGAGCATCATGAGTATGTATTATGACGTCACAGCATATGATGACATCAAAATTAATATGCACTATGACGTCACAATGTATTATGACGACATAATGTATCCGCATGATGACGTCACAATATATTATGAGAGCGCAATTTGCAGGTTTTAAGACCAATTTCACTTACCCCAATTTGTGTCACATCAACTGGAGCATCATGAGCATGTATTATGACGTCACAGTATATGTTGACATCATAATTAGTATGCACTATGACGTCACAATGTATTATGACGTCATAATGTATCCACATTATGACATCACAATATATTATGAGAGAACAACATGCAGGTATTATGAGCAATTTCTCTTACCCCAATTTGTGTCATGTCTACTGGAGCATCATGAGCATGCATTATGACGTCACAGTATATGATGACATCATAATTAGTATGCACTATGACGTCACAATGTATTATGACATCATAATGTATCCGCATTATGACATCACAATATATTCTGAGAGCGCAACATGCAGGTACTTTGAGCAATTTCTCTTACCCCAATTTCTGTCACATCTACTGGAGCATCATGAGCATGTATTATGACGTCACAGTATATGATGACATCATAAGTAGTATGCACTATGACGTCACAATGTATTATGAGGACATAATGTATCCGCATTATGACATCACAATATATTATGAGAGCGCAATTTGCAGGTTTTATGACCAATTTCGCTTTCCCCAATTTGTGTCACATCTACTGGAGCAACATGAGCATGTATTATGGCGTCACAGTATATGATGACATCATAATTAATATGCAGTATGACGTCACAATGTATTATGACGTCATAATGTATCCGCTTTATGACATCACAATATATTATGAGAGCGCAATTTGCAGGTTTTATGACCAATTTCGCTTACCCCAATTTGTGTCACATCTACTGGAGCAACATGAGCATGTATTATGACATCACAGTATATGATGACATCATAATTAATATGTAGTATGACGTCACAATGTATTATGACGTCATAATGTATCCGCATTATGACATCACAATATATTATGAGAGCGCAACATGCAGGTATTATGAGCAATTTCTCTTACCCCAATTTGTGTCACATCTACTGGAGCATCATGAGCATGTATTATGACGTCACAGCATATGATGACATCATAATTAGTATGCACTATGACGTCACAATGTAGTATGACGTCATAATGTATCCGCATTATGACACCACAATATATTATGAGAGCGCAATTTGAAGGTTTTATGACCAATTTCACTTACCCCAATTTGTGTCACATCTACTGGAGCATCATGAGCATGTATTATGACGTCACAGTATATGATGACATCATAATTAGTATGCACTATGACGTCACAATGTATTATGACGTCATAATGTATCCACACTATGACATCACAATATAGTATGAGAGCGCAACATGCAGGTATTATGAGCAATTTCTCTTACCCCAATTTGTGTCACATCTACTGGAGCATCATGAGCATGTATTATGACATCACAGTATATGATGACATCATAAGTAGTATGCACTATGACGTCACAATGTATTATGACGACATAATGTATCCGTATTATGACATCACAATATATTATGAGAGCGCAGTTTGCAGGTATTGTGAGCTATTACTCTTACCCGAATTTGTGTCACATCTACTGGAGCATCATGAGCATGTATTATGACGTCACAGTATATGATGACATCATAATTAGTATGCAGTATGACTTCACAATGTATTATGACGTCATAATGTATCCGCACTATGATATCACAATATATTATGAGAGCGCAACATGCAGGTATTATGAGCAATTTCTCTTACCACAATTTGTGTCACATCTACTGGAGCATCATGAGCATGTATTATGACGTGACAGTATATGATGACATCATAATTAGTATGCACTATGACGTCACAATGTATTATGACGTCATAATGTATCCGCATTATGACATCACAATATATTATGAGAGCGCAATTTGCAGGTTTTATGACCAATTTCGCTTACCCCAATTTTTGTCACATCTACTGGAGCATCATGAGCATGTATTATGACGGCACAGTATATGATGACATCATAATTAGTATGCACTATGACGTCACAATGTATTATGACGTCATATTGTATCCGCTTTATGACATCACAATATATTATGAGAGCGCAATTTGCAGGTTTATGACCAATTTCGCTTACCTCAATTCGTGTCACATCTACTGGAGCATCATGAGTATGTATTATGACGTCACAGTATATGATGACATCATAATTAGTAAGCACTATGACGTCACAATGTATTGCGACGTCATAATATATCCGCATTATAACATCACAATATATTATGAGAGCGCAACTTGCAGGTATTATGAGCAATTTCTCTTACCCCAATTTGTGTCACATCTACTGGAGCATCATGAGCATGTATTATGATGTCACAGTATATGATGACATCATAAGTAGTATGCACTATGACGTCACAATGTATTATGACGACATAATGTATCTGCATTATGACATCACAATATATTATGAGAGCGCAATTTGCAGGTATTATGAGCAATTTTTCTTACCCAAATTTGTGTCACATCTACTGGAGCATCATGAGCATGTATTATGACGTCACAGTATATGATGACATCATAATTAGTATGCAGTATGACGTCACAATGTATTATGACGTCATAATGTATCCGCATTATGACATCACAATATATTATGAGAGCGCAACATGCAGGTATTATGAGCAATTTCTCTTACCATAATTTGTGTCACATCTACTGGAGCATCATGAGCATGTATTATAACGTCAAAGTATATGATGACATCATAATTAGTATGCACTATGACCTCACAATGTATTATGACGTCATAATGTATCCGCATTATGACATCACAATATATTATGAGAGCGCAATTTGCAGGTTTTATGACCAATTTCGCTTAACCCAATTTGTGTCACATCTACTGGAGCACCATGAGCATGTATTATGATGTCACAGTATATGATGACATCATAATTAGTATGCAGTATGATGTCACAATGTATTATGACATCGTAATGTATCCGCATTATGACACCACAATATATTATGAGAGCGCAACGTGCAGGTATTACGAGCAATTTCTCTTACCCCAATTTGTGTCACATCTACTGGAGCATCATGAGCATGTATTATGACGTCACAGTATATGATGACATCATGATTAGTGTGCAGTATGACGCCACAATGTATTATGACGTCATAATGTATTCGCATTCTGACATCACAATATATTATGAGAGCGCAACATGCAGGTATTATGAGCAATTTCTCTTACCCCAATTTGTGTCACATCTACTGGAGTATCATGAGCATGTATTATGACGTCACAGTATATGATGACATCATAATTCGTATGCAGTATGACGTCACAATATATTATGACGTCATAATGTATCCGCATTATGACGTCACAATATATTATGAGAGCGCAATTTGAAGGTTTTATGACCAATTTCACTTACCCCAATTTGTGTCACATCTACTGGAGCATCATGAGCATGTATTATGACGTCACAGTATATGATGACATCATAATTAGTATGCACTATGACGTCACAATGTATTATGACGTCATAATGTATCCGCACTATGACATCACAATATAGTATGAGAGCGCAACATACAGGTATTATGAGCAATTTCTCTTACCCCAATTTGTGTCACATCTACTGGAGCATCATGAGCATGTATTATGATGTCACAGTATATGATGACATCATAAGTAGTATGCACTATGACGTCACAATGTATTATGACGACATAATGTATCTGCATTATGACATCACAATATATTATGACAGCGCAATTTGCAGGTATTATGAGCAATTTCTCTTACCCAAATTTGTGTCACATCTACTGGAGCATCATGAGCATGTATTATGACGTCACAGTATATGATGACATCATAATTAGTATGCAGTATGACGTCACAATGTATTATGACGTCATAATGTATCCGCATTATGACATCACAATATATTATGAGAGCGCAACATGCAGGTATTATGAGCAATTTCTCTTACCATAATTTGTGTCACATCTACTGGAGCATCATGAGCATGTATTATAACGTCAAAGTATATGATGACATCATAATTAGTATGCACTATGACCTCACAATGTATTATGACGTCATAATGTATCCGCATTATGACATCACAATATATTATGAGAGCGCAATTTGCAGGTTTTATGACCAATTTCGCTTAACCCAATTTGTGTCACATCTACTGGAGCATCATGAGCCTGTATTATGACGTCACAGTATATGATGACATCATAATTAGTATGCAGCATGACATCACAATGTATTATGACGTCTTAATTTTTCCACATTATGACATCACAATATATTATGAGAGCGCAATTTGCAGGTATTATGAGCAATTTCTCTGCCCCAATTTGTGTCACATCTACTGGAGCATCATGAGCATGTATTATGACGTCACAGTATATGATGACATCATAATTAGTATGCACTATGTCGTCACAATGTATTATGACGTCATAATGTATCCGCATTATGACATCACAATATATTAAGAGAGCGCAACATGCAGGTATTATGAGCAATTTCTCTTACCCCAATTTGTGTCACATCTACTGTAGCATCATGAGCATGTATTATGACCTTACAGTATATGATGACATCATAATTAGTAAGCACTATGATGACACAATGTATTATGACGTCATAATGTATCCGCATTATGACATCACAATATATTATGAGAGCTCAATTTGCAGGTTTTATGACCAATTTCGCTTACCCCAATTTGTGTCACATCTACTGGGGCATCATGAGAATGTATTATGATGTCACAGTATCTGACGACATCATAATTAGTATGCACTATGACGTCAAAATGTATTATGACCTCATAATGTATCCGCATTATGACATCACAATATATTATGAGAGCGCAACATGCAGGTATTATGAGCAATTTCTCTTACCCCAATTTGTGTCACATCTACTGGAGCATCATGAGCATGTATTATGACGTCACAGTATATGATGACATCATAATTAGTATGCACTATGACGTCACAATGTATTGTGACGTCATAATGTATCCGCATTATGACATCACAATATATTATGAGAGCGCAAAATGCAGGTATTATGAGCAATTTCTCTTTCCCCAATTTGTGTCACATCTACTGGAGCATCATGAGCATGTATTATGACGTCACAGTATATGATGACATCATAATTGGTATGCACTAGGACGTCACAATGTATTATGAGGTCATAATGTATCCGCATTATGGCATCACAATATATTATGAGAGCGCAATTTGCAGGTTTTATGACCAATTTCGCTTACCCCAATTTGTGTCACATCTACAGGAGCATCATGAGCATGTATTATGACGTCACAGTATATGATGACACCATAATTAGTATGCACTATGACGTCACAATGTATTATGACGTCATAATGTATCCGCATTATGACATCACAATATATTATGAGAGCGCAACATGCAGGTATCATGAGCAATTTCTCTTACCCCAATTTGTGTCACATCTACTGGAGCATCATGAGCATTTATTATGACGTCACAGTATATGTTGACATCATAATTAGTATGCAGTATGACGTCACAATGTATTATGACGTCATAATGTATCCGCATTATGACATCACAATATATTATGAGAGCGCAACTTGCAGGTATTATGATCAATTTCTCTTACCCCAATTTGTGTCACATCTAGTGGAGCATCATGAGCATGTATTATGACATCACAGCATATGATGACATCATAATTAGTATGCAGTATGACGCCACAATGTATTATGACCTCATAATGTATCCGCATTATGACATCACAATATATTATGAGAGCGCAATTTGCAGGTATTATGAGCAATTTCTCTTACCACATTTTGTTTCACATCTACTGGAGCATCATGAGCATGTATTATGACGTCACAGTATATGATGACATCATAATTAGTATGCACTATGACGTCACAATGTATTATGACGTCATAATGTATCCGCATTGTTACATCAAAATATATTATGAGAGCGCAATTTGCAGGTTTATGAGCAATTTCGCTTACCCCAATTTGTGTTACATCTATTGGAGCATCATGAGCATGTATTATGACGTCACAGTATATGAGGACATCATAATTAGTATGCAGTATGACGTCACAATGTATTATGACGTCATAATGTATCCGCATTATGACATCGAAATATATATTGAGAGCGCAATTTGCAGGTTTTATGACGAATTTCTCTTACCCCAATTTGTGTCACATCTACTGGAGCATCATGAGCACGTATTATGTCGTCACAGTATATGATGACATCATAATTAGTATGCAGTATGATGTCACAATGTAGTATGACGTCATAATGTATCCGCATTATTATATCACAATATATTATGAGAGAGCAATTTGCAGGTTTTATGACCAATTTCGCTTACCCCAATTTGTGTCACATCTACTGGAGCATCATGAGCATGTATTATGATGTCACAGTATATGATGACATCTTAATTAGTATGCAGTATGACGTCACAATGTTTTATGACATCGTAATGTATCCGCATTCTGGCATCACAATATATTATGAGAGCGCAACATGCAGGTATTATGAGCAATTTCTCTTACCCCAATTTGTGTCACATCTACTGGAGCATCATGAGCATGTATTATGACGTCACAGTATATGATGACATCATAATTAGTATGCACTATGACGTCACAATGTATTATGACGTAATAATGTATCCGCATTATGACATCACAATACATTATGAGAGCGCAACTTGCAGGTTTTAAGACCAATTTCGCTTATGCCAATTTGTGTCACATCTACTGGAGCAACATGAGCATGTATTATGACGTCACAGTATATGATGACATCATAATTAGTATGCAGTATGACGTCACAATGTATTATGACGTCATAATGTATCCGGATTATGACATCACAATATATTATGAGAGCGCAACCTGCAGGTATTATGAGCAATTTCTCTTACCCCAATTTGTGTCACATCTACTGGAGCAACATGAGCATGTATTATGACATCACAGCATATGATGACATCATAATTACTATGCACTATGACGTCACAATATAGTATGACGTCATAATGTATCCGCATTATGCCATCAGAATATATTATGAGAGCGCAATTTGCAGGTTTTATGAACAATTTCGCTTACCCCAATACGTGTCACATCTACTGGAATATCATGAGCATGTATTATGATGTCACAGTATATGATGACATCATAATTAGTATGCACTATGACGTCACAATGTATTATGACGTCATAAAGTATCCGCATTATGACATCACAATATATTATGAGAGCGCAACTTGCAGGTATTATGAGCAATTTCTCTTACCCCAATTTGTGTCACATCTACTGGAGCATCATGAGCATGTATTATGACGTCACAGTATATGATGACATCATAATTAGTATGCAGTATGACGTCACAATGTATTATGACGTCATAATTCATCCGCATTATGACATCACAATATATTATGAGAGCGCAACATGCAGGTATTATGACCAATTTCTCTTACCCCAAGCTGTGTCACATCTACTGGAGCATCATGAGCATGTATTATGACGTCACAGTATATGATGACATCATAATTTGTATGCAGTATGACGTCACAATGTATTATGACATCATAATGTATCCGCCTTATGATATTACAATATATTATGAGAGCGCAACATGCAGGTATTATGACCAATTTCTCTTACCCCAATTTGTGTCACATCTACTGGAGCATCATGAACATGTAGTATGATGTCACAGTATATGATGACACCATAATTAGTATGCAATATGACGTCACAATGTTTTATGACGTCATAATGTATCCGCATTATGACATCACAATGTATTATGAGAGCGCGATTTGCAGGTTTTATGACCAATTTCGCTTAACCCAATTTGTGTCACATCTACTGGAGCATCATGAGCATGTATTATGACGTCACAGTATATGATGACATCATAATTAGTATGCAGTATGACGTCACAATGTATTATGACGTCATAATGTGTCCGCATTATGACATCACAATATATTATGGGAGCGCAATTTGCAGGTTTTATGATCAATTTCGCTTACCCCAATTTGTGTCACATCTACTGGAGCATCATGAGCATGTATTATGATGTCACAGTATATGATGACATCATAATTAGTATGCACTATGATTTCACAATGTGTTATGACGTCATAATGTATCCGCATTATGACATCACATTATATTATGAGAGCGCAACTTGCAGGTATTATGAGCAATTTCTCTTACCCCAATATGTGTCACATCTACTGGAGCATCATGAGCATGTATTATGACGTCACAGTATATGATGACATCATAATTAGTATGCACTATGGCGTCACAATGTATTATGACGTCATAATTTATCCGCATTATGACATCACAATATATTATGAGAGCGCAACATGCAGGTATCATGACCAATTTCTCTTACCCCAATTTGTGTCACATCTCCTGGAGCATCATGAGCATGTATTATGATGTCACAGTATATGATGACATCATAATTAGTATGCAGTATGATGTCACAATGTATTATGACGTCATAATGTATCCGCCTTTTGATAGCCCAATATATTATGAGAGCGCAACATGCAGGTACTATGAGCAATTTCTCTTAACCCAATTTGTGTCACATCTACTGGAGCATCATGAGCATGTATTATGACATCACAGTATATGATGACATCATAATTAGTATGCACTATGACGTCACAATATATTATGACGTCATAATGTATCCGCATTATGACATCACAATATATTATGAGAGCGCAACATGCAGGTATTATGAGCAATTTCTCTAACCCCAATTTGTGTCACATCTACTGGAGCATCATGAGCATGTATTATGACGTCACAGTATATGATGACATCATAAGTAGTATGCACTATGACGTCACAATGTATTATGACGACATAATGTATCCGCATTATGACATCACAATATATTATGAGAGCGCAATTTGCAGGTTTTATGACCAATTTCGCTTACCCCAATTTGTGTCACATCTACTGGAGCAACATGAGCATGTATTATGACGTCACAGTATATGATGACATCATAATTAATATGCAGTATGACGTCACAATGTATTATGACGTCATAATGTATCCGCATTATGACATCACAATATATTATGAGAGCGCAACATGCAGGTATTATGAGCAATTTCTCTTACCCCAATTTGTGTCACATCTACTGGAGCATCATGAGCATGTATTATGACGTCACAGCATATGATGACATCATAATTAGTATGCACTATGACGTCACAATGTAGTATGACGTCACAATGTATCCGCATTATGACATCACAATATATTATGAGAGCGCAATTTGCAGGTTTTATGACCAATTTCGCTTACCACAATTTGTGTCACATCTACTGGAGCATCATGAGCATGCATTATGATGTCACAGTATATGATGACATCATAATTAGTATTCAGTATGACGTCACAATGTATTATGACATTGTAATGTATCCGTATTATGACATCACAATATATTATGAGAGCGCAACGTGCAGGTATTATGAGCAATTTCTCTTACCCCAATTTGTGTCACATCTACTGGAGCATCATGAGCATGTATTATGACGTCACAGTATATGCTGACATCATGATTAGTATGCAGTATGACGCCACAATGTATTATGGCGTCATAATGTATTCGCATTCTGACATCACAATATATTATGAGAGCGCAACATGCAGGTATTATGAGCAATTTCTCTTACCCCAATTTGTGTCACATCTACTGGAGCATAATGAGCATGTATTATGACGTCACAGTATATGATGACATCATAATTAGTATGCAGTATGACGTCACAATATATTATGACGTCATAATGTATCCGCATTATGATATCACAATATATTATGAGAGCGCAACATGCAGGTATTATGAGCAATTTCTCTTACCCCAATTTGTGTCACATCTAGTGGAGCATCATGAGCATGTATTATGACATCACAGTATATGATGACATCATAATTAATATGCACTATGATGTCACAATGTATTATGACGTCATAATATATCCGCATTATGACGTCACAATATATTATGAGAGCGCAATTTTCAGGTTTTATGAGCAATTTCTCTTACCCCAATTTGTGTCACATCTACTGGAGCATCATGAGCATGCATTATGACGTCACAGTATATGATGACATCATAATTAGTATGCACAATGTCGTCACAATGTATTATGACGTCATAATGTATCCACATTATGACATCACAATATATTATGAGAGCGCAACATGCAGGTATTACGAGCAATTTCTCTTACCCCAATTTGTGTCACATCTACTGGAGCATCATGAGCATGTATTATGACGTCACAGTATATGATGACCTCATAAGTAGTATGCACTATGACGTCACAATGTATTATGACGACATAATGTATACGCATTATGACATCACAAGATATTATGAGAGCGCAATTTGCAGGTATTATGAGCAATTTCTCTTACCCCAATTTGTGTCACATATACTGGAGCATCATGAGCATGTATTATGACGTCACAGTATATGATGACATCATAATTAGTATGCAGTATGACGTCACAATATATTATGACGTCATAATGTATCCGCATTATGATATCACAATATATTATGAGAGCGCAACATGCAGGTATTATGAGCAGTTTCTCCTACCACAACTTGTGTCACATCTACTGGAGCATCATGAGCATGTATTATGACGTCACAGTATATGATGACATCATAATTAGTATGCACTATGACGTCACATTGCATTATGACGTCACAATGTAACCGCATTATGACATCACAATATATTATGAGAGCGCAACATGCAGGTATTATGAGCAATTTCTCTTACCCCAATTTGTGTCACATCTACTGGAGCATCATGAGCATGTATTATGACGTCACAGTATATGATGACATCATAATTAGTATGCACAATGTCGTCACAATGTATTATGACGTCATAATGTATCCACATTATGACATCAGAATATATTATGAGAGCGCAATTTGTAAGTTTTATGACCAATTTCGCTTAACCCAATTTGTGTCACATCTACTGGAGCATCATGAGCATGTATTATGACGTCACAGTATATGATGACATCAAAATTAGTATGCACTATGACGTCACAATGTATTGTGACGTCATAATGTATCCGCATTATGACATCACAATATATTATGAGAGCGCAACATGCAGGTATTAAGAGCAATTTCTCTTACCCCAATTTGTGTCACATCTACTGGAGCATCATGAGCATGTATTATGACGTCACAGTATATGATGACATCATAAGTAGTATGCACTATGACGTCACAATGAATTATGACGTCATAATGTATCCGCATTATGACATCACAATATATTATGAGAGCGCAATTTGCAGGTTTTATTAGCAATTTCGCTTACCCCAATTTGTGTCACATCTACTGGAGCAACATGAGCATGTATTATGATGTCACAGTATATGATGACATCATAATTAATATGCAGTAGGACGTCACAATGTATTATGACGTCATAATGTAACCGCATTATGACATCACAATATATTATGACAGCGCAACATGCAGGTATTATGAGCAATTTCTCTTACCCCAATTTGTGTCACATCTACTGGAGCATCATGAGAATGTATTATGACGTCACAGCATATGATGACATCATAATTAGTGTGCACTATGACGTCACAGTGTAGTATGACGTCATAATGTATCCGCATTATTACATCACAATATATTATGAGAGCGCAATTTGCAGGTTTTATGACCAATTTCGCTTACCCCAATTTGTGTCACATCTACTGGAGTATCATGAGCATGTATTATGATGTCACAGTATATGATGACATCATAAGTAGTATGCACTATGACGTCACAATGTATTATGATGACATAATGTATCCGCATTATGACATCACAATATACTATGAGAGCGCAATTTGCAGGTTTTATGACTAATTTCGCTTACCCCAATTTGTGTCACATCTACTGGAGCATCATGAGCATGTATTATGACGTCACAGTATATGATGACATCATAATTAGTATGCTGTATGACGTCACAATGTATTATGATGTCATAATGTATCCGCATTATGATATCACAATATATTATGAGAGCGCAACATGCAGGTATTATGACCAATTTCTCTTACCCCAATTTGTGTCACATCTACTGGAGCATCATGAGCATGTATTATGATGTCACAGTATATGATGACATCATAATTAGTATGCACTATGACGTCACAATGTATTATGACGTCATAATGTATCCGCATTATGACATCACAGTATATTATGAGAACGCAATTTGCAGGTTTTATGACCAATTTCGCTTACCCCAATTTGTGTCACATCTACTGGAGCATCATCAGCATGTATTATGACGTCACAGTATATGATGACATCATAATTAGTATGCAGTATGACGTCACAATGTATTATGACGTCATAATGTGTCCGCATTATGACATCACAATATATTATGAGAGCGCAATTTGCAGGTTTTATGACCAATTTCGCTTACCCCAATTTGTGTCACATCTACTGGAGCATCATGAGCATGTATTATGATGGCACAGTATATGATGACATCATAATTAGTATGCACTATGATGTAACAATGTATTATGACGTCATAATGTATCCGCTTTATGACATCACAATATATTTTGAGAGCGCAATTTGCAGGTTTATGACCAATTTCGCTAACCTCAATTTGTGTCACATCTACTGGAGCATCATGAGCATGTATTATGACGTCACAGTATATGATGACATCATAATTAGTAAGCACTATGACGTCACAATGTATTGTGACGTCATAATGTATCCGCATTATGACATCACAATATATTATGAGAGCGCAACTTGCAGGTATTATGAGCAATTTCTCTTACCCCAATTTGTGTCACATCTACTGGAGCATCATGAGCATGTATTATGACGTCACAGTATATGATGACATCATAATTAGTATGCACTATGATGACACAATGTATTATGACGTCATAATGTATCCGCATTATGACATCACAATATATTATGAGAGCGCAATTTGCAGGTTTTATGACCAATTTCGCTTTCCCCAATTTGTTTCACATCTACTGGAGCATCATGAGCATGTATCATGATGACACAGTATATGATGACATCATAATTAGTATGCAGTATGACGTCACAATGTATTATGACGTCATAATGTGTCCGCATTATGGCATCACAATATATTATAAGAGCGCAACATGCAGGTATTATGAGCAATTTCTCTTACCCCAATTTGTGTCACATCTACTGGAGCATCATGAGCATGTATTATGACGTCACAGTATATGATGACATCATAATTAGTATGCACTATGACGTCACAATGTATTATGACGTCAGAATGTATCCGCATTACGACATCACAATATATTATGAGAGCGCAATTTGCAGTTTTTATGACCAATTTCGCTTACCCCAATTTGTGTCACATCTACTGGAGCATCATGAGCATGTATTATGACGTCACAGTATATGATGACATCATAATTAGTATGCACTATGACCTCACAATGTATTATGACGTCATAATGTATCCGCATTATGACATCACAATACATTATGAGAGGGCAACATGCAGGTATTATGAGCAATTTCACTTTCCCCAATTTGTGTCACATCTACTGGAGCATCATGAGCATGTATTATGATGTCACAGTATATGATGTCATCATAATTAGTATGCAGTATGATGTCACAATGTATTATGACGTCATAATGTATCCGCATTATGACATCACAATATATTATGAGAGCGCAATTTGCAGGTTTTATGACAAATTTCGCTTACCCCAATTTGTGTCACATCTACTGGAGAAACATGAGCATGTATTATGACGTCACAGTATATGATGACATCATAATTAATATGCAGTATGACGTCACAATGTATTATGACGTCATAATGTATCTGCATTATGACATCACAATATATTATGAGAGCGCAACATGCAGGTATTATGAGCAATTTCTCTTACCCCAATTTGTGTCAAATCTACTGGAGCATCATGATCATGTATTATGACGTCACAGCATTTGATGACATCATAATTAGTATGCACTATGACGTCACAATGTAGTATGACGTCATAATGTATCCGCATTATGACATCACAATATATTATGAGAGCGCAATTTGCAGGTTTATGAACAATTTCGCTTACCCCAATTTGTGTCACATCTACTGGAGCATCATGAGCATGTATTATGATGTCACAGTATATGATGACATCATAATTAGTATGCAGTATGACGTCACAATGTATTATGACATCGTAATGTATCCGCATCATGACACCACAATATATTATGAGAGCGCAACGTGCAGGTATTATGAGCAATTTCTCTTACCCCAATTTGTGTGACATCTACTGGAGCATCATGAGCATGTATTATGACGTCACAGTATATGATGACATCATGATTAGTATGCAGTATGACGCCACAATGTATTATGACGTCATAATATATCCGCATTCTGACATCACAATATAGTACGAGAGCGCAACATGCAGGTATTATGAGCAATTTCTCTTACCCCAATTTGTGTCACATCTACTGGAGAATCATGAGCATGTATTATGACGTCACAGCATATGATGACATCATAATTAGTATGCACTATGACGTCACAATGTAGTATGACGTCATAATGTATCTGCATTATGACATCACAATATATTATGAGAGCGCAATTTGCAGGTTTTATGACCAATTTCGCTTACCCCAATTTGTGTCACATCTACTGGAGCATCATGAGCATGTATTATGATGTCACAGTATATGATGACATCATAATTAGTATGCAGTATGACGTCACAATGTATTATGACATCGTAATGTATCCGCATTATGACACCACAATATATTATGAGAGCGCAACGTGCAGGTATTATGAGCAATTTCTCTTACCCCAATTTGTGTCACATCTACTGGAGCATCATGAGCATGTTTTATGACGTCACAGTATATGATGACATCATGATTAGTATGCAGTATGACGCCACAATATATTATGACATCATAATGTATCCGCATTCTGACATCACAATATATTATGAGAGCGCAACATGCAGGTATTATGAGCAATTTCTCTTACCCCAATTTGTGTCACATCTAGTGGAGCACCATGAGCATGTATTATGACGTCACAGTATATGATGGCGTCATAATTAATATGCACTATGACGTCACAATGTATTATGACGTCATAAGGTATCCGCATTATGACGTCACAATATATTATGAGAGCGCAATTTGCAGTTTTTATGACCAATTTCGCTTACCCCAATTTGTGTCACATCTACTGGAGCATCATGAGCATGTATTATGATGTCACAGTATATGATGACATCATAATTAGTATGCACTATGACGTCACAATGTATTATGACGTCATAATGTATCCGCATTATGACATCACAACATAGTATGAGAGCGCAATTTGCAGTTTTTATGACCAATTTCGCTTACCCCAATTTGTGTCACATCTACTGGAGCATCATGAGCATGTATTATGACGTCACAGTATATGATGACATCATAATTAGTATGCAGCATGACATCACAATGTATTATGATGTCATAATTTTTCCGCATTATGACATCACATTATATTATGAGAGCGCAATTTGCAGGTATTATGAGCAATTTCTCTGCCCCAATTTGTGTCACATCTACTGGAGCATCATGAGCATGTATTATGACGTCACAGTATATGATGACATCATAATTAGTATGCACTATGTCATCACAATGTATTATGACGTCATAATGTATCCGCATTATGACATCACAATATATTAGGATAGCGCAACATGCAGGTATTATGAGCAATTTCTCTTACCCCAATTTGTGTCACACCTACTGGACCATCATGACCATGTACTATGACGTCACAGTATATGATGACATCATAATTAGTATGCAGTATGACGTCAGAATGTATTATGACGTCATAATGTATCCGCATTATGACATCACAATATATTAGGATAGCGCAACATGCAGGTATTATGAGCAATTTCTCTTACCCCATTTTGTGTTACATCTACTGGAGCATCATGAGCATGTATTATGACGTCACAGTATATGATGACATCATAATTAGTATGTACCATGACGTCACAATGTATTATTACGTCATCATGTATCCACATTATGACATCACAATATTTTATGAGAGCGCAATTTGCAGGTTTTATGACCAATTTCGCTTACCCCATTTTTTGTCACATCTACTGGAGCATCATGAGCATGTATTATGATGGCACAGTATATGATGACATCATAATTAGTATGCACTATGATGTAAGAATGTATTATGACGTCATAATGTATCCGCTTTATGACATCACAATATATTTTGAGAGCGCAATTTGCAGGTTTATGACCAATTTCGCTAACCTCAATTTGTGTCACATCTACTGGAGCATCATGAGCATGTATTATGACGTCACAGTATATGATGACATCATAATTAGTAAGCACTATGACGTCACAATGTATTGTGACGTCATAATGTATCCGCATTATGACATCACAATATATTATGAGAGCGCAACTTGCAGGTATTATGAGCAATTTCTCTTACCCCAATTTGTGTCACATCTACTGGAGCATCATGAGCATGTATTATGACGTCACAGTATATGATGACATCATAATTAGTATGCACTATGATGACACAATGTATTATGACGTCATAATGTTTCCGCATTATGACATCACAATATATTATGAGAGCGCAATTTGCAGGTTTTATGACCAATTTCGCTTACCCCAATTTGTTTCACATCTACTGGAGCATCATGAGCATGTATCATGATGACACAGTATATGATGACATCATAATTAGTATGCAGTATGACGTCACAATGTATTATGACGTCATAATGTGTCCGCATTATGGCATCACAATATATTATAAGAGCGCAACATGCAGGTATTATGAGCAATTTCTCTTACCCCAATTTGTGTCACATCTACTGGAGCATCATGAGCATGTATTATGACGTCACAGTATATGATGACATCATAATTAGTATGCACTATGACATCACAATGTATTATGACGTCATAATGTATCCGCATTACGACATCACAATATATTATGAGAGCGCAATTTGCAGTTTTTATGACCAATTTCGCTTACCCCAATTTGTGTCACATCTACTGGAGCATCATGAGCATGTATTATGACGTCACAGTATATGATGACATCATAATTAGTATGCACTATGACGTCACTATGTATTATGACGTCATAATGTATCCGCATTATGACATCACAATACATTATGAGAGGGCAACATGCAGGTATTATGAGCAATTTCACTTTCCCCAATTTGTGTCACATCTACTGGAGCATCATGAGCATGTATTATGATGTCACAGTATATGATGTCATCATAATTAGTATGCAGTATGATGTCACAATGTATTATGACGTCATAATGTATCCGCATTATGACATCACAATATATTATGAGAGCGCAATTTGCAGGTTTTATGACAAATTTCGCTTACCCCAATTTGTGTCACATCTACTGGAGAAACATGAGCATGTATTATGACGTCACAGTATATGATGACATCATAATTAATATGCAGTATGATGTCACAATGTATTATGACGTCATAATGTATCTGCATTATGACATCACAATATATTATGAGAGCGCAACATGCAGGTATTATGAGCAATTTCTCTTACCCCAATTTGTGTCAAATCTACTGGAGCATCATGATCATGTATTATGACGTCACAGCATTTGATGACATCATAATTAGCATGCACTATGACGTCACAATGTAGTATGACGTCATAATGTATCCGCATTATGACATCACAATATATTATGAGAGCGCAATTTGCAGGTTTATGAACAATTTCGCTTACCCCAATTTGTGTCACATCTACTGGAGCATCATGAGCATGTATTATGATGTCACAGTATATGATGACATCATAATTAGTATGCAGTATGATGTCACAATGTATTATGACATCGTAATGTATCCGCATCATGACACCACAATATATTATGAGAGCGCAACGTGCAGGTATTATGAGCAATTTCTCTTACCCCAATTTGTGTGACATCTACTGGAGCATCATGAGCATGTATTATGACGTCACAGTATATGATGACATCATGATTAGTATGCAGTATGACGCCACAATGTATTATGACGTCATAATATATCCGCATTCTGACATCACAATATAGTACGAGAGCGCAACATGCAGGTATTATGAGCAATTTCTCTTACCCCAATTTGTGTCACATCTACTGGAGAATCATGAGCATGTATTATGACGTCACAGCATATGATGACATCATAATTAGTATGCACTATGACGTCACAATGTAGTATGACGTCATAATGTATCCGCATTATGACATCACAATATATTATGAGAGCGCAATTTGCAGGTTTTATGACCAATTTCGCTTACCCCAATTTGTGTCACATCTACTGGAGCATCATGAGCATGTATTATGATGTCACAGTATATGATGACATCATAATTAGTATGCAGTATGACGTCACAATGTATTATGACATCGTAATGTATCCGCATTATGACACCACAATATATTATGAGAGCGCAACGTGCAGGTATTATGAGCAATTTCTCTTACCCCAATTTGTGTCACATCTACTGGAGCATCATGAGCATGTTTTATGACGTCACAGTATATGATGACATCATGATTAGTATGCAGTATGACGCCACAATATATTATGACATCATAATGTATCCGCATTCTGACATCACAATATATTATGAGAGCGCAACATGCAGGTATTATGAGCAATTTCTCTTACCCCAATTTGTGTCACATCTAGTGGAGCATCATGAGCATGTATTATGACGTCACAGTATATGAGGGCATCATAATTAATATGCACTATGACGTCACAATGTATTATGACGTCATAAGGTATCCGCATTATGACGTCACAATATATTATGAGAGCGCAATTTGCAGTTTTTATGACCAATTTCGCTTACCCCAATTTGTGTCACATCTACTGGAGCATCATGAGCATGTATTATGACGTCACCGTATATGATGACATCATAATTGGTATGCACTAGGACGTCACAATGTATTATGAGGTCATAATGTATCCGCATTATGACATCACAATATATTATGAGAGCGCAATTTGCAGGTTTTATGACCAATTTCGATTACCCCAATTTGTGTCACATCTACTGGAGCATCATGAGCATGTATTATGACGTCACAGTATATGATGACATCATAATTAGTATGCACTATGACGTCACAATGTATTATGACGTCATAATGTATCCGCATTATGACATCACAATATATTATGAGAGCGCAACATGCAGGAATCATGAGCAATTTCTCTTACCCCAATTTGTGTCACATCTACTGGAGCATCATGAGCATGTATTATGATGTCACAGTATATGATGACATCATAATTAGTATGCACTATGACGTCACAATGTATTATGACGTCATAATGTATCCGCATTATGACATCACAACATAGTATGAGAGCGCAATTTGCAGTTTTTATGAGCAATTTCTCTTACCCCAATTTGTGTCACATCTACTGGAGCATCATGAGCATGTATTATGATGTCACAGTATATGATGACATCATAATTAGTATGCACTATGACGTCACAATGTATTATGACGTCATAATGTATCCGCATTATGATATCACAATATATTATGAGAGCGCAATTTGCAGGTTTTATGACCAATTAAGCTTACCCCAATTTGTGTCACATCTACTGTAGCATCATTAGCATGTATTCTGACGTCAGAGTATATGATGACATCATAATTAGTATGCACTATGACGTCACAATGTATTATGACGTCATAATGTATCCGCATTATGACATCACAATATATTATGAGAGCGCAACATGCAGGAATTATGAGCAATTTCGATTACCCCAATTTGTTTCACATCTACTGGAGCATCATGGGCATGTATTATGACGTCACAGTATATGATGACATCATAATTAGTATGCAGTATGACATCACAATATATTATGACGTCATAATGTATCCGCATTATGACATCACAATATATCATGAGAGCGCAACATGGAGGTATTAAGAGCAATTTCTCTTACCCCAATTTGTGTCACATCTACTGGAGCATCATGAGCATGTATTATGACGTCACAGTATATGATGACATCATAAGTAGTATGCACTATGACGTCACAATGAGTTATGACGTCATAATGTATCCGCATTATGACATCACAATATAGTATGAGAGCGCAATTTGCAGGTTTTATTAGCAATTTCGCTTACCCCAATTTGTGTCACATCTGCTGCAGCAACATGAGCATGTATTATGATGTCACAGTATATGATGACATCATAATTAATATGCAGTAGGACGTCACAATGTATTATGACGTCATAATGTAACCGCATTATGACATCACAATATATTATGAGAGCGCAACATGCAGGTATTATGAGCAATTTCTCTTACCCCAATTTGTGTCACATCTACTGGAGCATCATGAGAATGTATTATGACGTCACAGCATATGATGACATCATAATTAGTGTGCACTATGACGTCACAGTGTAGTATGACGTCATAATGTATCCGCATTATTACATCACAATATATTATGAGAGCGCAATTTGCAGTTTTTATGACCAATTTCGCTTACCCCAATTTGTGTCACATCTACTGGAGTATCATGAGCATGTATTATGATGTCACAGTATATGATGACATCATAAGTAGTATGCACTATGACGTCACAATGTATTATGACGACATAATGTATCCGCATTATGACATCACAGTATATTATGAGAGCGCAATTTGCAGCTTTTATGACAAATTTCGCTTAACCCAATATGTGTCACATCTACTGGAGCATCATGAGCATGTATTATGACGTCACAGTATATGATGACATCATAATTAGTATGCAGTATGACGTCACAATGTATTATGACGTCATAATGTGTCCGCATTATGACATCACAATATATTATGAGAGCGCAATTTGCAGGTTTTATGACCAATTTCGCTTACCCCAATTTGTGTCACATCTACTGGAGCATCATGAGCATGTATTATGATGTCACAGTATATGATGACATCATAATTAGTATGCACTATGACGTCACAATGTATTATGATGTCATAATTTATCCGCATTATGACATCACAATAAATTATGAGAGCGCAACATGCAGGTATTATGACCAATTTCTCTTACCCCAATTTGTGTCACATCTGCTGGAGCATCATGAGCATGTATTATGACGTCACGGTATATGATGACATCATAATTAGTATGCAGTATGACGTCACAATGTATTATGACGTCATAATGTATCCGCCTTATGATATCACAGTATATTATGAGAGCGCAACATGCAGGTACTATGAGCAATTTCTCTTACCCCAATTTGTGTCACATCTACTGGAGCATCATGAGCATGTATTATGACGTCACAGTATATGATGACATCATAATTTGTATGCACTAAGACGTCACAATATATTATGACGTCATAATGTATCCGCATTATGACCTCACAATATATCATGAGAGCGCAACATGCAGGTTTTATGAGCAATTTCTCTTACCCCAATTTCTGTCACATCTACTGGAGCATCATGAGCATGTATTATGACGTCACAGTATATGATGACATCATAAGTAGTATGCACTATGACGTGACAATGTATTATGACGACATAATGTATCCGCATTATGACATCACAATATATTATGAGAGCGCAATTTGCAGGTTTTATGACAAATTTCGCTTACCCCAATTTGTGTCACATCTACTGGAGCAACATGAGCATGTATTCTGACGTCAGAGTATATGATGACATCATAATTAGTATGCACTATGACATCACAATGTATTATGACGTCATAATGTATCCGCATTATGACATCACAATATATAATGAGAGCGCAACATGCAGGAATTATGAGCAATTTCGATTACCCCAATTTGTTTCACATCTACTGGAGCATCATGGGCATGTATTATGACGTCACAGTATATGATGACATCATAATTAGTATGCACTATGACGTCACAATGTATTATGACGTCATAATGTATCCGCATTATGACATCACAATATATCATGAGAGCGCAACATGGAGGTATTAAGAGCAATTTCTCTTACCCCAATTTGTGTCACATCTACTGGAGCATCATGAGCATGTATTATGACGTCACAGTATATGATGACATCATAAGTAGTATGCACTATGACGTCACAATGAATTATGACGTCATAATGTATCCGCATTATGACATCACAATATATTATGAGAGCGCAATTTGCAGGTTTTATTAGCAATTTCGCTTACCCCAATTTGTGTCACATCTACTGGAGCAACATGAGCATGTATTATGATGTCACAGTATATGATGACATCATAATTAATATGCAGTAGGACGTCACAATGTATTATGACGTCATAATGTAACCGCATTATGACATCACAATATATTATGAGAGCGCAACATGCAGGTATTATGAGCAATTTCTCTTACCCCAATTTGTGTCACATCTACTGGAGAATCATGAGAATGTATTATGACGTCACAGCATATGATGACATCATAATTAGTGTGCACTATGACGTCACAGTGTAGTATGACGTCATAATGTATCCGCATTATTACATCACAATATATTATGAGAGCGCAATTTGCAGGTTTTATGACCAATTTCGCTTACCCCAATTTATGTCACATCTACTGGAGTATCATGAGCATGTATTATGACGTCACAGTATATGATGACATCATAATTAGTATGCACTATGACGTCACAATGTATTATGACGTAATAATGTGTCCGCATTATGACATCACAATATATTATGAGAGCGCAATTTGCAGGTTTTATGACCAATTTCGCTTACCCCAATTTGTGTCACATCTACTGGAGCATCATGAGCATGTATTATGACGTCACAGTATATGATGACATCATAATTAGTATGCAGTATGACGTCACAATGTATTATGACGTCATAATGTGTCCGCATTATGACATCACAATATATTATGAGAGCGCAATTTGCAGGTTTTATGACCAATTTCGCTTACCCAATTTGTGTCACATCTACTGGAGCATCATGAGCATGTATTATGATGTCACAGTATATGATGACATCGTAATTAGTATGCACTATGACGTCACAATGTGTTATGACGTCATAATTCATTCGCATTATGACATTACAATATATTATGAGAGCGCAACTTGCAGGTATTATGAGCAATTTCTCTTACCCCAATTTGTGTCACATCTACTGGAGCATCATGAGCATGTATTATGACGTCACAGTATATGATGACATCATAATTAGTATGCACTATGACGTCACAATGTATTATGATGTCATAATTTATCCGCATTATGACATCACAATATATTATGAGAGCGCAACATGCAGGTATTATGACCAATTTCTCTTACCCCAATTTGTGTCACATCTGCTGGAGCATCATGAGCATGTATTATGACGTCACAGTATATGATGACATCATAATTAGTATGCAGTATGACGTCACAATGTATTATGACGTCATAATGTATCCGCCTTATGATATCACAGTATATTTTGAGAGCGCAACATGCAGGTACTATGAGCAATTTCTCTTACCCCAATTTGTGTCACATCTACTGGAGCATCATGAGCATGTATTATGACGTCACAGTATATGATGACATCATAATTAGTATGCACTAAGACGTCACAATATATTATGACGTCATAATGTATCCGCATTATGACATCACAATATATTATGAGAGCGCAACATGCAGGTATTATGAGCAATTTCTCTTACCCCAATTTGTGTCACATCTACTGGAGCATCATGAGCATGTATTATGACGTCACAGTATATGATGACATCATAAGTAGTATGCACTATGACGTGACAATGTATTATGACGACATAATGTATCCGCATTATGACATCACAATATATTATGAGAGCGCAATTTGCAGGTTTTATGACAAATTTCGCTTACCCCAATTTGTGTCACATCTACTGGAGCAACATGAGCATGTATTATGACGTCACAGTATATGATGACATCATAATTAGTATGCAGCATGACATCACAATGTATTATGATGTCATAATTTTTCCGCATTATGACATCACATTAAATTATGAGAGCGCAATTTGCAGGTATTATGAGCAATTTCTCTGCCCCAATTTGTGTCACATCTACTGGAGCATCATGAGCATGTATTATGATGTCACAGTATATGATGACATCATAATTAGTATGCACTATGTCATCACAATGTATTATGACGTCATAATGTATCCGCATTATGACATCACAATATATTATGAGAGCGCAACATGCAGGTATTATGAGCAATTTCTCTTACCCCAATTTGTGTCACACCTACTGGACCATCATGACCATGTATTATGACGTCACAGTATATGATGACATCATAATTAGTATGCAGTATGACGTCAGAATGTATTATGACGTAATAATGTATCCGCATTATGACATCACAATATATTATGAGAGCGCAACATGCAGGTATTATGAGCATTTTCTCTTACCCCATTTTGTGTTACATCTACTGGAGCATCATGAGCATGTATTATGACGTCACAGTATATGATGACATCATAATTAGTATATAGCATGACGTCACAATGTAGTATTACGTCATCATGTATCCACATTATGACATCACAATATATTATGA
This sequence comes from Aotus nancymaae, assembly GCF_030222135.1. NCBI lineage: Eukaryota > Metazoa > Chordata > Mammalia > Primates > Aotidae > Aotus > Aotus nancymaae. Next base: position 7,440,719 of record NW_026988481.1, on the reverse strand, counting down.
GAGCGCAATTTGCAGGTTTTATGACCAATTTCGCTTACCCCATTTTTTGTCACATCTACTGGAGCATCATGAGCATGTATTATGATGGCACAGTATATGATGACATCATAATTAGTGTGCACTATGACGTCACAGTGTAGTATGACGTCATAATGTATCCGCATTATTACATCACAATATATTATGAGAGCGCAATTTGCAGGTTTTATGACCAATTTCGCTTACCCCAATTTGTGTCAGATCTACTGGAGTATCATAAGTATGTATTATGATGTCACAGTATATGATGACATCATAAGTAGTATGCACTATGACGTCACAATATATTATGACGACATAATGTATCCGCCTTATGACATCACAGTATATTATGAGAGCGCAATTTGCAGCTTTTATGACAAATTTCGCTTAACCCAATTTGTGTCACATCTACTGGAGCATCATGAGCATGTATTATGACGTCACAGTATATGATGACATCATAATTAGTATGCAGTATGACGTCACAATGTATTATGACGTCATAATGTGTCCGCATTATGACATCACAATATATTATGAGAGCGCAATTTGCAGGTTTTATGACCAATTTCGCTTACCCCAATTTGTGTCACATCTACTGGAGCATCATGAGCATGTATTATGATGTCACAGTATATGATGACATCATAATTAGTATGCACTATGACGTCACAATGTGTTATGACGTCATAATTCATCCGCATTATGACATCACAATATATTATGAGAGCGCAACTTGCAGGTATTATGAGCAATTTCTCTTACCCCAATTTGTGTCACATCTACTGGAGCATCATGAGCATGTATTATGACGTCACAGTATATGATGACATCATAATTAGTATGCACTATGACGTCACAATGTATTATGATGTCATAATTTATCCGCATTATGACATCACAATATATTATGAGAGCGCAACATGCAGGTATTATGACCAATTTCTCTTACCCCAATTTGTGTCACATTTGCTGGAGCATGATGAGCATGTATTATGACGTCACGGTATATGATGACATCATAATTAGTATGCAGTATGACGTCACAATGTATTATGACGTCATAATGTATCCGCCTTATGATATCACAGTATATTATGAGAGCGCAACATGCAGGTACTATGAGCAATTTCTCTTACCCCAATTTGTGTCACATCTACTGGAGCATCATGAGCATGTATTATGACGTCACAGTATATGATGACATCATAATTTGTATGCACTAAGACATCACAATATATTATGACGTCATAATGTATCCGCATTATGACCTCACAATATATCATGAGAGCGCAACATGCAGGTATTATGAGCAATTTCTCTTACCCCAATTTCTGTCACATCTACTGGAGCATCATGAGCATGTATTATGACGTCACAGTATATGATGACATCATAAGTAGTATGCACTATGACGTGACAATGTATTATGACGACATAATGTATCCGCATTATGACATCACAATATATTATGAGAGCGCAATTTGCAGGTTTTATGACAAATTTCGCTTACCCCAATTTGTGTCACATCTACTGGAGCAACATGAGCATGTATTCTGACGTCAGAGTATATGATGACATCATAATTAGTATGCACTATGACGTCACAATGTATTATGACGTCATAATGTATCCGCATTATGACATCACAATATATAATGAGAGCGCAACATGCAGGAATTATGAGCAATTTCGATTACCCCAATTTGTTTCACATCTACTGGAGCATCATGGGCATGTATTATGACGTCACAGTATATGATGACATCATAATTAGTATGCAGTATGACGTCACAATATATTATGACGTCATAATGTATCCGCATTATGACATCACAATATATCATGAGAGCGCAACATGGAGGTATTAAGAGCAATTTCTCTTACCCCAATTTGTGTCACATCTACTGGAGCATCATGAGCATGTATTATGACGTCACAGTATATGATGACATCATAAGTAGTATGCACTATGACGTCACAATGAATTATGACGTCATAATGTATCCGCATTATGACATCACAATATATTATGAGAGCGCAATTTGCAGGTTTTATTAGCAATTTCTCTTACCCCAATTTGTGTCACATCTACTGGAGCAACATGAGCATGTATTATGATGTCACAGTATATGATGACATCATAATTAATATGCAGTAGGACGTCACAATGTATTATGACGTCATAATGTAACCGCATTATGACATCACAATATATTATGAGAGCGCAACATGCAGGTATTATGAGCAATTTCTCTTACCCCAATTTGTGTCACATCTACTGGAGAATCATGAGAATGTATTATGACGTCACAGCATATGATGACATCATAATTAGTGTGCACTATGACGTCACAGTGTAGTATGACGTCATAATGTATCCGCATTATTACATCACAATATATTATGAGAGCGCAATTTGCAGGTTTTATGACCAATTTCGCTTACCCCAATTTATGTCACATCTACTGGAGTATCATGAGCATGTATTATGACGTCACAGTATATGATGACATCATAATTAGTATGCACTATGACGTCACAATGTATTATGACGTAATAATGTGTCCGCATTATGACATCACAATATATTATGAGAGCGCAATTTGCAGGTTTTATGACCAATTTCGCTTACCCCAATTTGTGTCACATCTACTGGAGCATCATGAGCATGTATTATGACGTCACAGTATATGATGACATCATAATTAGTATGCAGTATGACGTCACAATGTATTATGACGTCATAATGTGTCCACATTATGACATCACAATATATTATGAGAGCGCAATTTGCAGGTTTTATGACCAATTTCGCTTACCCCAATTTGTGTCACATCTACTGGAGCATCATGAGCATGTATTATGATGTCACAGTATATGATGACATCGTAATTAGTATGCACTATGACGTCACAATGTGTTATGACGTCATAATTCATCCGCATTATGACATCACAATATATTATGAGAGCGCAACTTGCAGGTATTATGAGCAATTTCTCTTACCCCAATTTGTGTCACATCTACTGGAGCATCATGAGCATGTATTATGACGTCACAGTATATGATGACATCATAATTAGTATGCACTATGACGTCACAATGTATTATGATGTCATAATTTATCCGCATTATGACATCACAATATATTATGAGAGCGCAACATGCAGGTATTATGACCAATTTCTCTTACCCCAATTTGTGTCACATCTGCTGGAGCATCATGAGCATGTATTATGACGTCACGGTATATGATGATATCATAATTAGTATGCAGTATGACGTCACAATGTATTATGACGTCATAATGTATCCGCCTTATGATATCACAGTATATTATGAGAGCGCAACATGCAGGTACTATGAGCAATTTCTCTTACCCCAATTTGTGTCACATCTACTGGAGCATCATGAGCATGTATTATGACGTCACAGTATATGATGACATCATAATTAGTATGCACTAAGACGTCACAATATATTATGACGTCATAATGTATCCGCATTATGACATCACAATATATTATGAGAGCGCAACATGCAGGTATTATGAGCAATTTCTCTTACCCCAATTTGTGTCACATCTACTGGAGCATCATGAGCATGTATTATGACGTCACAGTATATGATGACATCATAAGTAGTATGCACTATGACGTGACAATGTATTATGACGACATAATGTATCCGCATTATGACATCACAATATATTATGAGAGCGCAATTTGCAGGTTTTATGACAAATTTCGCTTACCCCAATTTGTGTCACATCTACTGGAGCAACATGAGCATGTATTATGACGTCACAGTATATGATGACATCATAAATAGTATGCAGCATGACATCACAATGTATTATGATGTCATAATTTTTCCGCATTATGACATCACATTAAATTATGAGAGCGCAATTTGCAGGTATTATGAGCAATTTCTCTGCCCCAATTTGTGTCACATCTACTGGAGCATCATGAGCATGTATTATGATGTCACAGTATATGATGACATCATAATTAGTATATACCATGACGTCACAATGTATTATTACGTCATCATGTATCCACATTATGACATCACAATATATTATGAGAGCGCAATTTGCAGGTTTTATGACCAATTTCGCTTACCCCATTTTTTGTCACATCTACTGGAGCATCATGAGCATGTATTATGATGGCACAGTATATGATGACATCATAATTAGTATGCACTATGACGTAACAATGTATTATGACGTCATAATGTATCCGCTTTATGACATCACAATATATTTTGAGAGCGCAATTTGCAGGTTTATGACCAATTCCGCTTACCACAATTTGTGTCACATCTACTGGAGCATCATGAGCATGTATTATGACGTCACAGTATATGATGACATCATAATTAGTAAGCATTATGACGTCACAATGTATTGTGACGTCATAATGTATCCGCATTATGACATCACAATATATTATGAGAGCGCAACTTGCAGGTATTATGAGCAATTTCTCTTACCCCAATTTGTGTCACATCTACTGGAGCATCATGAGCATGTATTATGACGTCACAGTATATGATGACATCATAATTAGTATGCACTATGATGACACAATGTATTATGACGTCATAATGTATCCGCATTATGACATCACAATATATTATGAGAGCGCAATTTGCAGGTTTTATGACCAATTTCGCTTACCCCAATTTGTTTCACATCTACTGGAGCATCATGAGCATGTATTATGATGACACAGTATATGATGACATCATAATTAGTATGCACTATGACGTCACAATGTATTATGACGTCATAATGTGTCCGCATTATGGCATCACAATATATTATGAGAGCGCAACATGCAGGTATTATGAGCAATTTCTCTTACCCCAATTTGTGTCACATCTACTGGAGCATCATGAGCATGTATTATGACATCACAGTATATGATGACATCATAATTAGTATGCACTATGACGTCACAATGTATTATGACGTCATAATGTATCCGCATTACGACATCACAATATATTATGAGAGCGCAACATGCAGGTATTATGATCAATTTCTCTTACCCCAAATTGTGTCACATCTACTGGAGCATCTTGAGCATGTATTATGACGTCACAGTATATGATGACATCATAATTAGTATGCACTATGACGTCACAATCTATTATGACGTCATAATGTATCCGCATTATGACATCACAATATATTATGAGAGCGCAATTTGCAGTTTTTATGACCAATTTCGCTTACCCCAATTTGTGTCACATCTACTGGAGCATCATGAGCATGTATTATGACGTCACAGTATATGATGACATCATAATTAGTATGCACTATGACGTCACAATGTATTATGACGTCATAATGTATCCGCATTATGACATCACTATACATTATGAGAGCGCAACATGCAGGTATTATGAGCAATTTCTCTTTCCCCAATTTGTGTCACATCTACTGGAGCATCATGAGCATGTATTATGATGTCACAGTATATGATGACATCATAATTAGTATGCAGTATGATGTCACAATGTATTATGACGTCATAATGTATCCGCATTATGACATCACAATATATTTTGAGGTCGCAATTTGCAGGTATTATGAGCAATTTCTCTTACCCCAATTTGTGTCACATCTACTGGAGCATCATGAGCATGTATTATGACGTCACAGTATATGATGACATCATAATTAGTATGCACTATGACGTCACAATCTATTATGACGTCATAATGTATCCGCATTATGACATCACAATATATTATGAGAGCGCAACATGCAGGTATTATGAGCAATTTTTCTTACCCCAATTTGTGTCACATCTACTGGAGCATCATGAGCATGTATTATGACGTTACAGTATATGATGACATCATAAGTAGTATGAACTATGACGTCACAATGTATTATGACGACATAATGTATCCGCATTATGACATCACAATATATTATGAGAGCGCAATTTGCAGGTTTTATGACCAATTTCGCTTACCCCAATTTGTGTCACATCTACTGGAGCAACATGAGCATGTATTATGACGTCACAGTATATGATGACATCATAATTAATATGCAGTATGACGTCACAATGTATTATGACGTCATAATGTATCTGCATTATGACATCACAATATATTATGAGAGCGCAACATGAAGGTATTATGAGCATTTTCTCTTACCCCAATTTGTGTCAAATCTACTGGAGCATCATGATCATGTACTATGACGTCACAGCATATGATGACATCATAATTAGTATGCACTATGACGTCACAATGTAGTATGACGTCATAATGTATCCGCATTATGACATCACAATATATTATGAGAGCGCAATTTGCAGGTTTATGAACAATTTCGCTTACCCCAATTTGTGTCACATCTACTGGAGCATCATGAGCATGTATTGTGATGTCACAGTATATGATGACATCATAATTAGTATGCAGTATGATGTCACAATGTATTATGACATCGTAATGTATCCGCATTATGACACCACAATATATTATGAGAGCGCAACGTGCAGGTATTATGAGCAATTTCTCTTACCCCAATTTGTGTCACATCTACTGGAGCATCATGAGCATGTATTATGACGTCATAGTATATGATGACATCATGATTAGTATGCAGTATGACGCCACAATGTATTATGACGTCATAATGTATCCGCATTCTGACATCACAATATATTACGAGAGCGCAACATGCAGGTATTATGAGCAATTTCTCTTACCCCAATTTGTGTCACATCTACTGGAGCATCATGAGCATGTATTATGACGTCACAGTATATGATGACATCATAAGTAGTATGCACTATGACGTCACAATGTATTATGACGACATAATGTATCCGCATTATGACATCACAATATATTATGAGAGCGCAATTTGCAGGTATTATGAGCAATTTCTCTTACCCCAATTTGTGTCACATCTACTGGAGCATCATGAGCATGTATTATGATGTCACAGTATATGATGACATCATAATTAGTATGCAGTATGATGTCACAATGTATTATGACATCGTAATGTATCCGCATTATGACACCACAATATATTATGAGAGCGCAACGTGCAGGTATTATGAGCAATTTCTCTTACCCCAATTTGTGTCACATCTACTGTAGCATCATGAGCATGTATTATGACGTCACAGTATATGATGACATCATGATTAGTATGCAGTATGACACCACAATATATTATGACGTCATAATGTATCCGCATTCTGACATCACAATATATTATGAGAGCGCAACATGCAGGTATTATGAGCAATTTCTCTTACCCCAACTTGTGTCACATCTACTGGAGCATCATGAGCATGTATTATGACGTCACAGTATATGATGACATCATAATTAATATGCACTATGACGTCACAATGTATTATGACGTCATACTGTATCCGCATTATGACGTCACAATATATTATGAGAGCGCAATTTGCAGTTTTTATGACCAATTTCGCTTACCCCAATTTGTGTCACATCTACTGGAGCATCATGAGCATGTATTATGACGTCACAGTATATGATGACATCATAATTGGTATGCACTAGGACGTCACAATGTATTATGAGGTCATAATGTATCCGCATTATGACATCACAATATATTATGAGAGCGCAATTTGCAGGTTTTATGACCAATTTCGCTTACCCCAATTTGTGTCACATCTACTGGAGCATCATGAGCATGTATTATAACGTCACAGTATATGATGACATCATAATTAGTATGCATTATGACGTCACAATGTATTATGACGTCATAATGTATCCGCATTATGACATCACAATATATTATGAGAGCGCAACATGCAGGTATCATGAGCAATTTCTCTTACCCAATTTGTGTCACATCTACTGGAGCATCATGAGCATGTATTATGATGTCACAGTATATGATGACATCATAATTAGTATGCACTATGACGTCACAATGTATTATGACGTCATAATGTATCCGCATTATGATATCACAATATATTATGAGAGCGCAATTTGTAGGTTTTATGACCAATTAAGCTTACCCCAATTTGTGTCACATCTACTGTAGCATCATGAGCATGTATTCTGACGTCAGAGTATATGATGACATCATAATTAGTATGCACTATGACGTCACAATGTATTATGACGTCATAATGTATCCGCATTATGACATCACAATATATTATGAGAGCGCAACATGCAGGAATTATGAGCAATTTCGATTACCCCAATTTGTTTCACATCTACTGGAGCATCATGGGCATGTATTATGACGTCACAGTATATGATGACATCATAATTAGTATGCAGTATGATGTCACAATGTATTATGACGTCATAATGTATCTGCATTATGACATCACAATATATTATGAGAGCGCAATTTGCAGTTTTTATGACCAATTTCGCTTACCCCAATTTGTGTCACATCTACTGGAGAATCATGAGCATGTATTATGACGTCACAGTATATGATGACATCATAATTAGTATGCACTATGACGTCACAATGTATCATGTCGTCATAATGTATCCGCATTAAGACATCAAAATACATTATGAGAGCGCAACATGCAGGTATTATGAGCAATTTCTCTTACCCCAATTTGTGTCACACCTACTGGACCATCATGACCATGTATTATGACGTCACAGTATATGATGACATCATAATTAGTATGCAGTATGACGTCAGAATGTATTATGACGTAATAATGTATCCGCATTATGACATCACAATATATTATGAGAGCGCAACTTGCAGGTATTATGAGCATTTTCTCTTACCCCATTTTGTGTTACATCTACTGGAGCATCATGAGCATGTATTATGACGTCACAGTATATGATGACATCATAATTAGTATATACCATGACGTCACAATGTATTATTACGTCATCATGTATCCACATTATGACATCACAATATATTATGAGAGCGCAATTTGCAGGTTTTATGACCAATTTCGCTTACCCCATTTTTTGTCACATCTACTGGAGCATCATGAGCATGTATTATGATGGCACAGTATATGATGACATCATAATTAGTGTGCACTATGACGTCACAGTGTAGTATGACGTCATAATGTATCCGCATTATTACATCACAATATATTATGAGAGCGCAATTTGCAGGTTTTATGACCAATTTCGCTTACCCCAATTTGTGTCACATCTACTGGAGTATCATGAGCATGTATTATGATGTCACAGTATATGATGACATCATAAGTAGTATGCACTATGACGTCACAATGTATTATGACGACATAATGTATCCGCCTTATGACATCACAGTATATTATGAGAGCGCAATTTGCAGCTTTTATGACAAATTTCGCTTAACCAATTTGTGTCACATCTACTGGAGCATCATGAGCATGTATTATGACGTCACAGTATATGATGACATCATAATTAGTATGCAGTATGACGTCACAATGTATTATGACGTCATAATGTGTCCGCATTATGACATCACAATATATTATGAGAGCGCAATTTGCAGGTTTTATGACCAATTTCGCTTACCCCAATTTGTGTCACATCTACTGGAGCATCATGAGCATGTATTATGATGTCACAGTATATGATGACATCATAATTAGTATGCACTATGACGTCACAATGTGTTATGACGTCATAATTCATCCGCATTATGACATCACAATATATTATGAGAGCGCAACTTGCAGGTATTATGAGCAATTTCTCTTACCCCAATTTGTGTCACATCTACTGGAGCATCATGAGCATGTATTATGACGTCACAGTATATGATGACATCATAATTAGTATGCACTATGACGTCACAATGTATTATGATGTCATAATTTATCCGCATTATGACATCACAATATATTATGAGAGCGCAACATGCAGGTATTATGACCAATTTCTCTTACCCCAATTTGTGTCACATCTGCTGGAGCATGATGAGCATGTATTATGACGTCACGGTATATGATGACATCATAATTAGTATGCAGTATGACGTCACAATGTATTATGACGTCATAATGTATCCGCCTTATGATATCACAGTATATTATGAGAGCGCAACATGCAGGTACTATGAGCAATTTCTCTTACCCCAATTTGTGTCACATCTACTGGAGCATCATGAGCATGTATTATGACGTCACAGTATATGATGACATCATAATTTGTATGCACTAAGACGTCACAATATATTATGACGTCATAATGTATCCGCATTATGACCTCACAATATATCATGAGAGCGCAACATGCAGGTATTATGAGCAATTTCTCTTACCCCAATTTCTGTCACATCTACTGGAGCATCATGAGCATGTATTATGACGTCACAGTATATGATGACATCATAAGTAGTATGCACTATGACGTGACAATGTATTATGACGACATAATGTATCCGCATTATGACATCACAATATATTATGAGAGCGCAATTTGCAGGTTTTATGACAAATTTCGCTTACCCCAATTTGTGTCACATCTACTGGAGCATCATGAGCATGTATTATGACGTCACAGTATATGATGACATCATAATTAGTATGCACTATGACGTCACAATGTATTATGATGTCATAATTTATCCGCATTATGACATCACAATATATTATGAGAGCGCAACATGCAGGTATTATGACCAATTTCTCTTACCCCAATTTGTGTCACATCTGCTGGAGCATCATGGGCATGTATTATGACGTCACAGTATATGATGATATCATAATTAGTATGCAGTATGACGTCACAATGTATCATGACGTCATAATGTATCCGCCTTATGATATCACAGTATATTATGAGAGCGCAACATGCAGGTACTATGAGCAATTTCTCTTACCCCAATTTGTGTCACATCTACTGGAGCATCATGAGCATGTATTATGACGTCACAGTATATGATGACATCATAATTAGTATGCACTAAGACGTCACAATATATTATGACGTCATAATGTATCCGCATTATGACATCACAATATATTATGAGAGCGCAACATGCAGGTATTATGAGCAATTTCTCTTACCCCAATTTGTGTCACATCTACTGGAGCATCATGAGCATGTATTATGACGTCACAGTATATGATGACATCATAAGTAGTATGCACTATGACGTGACAATGTATTATGACGACATAATGTATCCGCATTATGACATCACAATATATTATGAGAGCGCAATTTGCAGGTTTTATGACAAATTTCGCTTACCCCAATTTGTGTCACATCTACTGGAGCAACATGAGCATGTATTATGACGTCACAGTATATGATGACATCATAAATAGTATGCAGCATGACATCACAATGTATTATGATGTCATAATTTTTCCGCATTATGACATCACATTAAATTATGAGAGCGCAATTTGCAGGTATTATGAGCAATTTCTCTGCCCCAATTTGTGTCACATCTACTGGAGCATCATGAGCATGTATTATGATGTCACAGTATATGATGACATCATAATTAGTATATACCATGACGTCACAATGTATTATTACGTCATCATGTATCCACATTATGACATCACAATATATTATGAGAGCGCAATTTGCAGGTTTTATGACCAATTTCGCTTACCCCATTTTTTGTCACATCTACTGGAGCATCATGAGCATGTATTATGATGGCACAGTATATGATGACATCATAATTAGTATGCACTATGACGTAACAATGTATTATGACGTCATAATGTATCCGCTTTATGACATCACAATATATTTTGAGAGCGCAATTTGCAGGTTTATGACCAATTCCGCTTACCACAATTTGTGTCACATCTACTGGAGCATCATGAGCATGTATTATGACGTCACAGTATATGATGACATCATAATTAGTAAGCATTATGACGTCACAATGTATTGTGACGTCATAATGTATCCGCATTATGACATCACAATATATTATGAGAGCGCAACTTGCAGGTATTATGAGCAATTTCTCTTACCCCAATTTGTGTCACATCTACTGGAGCATCATGAGCATGTATTATGACGTCACAGTATATGATGACATCATAATTAGTATGCACTATGATGACACAATGTATTATGACGTCATAATGTATCCGCATTATGACATCACAATATATTATGAGAGCGCAATTTGCAGGTTTTATGACCAATTTCGCTTACCCCAATTTGTTTCACATCTACTGGAGCATCATGAGCATGTATTATGATGACACAGTATATGATGACATCATAATTAGTATGCACTATGACGTCACAATGTATTATGACGTCATAATGTGTCCGCATTATGGCATCACAATATATTATGAGAGCGCAACAAGCAGGTATTATGAGCAATTTCTCTTACCCCAATTTGTGTCACATCTACTGGAGCATCATGAGCATGTATTATGACATCACAGTATATGATGACATCATAATTAGTATGCACTATGACGTCACAATGTATTATGACGTCATAATGTATCCGCATTACGACATCACAATATATTATGAGAGCGCAACATGCAGGTATTATGATCAATTTCTCTTACCCCAAATTGTGTCACATCTACTGGAGCATCTTGAGCATGTATTATGACGTCACAGTATATGATGACATCATAATTAGTATGCACTATGACGTCACAATTTATTATGACGTCATAATGTATCCGCATTATGACATCACAATATATTATGAGAGCGCAATTTGCAGTTTTTATGACCAATTTCGCTTACCCCAAATTGTGTCACATCTACTGGAGCATCATGAGCATGTATTATGACGTCACAGTATATGATGACATCATAATTAGTATGCACTATGACGTCACAATGTATTATGACGTCATAATGTATCCGCATTATGACATCACTATACATTATGAGAGCGCAACATGCAGGTATTATGAGCAATTTCTCTTTCCCCAATTTGTGTCACATCTACTGGAGCATCATGAGCATGTATTATGATGTCACAGTATATGATGACATCATAATTAGTATGCAGTATGATGTCACAATGTATTATGACGTCATAATGTATCCGCATTATGACATCACAATATATTTTGAGGTCGCAATTTGCAGGTATTATGAGCAATTTCTCTTACCCCAATTTGTGTCACATCTACTGGAGCATCATGAGCATGTATTATGACGTCACAGTATATGATGACATCATAATTAGTATGCACTATGACGTCACAATCTATTATGACGTCATAATGTATCCGCATTATGACATCACAATATATTATGAGAGCGCAACATGCAGGTATTATGAGCAATTTCTCTTTCCCCAATTTGTGTCACATCTACTGGAGCATCATGAGCATGTATTATGACGTTACAGTATATGATGACATCATAAGTAGTATGAACTATGACGTCACAATGTATTATGACGACATAATGTATCCGCATTATGACATCACAATATATTATGAGAGCGCAATTTGCAGGTTTTATGACCAATTTCGCTTACCCCAATTTGTGTCACATCTACTGGAGCAACATGAGCATGTATTATGACGTCACAGTATATGATGACATCATAATTTATATGCAGTATGACGTCACAATGTATTATGACGTCATAATGTATCTGCATTATGACATCACAATATATTATGAGAGCGCAACATGAAGGTATTATGAGCAATTTCTCTTACCCCAATTTGTGTCAAATCTACTGGAGCATCATGATCATGTACTATGACGTCACAGCATATGATGACATCATAATTAGTATGCACTATGACGTCACAATGTAGTATGACGTCATAATGTATCCGCATTATGACATCACAATATATTATGAGAGCGCAATTTGCAGGTTTATGAACAATTTCGCTTACCCCAATTTGTGTCACATCTACTGGAGCATCATGAGCATGTATTGTGATGTCACAGTATATGATGACATCATAATTAGTTGCAGTATGATGTCACAATGTATTATGACATCGTAATGTATCCGCATTATGACACCACAATATATTATGAGAGCGCAACGTGCAGGTATTATGAGCAATTTCTCTTACCCCAATTTGTGTCACATCTACTGGAGCATCATGAGCATGTATTATGACGTCATAGTATATGATGACATCATGATTAGTATGCAGTATGACGCCACAATGTATTATGACGTCATAATGTATCCGCATTCTGACATCACAATATATTACGAGAGCGCAACATGCAGGTATTATGAGCAATTTCTCTTACCCCAATTTGTGTCACATCTACTGGAGCATCATGAGCATGTATTATGACGTCACAGTATATGATGACATCATAAGTAGTATGCACTATGACGTCACAATGTATTATGACGACATAATGTATCCGCATTATGACATCACAATATATTATGAGAGCGCAATTTGCAGGTATTATGAGCAATTTCTCTTACCCCAATTTGTGTCACATCTACTGGAGCATCATGAGCATGTATTATGATGTCACAGTATATGATGACATCATAATTAGTATGCAGTATGATGTCACAATGTATTATGACATCGTAATGTATCCGCATTATGACACCACAATATATTATGAGAGCGCAACGTGCAGGTATTATGAGCAATTTCTCTTACCCCAATTTGTGTCACATCTACTGTAGCATCATGAGCATGTATTATGACGTCACAGTATATGATGACATCATGATTAGTATGCAGTATGACACCACAATATATTATGACGTCATAATGTATCCGCATTCTGACATCACAATATATTATGAGAGCGCAACATGCAGGTATTATGAGCAATTTCTCTTACCCCAACTTGTGTCACATCTACTGGAGCATCATGAGCATGTATTATGACGTCACAGTATATGATGACATCATAATTAATATGCACTATGACGTCACAATGTATTATGACGTCATACTGTATCCGCATTATGACGTCACAATATATTATGAGAGCGCAATTTGCAGTTTTTATGACCAATTTCGCTTACCCCAATTTGTGTCACATCTACTGGAGCATCATGAGCATGTATTATGACGTCACAGTATATGATGACATCATAATTGGTATGCACTAGGACGTCACAATGTATTATGAGGTCATAATGTATCCGCATTATGACATCACAATATATTATGAGAGCGCAATTTGCAGGTTTTATGACCAATTTCGCTTACCCCAATTTGTGTCACATCTACTGGAGCATCATGAGCATGTATTATAACGTCACAGTATATGATGACATCATAATTAGTATGCATTATGACGTCACAATGTATTATGACGTCATAATGTATCCGCATTATGACATCACAATATATTATGAGAGCGCAACATGCAGGTATCATGAGCAATTTCTCTTACCCAATTTGTGTCACATCTACTGGAGCATCATGAGCATGTATTATGATGTCACAGTATATGATGACATCATAATTAGTATGCACTATGACGTCACAATGTATTATGACGTCATAATGTATCCGCATTATGATATCACAATATATTATGAGAGCGCAATTTGTAGGTTTTATGACCAATTAAGCTTACCCCAATTTGTGTCACATCTACTGTAGCATCATGAGCATGTATTCTGACGTCAGAGTATATGATGACATCATAATTAGTATGCACTATGACGTCACAATGTATTATGACGTCATAATGTATCCGCATTATGACATCACAATATATTATGAGAGCGCAACATGCAGGAATTATGAGCAATTTCGATTACCCCAATTTGTTTCACATCTACTGGAGCATCATGGGCATGTATTATGACGTCACAGTATATGATGACATCATAATTAGTATGCAGTATGATGTCACAATGTATTATGACGTCATAATGTATCTGCATTATGACATCACAATATATTATGAGAGCGCAATTTGCAGTTTTTATGACCAATTTCGCTTACCCCAATTTGTGTCACATCTACTGGAGAATCATGAGCATGTATTATGACGTCACAGTATATGATGACATCATAATTAGTATGCACTATGACGTCACAATGTATCATGTCGTCATAATGTATCCGCATTAAGACATCAAAATACATTATGAGAGCGCAACATGCAGGTATTATGAGCAATTTCTCTTACCCCAATTTGTGTCGCACCTACTGGACCATCATGACCATGTATTATGACGTCACAGAATATGATGACATCATAATTAGTATGCAGTATGACGTCAGAATGTATTATGACGTAATAATGTATCCGCATTATGACATCACAATATATTTTGAGAGCGCAACATGCAGGTATTATGAGCATTTTCTCTTACCCCATTTTGTGTTACATCTACTGGAGCATCTTGAGCATGTATTATGACGTCACAGTATATGATGACATCATAATTAGTATATACCATGACGTCACAATGTATTATTACGTCATCATGTATCCACATTATGACATCACAATATATTATGAGAGCGCAATTTGCAGGTTTTATGACCAATTTCGCTTACCCCATTTTTTGTCACATCTAATGGAGCATCATGAGCATGTATTATGATGGCACAGTATATGATGACATCATAATTAGTGTGCACTATGACGTCACAGTGTAGTATGACGTCATAATGTATCCGCATTATTACATCACAATATATTATGAGAGCGCAATTTGCAGGTTTTATGACCAATTTCGCTTACCCCAATTTGTGTCACATCTACTGGAGTATCATGAGCATGTATTATGATGTCACAGTATATGATGACATCATAAGTAGTATGCACTATGACGTCACAATGTATTATGACGACATAATGTATCCGCCTTATGACATCACAGTATATTATGAGAGCGCAATTTGCAGCTTTTATGACAAATTTCGCTTAACCCAATTTGTGTCACATCTACTGGAGCATCATGAGCATGTATTATGACGTCACAGTATATGATGACATCATAATTAGTATGCAGTATGACGTCACAATGTATTATGACGTCATAATGTGTCCGCATTATGACATCACAATATATTATGAGAGCGCAATTTGCAGGTTTTATGACCAATTTCGCTTACCCCAATTTGTGTCACATCTACTGGAGCATCATGAGCATGTATTATGATGTCACAGTATATGATGACATCATAAGTAGTATGCACTATGACGTCACAATGTATTATGACGTCATAATGTGTCCGCATTATGACATCACAATATATTATGAGAGCGCAACTTGCAGGTATTATGAGCAATTTCTCTTACCCCAATTTGTGTCACATCTACTGGAGCATCATGAGCATGTATTATGACGTCACAGTATATGATGACATCATAATTAGTATGCACTATGACGTCACAATGTATTATGACGTCATAATGTATCCGCATTATGACATCACAATATATAATGAGAGCGCAACATGCAGGAATTATGAGCAATTTCGATTACCCCAATTTGTTTCACATCTACTGGAGCATCATGGGCATGTATTATGACGTCACAGTATATGATGACATCATAATTAGTATGCAGTATGACGTCACAATATATTATGACGTCATAATGTATCCGCATTATGACATCACAATATATCATGAGAGCGCAACATGGAGGTATTAAGAGCAATTTCTCTTACCCCAATTTGTGTCACATCTACTGGAGCATCATGAGCATGTATTATGACGTCACAGTATATGATGACATCATAAGTAGTATGCACTATGACGTCACAATGAATTATGACGTCATAATGTATCCGCATTATGACATCACAATATATTATGAGAGCGCAATTTGCAGGTTTTATTAGCAATTTCTCTTACCCCAATTTGTGTCACATCTACTGGAGCAACATGAGCATGTATTATGATGTCACAGTATATGATGACATCATAATTAATATGCAGTAGGACGTCACAATGTATTATGACATCATAATGTAACCGCATTATGACATCACAATATATTATGAGAGCGCAACATGCAGGTATTATGAGCAATTTCTCTTACCCCAATTTGTGTCACATCTACTGGAGAATCATGAGAATGTATTATGACGTCACAGCATATGATGACATCATAATTAGTGTGCACTATGACGTCACAGTGTAGTATGACGTCATAATGTATCCGCATTATTACATCACAATATATTATGAGAGCGCAATTTGCAGGTTTTATGACCAATTTCGCTTACCCCAATTTATGTCACATCTACTGGAGTATCATGAGCATGTATTATGACGTCACAGTATATGATGACATCATAATTAGTATGCACTATGACGTCACAATGTATTATGACGTAATAATGTGTCCGCATTATGACATCACAATATATTATGAGAGCGCAATTTGCAGGTTCTATGACCAATTTCGCTTACCCCAATTTGTGTCACATCTACTGGAGCATCATGAGCATGTATTATGACGTCACAGTATATGATGACATCATAATTAGTATGCAGTATGACGTCACAATGTATTATGACGTCATAATGTGTCCGCATTATGACATCACAATATATTATGAGAGCGCAATTTGCAGGTTTTATGACCAATTTCGCTTACCCCAATTTGTGTCACATCTACTGGAGCATCATGAGCATGTATTATGATGTCACAGTATATGATGACATCGTAATTAGTATGCACTGTGACGTCACAATGTGTTATGACGTCATAATTCATCCGCATTATGACATCACAATATATTATGAGAGCGCAACTTGCAGGTATTATGAGCAATTTCTCTTACCCCAATTTGTGTCACATCTACTGGAGCATCATGAGCATGTATTATGACGTCACAGTATATGATGACATCATAATTAGTATGCACTATGACGTCACAATGTATTATGATGTCATAATTTATCCGCATTATGACATCACAATATATTATGAGAGCGCAACATGCAGGTATTATGACCAATTTCTCTTACCCCAATTTGTGTCACATCTGCTGGAGCATCATGAGCATGTATTATGACGTCACAGTATATGATGACATCATAATTAGTATGCAGTATGACGTCACAATGTATTATGACGTCATAATGTATCCGCCTTATGATATCACAGTATATTATGAGAGAGCAACATGCAGGTACTATGAGCAATTTCTCTTACCCCAATTTGTGTCACATCTACTGGAGCATCATGAGCATGTATTATGACGTCACAGTATATGATGACATCATAATTAGTATGCACTAAGACGTCACAATATATTATGACGTCATAATGTATCCGCATTATGACATCACAATGTATTATGAGAGCGCAACATGCAGGTATTATGAGCAATTTCTCTTACCCCAATTTGTGTCACATCTACTGGAGCATCATGAGCATGTATTATGACATCACAGTATATGATGACATCATAAGTAGTATGCACTATGACGTGACAATGTATTATGACGACATAATGTATCCGCATTATGACATCACAATATATTATGAGAGCGCAATTTGCAGGTTTTATGACAAATTTCGCTTACCCCAATTTGTGTCACATCTACTGGAGCAACATGAGCATGTATTATGACGTCACAGTATATGATGACATCATAATTAGTATGCAGCATGACATCACAATGTATTATGACGTCATAATGTATCCGCATTATGACATCACAATATATTATGAGAGCGCAACATGCAGGTATTATGAGCAATTTCTCTTTCCCCAATTTGTGTCACATCTACTGGAGCATCATGAGCATGTATTATGATGTCACAGTATATGATGACATCATAATTAGTATGCAGTATGATGTCACAATGTATTATGACGTCATAATGTATCCGCATTATGACATCACAATATATTTTGAGATCGCAATTTGCAGGTATTATGAGCAATTTCTCTTACCCCAATTTGTGTCACATCTACTGGAGCATCATGAGCATGTATTATGACGTCACAGTATATGATGACATCATAATTAGTATGCACTATGATGTCACAATCTATTATGACGTCATAATGTATCCGCATTATGACATCACAGTATATTATGAGAGCGCAACATGCAGGTATTATGAGCAATTTTTCTTACCCCAATTTGTGTCACATCTACTGGAGCATCATGAGCATGTATTATGACGTCACAGTATATGATGACATCATAAGTAGTATGAACTATGACGTCACAATGTATTATGACGACATAATGTATCCGCATTATGACATCACAATATATTATGAGAGCGCAATTTGCAGGTTTTATGACCAATTTCGCTTACCCCAATTTGTGTCACATCTACTGGAGCAACATGAGCATGTATTATGACGTCACAGTATATGATGACATCATAATTAATATGCAGTATGACGTCACAATGTATTATGACGTCATAATGTATCTGCATTATGACATCACAATATATTATGAGAGCGCAACATGAAGGTATTATGAGCAATTTCTCTTACCCCAATTTGTGTCAAATCTACTGGAGCATCATGATCATGTACTATGACGTCACAGCATATGATGACATCATAATTAGTATGCACTATGACGTCACAATGTAGTATGACGTCATAATGTATCCGCATTATGACATCACAATATATTATGAGAGCGCAATTTGCAGGTTTATGAACAATTTCGCTTACCCCAATTTGTGTCACATCTACTGGAGCATCATGAGCATGTATTATGATGTCACAGTATATGATGACATCATAATTAGTATGCAGTATGATGTCACAATGTATTATGACATCGTAATGTATCCGCATTATGACACCACAATATATTATGAGAGCGCAACGTGCAGGTATTATGAGCAATTTCTCTTACCCCAATTTGTGTCACATCTACTGGAGCATCATGAGCATGTATTATGACGTCACAGTATATGATGACATCATGATTAGTATGCAGTATGACGCCACAATGTATTATGACGTCATAATGTATCCGCATTCTGATATCACAATATATTACGAGAGCGCAACATGCAGGTATTATGAGCAATTTCTCTTACCCCAATTTGTGTCACATCTACTGGAGCATCATGAGCATGTATTATGACGTCACAGTATATGATGACATCATAAGTAGTATGCACTATGACGTCACAATGTATTATGACGACATAATGTATCCGCATTATGACATCACAATATATTATGAGAGCGCAATTTGCAGGTATTATGAGCAATTTCTCTTACCCCAATTTGTGTCACATCTACTGGAGCATCATGAGCATGTATTATGATGTCACAGTATATGATGACATCATAATTCGTATGCAGTATGACGTCACAATGTATTATGACATCGTAATGTATCCGCATTATGACACCACAATATATTATGAGAGCGCAACGTGCAGGTATTATGAGCAATTTCTCTTACCCCAATTTGTGTCACATCTACTGTAGCATCATGAGCATGTATTATGACGTCACAGTATATGATGACATCATGATTAGTATGCAGTATGACACCACAATATATTATGACGTCATAATGTATCCGCATTCTGACATCACAATATATTATGAGAGCGCAACATGCAGGTATTATGAGCAATTTCTCTTACCCCAATTTGTGTCACATCTACTGGAGCATCATGAGCATGTATTATGACGTCACAGTATATGATGACATCATAATTAATATGCACTATGACGTCACAATGTATTATGACGTCATAATGTATCCGCATTATGACGTCACAATATATTATGAGAGCGCAATTTGCAGTTTTTATGACCAATTTCGCTTACCCCAATTTGTGTCACATCTACTGGAGCATCATGAGCATGTATTATGACGTCACAGTATATGATGACATCATAATTGGTATGCACTAGGACGTCACAATGTATTATGAGGTCATAATGTATCCGCATTATGACATCACAATATATTATGAGAGCGCAATTTGCAGGTTTTATGACCAATTTCGCTTACCCCAATTTGTGTCACATCTACTGGAGCATCATGAGCATGTATTATAACGTCACAGTATATGATGACATCATAATTAGTATGCATTATGACGTCACAATGTATTATGACGTCATAATGTATCCGCATTATGACATCACAATATATTTTGAGAGCGCAACATGCAGGTATCATGAGCAATTTCTCTTACCCAATTTGTGTCACATCTACTGGAGCATCATGAGCATGTATTATGATGTCACAGTATATGATGACATCATAATTAGTATGCACTATGACGTCACAATATATTATGACGTCATAATGTATCCGCATTATGATATCACAATATATTATGAGAGCGCAATTTGCAGGTTTTATGACCAATTAAGCTTACCCCAATTTGTGTCACATCTACTGTAGCATCATGAGCATGTATTCTGACGTCAGAGTATATGATGACATCATAATTAGTATGCACTATGACGTCACAATGTATTATGACGTCATAATGTATACGCATTATGACATCACAATATATTATGAGAGCGCAACATGCAGGAATTATGAGCAATTTCGATTACCCCAATTTGTTTCACATCTACTGGAGCATCATGGGCATGTATTATGACGTCACAGTATATGATGACATCATAATTAGTATGCAGTATGATGTCACAATGTATTATGACGTCATAATGTATCTGCATTATGACATCACAATATATTATGAGAGCGCAATTTGCAGTTTTTATGACCAATTTCGCTTACCCCAATTTGTGTCACATCTACTGGAGCATCATGAGCATGTATTATGACGTCACAGTATATGATGACATCATAATTAGTATGCACTATGACGTCACAATGTATCATGTCATCATAATGTATCCGCATTATGACATCAAAATACATTATGAGAGCACAACATGCAGGTATTATGAGCAATTTCTCTTACCCCAATTTGTGTCACATCTACTGGAGCATCATGAGCATGTATTATGACGTCACAGTATATGATGACATCATAATTAGTATGCACTATAACGTCACAATGTATTATGACGTCATAATGTATCCGCATTATGACATCACAATATATTATGAGAGCGCAACATGCAGGTATTATGAGCAATTTCTCTTATCCCAATTTGTGTCACATCTACTGGAGCATCATGAGCATGTATTATGACGTCACACTATATGATGACACCATAATTAGTATGCACTATGACGTCACAATGTATTATGACGTCATAATGTATCCGCATTATGACATCACAATATATTATGAGAGCGCAACATGCAGGTATTATGAGCAATTTCTCTTACCCCAATTTGTGTCACATCTACTGGAGCATCATGAGCATGTATTATGACATCACAGTATATGATGACATCATAATTGGTATGCACTAGGACGTCACAATGTATTATGAGGTCATAATGTATCCGCATTATGACATCACAATATATTTTGAGAGCGAATTTTGCAGGTTTTATGACCAATTTCGCTTACCCCAATTTGTGTCACATCTACTGGAGCATCATGAGCATGTATTATGACGTCACAGTATATGATGACATCATAATTAGTATGCAGTATGACGTCACAATGTATTATGACGTCATAATGTATCCGCATTATGACATCACAATATATTATGAGAGCGCAACATGCAGGTATTATGAGCAATTTCTCTTACCCCAATTTGTGTCACATCTACTGGAGCATCATGGGCATGTATTATGACGTCACAGTATATGATGACATCATAATTAGTATGCAGTATGATGTCACAATGTATTATGTCGTCATAATGTATCTGCATTATGACATCACAATATATTATGAGAGCGCAATTTGCAGTTTTTATGACCAATTTCGCTTACCCCAATTTGTGTCACATCTACTGGAGCATCATGAGGATGTATTATGACGTCACAGTATATGATGACATCATAATTAGTATGCACTATGACGTCACAATGTATCATGTCGTCATAATGTATCCGCATTAAGACATCAAAATACATTATGAGAGCGCAACATGCAGGTATTATGAGCAATTTCTCTTACCCCAATTTGTGTCACATCTACTGGAGAATCATGAGAATGTATTATGACGTCACAGCATATGATGACATCATAATAAGTGTGCACTATGACGTCACAGTGTAGTATGACGTCATAATGTATCCGCATTATTACATCACAATATATTATGAGAGCGCAATTTGCAGGTTTTATGACCAATTTCGCTTACCCCAATTTATGTCACATCTACTGGAGTATCATGAGCATGTATTATGATGTCACAGTATATGATGACATCATAAGTAGTATGCACTATGACGTCACAATGTATTATGACGACATAATGTATCCGCATTATGACATCACAGTATATTATGAGAGCGCAATTTGCAGGTTTTATGACCAATTTCGCTTAAGCCAATTTGTGTCACATCTACTGGAGCATCATGAGCATGTATTATGACGTCACAGTATATGATGACATCATAATTAGTATGCAGTATGAGGTCACAATGTATTATGACGTCATAATGTGTCCGCATTATGACATCACAATATATTATGAGAGCGCAATTTGCAGGTTTTATGACCAATTTCGCTTACCCCAATTTGTGTCACATCTACTGGAGCATCATGAGCATGTATTATGATGTCACAGTATATGATGACATCGTAATTAGTATGCACTATGACGTCACAATGTGTTATGACGTCATAATTCATCCGCATTATGACATCACAATATATTATGAGAGCGCAACTTGCAGGTATTATGAGCAATTTCTCTTACCCCAATTTGTGTCACATCTACTGGAGAATCATGAGCATGTATTATGACGTCACAGTATATGATGACATCATAATTAGTATGCACTATGACGTCACAATGTATTATGATGTCATAATTTATCCGCATTATGACATCACAATATATTATGAGAGCGCAACTTGCAGGTATTATGAGCAATTTCTCTTACCCCAATTTGTGTCACATCTGCTGGAGCATCATGAGCATGTATTATGACGTCACAGTATATGATGACATCATAATTAGTATGCAGTATGACGTCACAATGTATTATGATGTCATAATGTATCCGCCTTATGATATCACAGTATATTATGAGAGCGCAACATGCAGGTACTATGAGCAATTTCTCTTACCCCAATTTGTGTCACATCTACTGGAGCATCATGAGCATGTATTATGACGTCACAGTATATGATGACATCATAATTAGTATGCACTAAGACGTCACAATATATTATGACGTCATAATGTATCCGCATTATGACATCACAATATATTATGAGAGCGCAACATGCAGGTATTATGAGCAATTTCTCTTACCCCAATTTGTGTCACATCTACTGGAGCATCATGAGCATGTATTATGACGTCACAGTATATGATGACATCATAAGTAGTATGCACTATGACGTCACAATGTATTATGACGACATAATGTATCCGCATTATGACATCACAATATATTATGAGAGCGCAATTTGCAGGTTTTATGACAAATTTCGCTTACCCCAATTTGTGTCACATCTACTGGAGCAACATGAGCATGTATTATGACGTCACAGTATATGATGACATCATAATTAGTATGCAGCATGACATCACAATGTATTATGATGTCATAATTTTTCCGCATTATGACATCACATTATATTATGAGAGCGCAATTTGCAGGTATTATGAGCAATTTCTCTGCCCCAATTTGTGTCACATCTACTGGAGCATCATGAGCATGTATTATGATGTCACAGTATATGATGACATCATAATTAGTATGCACTATGTCATCACAATGTATTATGACGTCATAATGTATCCGCATTATGACATCACAATATATTATGAGAGCGCAACATGCAGGTATTATGAGCAATTTCTCTTACCCCAATTTGTGTCACACCTACTGGACCATCATGACCATGTATTATGACGTCACAGTATATGATGACATCATAATTAGTATGCAGTATGACGACAGAATGTATTATGACGTAATAATGTATCCGCATTATGACATCACAATATATAATGAGAGCGCAACATGCAGGTATTATGAGCATTTTCTCTTACCCCATTTTGTGTTACATCTACTGGAGCATCATGAGCATGTATTATGACGTCACAGTATATGATGACATCATAATTAGTATATACCATGACGTCACAATGTATTATTACGTCATCATGTATCCACATTATGACATCACAATATATTATGAGAGCGCAATTTGCAGGTTTTATGACCAATTTCGCTTACCCCATTTTTTGTCACATCTACTGGAGCATCATGAGCATGTATTATGATGGCACAGTATATGATGACATCATAATTAGTATGCACTATGACGTAACAATGTATTATGACGTCATAATGTATCCGCTTTATGACATCACAATATATTTTGAGAGCGCAATTTGCAGGTTTATGACCAATTTCGCTTACCTCAATTTGTGTCACATCTACTGGAGCATCATGAGCATGTATTATGACGTCACGGTATATGATGACATCATAATTAGTAAGCACTATGACGTCACAATGTATTGTGACGTCATAATGTATCCGCATTATGACATCACAATATATTATGAGAGCGCAACTTGCAGGTATTATGAGCAATTTCTCTTACCCCAATTTGTGTCACATCTACTGGAGCATCATGAGCATGTATTATGACGTCACAGTATATGATGACATCATAATTAGTATGCACTATGATGACACAATGTATTATGACGTCATAATGTATCCGCATTATGACATCACAATATATTATGAGAGCGCAATTTGCAGGTTTTATGACCAATTTCGCTTACCCCAATTTGTTTCACATCTACTGGAGCATCATGAGCATGTATTATGATGACACAGTATATGATGACATCATAATTAGTATGCACTATGACGTCACAATGTATTATGACGTCATAATGTGTCCGCATTATGGCATCACAATATATTATGGGAGCGCAACATGCAGGTATTATGAGCAATTTCTCTTACCCCAATTTGTGTCACATCTACTGGAGCATCATGAGCATGTATTATGACGTCACAGTATATGATGACATCATAATTAGTATGCACTATGACGTCACAATGTATTATGACGTCATAATGTATCCGCATTACGACATCACAATATATTATGAGAGCGCAACATGCAGGTATTATGAGCAATTTCTCTTACCCCAAATTGTGTCACATCTACTGGAGCATCTTGAGTATGTATTATGACGTCACAGTATATGATGACATCATAATTAGTATGCACTATGACGTCACAATTTATTATGACATCATAATGTATCCGCATTATGACATCACAATATATTATGAGAGCGCAATTTGCAGTTTTTATGACCAATTTCGCTTACCCCAATTTGTGTCACATCTACTGGAGCATCATGAGCATGTATTATGACGTCACAGTATATGATGACATCATAATTAGTATGCACTATGACGTCACAATGTATTATGACGTCATAATGTATCCGCATTATGACATCACAATACATTATGAGAGCGCAACATGCAGGTATTATGAGCAATTTCTCTTTCCCCAATTTGTGTCACATCTACTGGAGCATCATGAGCATGTATTATGATGTCACAGTATATGATGACATCATAATTAGTATGCAGTATGACGTCACAATGTATTATGACGTCATAATGTATCCGCATTATGACATCACAATATATTTTGAGATCGCAATTTGCAGGTATTATGAGCAATTTCTCTTACCCCAATTTGTGTCACATCTACTGGAGCATCATGAGCATGTATTATGACGTCACAGTATATGATGACATCATAATTAGTATGCACTATGACGTCACAATCTATTATGACGTCATAATGTATCCGCATTATGACATCACAGTATATTATGAGAGCGCAACATGCAGGTATTATGAGCAATTTTTCTTACCCCAATTTGTGTCACATCTACTGGAGCATCATGAGCATGTATTATGACGTCACAGTATATGATGACATCATAAGTAGTATGAACTATGACGTCACAATGTATTATGACGACATAATGTATCCGCATTATGACATCACAATATATTATGAGAGCGCAATTTGCAGGTTTTATGACCAATTTCGCTTACCCCAATTTGTGTCACATCTACTGGAGCAACATGAGCATGTATTATGACGTCACAGTATATGATGACATCATAATTAATATGCAGTATGACGTCACAATGTATTATGACGTCATAATGTATCTGCATTATGACATCACAATATATTATGAGAGTGCAACATGAAGGTATTATGAGCAATTTCTCTTACCCCAATTTGTGTCAAATCTACTGGAGCATCATGATCATGTACTATGACGTCACAGCATATGATGACATCATAATTAGTATGCACTATGACGTCACAATGTAGTATGACGTCATAATGTATCCGCATTATGACATCGAAATATATATTGAGAGCGCAATTTGCAGGTATTATTACCAATTTCTCTTACCCCAATTTGTGTCACATATACTGGAGCATCATGAGCATGTATTATGACGTCACAGTATATGATGACATCATAATTAGTATGCAGTATGACGTCACAATGTATTATGACGTCATAATGTATCCGCATTATGACATCACAATATATTATGAGAGCGCAATTTGCAGGTTTCATGACCAATTTCGCTTACCCCAATTTGTGTCACATCTACTGGAGCATCATGAGCATCTATTATGACGTCACAGTATATGATGACATCATAATTAATATGCACTATGACGTCACAATGTATTATGACGTCATAATGTGTCCGCATTATGACATCACAATATATTATGAGAGCGCAATTTACAGGTTTTATGACCAATTTCGCTAACCCCAATTTGTGTCACATGTACTGGAGCACCATGAGCATGTATTATGACGTCACAGTATATGATGACATCATAATTAGTATGCACTATGACGTCACAATGTATTATGACGTCATAATGTATCCGCATTATGACATCACAATATGATATGAGAGCGCAATTTGCAGGTTTTATGAGCAATTTCTCTTACCCCAATTTGTGTCACATCTACTGGAGCATCATGAGCATGTATTATAATGTCACAGTATATGATGACATCATAATTAGAATGCAGTATGACGTCACAATGTATTATGACGTCATAATGTATCCGCATTATGACATCACAATATATTATGAGAGCGCAACATGCAGGTATTATGAGCAATTTCTCTTACGCCAATTTGTGTCACATCTACTGGAGCAACATGAGCATGTATTATGACGGCACAGCATATGATGACATCATAAATATTATGCACTATGACATCACAATGTAGTATGACGTCATAATGTATCTGCATTATGACATCACAATATATTATGAGAGCGCAATTTGCAGGTTTTATGACCAATTTCGCTTACCCCAATTTGTGTCACATCTACTGGAGCATCATGAGGATGTATTATGATGTCACAGTATATGATGACATCATAATTAGTATGCACTATGACGTCACAATGTATTATGACATCATAATATATCCACATTATGACATCACAATATATTATGAGAGCGCAACTTGCAGGTATTATGAGCAATTTCTCTTACCCCAATTTGTGTCACATCTACTGGAGCATCATGAGCATGTATTATGACGTCACAGTATATGATGACATCATAATTAGTATGCACTATGACGTCACAATGTATCATGTCGTCATAATGTATCCGCATTATGACATCAAAATACATTATGAGAGCGCAACATGCAGGTATTATGAGCAATTTCTCTTACCCCAATTTGTGTCACATCTACTGGAGCATCATGAGCATGTATTATGACGTCACAGTATATGATGACATCATAATTAGTATGCACTATAACGTCACAATGTATTATGACGTCATAATGTATCCGCATTATGACATCACAATATATTATGAGAGCGCAACATGCAGGTATTATGAGCAATTTCTCTTATCCCAATTTGTGTCACATCTACTGGAGCATCATGAGCATGTATTATGACGTCACACTATATGATGACACCATAATTAGTATGCACTATGACGTCACAATGTATTATGACGTCATAATGTATCCGCATTATGACATCACAATATATTATGAGAGCGCAACATGCAGGTATTATGAGCAATTTCTCTTACCCCAATTTGTGTCACATCTACTGGAGCATCATGAGCATGTATTATGACGTCACAGTATATGATGACATCATAATTAGTATGCACTATGACGTCACAATGTATTATGACATCATAATATATCCACATTATGACATCACAATATATTATGAGAGCGCAACTTGCAGGTATTATGAGCAATTTCTCTTACCCCAATTTGTGTCACATCTACTGGAGCATCATGAGCATGTATTATGATGTCACAGTATATGATGACATCATAATTCGTATGCACTATGACATCACAATGTATTATGACGTCATAATGTATCCGCATTATGACATCACAACATAGTGTGAGAGCGCAATTTGCAGTTTTTATGAGCAATTTCTCTTACCCCAAATTGTGTCACATCTACTGGAGCATCATGAGCATGTATTATGATGTCACAGTATATGATGACATCATAATTAGTATGCACTATGACGTCACAATGTATTATGACGTCATAATGTATCCGAATTATGATACCACAATATATTATGAGAGCGCAATTTGCATGTTTTATAACCAATTAAGCTTACCCCAATTTGTGTCACATCTACTGGAGCATCATGAGCATGTATTCTGACGTCAGAGTATATGATGACATCATAATTAGTATGCAGTATGACGTCACAATGTATTATGACGTCATAATGTATCCGCATTATGACATCACAATATATTATGAGAGCGCAACATGCAGGAATTATGAGCAATTTCGATTACCCCAATTTGTGTCACATCTACTGGAGCATCATGGGCATGTATTATGACGTCACAGTATATGATGACATCATAATTAGTATGCACTATGACGTCACAATGTATTATGACGTCATAATATATCCGCATTGTTACATCACAATATATTATGAGAGCGCAATTTGCAGGTTTATGACCAATTTCGCTTACCCCAATTTCTGTCACATCTACTGGAGCATCATGAGCATGTATTATGACGTCACAGTATATGAGCACATCATAATTAGTATGCAGTATGACGTCACAATGTATTATGACGTCATAATGTATCCGCATTATGACATCGAAATATATATTGAGAGCGCAATTTGCAGGTATTATTACCAATTTCTCTTACCCCAATTTGTGTCACATATACTGGAGCATCATGAGCATGTATTATGACGTCACAGTATATGATGACATCATAATTAGTATGCAGTATGACGTCACAATGTATTATGACGTCATAATGTATCCGCATTATGACATCACAATATATTATGAGAGCGCAACATGCAGGTATTATGAGCAATTTCTCTTACGCCAATTTGTGTCACATCTACTGGAGCAACATGAGCATGTATTATGACGGCACAGCATATGATGACATCATAAATATTATGCACTATGACATCACAATGTAGTATGACGTCATAATGTATCTGCATTATGACATCACAATATATTATGAGAGCGCAATTTGCAGGTTTTATGACCAATTTCGCTTACCCCAATTTGTGTCACATCTACTGGAGCATCATGAGGATGTATTATGATGTCACAGTATATGGTGACATCATAATTAGTATGCACTATGACGTCACAATGTATTATGACATCATAATATATCCACATTATGACATCACAATATATTATGAGAGCGCAACTTGCAGGTATTATGAGCAATTTCTCTTACCCCAATTTGTGTCACATCTACTGGAGCATCATGAGCATGTATTATGACGTCACAGTATATGATGACATCATAATTAGTATGCACTATGACGTCACAATGTATCATGTCGTCATAATGTATCCGCATTATGACATCAAAATACATTATGAGAGCGCAACATGCAGGTATTATGAGCAATTTCTCTTACCCCAATTTGTGTCACATCTACTGGAGCATCATGAGCATGTATTATGACGTCACAGTATATGATGACATCATAATTAGTATGCACTATGACGTCACAATGTATTATGACGTCATAATATATCCACATTATGACATCACAATATATTATGAGAGCGCAACTTGCAGGTATTATGAGCAATTTCTCTTACCCCAATTTGTGTCACATCTACTGGAGCATCATGAGCATGTATTATGATGTCACAGTATATGATGACATCATAATTCGTATGCACTATGACATCACAATGTATTATGACGTCATAATGTATCCGCATTATGACATCACAACATAGTGTGAGAGCGCAATTTGCAGTTTTTATGAGCAATTTCTCTTACCCCAAATTGTGTCACATCTACTGGAGCATCATGAGCATGTATTATGATGTCACAGTATATGATGACATCATAATTAGTATGCACTATGACGTCACAATGTATTATGACGTCATAATGTATCCGAATTATGATACCACAATATATTATGAGAGCGCAATTTGCATGTTTTATAACCAATTAAGCTTACCCCAATTTGTGTCACATCTACTGGAGCATCATGAGCATGTATTCTGACGTCAGAGTATATGATGACATCATAATTAGTATGCAGTATGACGTCACAATGTATTATGACGTCATAATGTATCCGCATTATGACATCACAATATATTATGAGAGCGCAACATGCAGGTATTATGAGCAATTTCGATTACCCCAATTTGTGTCACATCTACTGGAGCATCATGGGCATGTATTATGACGTCACAGTATATGATGACATCATAATTAGTATGCAGTATGATGTCACAATGTATTATGACGTCATAATGTATCCGCATTATGACATCACAATATATTATGAGAGCGCAACATGCAGGTATTATGAGCAAATTCTCTTACCCCAATTTGTGTCACATCTACTGGAGCATCATGAGCATGTATTATGACGTCACAGTATATGATGACATCATAATTAGTAAGCACTATGACGTCACAATGTATTGTGACGTCATAATGTATCCGCATTATGACATCACAATATATGATGAGATCGCAATTTGCAGGTATTGTGACACATTTCTGTTACCCCAATTTGTGTCACATCTAGTGGAGCATCATGAGCATGTATTATGACGTCAGAGTATATGATGACATCAAAATTGGTATGCACTATGACGTCACAATGTATTATGACGTCATAATGTATCCGCATTATGACATCACAATATATTATGAGAGCGCAACATGCAGGTATTATGAGCAATTTCTCTTACCCCAATTTGTGTCACATCTACTGGAGCATCATGAGCATGTATTATGACGTCACAGTATATGATGACATCATAATTAGTATGCAGTATGACGTCACAATGTATTATGACGTCATAATGTATCCGCATTATGACATCACAATATATTAAGAGAGCGCAACATGCAGGTATCATGAGCAATTTCTCTTACCTCAATTTGTGTCACATCTACTGGAGCATCATGAGCATGTATTATGATGTCGCAGTATATGATGACATCATTATTAGTATGCACTATGACGTCACAATGTATTATGACGTCATAATGAATCCGCATTATGACATCACAATATATTATGAGAGCGCAATTTGCAGTTTTTATGAGCGATTTCTCTTACCCCAATTTGTGTCACATCTACTGGAGCATCATGAGCATGTATTATGACGTCACAGTATATGATGACATCATAATTAGTATGCAGTATGATGTCACAATGTATTATGACGTCATAATGTATCCGCATTATGACATCACAATACATTATGAGAGCGCAACATGCAGGTATTATGAGCAATTTCTCTTACCCCAATTTGTGTCACATCTAGTGGAGCACCATGAGCATATATTATGACATCACAGTATATGATGACATCATAATTAGTATGCAGTATGACACCACAATGTATTATGACCTCATAATATATCCGCATTATGACATCACAATATATTATGAGAGCGCACTTTGCAGGTATTATGAGCAATTTCTCTTACCCCATTTTGTTTCACATCTACTGGAGCATCATGAGCATGTATTATGACGTCACAGTATATGATGACATCATAATTAGTATGCACTATGACGTCACAATGTATTATGACATCATAATATATCCGCATTGTTACATCACAATATATTATGAGAGCGCAATTTGCAGGTTTATGACCAATTTCGCTTACCCCAATTTCTGTCACATCTACTGGAGCATCATGAGCATGTATTATGACGTCACAGTATATGATGACATCATAATTAGTATGCAGTATGACGTCACAATGTATTATGACGTCATAATGTATCCGCATTATGACATCACAATATATTAAGAGATGGCAACATGCAGGTATCATGAGCAATTTCTCTTACCCCAATTTGTGTCACATCTACTGGAGCATCATGAGCATGTATTATGACGTCACAGTATATGATGACATCATAATTTGTATGCAGTATGATGTCACAATGTATTATGACGTCATAATGTATCCGCATTATGATATCACAATATATTATGAGAGCGCAATATGCAGGTATTATGAGCAATTTCTCTTACCCGAATTTGTGTCACATCTACTAGAGCATTATGAACATGTATTATGACGTCACAGTATATGATGACATCATAATTAATATGCACTATGACGTCACAATGTATTATGACGTCATAATGTGTCCGCATTATGACATCACAATATATTATGAGAGCGCAATTTACAGGTTTTATGACCAATTTCGCTAACCCCAATTTGTGTCACATGTACTGGAGCATCATGAGCATGTATTATGACGTCACAGTATATGATGACATCATAATTAGTATGCACTATGACGTCACAATGTATTATGACGTCATAATGTATCCGCATTATGACATCACAATATATTATGAGAGCGCAATTTGCAGGTTTTATGACGAATTTCGCTTACCCCAATTTGTGTCACATCTACTGGAGCATCATGAGCATGTATTATGACGTCACAGTATATGATGACATCATAATTAGTATGCACTATGACGTCACAATATATTATGATGTCGTAATATATCCGCATTATGACATCACAATATATTATGAGAGCGCAACATGCAGGTATTATGAGGAATTTCTCTTAGGCCAATTTGTGTCACATCTACTGGAGCAACATGAGCATGTATTATGATGGCACAGCATATGATGACATCATAATTAATATGCACTATGACGTCACAGTATAGTATGACGTCATAATGTATCCGCATTATGACATCACAATATATTATGAGAGCGCAATTTGCAGGTTTTATGACCAATTTCGCTTACCCCAATTTGTGTCACATGTACTGTAACATCATGAGGATGTATTATGATGTCACAGTATATGATGACATCATAATTAGTATGCACTGTGACTTCACAATGTATTATGACGTCATAATATATCCACATTATGACATCACAATATATTATGAGAGTGCAACTTGCAGGTATTATGAGCAATTTCTCTTACCCCAATTTGTGTCACATCTACTGGAGCATCATGAGCATGTATTATGACGTCACAGTATATGATGACAGCATAATTAGTATGCACTATGACGTCACAATGTATTATGACGTCATAATGCATCCACATTATGACATCACAATATATTATGAGAGCGCAACGTGCAGGTATTATGAGCAATTTCTCTTACCCCAATTTTTGTCACATCTACTGGAGCACCATGAGCATGTATTATGACATCACAGTATATGATGACATCATAATTAGTATGCAATATGACGTCACAATGTATTATGACCTCATAATGTATCTGCATTATTACATCACAATATATTATGAGAGCGCAACATGCAGGTATTATAAGCAATTTCTCTTACCCCAATTTGTGTCACATCTACTGTAGCATCATGAGCATGTATTATGACGTCACAGTATATGATGACATCATAATTAGTATGCGCTATGACGTCACAATATATTATGACGTCATAATATATCCGCATTATGACATCACAATATATTATGAGAGCGCAATTTGCAGGTTTTATGACCAATTTCGCTTACCCCAATTTGTGTCACATCTACTGGAGCATCATGAGCATGTATTATGACGTCACAGTATATGATGACATCATAATTCGTATGCACTATGACGTCACAATATATTATGACGTCATAATGTATCCACATTATGACATCACAATATATTATGAGAGCGCAACATGCAGGTATTATGAGCAATTTCTCTTACCCCAATTTGTGTCACATCTACTGGAGCATCATGAGCATGTATTATGACGTCACAGTATATGATGACATCATAATTAGTATGCAGTATGACGTCACAATGTAGTATGACGTCATAATGTATCCGCATTATGATATCACAATATATTATGAGAGCGCAATTTGCAGGTTTTATGACCAATTTCGCTTACCCCAATTTGTGTCACATCTACTGGAGCATCATGAGCATGTATTATGATGTCACAGTATATGATGACATCATAAATAGTATGCAGTATGACGTCACAATGTATTATGACATCGTAATGTATCCGCATTCTGACATCACAATATATTATGAGAGCGCAACATGCAGGTATTATGAGCAATTTCTCTTACCCCAATTTATGTCACATCTACTGGAGCATAATGAACATGTATTATGACGTCACAGTATATGATGACATCATAATTAATATGCACTATGACGTCACAATGTATTATGACGTCATAATGTGTCCGCATTATGACATCACAATATATTATGAGAGCGCAATTTACAGGTTTTATGACCAATTTCGCTTACCCCAATTTGTGTCACATCTACTGGAGCATCATGAGCATGTATTACGACGTCACAGTATATGATGACATCATAATTAGTATGCACTATGACGTCACAATGTATTATGACGTCATAATGTGTCCGCGTTATGACATCACAATATGTTATGAGAGCGCAATTTGCAGGTTTTCTGAGCAATTTCTCTTACCCCAATTTGTGTCACATCTACTGGAGCATCATGAGCATGTATTATAACGTCACAGTATATGATGACATCATAATTAGTATGCACTATGACGTCACAATGTAGTATGACGTCATAATGTATCCGCATTATGACATCACATTATATTATGAGAGCGCAACATGCAGGTATTATGAGCAATTCCTCTTACCCCAATTTGTGTCACATCTACTGGAGCATCATGAGCATGTATTATGACGTCACACCATATGATGACATCATAATTAGTATGCACTATGAGGTCACAATGTACTATGACGTCATAATGTATCCGCATTTTTACATCACAATATATTATGAGAGAGCAATTTGCAGGTTTTATGACCAATTTCGCTTACCCCATTTGTGTCACATCTACTGGAGCACCATGAGCACGTATTATGACGTCACAGTATATGATGACATCATAATTAGTATGCACTATGACGTCACAATGTACTATGACGTCATAATGTATCCGCATTATTACATCACAATATATTATGAGGGAGCAATTTGCAGGTTTTATGACCAATTTCGCTTACCCCAATTTGTTTCACATCTACTGGAGCATCATGAGCATGTATTATGACGTCACAGTATATGATGACATCATAATTAGTATGCACTATGACGTCACAATGTATTATGACGTCATAATTCATCCACATTATGACATCACAATATATTATGAGAGCGCAACATGCAGGTATTATGACCAATTTCTCTTACCACAATTTGTGTCACATCTACTGGAGCATCATGAGCATGTATTATGACGTCACAGTATATGATGACATCATAATTAGTATGCTGTATGACGTCACAATGTATTATGACGTCATAATGTATCCGCCTTATGATATTACAATATATTATGAGAGCGCAACATGCAGGTATTATGAGCAATTTCTCTTACCCCAATTTGTGTCACATCTACTGGAGCATCATGAGCATGTATTATGACGTCACAGTATATGATGACATCATAATTAGTATGCACTATGACGTCACAATATATTATGACGTCATAATGTATCCGCATTATGACATCACAATATATTACGAGAGCGCAACATGCAGGTATTAAGAGCAATTTCGCTTACCCCAATTTGTGTCACATCTACTGGAGCATCATGAGCATGTATTATGACGTCACAGTATATGATGACATCATAAGTAGTATGCACTATGACATCACAATGAATTATGACGACATAATGTAACCGCATTATGACATCACAATATATTATGAGAGCGCAACATGCAGGTATTATGAGCAATTTCTCTTACCCCAATTTGTGTCACATCTACTGGAGCATCATGAGAATGTATTATGACGTCACAGCATATGATGACATCATAATTAGTATGCACTATGACGTCACAATATAGTATGACGTCATAATATATCCGCATTATTACATCACAAGATATTATGAGAGAGCAATTTGCAGGTTTTATGACCAATTTCGCTTACCCCAATTTGTGTCACATCTACTGGAGCATCATGAGCATGTATTATGATGTCACAGTATATGATGACATCATAAGTAGTATGCACTATGACGTCACAATGTATTGTGACGACATAATGCATCCGCATTATGACATCACAATATATTATGAGAGCGCAATTTGCAGGTATTATGAGCAATTTCTCTTACCCCAATTTGTGTCACATCTACTGGAGCATCATGAGCATGTATTACGACGTCACAGTATATGATGACATCATAATTAGTATGCTGTATGACGTCACAATGTATTATGATGTCATAATGTATCCGCATTATGATATCACAATATATTATGAGAGCGCAACATGCAGGTATTATGAGCAATTTCTCTTACCCCAATTTGTGTCACATCTACTGGAGCATCATGAGCATGTATTATGATGTCACAGTATATGATGACATCATAATTAGTATGCACTATGACGTCACAATGTGTTATGTCGTCATAATGTATCCGCATTATGACATCACAAAATATTATGAGAGCGCAACTTGCAGGTATTATGAGCAATTTCTCTTACCCCAATTTGTGTCACATCTACTGGAGCATCATGAGCATGTATTATGACGTCACAGTATATGATGACATCATAAGTAGTATGCACTATGACGTCACAATGTGTTATGACGTCATAATTTATCCGCATTATGACATCACAATATATTATGAGAGCGCAACATGCAGGTATTATGACCAATTTCTCTTACCCCAATTTGTGTCACATCTGCTGGAGCATCATGAGCATGTATTATGACGTCACAGTATATGATGACATAATTAGTATGCAGTATGACATCACAATGTATTATGACGTCATAATGTATCCGCCTTATGATATCACAGTATATTATGAGAGCGCAACATGCAGGTACTATGAGCAATTTCTCCTACCCCAATTTGTGTCACATCTACTGGAGCATCATGAGCATGTATTATGACCTCACAGTATATGATGACATCATAATTAGTATGCACTATGACGTCACAATATATTATGACGTCATAATGTATCCGCATTATGACATCACAATATATTATGAGAGCGCAACATGCAGGTATTATGTGCAATTTCTCTTACCCCAATTTGTGTCACATCTACTGGAGCATCATGAGCATGTATTATGACGTCACAGTATATGATGACATCATAAGTAGTATGCACTATGACGTCACAATGTATTATGACGACGTAATGTATCCGCATTATGACAACACAATATATTATGAGAGCGCAATTTGCAGGTTTTATGACCAATTTCGCTTAACCCAATTTGTGTCACATCTACTGGAGCAACATGAGCATGTATTATGACATCACAGTATATGATGACATCATAATTAATATGCAGTATGACGTCACAATATATTATGACGTCATAATGTACCCGCATTATGACATCACAATATATTATGAGAGCGCAACATGCAGGTATTATGAGCAATTTCTCTTACCCCAATTTGTGTCACATCTACTGAAGCATCATGAGCATGTATTATGACGTCACAGCATATGATATCATAATTAGTATGCACTATGACGTCACAATGTATTATGACGTCATAATGTATCTGCATTTTGATATCACAATATATTATGAGAGCGCAACATGCAGGTATTATGAGCAATTTCTCTTACCACAATTTGTGTCACATCTACTGGAGCATCATGAGCATGTATTATGACGTCACAATATATGATGACATCATAATTAGTATGCACTATGACGTCACAATGTATTATGACGTCATAATGTATCCGCATTATGACATCACAATATATTATGAGAGTGACATTTGCAGATATTATGAGCAATTTCTCAGCCCCAATTTGTGTCACATCTACTGGAGCATCATGAGCATGTATTATGACGTCACAGTATATGATGACATCATAATTAGTATGCAGCATGACATCACAATGTATTATGACGTCATAATTTTTCCGCATTATGACATCACAATATATTATGAGAGCGCCATTTGCAGATATTATGAGCAATTTCTCAGCCCCAATTTGTGTCACATCTACTGGAGCATCATGAGCATGTATTATGATGTCACAGTATATGATAACATCATAATTAGTATACACAATGTCGTCACAATGTATTATGACGTCATAATGTATCCACATTATGACATCACAATATATTATGAGAGCGAAACATGCAGGTATTATGAGCAATTTCTCTTACCCCAATTTGTGTCACATCTACTGGAGCATCATGAGCATGTATTATGACGTCACAGTATATGATGACATCATAAGTAGTATGCACTATGACGTCACAATGTATTATGACGACATAATGTATCCACATTATGACATCACAATATATTAAGAGAGCGCAACATGCAGGTATCATGAGCAATTTCTCTTACCCCAATTTGTGTCACATCTACTGGAGCATCATGAGCATGTATTATGATGTCACAGTATATGATGACATCATTATTAGTATGCACTATGACGTCAAAATGTATTATGACGTCATAATGTATCCGCATTATGACATCACAATATATTATGAGAGCGCAATTTGCAGTTTTTATGAGCAATTTCTCTTACCCCAATTTGTGTCACATCTACTGGAGCATCATGAGCATGTATTATGACGTCACAGTATATGATGACATCATAATTAGTATGCACTATGACGTCACAATGAATTATGACGTCATAATGTATCCGCATTATGATATCACAATATATTATGAGAGCGCAATTTGCAGGTTTTATGACCAATTAAGCTTACCCCAATTTGTGTCACATCTACTGGAGCATCATGAGCATGTATTTTGACGTCACAGTATATGATGACATCATAATTAGTATGCACTATGACGTCACAATGTATTATGATGTCATAATGTATCCGCATTATGACATCACAATATATTATTAGAGCGCAACATGCAGGAATTATGAGCAATTTCGATTACCCCAATTTGTGTCACATCTACTGGAGCATCATGAGCATGTATTATGACGTCACAGTATATGATGACATCATAATTAGTATGCAGCATGACATCACAATGTATTATGACGTCATAATGTATCCGCATTATGACATCACAATATATTATGAGAGCACAACATGCAGGTATTAGGAGCAATTTCTCTTTCCCCAATTTGTGTCACATCTACTGGAGCATCATGAGCATGAATTATGACGTCACAGTATATGATGACATCATAATTAGTATGCACTATGACGTCACAATGTATTATGACATCATAATGTATCCGCATTATGACATCACAATATATTATGAGAGCGCAACATGCAGGTATTATGAGCATTTTCTCTTACCCCAATTTGTGTCACATCTACTGGAGCATCATGAGCATGTATTATGACGTCACAGTATATGATGACATCATAATTAGTATGCAGTATGACGTCACAATATATTATGACGTCATAATGTATCCGCATTATGACATCACAATATATTATGAGAGCGCAACATGCAGGTATTATGAGCAATTTCTCTTACCCCAATTTGTGTCACATCTACTGGAGCATCATGAGCATGAATTATGACGTCACAGTATATGATGACAGTATAATTAGTATGCACTATGACGTCACAATGTATTATGACGTCATAATGTATCCGCATTATGACATCACAATATATTATGAGAGCGCAACATGCAGGTATTATGAGCAATTTCTCTTACCCCAATTTGTGTCACATCTACTGGAGCATCATGAGCATGTATTATGACGTCACAGTATATGATGACATCATAATTAGTATGCAGTATGATGTCACCATGTATTATGACGGCATAATGTATCCGCATTATGACATCACAATATATTATGAGAGCGCAACATGCAGGTATTATGAGCAAATTCTCTTACCCCAATTTGTGTCACATCTACTGGAGCATCAAGAGCATGTATTATGACGTCACAGTATATGATGACATCATAATTAGTAAGCACTTTGACGTCACAATGTATTGTGACGTCATAATGTATCCGCATTATGACATCACAATATATGATGAGATCGCAATTCGCAGGTATTGTGACACATTTCTCTTACCCCAATTTGTGTCACATCTAGTGGAGCATCATGAGCATGTATTATGACGTCAGAGTATATCAAGACATCATACTTGGTATGCACTATGACGTCACAATGTATTATGACGTCATAATGTATCCGCATTATGACATCACAATATAATATGAGAGCGCAACATGCAGGTATTATGAGCAATTTCTCTTTCCCCAATTTGTGTCACATCTAGTGCAGCATCATGAGCATGTTTTATGATGTCACAGTATATGATGACATCATAATTAGTATGCACCATGACGTCACAATGTATTAAGACGTCATAATATATCCACATTATGACATCACAATATATTATGAGAGCGCAGTTTGCAGGTATTAAGAGCAATTTCTCTTACCACAATTTGTGTCACATCTTCTGGAGCATCATGAGCATGTATTATGACGTCACAGTATATGATGACATCATAATTAGTATGCAGTATGACGTCACAATATATTATGACGTCATAATGTATCCGCATTATGACATCACAATATATTATGAGAGCGCAACATGCAGGTTTTATGACCAATTTCGCTTACCCGAATTTGTGTCACATCTACTGGAGCATCATGAGCATGTATTATGACGTCACAGTATATGATGTCATCATAATTAGTATGCAGTATGACGTCACAAATTATTATGACGTCATAATGTATCCGCATTATGACGTCACAATATATTACGAGAGCGCAATTTGCAGCTATTATGAGCAAATTCTCTTGCCCAAATTTGTGTCACATCTATAGGAGCAACATGAGCATGTATTATGACGTCACAGTATATGATGACATCATGATAAGTATGCACTATGACGTCACAATGTATTATGACGTCATAATGTATCCGCATTATGACATCACAATATATTTTGAGAGCGCATCATGCAGGTATTATGAGCAATTTCTCTTACCCCAATTTGTGTCACATCTACTGGAGCATCATGAGCATGTATTATGACATCACAGTAAATGATGACATCATAATTAGTATGCACTGTGACGTCACAATGTACTGTGATGTCATAATGTATCCGCATTATGACATCACAATATATTACGAGAGCGCAATTTGCAGCTATTATGAGCAAATTCTCTTACCCCAATTTGTGTCACATCTATAGAAGCATCATGAGCATGTATTATGACGTCACAGTATATGATGACATCATAATTAGTATGCACTATGATGTCACAATGTATTATGACGTCATAATGTATCCGCATTATGACATCACAATATATGATGAGAGCGCAATTTGCAGGTATTGTGACCCATTTCTCTAACCAAAATTTGTGTCACAAATACTGGAGCATCATGAGCATGTATTATGACGTCACAGTATATGATGACATCATAATTAGTATGCAGTATGATGTCACAATGTATTCTGACGTCATAATGTATCCGCATTATGACATCACAATATATTATGAGAGCGCAACTTGCAGGTTTTATGACCAATTTCGCTTACCCCAATTTGTGTCACATCTACTGGAGCATCATGAGCATGTATTATGATGTCACAGTATATGATGACATCATAATTAGTATGCACTATGACGT
Source organism: Aotus nancymaae (assembly GCF_030222135.1). Taxonomy (NCBI): domain Eukaryota; kingdom Metazoa; phylum Chordata; class Mammalia; order Primates; family Aotidae; genus Aotus; species Aotus nancymaae. The sequence continues at coordinate 7,396,482 of NW_026988481.1, read as the reverse complement.
CACAATGTATTATGACGTCATAATGTATCCGCATTATTACATCACAATATATTATGAGAGCGCAATTTGCAGGTATTATGAGCAATTTCTCTTACCACAATTTGTGTCACATCTACTGGAGCATCAGGAGCATGGATTATGACGTCACAGTATATGATGACATCATAATTAGTATGCACTATGACGTCACAATGTATTATGACGTCATAATGTATCCGCATTATTACATCACAATATATTATGAGAGCGCAATTTGTAGGTTATATGACCAATTTCGCTTACCCCAATTTGTGTCACATCTACTGGAGCATCATGAGCATGTATTATGACGTCACAGTATATGATGACATCATAATTAGTATACACTATGACGTCACAATATATTATGATGTCATAATGTATCCGCATTATGACATCACAATATATTATGAGAGCGCAATTTGCAGGTTTTATGACCAATTTCGCTTATCACAATTTGTGTCACATCTACTGGAGCATCATGAGCATGTATTATGACGTCACAGTTTATCATGACATCATAATTAGTATGCAGTATGACGTCACAATGTATTATGACGTCATAATGTATCCGCATTATGACATCACAATATATTATGAGAGCGCAACATGCAGGTATTATGAGCAATTTCTCTTACCCCAATTTGAGTCACATCTACTGAAGCATCATGAGCATGTATTATGACGTCACAGTATATGATGACATCATGATTAGTATGCACTATGACGTCACAATGTATTATGACGTCATAATGTATCCGCATTATGACATCACAATATATTATGAGAGCGCAATTTGCAGGTTTTATGACCAATTTCGCTTACCCCAATTTGTGTCACATCTACTGGAGCATCATGAGCATGTATTATGACGTCACAGTATATGATGACATCATAATTAGTATGCAGTATGACGTCACAATGTATTATGATGTCATAATGTATCCGCATTATGACATCACAATACATTATGAGAGCGCAACATGCAGGTATTATGAGCAATTTCTCTTACCCCAATTTGTGTCACATCTACTGGAGAATCATGAGCATGTATTAGGGCGTCACAGTACATGATGACATCATAATTAGTATGCACTATGACGTCACAATGTACTATGACGTCATAATGTATCCGCATTATGACATCACAATATATTACGAGAGCGCAATTTGCAGCTATTATGAGCAAATCCTGTTACCCCAATTTGAATCACATCTACTGGAGCATCATTAGCATGTATTATGACGTCACAGTATATGATGACATCATAATTAGTATGCACTATGACGTCACAATGTATTATGACGTCATAATGTATCCGCATCATGACATCACAATATATGATGAGAGCGCAATTTGCAGGTATTATGACCCATTTCTCTAACCAAAATTTGTGTCACATCTACTGGAGCATCATGAGCATGTATTATGACGTCACAGTATATGATGACATCATAATTAGTATGCAGTATGATGTCACAATGTATTCTGACGTCATAATGTATCCGCATTATGACATCACAATATATTATGAGAGCGCAACTTGCAGGTTTTATGACCAATTTCGCTTACCCCAATTTGTGTCACATCTACTGGAGCATCATGAGCATGTATTATGATGTCACAGTATATGATGACATCATAATTAGTATGCACTATGACGTCACAATGTATTATGACGTCATAATGTATCCGCATTATTACATCACAATATATTATGAGAGCGCAATTTGCAGGTATTATGAGCAATTTCTCTTACCACAATTTGTGTCACATCTACTGGAGCATCAGGAGCATGAAGTATGACGTCACAGTATATGATGACATCATAATTAGTATGCACTATGACGTCACAATGTATTATGTCGTCATAATGTATCCGCATTATGACATAACAATATATTATGAGAGCACAATTTGTAGGTTATATGACCAATTTCGCTTACCCCAATTTGTGTCACATCTACTGGAGCATCATGAGCATGTATTATGACGTCACAGTATATGATGACATCATAATTATTATGCAGTATGATGTCACAATGTATTATGACGTCATAATGTTTCCGCATTATGACATCACAATATATTATGAGAGCGCAACATGCAGGTATTATGAGCAAATTCTCTTACCCCAATTTGTGTCACATCTACTGGAGCATCATGAGCATGTATTATGACGTCACAGTATATGATGACATCATAATTAGTAAGCACTATGACGTCACAATGTATTGTGACGTCATAATGTATCCGCATTATGACATCACAATATATGATGAGATCGCAATTTGCAGGTATTGTGACACATTTCTCTTACCCCAATTTGTGTCACATCTAGTGGAGCGCCATGAGCATGTATTATGACGTCAGAGTATATGATGACATCATAAGTAGTATGCAGTATGATGTCACAATGTATTATGACGTCATAATGTATCCGCATTATGACCTCACAATATATTATGAGAGCGCAACATGCAGGTATTATGAGCAATTTCTCTTACCCCAATTTGAGTCACATCTACTGGAGCATCATGAGCATGTATTATGACGTCACAGTATATGATCACATCATGATTAGTATGCACTATGACGTCACAATGTATTATGACGTCATAATGTATCCGCATTATGACATCACAATATATGATGAGAGCGCAATTTACAGGTTTTATGACCCATTTCTCTAACCAAAATTTGTGTCACATCTACTGGAGCATCATGAGCATGTATTATGACGTCACAGTATATGATGACATCATAATTAGTATGCAGTATGATGTCACAATGTATTCTGACGTCATAATGTATCCGCTTTATGACATCACAATATATTATGAGAGCGCAACTTGCAGGTTTTATGACCAATTTCGCTTACCCCAATTTGTGTCACATCTACTGGAGAATCATGAGCATGTATTATGATGTAACAGTATGTGATGACATCATAATTAGTATGCACTATGACGTCACAATGTATTATGACGTCATAATGTATCCGCATTATTACATCACAATATATTATGAGAGCGCGATTTGCAGGTATTATGAGCAATTTCTCTTACCACAATTTGTGTCACATCTACTGGAGCATCAGGAGCATGAATTATGACGTCACAGTATATGATGACATCATAATTAGTATGCACTATGACGTCACAATGTATTATGACGTCATAATGTATCCGCATTATGACATCACAATATATTATGAGAGCACAATTTGTAGGTTATATGACCAATTTCGCTTACCCCAATTTGTGTCACATCTACTGGAGCATCATGAGCATGTATTATGACGTCACAGTATATGATGACATCATAATTATTATGCAGTATGTTGTCACAATGTATTATGACGTCATAATGTGTCCGCATTATGACATCACAATATATTATGAGAGCGCAACATGCAGGTATTATGAGCAAATTCTCTTACCCCAATTTGTGTCACATCTACTGGAGCATCATGAGCATGTATTATGACGTCACAGTATATGATGACATCATAATTAGTAAGCACTATGACGTCACAATGTATTGTGACGTCATAATGTATCCGCATTATGACATCACAATATATGATGAGATCGCAATTTGCAGGTATTATGACACATTTCTCTTACCCCAATTTGTGTCACATCTAGTTGAGCGTCATGAGCATGTATTATGACGTCAGAGTATATGATGACATCATAATTAGTATGCAGTATGATGTCACAATGTATTATGATGTCATAATGTATCCGCATTATGACATCACAATATATTTTGAGAGCGCAATTTGCAGGTATTATGAGCAATTTCTCTTAACCCAATTTGTGTCACATCTACTGGAGCATCATGACCATGTATTATGACATCACAGAATATGATGACATCATAATTAGTATGCACTATGACGTCACAATGTATTATGTCGTCATAATGTATCCGCATTATGACATCACAATATATTATGAGAGCGCAATTTGCAGATTTTATGACCAATTTCGCTGCCCCAATTTTTGCCACATCTACTGGAGCATCATGAGCATGTATTATGACGTCACAGTATATGATGACATCATAATTAGTATGCAATATGACGTCACAATGTATTATGACGTCATAATGTATCCGCATTATGACATCACAATATATTATGAGAGCGCAACAGGCAGCTATTATGAGCAATTTCTCTTACCCCAATTTGTGTCACATCTACTGGAGCATCATGAGCATGTATTATGACATCACAGTATATGTTGACTTCATAATTAGTATGCACTATGACGTCACAATGTATTATGACGTCATAATGTATCCGCATTATGACATCACAATATATTAAGAGAGCGCAACATGCAGGTATCATGAGCAATTTCTCTTACCCCAATTTGTGTCACATCTACTGGAGCATCATGAGCATGTATTATGATGTCACAGTATATGATGACATCATTATTAGTATGCACTATGACGTCACAATGTATTATGACGTCATAATGTATCCGCATTATGACATCACAATATATTATGAGAGCGCAATTTGAGGTTTTTATGAGCAATTTCTCTTACCCCAATCTGTGTCACATCTACTGCAGCATCATCAGCATGTATTATGACGTCACAGTATATGATGACATCATAATTAGTATGCACTATGACGTCACAATGTATTATGACGTCATAATGTATCCGCATTATGATATCACAATATATTATGAGAGCGCAATTTGCAGGTTTTATGACCAATTAAGCTTACCTCAATTTGTGTCACATCTACTGGAGCATCATCAGCATGTATTTTGACGTCACAGTATATGATGACATCATAATTAGCATGCACTATGACGTCACAATGTATTATGACGTCATAATGTATCCGCATTATGACATCACAATATATTATGAGAGCGCAACATGCAGGAATTATGAGCAATTTCGATTACCCCAATTTGTGTCACATCTACTGGAGCATCATGAGCATGTATTATGACGTCACAGTATATGATGACATCATAATTAGTATGCAGCATGACATCACAATGTATTATGACGTCTTAATGTATTCGCATTATGACATCCCAATATATTATGAGAGCGCAACATGCAGGTATTATGAGCAATTTCTCTTACCCCAATTTGTGTCACATCTACTGGAGCATCATGAGCATGAATTATGACGTCACAGTATATGATGACATCATAATTAGTATGCACTATGACGTCACAATGTATTATGACATAATGTATCCGCATTATGACATCACAATATATTATGAGAGCGCAACATGCAGGTATTATGAGCAATTTCTCTTACCCCAATTTGTGTCACATCTAATGGAGCATCATGAGCATGTATTATGACGTCACAGTATATGATGACATCATAATTAGTATGCACCATGACGTCACAATGTATTATGACGTCATAATGTATCCGCATTATGACATCACAATATATTATGAGAGCGCAATTTGCAGGTATTAAGAGCAATTTCTCTTACCACATTTTGTGTCACATCTTCTGGAGCATCATGAGCATGTATTATGACGTCACAGTATATGATGACATCATAATTAGTATGCAGTATGACGTCACAATATATTATGACGTCATAATGTATCCGCATTATGACATCACAATATATTATGAGAGCGCAACATGCAGGTATTATGAGCAATTTCTCTTGCGCCAATTTGTGTCACATCTACTGGAGCAACATGAGCATGTATTATGACGGCACAGCATATGATGACATCATAATTATTATGCACTATGACGTCACAATGTAGTATGACGTCATAATGTATCTGCATTATGACATCACAATATATTATGAGAGCGCAATTTGCAGGTTTTATGACCAATTTCGCTTACCCCAATTTGTGTCACATCTACTGGAGCATCATGAGGATGTATTATGATGTCACAGTATATGATGACATCATAATTAGTATGCACTATGACGTCACAATGTATTATGACATCATAGTATATCCACATTATGACATCACAATATATTATGAGAGTGCAACTTGCAGGTATTATGAGCAAATTCTCTTACCCCAATTTGTGTCACATCTACTGGAGCATCATGAGCATGTATTATGACGTCACAGTATATGATGACATCATAATTAGTAAGCACTATGACGTCACAATGTATTGTGACGTCATAATGTATCCGCATTATGACATCACAATATATGATGAGATCGCAATTTGCAGGTATTATGACACATTTCTCTTACCCCAATTTGTGTCACATCTAGTTGAGCGTCATGAGCATGTATTATGACGTCAGAGTATATGATGACATCATAATTAGTATGCAGTATGATGTCACAATGTATTATGATGTCATAATGTATCCGCATTATGACATCACAATATATTTTGAGAGCGCAATTTGCAGGTATTATGAGCAATTTCTCTTAACCCAATTTGTGTCACATCTACTGGAGCATCATGACCATGTATTATGACATCACAGAATATGATGACATCATAATTAGTATGCACTATGACGTCACAATGTATTATGTCGTCATAATGTATCCGCATTATGACATCACAATATATTATGAGAGCGCAATTTGCAGATTTTATGACCAATTTCGCTGCCCCAATTTTTGCCACATCTACTGGAGCATCATGAGCATGTATTATGACGTCACAGTATATGATGACATCATAATTAGTATGCAATATGACGTCACAATGTATTATGACGTCATAATGTATCCGCATTATGACATCACAATATATTATGAGAGCGCAACAGGCAGCTATTATGAGCAATTTCTCTTACCCCAATTTGTGTCACATCTACTGGAGCATCATGAGCATGTATTATGACATCACAGTATATGTTGACATCATAATTAGTATGCACTATGACGTCACAATGTATTATGACGTCATAATGTATCCGCATTATGACATCACAATATATTAAGAGAGCGCAACATGCAGGTATCATGAGCAATTTCTCTTACCCCAATTTGTGTCACATCTACTGGAGCATCATGAGCATGTATTATGATGTCACAGTATATGATGACATCATTATTAGTATGCACTATGACGTCACAATGTATTATGACGTCATAATGTATCCGCATTATGACATCACAATATATTATGAGAGCGCAATTTGAGGTTTTTATGAGCAATTTCTCTTACCCCAATTTGTGTCACATCTACTGCAGCATCATCAGCATGTATTATGACGTCACAGTATATGATGACATCATAATTAGTATGCACTATGACGTCACTATGTATTATGACGTCATAATGTATCCGCATTATGATATCACAATATATTATGAGAGCGCAATTTGCAGGTTTTATGACCAATTAAGCTTACCTCAATTTGTGTCACATCTACTGGAGCATCATCAGCATGTATTTTGACGTCACAGTATATGATGACATCATAATTAGCATGCACTATGACGTCACAATGTATTATGACGTCATAATGTATCCGCATTATGACATCACAATATATTATGAGAGCGCAACATGCAGGAATTATGAGCAATTTCGATTACCCCAATTTGTGTCACATCTACTGGAGCATCATGAGCATGTATTATGACGTCACAGTATATGATGACATCATAATTAGTATGCAGCATGACATCACAATGTATTATGACGTCTTAATGTATTCGCATTATGACATCCCAATATATTATGAGAGCGCAACCTGCAGGTATTATGAGCAATTTCTCTTACCCCAATTTGTGTCACATCTACTGGAGCATCATGAGCATGAATTATGACGTCACAGTATATGATGACATCATAATTAGTATGCACTATGACGTCACAATGTATTATGACATAATGTATCCGCATTATGACATCACAATATATTATGAGAGCGCAACATGCAGGTATTATGAGCAATTTCTCTTACCCCAATTTGTGTCACATCTAATGGAGCATCATGAGCATGTATTATGACGTCACAGTATATGATGACATCATAATTAGTATGCACCATGACGTCACAATGTATTATGACGTCATAATGTATCCGCATTATGACATCACAATATATTATGAGAGCGCAATTTGCAGGTATTAAGAGCAATTTCTCTTACCACATTTTGTGTCACATCTTCTGGAGCATCATGAGCATGTATTATGACGTCACAGTATATGATGACATCATAATTAGTATGCAGTATGACGTCACAATATATTATGACGTCATAATGTATCCGCATTATGACATCACAATATATTATGAGAGCGCAACATGCAGGTATTATGAGCAATTTCTCTTGCGCCAATTTGTGTCACATCTACTGGAGCAACATGAGCATGTATTATGACGGCACTGCATATGATGACATCATAATTATTATGCACTATGACGTCACAATGTAGTATGACGTCATAATGTATCTGCATTATGACATCACAATATATTATGAGAGCGCAATTTGCAGGTTTTATGACCAATTTCGCTTACCCCAATTTGTGTCACATCTACTGGAGCATCATGAGGATGTATTATGATGTCACAGTATATGATGACATCATAATTAGTATGCACTATGACGTCACAATGTATTATGACATCATAGTATATCCACATTATGACATCACAATATATTATGAGAGTGCAACTTGCAGGTATTATGAGCAAATTCTCTTACCCCAATTTGTGTCACATCTACTGGAGCATCATGAGCATGTATTATGATGTCACAGTATATGATGACATCATAATTAGTAAGCACTATGACGTCACAATGTATTGTGACGTCATAATGTATCCGCATTATGACATCACAATATATGATGAGATCGCAATTTGCAGGTATTATGACACATTTCTCTTACCCCAATTTGTGTCACATCTAGTTGAGCGTCATGAGCATGTATTATGACGTCAGAGTATATGATGACATCATAATTAGTATGCAGTATGATGTCACAATGTATTATGATGTCATAATGTATCCGCATTATGACATCACAATATATTTTGAGAGCGCAATTTGCAGGTATTATGAGCAATTTCTCTTAACCCAATTTGTGTCACATCTACTGGAGCATCATGACCATGTATTATGACATCACAGAATATGATGACATCATAATTAGTATGCACTATGACGTCACAATGTATTATGTCGTCATAATGTATCCGCATTATGACATCACAATATATTATGAGAGCGCAATTTGCAGATTTTATGACCAATTTCGCTGCCCCAATTTTTGCCACATCTACTGGAGCATCATGAGCATGTATTATGACGTCACAGTATATGATGACATCATAATTAGTATGCACTATGACGTCACAATGTATTATGACGTCATAATGTATCCGCATTATGACATCACAATATATTATGAGAGCGCAACAGGCAGCTATTATGAGCAATTTCTCTTACCCCAATTTGTGTCACATATACTGGAGCATCATGAGCATGTATTATGACATCACAGTATATGTTGACATCATAATTAGTATGCACTATGACGTCACAATGTATTATGACGTCATAATGTATCCGCATTATGACATCACAATATATTAAGAGAGCGCAACATGCAGGTATCATGAGCAATTTCTCTTACCCCAATTTGTGTCACATCTACTGGAGCATCATGAGCATGTATTATGATGTCACAGTATATGATGACATCATTATTAGTATGCACTATGACGTCACAATGTATTATGACGTCATAATGTATCCGCATTATGACATCACAATATATTATGAGAGCGCAATTTGAGGTTTTTATGAGCAATTTCTCTTACCCCAATTTGAGTCACATCTACTGCAGCATCATCAGCATGTATTATGACGTCACAGTATATGATGACATCATAATTAGTATGCACTATGACGTCACAATGTATTATGACGTCATAATGTATCCGCATTATGATATCACAATATATTATGAGAGCGCAATTTGCAGGTTTTATGACCAATTAAGCTTACCTCAATTTGTGTCACATCTACTGGAGCATCATCAGCATGTATTTTGACGTCACAGTATATGATGACATCATAATTAGCATGCACTATGACGTCACAATATATTATGACGTCATAATGTATCCGCCTTATGACATCACAATATATTATGAGAGCGCAACATGCAGGAATTATGAGCAATTTCGATTACCCCAATTTGTGTCACATCTACTGGAGCATCATGAGCATGTATTATGACGTCACAGTATATGATGACATCATAATTAGTATGCAGCATGACATCACAATGTATTATGACGTCTTAATGTATTCGCATTATGACATCCCAATATATTATGAGAGCGCAACATGCAGGTATTATGAGCAATTTCTCTTACCCCAATTTGTGTCACATCTACTGGAGCATCATGAGCATGAATTATGACGTCACAGTATATGATGACATCATAATTAGTATGCACTATGACGTCACAATGTATTATGACATAATGTATCCGCATTATGACATCACAATATATTATGAGAGCGCAACATGCAGGTATTATGAGCAATTTCTCTTACCCCAATTTGTGTCACATCTAATGGAGCATCATGAGCATGTATTATGACGTCACAGTATATGATGACATCATAATTAGTATGCACCATGACGTCACAATGTATTATGACGTCATAATGTATCCGCATTATGACATCACAATATATTATGAGAGCGCAATTTGCAGGTATTAAGAGCAATTTCTCTTACCACATTTTGTGTCACATCTTCTGGAGCATCATGAGCATGTATTATGACGTCACAGTATATGATGACATCATAATTAGTATGCAGTATGACGTCACAATATATTATGACGTCATAATGTATCCGCATTATGACATCACAATATATTATGAGAGCGCAACATGCAGGTATTATGAGCAATTTCTCTTGCGCCAATTTGTGTCACATCTACTGGAGCAACATGAGCATGTATTATGACGGCACAGCATATGATGACATCATAATTATTATGCACTATGACGTCACAATGTAGTATGACGTCATAATGTATCTGCATTATGACATCACAATATATTATGAGAGCGCAATTTGCAGGTTTTATGACCAATTTCGCTTACCCCAATTTGTGTCACATCTACTGGAGCATCATGAGGATGTATTATGATGTCACAGTATATGATGACATCATAATTAGTATGCACTATGACGTCACAATGTATTATGACATCATAGTATATCCACATTATGACATCACAATATATTATGAGAGTGCAACTTGCAGGTATTATGAGCAATTTCTCTTACCCCAATTTGTGTCACATCTACTGGAGCAACATGAGCATGTATTATGACATCACAGTATATGATGACATCATAATTAGTATGCAGTATGACGTCACAATGTATTATGACCTCATAATGTATCCGCATTATGACATCACAATATATTATGAGAGCGCAACATGCAGGTATTATGAGCAATTTCTCTTACCCCAATTTGTGTCACATCTACTGGAGCATCATGAGCATGTATTATGACATCACAGTATATGATGAGATCATAATTAGTATGCACTATGACGTCACAATGTATTATGACGTCATAATGTATCCGCATTATGACATCACAATATATTATGAGAGCGCAATTTGCAGGTTTTATGACGAATTTCGCTTACCCCAATTTGTGTCACATCTACTGGAGCATCATGAGCATGTATTATGACGTCACAGTATATGATGACATCATAATTAGTATGCACTATGACGTCACAATATATTATGATGTCGTAATATATCCGCATTATGACATCACAATATATTATGAGAGCGCAACATGCAGGTATTATGAGCAATGTCTCTTACCCCAATTTGTGTCACATCTACTGGAGCATCATGAGCATGTATTATGACCTCACAGTATATGATGACATCATAATTAGTATGCACTATGACGTCACAATGTATTATGACGTCATAATGTATCCACATTATGACATCACAATATGTTATGAGAGCGCAATTTGCTGGTTTTATGAGCAATTTCTCTTACCCCAATTTGTGTCACATCTACTGGAGCATCATGAGCATGTATTATGACGTCACAGTATATGATGACATCATAATTAGTATGCTGTATGACGTCACAATGTATTATGACGTCATAATGTATCCGCCTTATGATATTACAATATATTATGAGAGCGCAACATGCAGGTATTATGAGCAATTTCTCTTACCACATTTTGTGTCACATCTTCTGGAGCATCATGAGCATGTATTATGACGTCACAGTATATGATGTCATCATAATTTGTATGCAGTATGACGTCACAAAGTATTATGACGTCATAATGTATCCGCATTATGACGTCACAATATATTACGAGAGCGCAATTTGGAGCTATTATGAGCAAATTCTCTTGCCCCAATTTGTGTCACATCTATAGGAGCATCATGAGCATGTATTATGACGTCACAGTATATGATGACATCATAATTAGTAAGCACTATGACGTCACAATGTATTGTGACGTCATAATGTATCCGCATTATGACATCACAATATATGATGAGATCGCTATTTGCAGGTATTGTGACACATTTCTCTTACCCCAATTCGTGTCACATCTAGTGGAGCGTCATGAGCATGTATTATGACGTCAGAGTATATGATGACATCATAATTAGTATGCAGTATGATGTCACAATGTATTATGACGTCATAATGTATCCGCATTATGACATCACAATATATTTTGAGAGCGCAATTTGCAGGTATTATGAGCAATTTCTCTTACCCCAATTTGTGTCACATCTACTGGAGCATCATGACCATGTGTTATGACATCACAGAATATGATGACATCATAATTAGTATGCACTATGACGTCACAATGTATTATGACGTCATAATGTATCCGCATTATGACATCACAATATATTATGAGAGCGCAATTTGCAGATTTTATGACCAATTTCGCTGCCCCAATTTTTGTCACATCTACTGGAGCATCATGAGCATGTATTATGACGTCACAGTATATGATGACATCATAATTAGTATGCAATATGACGTCACAATGTATTATGACGTCATAATGTATCCGCATTATGACATCACAATATATTATGAGAGCGCAACAGGCAGGTATTATGAGCAATTTCTCTTACCCCAATTTGTGTCACATCTACTGGAGCATCATGAGCATGTATTATGACATCACAGTATATGATGACATCATAATTAGTATGCACTATGACGTCACAATGTATTATGACGTCATAATGTATCCGCATTATGACATCACAATATATTAAGAGAGCGCAACATGCAGGTATCATGAGCAATTTCTCTTACCCCAATTTGTGTCACATCTACTGGAGCATCATGAGCATGTATTATGACGTCACAGTATATGATGACATCATAATTAGTATGCAGTATGACGTCACAATATATTATGACGTCATAAGGTATCCGCATTATGATATCACAATATATTATGAGAGCGCAACATGCAGGTATTATGAGCAATTTCTCTTACCCCAATTTGTGTCACATCTAGTGGAGCATCATGAGCATGTATTATAACGTCACAGTATATGATGACATCATAATTAATATGCACTATGATGTCACAATGTATTATGACGTCATAATATATCCGCATTATGATGTCACAATATATTATGAGAGCTCAATTTGCACGTTTTATGACCACTTTTGCTTACCCCAATTTGTGTCACATCTACTGGAGCATCATGAGCATGTATTATGACGTCACAGTATATGATAACATCATAATTAGTATACACAATGTCGTCACAATGTATTATGACGTCATAATGTATCCACATTATGACATCACAATATATTATGAGAGCGCAACATGCAGGTATTATGAGCAATTTCTCTTACCCCAATTTGTGTCACATCTACTGGAGCATCATGAGCATGTATTATGACGTCACAGTATATGATGACATCATAAGTAGTATGCACTATGACGTCACAATGTATTATGACGACATAATGTATCCACATTATGACATCACAATATATTAAGAGAGCGCAACATGCAGGTATCATGAGCAATTTCTCTTACCCCAATTTGTGTCACATCTACTGGAGCATCATGAGCATGTATTATGATGTCACAGTATATGATGACATCATTATTAGTATGCACTATGACGTCACAATGTATTATGACGTCATAATGTATCCGCATTATGACATCACAATATATTATGAGAGCGCAATTTGCAGTTTTTATGAGCAATTTCTCTTACCCCAATTTGTGTCACATCTACTGGAGCATCATGAGCATGTATTATGACGTCACAGTATATGATGACATCATAATTAGTATGCACTATGACGTCACAATGAATTATGACGTCATAATGTATCCGCATTATGATATCACAATATATTATGAGAGCGCAATTTGCAGGTTTTATGACCAATTAAGCTTACCCCAATTTGTGTCACATCTACTGGAGCATCATGAGCATGTATTTTGACGTCACAGTATATGATGACATCATAATTAGTATGCACTATGACGTCACAATGTATTATGATGTCATAATGTATCCGCATTATGACATCACAATGTATTATTAGAGCGCAACATGCAGGAATTATGAGCAATTTCGATTACCCCAATTTTTGTCACATCTACTGGAGCATCATGAGCATGTATTATGACATCACAGTATATGATGACATCATAATTAGTATGCAGCATGACATCACAATGTATTATGACGTCATAATGTATCCGCATTATGACATCACAATATATTATGAGAGCACAACATGCAGGTATTAGGAGCAATTTCTCTTTCCCCAATTTGTGTCACATCTACTGGAGCATCATGAGCATGAATTATGACGTCACAGTATATGATGACATCATAATTAGTATGCACTATGACGTCACAATGTATTATGACATCATAATGTATCCGCATTATGACATCACAATATATTATGAGAGCGCAACATGCAGGTATTATGAGCATTTTCTCTTACCCCAATTTGTGTCACATCTACTGGAGCATCATGAGCATGTATTATGACGTCACAGTATATGATGACATCATAATTAGTATGCAGTATGACGTCACAATATATTATGACGTCATAATGTATCCGCATTATGACATCACAATATATTATGAGAGCGCAACATGCAGGTATTATGAGCAATTTCTCTTACCCCAATTTGTGTCACATCTACTGGAGCATCATGAGCATGAATTATGACGTCACAGTATATGATGACAGTATAATTAGTATGCACTATGACGTCACAATGTATTATGACGTCATAATGTATCCGCATTATGACATCACAATATATTATGAGAGCGCAACATGCAGGTATTATGAGCAATTTCTCTTACCCCAATTTGTGTCACATCTACTGGAGCATCATGAGCATGTATTATGACGTCACAGTATATGATGACATCATAATTAGTATGCAGTATGATGTCACCATGTATTATGACGTCATAATGTATCCGCATTATGACATCACAATATATTATGAGAGCGCAACATGCAGGTATTATGAGCAAATTCTCTTACCCCAATTTGTGTCACATCTAGTGGAGCATCAAGAGCATGTATTATGACGTCACAGTATATGATGACATCATAATTAGTAAGCACTTTGACGTCACAATGTATTGTGACGTCATAATGTATCCGCATTATGACATCACAATATATGATGAGATCGCAATTCGCAGGTATTGTGACACATTTCTCTTACCCCAATTTGTGTCACATCTAGTGGATCATCATGAGCATGTATTATGACGTCAGAGTATATCAAGACATCATACTTGGTATGCACTATGACGTCACAATGTATTATGACGTCATAATGTATCCGCATTATGACATCACAATATAATATGAGAGCGCAACATGCAGGTATTATGAGCAATTTCTCTTTCCCCAATTTGTGTCACATCTAGTGCAGCATCATGAGCATGTTTTATGATGTCACAGTATATGATGACATCATAATTAGTATGCACCATGACGTCACAATGTATTGAGACGTCATAATATATCCACATTATGACATCACAATATATTATGAGAGCGCAGTTTGCAGGTATTAAGAGCAATTTCTCTTACCACAATTTGTGTCACATCTTCTGGAGCATCATGAGCATGTATTATGACGTCACAGTATATGATGACATCATAATTAGTATGCAGTATGACGTCACAATATATTATGACGTCATAATGTATCCGCATTATGACATCACAATATATTATGAGAGCGCAACATGCAGGTTTTATGACCAATTTCGCTTACCCGAATTTGTGTCACATCTACTGGAGCATCATGAGCATGTATTATGACGTCACAGTATATGATGTCATCATAATTAGTATGCAGTATGACGTCACAAAGTATTATGACGTCATAATGTATCCGCATTATGACGTCACAATATATTACGAGAGCGCAATTTGCAGCTATTATGAGCAAATTCTCTTGCCCAAATTTGTGTCACATCTATAGGAGCAACATGAGCATGTATTATGACGTCACAGTATATGATGACATCATGATAAGTATGCACTATGACGTCACAATGTATTATGACGTCATAATGTATCCGCATTATGACATCACAATATATTTTGAGAGCGCATCATGCAGGTATTATGAGCAATTTCTCTTACCCCAATTTGTGTCACATCTACTGGAGCATCATGAGCATGTATTATGACATCACAGTAAATGATGACATCATAATTAGTATGCACTGTGACGTCACAATGTACTGTGATGTCATAATGTATCCGCATTATGACATCACAATATATTACGAGAGCGCAATTTGCAGCTATTATGAGCAAATTCTCTTACCCCAATTTGTGTCACATCTATAGAAGCATCATGAGCATGTATTATGACGTCACAGTATATGATGACATCATAATTAGTATGCACTATGATGTCACAATGTATTATGACGTCATAATGTATCCGCATTATGACATCACAATATATGATGAGAGCGCAATTTGCAGGTATTGTGACCCATTTCTCTAACCAAAATTTGTGTCACAAATACTGGAGCATCATGAGCATGTATTATGACGTCACAGTATATGATGACATCATAATTAGTATGCAGTATGATGTCACAATGTATTCTGACGTCATAATGTATCCGCATTATGACATCACAATATATTATGAGAGCGCAACTTGCAGGTTTTATGACCAATTTCGCTTACCCCAATTTGTGTCACATCTACTGGAGCATCATGAGCATGTATTATGATGTCACAGTATATGATGACATCATAATTAGTATGCACTATGACGTCACAATGTATTATGACGTCATAATGTATCCGCATTATTACATCACAATATATTATGAGAGCGCAATTTGCAGGTATTATGAGCAATTTCTCTTACCACAATTTGTGTCACATCTACTGGAGCATCAGGAGCATGTATTATGACGTCACAGTATATGATGACATCATAATTAGTATGCACTATGACGTCACAATGTATTATGACGTCATAATGTATCCGCATTATTACATCACAATATATTATGAGAGCGCAATTTGTAGGTTATATGACCAATTTCGCTTACCCCAATTTGTGTCACATCTACTGGAGCATCATGAGCATGTATTATGACGTCACAGTATATGATGACATCATAATTAGTATACACTATGACGTCACAATATATTATGATGTCATAATGTATCCGCATTATGACATCACAATATATTATGAGAGCGCAATTTGCAGGTTTTATGACCAATTTCGCTTATCACAATTTGTGTCACATCTACTGGAGCATCATGAGCATGTATTATGACGTCACAGTTTATCATGACATCATAATTAGTATGCAGTATGACGTCACAATGTATTATGACGTCATAATGTATCCGCATTATGACATCACAATATATTATGAGAGCGCAACATGCAGGTATTATGAGCAATTTCTCTTACCCCAATTTGAGTCACATCTACTGAAGCATCATGAGCATGTATTATGACGTCACAGTATATGATGACATCATGATTAGTATGCACTATGACGTCACAATGTATTATGACGTCATAATGTATCCGCATTATGACATCACAATATATTATGAGAGCGCAATTTGCAGGTTTTATGACCAATTTCTCTTACCCCAATTTGTGTCACATCTACTGGAGCATCATGAGCATGTATTATGACGTCACAGTATATGATGACATCATAATTAGTATGCAGTATGACGTCACAATGTATTATGATGTCATAATGTATCCGCATTATGACATCACAATATATTATGAGAGCGCAACATGCAGGTATTATGAGCAATTTCTCTTACCCCAATTTGTGTCACATCTACTGGAGAATCATGAGCATGTATTAGGGCGTCACAGTACATGATGACATCATAATTAGTATGCACTATGACGTCACAATGTACTATGACGTCATAATGTATCCGCATTATGACATCACAATATATTACGAGAGCGCAATTTGCAGCTATTATGAGCAAATCCTGTTACCCCAATTTGAGTCACATCTACTGGAGCATCATTAGCATGTATTATGACGTCACAGTATATGATGACATCATAATTAGTATGCACTATGACGTCACAATGTATTATGACGTCATAATGTATCCGCATCATGACATCACAATATATGATGAGAGCGCAATTTGCAGGTATTATGACCCATTTCTCTAACCAAAATTTGTGTCACATCTACTGGAGCATCATGAGCATGTATTATGACGTCACAGTATATGATGACATCATAATTAGTATGCAGTATGATGTCACAATGTATTCTGACGTCATAATGTATCCGCATTATGACATCACAATATATTATGAGAGCGCAACTTGCAGGTTTTATGACCAATTTCGCTTACCCCAATTTGTGTCACATCTACTGGAGCATCATGAGCATGTATTATGATGTCACAGTATATGATGACATCATAATTAGTATGCACTATGACGTCACAATGTATTATGACGTCATAATGTATCCGCATTATTACATCACAATATATTATGAGAGCGCAATTTGCAGGTATTATGAGCAATTTCTCTTACCACAATTTGTGTCACATCTACTGGAGCATCAGGAGAATGAAATATGACGTCATAGTATATGATGACATCATAATTAGTATGCACTATGACGTCACAATGTATTATGTCGTCATAATGTATCCGCATTATGACATCACAATATATTATGAGAGCACAATTTGTAGGTTATATGACCAATTTCGCTTACCCCAATTTGTGTCACATCTACTGGAGCATCATGAGCATGTATTATGACGTCACAGTATATGATGACATCATAATTATTATGCAGTATGATGTCACAATGTATTATGACGTCATAATGTTTCCGCATTATGACATCACAATATATTATGAGAGCGCAACATGCAGGTATTATGAGCAAATTCTCTTACCCCAATTTGTGTCACATCTACTGGAGCATCATGAGCATGTATTATGACGTCACAGTATATGATGACATCATAATTAGTAAGCACTATGACGTCACAATGTATTGTGACGTCATAATGTATCCGCATTATGACATCACAATATATGATGAGATCGCAATTTGCAGGTATTGTGACACATTTCTCTTACCCCAATTTGTGTCACATCTAGTGGAGCGTCATGAGCATGTATTATGATGTCAGAGTATATGATGACATCATAAGTAGTATGCAGTATGATGTCACAATGTATTATGACGTCATAATGTATCCGCATTATGACATCACAATATATTATGAGAGCGCAACATGCAGGTATTATGAGCAATTTCTCTTACCCCAATTTGAGTCACATCTACTGGAGCATCATGAGCATGTATTATGACGTCACAGTATATGATCACATCATGATTAGTATGCACTATGACGTCACAATGTATTATGACGTCATAATGTATCCGCATTATGACATCACAATATATTATGAGAGCGCAATTTACAGGTTTTATGACCAATTTCGCTTACCCCAATTTGTGTCACATCTACTGGAGCATCATGAGCATGTATTATGACGTCACAGTATATGATGACATCATAATTAGTATGCAGTATGACGTCACAATGTATTATGACGTCATAATGTATCCGCATTATGACATCACAATATATTATGAGAGCGCAACATGCAGGTATTATGAGCAATTTCTCTTACCCCAATTTGTGTCACATCTACTGGAGCATCATGAGCATGTATTAGGGCGTCACAGTAAATGATGACATCATAATTAGTATGCACTATGACGTCACAATGTACTATGACGTCATAATGTATCCGCATTATGACATCACAACATATTACGAGAGCGCAATTTGCAGCTATTATGAGCAAATCCTGTTACCCCAATTTGAATCACATCTACTGGAGCATCATTAGCATGTATTATGACGTCACAGTATATGATGACATCATAATTAGTATGCACTATGACGTCACAATGTATTATGACGTCATAATGTATCCGCATTATGACATCACAAAATATGATGAGAGCGCAATTTGCAGGTATTATGACCCATTTCTCTAACCAAATTTGTGTCACATCTACTGGAGCATCATGAGCATGTATTATGACGTCACAGTATATGATGACATCATAATTAGTATGCAGTACGATGTCACAATGTATTATGCTGTCATAATGTATCCGCATTATGACATCACAATATATTTTGAGAGCGCAATTTGCAGGTATTATGAGCAATTTCTCTTTCCCCAATTTGTGTCACATCTACTGGAGCATCATGACCATGTATTATGACATCACAGTATATGATGACATCATAATTAGTATGCACTATGACGTCACAATATATTATGACGTCATAATGTATCCGCATTATGACATCACAATATATTATGAGAGCACAATTTTCTGGTTTTATGACCAATTTCTCTTACCCCAAGTTGTGTCACATCTACTGGAGCATCATGAGCATGTATTATGATGTCACAGTATATGATGATATCATAATTAGTATGCACTATGACGTCACAATATATTATGACGTCATAATGTATCCGCACTATGACATTACAATATATTATGAGAGCGCAATTTGCAGGTATTGTGACACATTTCTCTAACCAAAATTTGTGTCACATCTACTGGAGCATCATGAGCATGTATTATGACGTCACAGTATATGATGACATCATAATTAGTATGCAGTATGATGTCACAATGTATTCTGACGTCATAATGTATCCGCTTTATGACATCACAATATATTATGAGAGCGCAACTTGCAGGTTTTATGACCAATTTCGCTTACCCCAATTTGTGTCACATCTACTGGAGAATCATGAGCATGTATTATGATGTAACAGTATGTGATGACATCATAATTAGTATGCACTATTACGTCACAATGTATTATGACGTCATAATGTATCCGCATTATTACATCACAATATATTATGAGAGCGCGATTTGCAGGTATTATGAGCAATTTCTCTTACCACAATTTGTGTCACATCTACTGGAGCATCAGGAGCATGAATTATGACGTCACAGTATATGATGACATCATAATTAGTATGCACTATGACGTCACAATGTATTATGACGTCATAATGTATCCGCATTATGACATCACAATATATTATGAGAGCACAATTTGTAGGTTATATGACCAATTTCGCTTACCCCAATTTGTGTCACATCTACTGGAGCATCATGAGCATGTATTATGACGTCACAGTATATGATGACATCATAATTAGTATGCACTATGACGTCACAATGTATTATGACGTCATAATGTATCCGTATTATGATATCACAATATATTATGAGAGCGCAATTTGCAGGTTTTATGACCAATTAAGCTTACCCCAATTTGTGTCACATCTACTGGAGCATCATGAGCATGTATTATGACGTCACAGTATATGATGACATCATAATTAGTATGCACTATGACGTCACAATGTATTATGACGTCATAATGTATCCGCATTATGACATCACAATATATTATGAGAGCGCAACATGCAGGAATTATGAGCAATTTCGATTACCCCAATTTGTGTCACATCTACTGGAGCATCATGAGCATGTATTATGACGTCACAGTATATGATGACATCATAATTAGTATGCAGCATGACATCACAATGTATTATGACGTCATAATGTATTCGCATTATGACATCACAATATATTATGAGAGCGCAACATGCAGGTAGTATGAGCAATTTCTCTTACCCCAATTTGTGTCACATCTACTGCAGCATCATGAGCATGAATTATGACGTCACAGTATATGATGACATCATAATTAGTATGCAATATGACGTCACAATGTATTATGACATCATAATGTATCCGCATTATGACATCACAATATATTATGAGAGCGCAACATGCAGGTATTATGAGCAATTTCTCTTACCCCAATTTGTGTCACATCTAATGGAGCATCATGAGCATGCATTATGACGTCACAGTATATGATGACATCATAATTAGTATGCACCATGACGTCACAATGTATTATGACGTCATAATGTATCCGCATTATGACATCACAATATATTATGAGAGCGCAATTTGCAGGTATTAAGAGCAATTTCTCTTACCACAATTTGTGTCACATCTTCTGGAGCATCATGAGCATGTATTTTGACGTCACAGTATATGATGACATCATAATTAGTATGCAGTATGACGTCACAATATATTATGACGTCATAATGTATCCGCATTATGACATCACAATATATTATGAGAGCGCAATTTGCAGGTTTTATGACCAAGTTCGCTGCCCGAATTTGTGTCACATCTACTGGAGCATCATGAGCATGTATTATGACGTCACAGTATATGATGTCATCATAATTAGTATGCAGTATGACGTCACAAAGTATTATGACGTCATAATGTATCCGCATTATGACGTCACAATATATTACGAGAGCGCAATTTGCAGCTATTATGAGCAAATTCTCTTGCCCCAATTTCTGTCACATCTATAGGAGCATCATGAGCATGTATTATGACGTCACAGTATATGATGACATCATAATTAGTAAGCACTATGATGTCACAATGTATTGTGACGTCATAATGTATCCGCATTATGACATCACAATATATGATGAGATCGCAATTTGCAGGTATTGTGACACATTTCTCTTACCCCAATTTGTGTCACATCTAGTGGAGCGTCATGAGCATGTATTATGACGTCAGAGTATATGATGACATCATAATTAGTATGCAGTATGATGTCACAATGTATTATGACGTCATAATATATCCGCATTATGACATCACAATATATTTTGAGAGCGCAATTTGCAGGTATTATGAGCAATTTCTCTTACCCCAATTTGTGTCACATCTACTGGAGCATCATGACCATGTATTATGACATCACAGTATATGATGACATCATAATTAGTATGCAGTATGACGTCACAATGTATTATGACGTCATAATGTATCCGCATTATGACATCACAATATATTATGAGAGCACAACATGCAGGTATTATGAGCAATTTCTCTTACCCCAATTTGAGTCACATCTACTGGAGCATCATGAGCATGTATTATGACGTCACAGTATATGATGACATCATGATTAGTATGCACTGTGACGTCACAATGTATTATGACGTCATAATGTATCCTCATTATGATATCACGATATATTATGAGAGCGCAATTTGCAGGTTTTATGACCAATTTCGCTTACCACAATTTGTGTCACATCTACTGGAGCATCATGAGCATGTATTATGACGTCACAGTATATGATGACATCATAATTAGTATGCAGTATGACGTCACAATGTATTATGACGTCATAATGTATCCTCATTATGATATCACGATATATTATGAGAGCGCAATTTGCAGGTTTTATGACCAATTTCGCTTACCACAATTTGTGTCACATCTACTGGAGCATCATGAGCATGTATTAAGACGTCACAGTATATGATGACATCATAATTAGTATGCAGTATGACGTCAGAATGTATTATGACGTCATAATATATCCGCTTTATGACATCACAATATATTATGAGAGCGCAACATGCAGGTATTATGAGCAATTTCTCTTTCCCCAATTTGTGTCACATCTACTGGAGCATCAGGAGCATGTATTATGACGTCACAGTATATGATGACATCATGATAAGTATGCACTATGACGTCACAATGTATTATGACGTCATAATGTATCCGCATTATGACATCACAATATATGATGAGAGCGCAATTTGCAGGTATTGTGACCCATTTCTCTAACCAAAATCGGTGTCACAAATACTGGAGCATCATGAGCATGTATTATGACGTCACAGTATATGAAGACATCATGATTAGTATGCAGTATGACGCCACAATGTATTATGACGTCATAATGTATCCGCATAATAACATCACAATATATTATGAGAGCGCAAATTGCAGGTATTATGAGCAATTTCTCTTACCCCAATTTGTGTCACATCTACTGGAGCATCATGAGCATGTATTATGACATCACAGTATATGATGACGTCATAATTAGTATGCACTATGACGTCACATTGTATTATGACGTCATAATGAATCCGCATTATGACATCACAATATATTATGAGAGCGCAACATGCAGGTATTATGAGCAATTTCTCTTACCCCAATTTGTGTCACATCTACTTGAGCATCATAAGCATGTATTATGACGGCACAGTATATGATGACATCATAATTAGTATGCACTATGACGTCACAATGTATTATGACGTCATAATGTATCCGCATTATGACATCACAATATATTACGAGAGCGCAATTTGCAGCTATTATGAGCAAATTCTCTTACCCCAATTTGTGTCACATCTATAGAAGCATCATGAGCATGTATTATGACGTCACAGTATATGATGACATCATAATTAGTATGCACTATGACGTCACAATGTATTATGACGTCATAATGTATCCGCATTATGACATCACAATATATGATGAGAGCGCAATTTGCAGGTATTGTGACCCATTTCTCTAACCAAAATCGGTGTCACAAATACTGGAGCATCATGAGCATGTATTATGACGTCACAGTATATGATGACATCATAATTAGTATGCAGTATGATGTCACAATGTATTCTGACGTCATAATGTATCCGCATTATGACATCACAATATATTATGAGAGCGCAACTTGCAGGTTTTATGACCAATTTCGCTTACCACAATTTGTGTCACATCTACTGGAGCATCATGAGCATGTATTATGATGTCACAGTATATGATGACATCATAATTAGTATGCACTATAACGTCACGATATATTATGACATCATAATGTATCCGCATTATGACATCACAATATATTAAGAGAGTGCAACATGCAGGTATTATGAGCAATTTCTCCTACCCCAATTTGTGTCACATCTACTGGAGCATCATGAGCATGTATTATGACGTCACAGTATATGATGACATCATAAGTAGTATGCACTATGACGTCACAATGTATTATGACGACATAATGTATCCGCATTATGACATCACAATATATTATGAGAGCGCAATTTGCAGGTTTTATGACCAATTTCGCTTACCCCAATTTGTGTCACATCTACTGGAGCAACATGAGCATGTATTATGATGTCACAGTATATGATGACATCATAATTAATATGCAGTATGACATCACAATGTATTATGACGTCATAATGTATCTGCATTATGACATCACAATATATTATGAGAGCGCAACATGCAGGTATTATGAGCAATTTCTCTTACCCCAATTTGAGTCACATCTACTGGAGCATCATGAGCATGTATTATGACGTCACAGCATATGATGACATCATAATTAGTATGCACTATGACGTCACAATATAGTATGACGTCATAATGTATCCGCATTATGACAACACAATATATTATGAGAGCGCAATTTGCAGGTTTTATGACCAATTTCGCTTACCCCAATTTGTGTCACATCTGCTGGAGCATCATGAGCATGTATTATGATGTCACAGTATATGATGACATCATAATTAGTATGCAGTCTGACGTCACAATGTATTATGAGATCGTAATGTATCCGCATTATGACACCACAATATATTATGAGAGCGCAACGTGCAGGTATTATGAGCAATTTCTCTTACCCCAATTTGTGTCACATCTACTGGAGCATCATGAGCATGTATTATGACGTCACAGTATATGAAGACATCATGATTAGTATGCAGTATGACGCCACAATGTATTATGACGTCATAATGTATCCGCATAATAACATCACAATATATTATGAGAGCGCAAATTGCAGGTATTATGAGCAATTTCTCTTACCCCAATTTGTGTCACATCTACTGGAGCATCATGAGCATGTATTATGACATCACAGTATATGATGACGTCATAATTAGTATGCACTATGACGTCACATTGTATTATGACGTCATAATGAATCCGCATTATGACATCACAATATATTATGAGAGCGCAACATGCAGGTATTATGAGCAATTTCTCTTACCCCAATTTGTGTCACATCTACTGTAGCATCATGAGCATGTATTATGACCTTACAGTATATGATGACATCATAATTAGTATGCACTATGATGACACAATGTATTATGACGTCATAATGTATCCGCATTATGACATCACAATATATTATGAGAGCGCAATTTGCAGGTTTTATGACAAATTTCGCTTACCCCAATTTGTGTCACATCTACTGGGGCATCATGAGCATGTATTATGACGTCACAGTATATGATGACATCATAATTAGTATGCAGTATGACGTCACAATGTGTTATGTCGTGATAATGTATCCGCATTATGACATCACAACATATTATGAGAGCGCAACTTGCAGGTATTATGAGCAATTTCTCTTACCCCAATTTGTGTCACATCTACTGGAGCATCATGAGCATGTATTATGACGTCACAGTATATGATGACATCATAATTAGTATGCACTATGACGTCACAATGTGTTATGACGTCATAATTTATCCGCATTATGACATCACAATATATTATGAGAGCGCAACATGCAGGTATTATGACCAATTTCTCTTACCCCAATTTGTGTCACATCTACTGGAGCATCATGAGCATGTATTATGACGTCACAGTATATGATGACATCATAATTAGTATGCAGTATGATGTCACAATGTATTATGACGTCATAATGTATCCGCCTTATGATATCACAATATATTATGAGAGCGCAACATGCAGGTACTATGAGCAATTTCTCCTACCCCAATTTGAGTCACATCTACTGGAGCATCATGAGCATGTATTATGACGTCACAGTATATGATGACATCATAATTAGTATGCACTATGACGTCACAATATATTATGACGTCATAATGTATCCGCATTATGACATCACAATATATTATGAGAGCGCAACATGCAGGTATTATGAGCAGTTTCTCTTACCCCAATTTGTGTCACATCTACTGGAGCATCATGAGCATGTATTATGACGTCACAGTATATGATGACATCATAAGTAGTATGCACTATGACGTCACAATGTATTATGACGACGTAATGTATCCGCATTATGACAACACAATATATTATGAGAGCGCAATTTGCAGGTTTTATGACCAATTTCGCTTACCCCAATTTGTGTCACATCTACTGGAGCAACATGAGCATGTATTATGACGTCATAGTATATGATGACATCATAATTAATATGCAGTATGACGTCACAATATATTATGACGTCATAATGTACCCGCAGTATGACATCACAATATATTATGAGAGCGCAACATGCAGGTATTATGAGCAATTTCTCTTACCCCAATTTGTGTCACATCTACTGAAGCATCATGAGCATGTATTATGACGTCACAGCATATGATGATATCATAATTAGTATGCACTATGACGTCACAATGTAGTATGACGTCATAATGTATCCGCATTATGACATCACAATATATTATGAGAGCGCAATTTGCAGGTTTTATGACCAATTTCGCTTACCCCAATTTGTGTCACATCTACTGGAGCATCATGAGCATGTATTATGACGTCACAGTATATGATGACATCATAATTAGTATGCACTATGACGTCACAATGTATTATGACATCGTAATATATCCGCATTATGACATCACAATATATTATGAGAGCGCAACGTGCAGGTATTATGAGCAATTTCTCTTACCCCAATTTGTGTCACATCTACTGGAGCATCATGAGCATGTATTATGACGTCACAGTATATGATGACATCATGATTAGTATGCAGTATGACGCCACAATGTATTATGACGTCATAATGTATTCGCATTCTGACATCACAATATATTATGAGAGCGCAACATGCAGGTATTATGAGCAATTTCTCTTACCCCAATTTGTGTCACATCTACTGGAGCATCATGAGCATGTATTATGACGTCAGAGTATATGATGACATCATAATTAGTATGCAGTATGACGTCACAATATATTATGACGTCATAATGTATCCGCATTATGATATCACAATATATTATGAGAGCGCAACATGCAGGTATTATGAGCAATTTCTCTTACCCCAATTTGTGTCACATCTAGTGGAGCATCATGAGCATGTATTATGACGTCACAGAATATGATGACATCATAATTAATATGCACTATGATGTCACAATGTATTATGACGTCATAATATATCCGCATTATGACGTCACAATATATTATGAGAGCGCAATTTGCACGTTTTATGACCAATTTTGCTTACCCCAATTTGTGTCACATCTACTGGAGCATCATGAGCATGTATTATGACGTCACAGTATATGATAACATCATAATTAGTATACACAATGTCGTCACAATGTATTATGACGTCATAATGTATCCACATTATGACATCACAATATATTATGAGAGCGCAACATGCAGGTATTATGAGCAATTTCTCTTACCCCAATTTGTGTCACATCTACTGGAGCATCAAGAGCATGTATTATGACGTCACAGTATATGATGACATCATAATTAGTATGCACTATGACGTCACAATGTATTATGACGTCATAATGTATCCGCATTATGATATCACAATATATTATGAGAGCGCAATTTGCAGGTTTTTTGACCAATTAAGCTTACCCCAATTTGTGTCACATTTACTGGAGCATCATGACCATGTATTATGACGTCACAGTATATGATGACATCATAATTAGTATGCACTATGACGTCACAATGTATTATGACGTCATAATGTATCCGCATTATGACATCACAATATATTATGAGAGCGCAATTTGTAGGTTTTATGATCAATTTCGCTTAACCCAATTTGTGTCACATCTACTGGAGGATCATGAGCATGTATTATGACGTCACAGTATATGATGACATCATAATTAGTATGCAGCATGACATCACAATGTATTATGACGTCCTAATTTTTCCGCATTATGACATCACAATATATTATGAGAGCGCCATTTGCAGATATTATGAGCAATTTCTCTGCCCCAATTTGTGTCACATCTACTGGAGCATCATGAGCATGTATTATGACGTCACAGTATATGATGACATCATAATTAGTATGCATTATGATGTCACAATGTATTATGACGTCATAATGTATCCGCATTATGACATCACAATATATTATGAGAGCGCAATTTGCAGGTATTATGAGCAATTTCTCTTACCCCAATTTGTGTCACATCTACTGGAGCATCATGAGCATGTATTATGACGTCACAGTATATGATGACATCATAATTAGTAAGCACTATGACGTTACAATGTATTGTGTCGTCATAATGTATCCGCATAATTACATCACAATATATTATGAGAGCGCAACATGCAGGTATTATGAGCAATTTCTCTTACCCCAATTTGTGTCACATCTACTGGAGCATCATGAGCATGTAATATGACGTCACAGTATATGATGACATCATAATTAGTATGCACTATGACGACACAATGTATTATGAAGTCATAATGAATCCGCATTATGACATCACAATATATTATGAGAGCGCAATTTGCAGGTTTTATGACCAATTTCGCTTACCCCAATTTGTTTCACATCTCCTGGAGCATCATGAGCATGTATTATGATGACACAGTATATGATGACATCATAATTATTATGCACTATGACGTCATAATGTATTATGACATCATAATGTATCCGCATTATGGCATCACAATATATTATGAGAGCGCAACATGCAGGTATTATGAGCAATTTCTCTTACCCCAATTTGTGTCACATCTTCTGGAGCATCATGAGCATGTATTATGACGTCACAGTATATGATGGCATCATAATTATTATGCACTATGACGTCACAATGTATTATGACGTCATAATGTATCCGCATTAAGACATGACAATATATTATGAGAGCGCAACATGCAGGTATTATGAGCAATTTCTCTTACCCCAATTTGTGTCACAACTACTGGAGCAACATCAGCATGTATTATGACGTCACAGTATATGATGACATCATAATTAGTATACACTATGACGTCACAATGTATTATGATGTCATAATGTATCCGCATTATGACATCACAATATATTATGAGAGCGCAATTTGCAGTATTTATGACCAATTTCGCTTACCCCAATTTGTGTCACATCTACTGGAGCATCATGAGCATGTATTAGGACGTCACAGTATATGATGACATCATAATTAGTATGCACTAGGACGTCACAATGTATTATGACGTCATAATGTATCCGCATTATGACATCACAATATATTATGAGAGCGCAACATGCAGGTATTATGAGCAATTTCTCTTACCCCAATTTGTGTCACATCTACTGGAGCATCATGAGCATGTATTATGACGTCACAGTATATGATGACATCATAATTAGTATGCACTATGACGTCACAATGTATTATGACGTCATAATGTATCCGCATTATGACATCAGAATATATTATGAGAGCGCAACATGCAGGTATTATGAGCAATTTCTCTTACACCAATTTGTGTCACATCTACTGGAGCATCATGAGCATGTATTATGACGTCACAGTATATGATGACACTATAATTAGTATGCACTATGACGTCACAATGTATTATGACGTCATAATGTATCCGCATTATGACATCACAATACATTATGAGAGCGCAACATGCAGGTATTATGAGCAATTTCTCTTACCCCAATTTGTGTCACATCTACTGGAGCATCATGAGCATGTATTATGACGTCACAGTATATGATGACATCATAATTATTATTATGCAGTATGATGTCACAATGTATTATGACGTCATAATGTATCCGCATTATGACATCACAATATATTATGAGAGCACAACATGCAGGTATTATGAGCAAATTCTCTTACCCCAATTTGTGTCACATCTACTGGAGCATCATGAGCATGTATTATGACGTCACAGTATATGATGACATCATAATTAGTAAGCACTATGACGTCACAATGTATTGTGACGTCATAATGTATCCGCATTATGACATCACAATATATGATGAGATCGCAATTTGCAGGTATTGTGACACATTTCTCTTACCCCAATTTGTGTCACATCTAGTGGAGCGTCATGAGCATGTATTATGACGTCAGAGTATATGATGACATCATAATTAGTATGCAGTATGATGTCACAATGTATTATGTCGTCATAATGTATCCGCATTATGACATCACAATATATTTTGAGAGCGCAATTTGCAGGTATTATGAGCAATTTCTCTTAACCCAATTTGTGTCACATCTACTGGAGCATCATGACCATGTATTATGACATCACAGTATATGATGACATTATAATTAGTATGCACTATGACGTCACAATGTATTATGACGTCATAATGTATCCGCATTATGACATCACAATATATTATGAGAGCGCAATTTGCAGATTTTATGACCAATTTCGCTGCCCCAATTTGTGTCACATCTACTGGAGCATCATGAGCATGTATTATGACGTCACAGTATATGATGACATCATAATTAGTATGCACTATGACGTCACAATGTATTATGACGTCATAATGTATCCGCATTATGACATCACAATATATTAAGAGATGGCAACCTGCAGGTATCATGAGCAATTTCTCTTACCCCAATTTGTGTCACATCTACTGGAGCATCATGAGCATGTATTATGATGTCACAGTATATGATGACATCATTATTAGTATGCACTATGACGTGACAATGTATTATGACGTCATAATGTATCCGCATTTTGACATCACAATATATTATGAGAGCGCAATTTGCAGTTTTTATGAGCAATTTCTCTTACCCCAATTTGTGTCACATCTACTGGAGCATCCTGAGCATGTATTATGACGTCACAGTATATGATGACATCATAATTAGTATGCACTATGACGTCACAATGAATTATGACGTCATAATGTATCCGCATTATGATAACACAATATATTATGAGAGCGCAATTTGCAGTTTTTATGAGCAATTTCTCTTACCCCAATTTGTGTCACATCTACTGGAGCATCATGAGCATGTATTATGATGTCACAGTATATGATGACATCATAATTAGTATGCACTATGACGTCACAATGTATTATGACGTCATAATGTATCCGCATTATGACATCACAATATATTATGAGAGCGCAACATGCAGGAATTATGAGCAATTTCGATTACCCCAATTTGTGTCACATCTACTGGAGCATCATGAGCATGTATTATGCCATCACAGTATATGATGACATCATAATTAGTATGCAGTATGATGTCACCATGTATTATTACGTCATAATGTATCTGCATTATGACATCACAATATATTATGAGAGCGCAATTTGCAGTTTTCATGACCAATTTCGCTTACCCCAATTTGTGTCACATCTACTGGAGCATCATGAGCATGTATTAGGACGTCACAGTATATGATGACATCATAATTAGTATGCACTAGGACGTCACAATGTATTATGACGTCATAATGTATCCGCATTATGACATCACAATATATTATGAGAGCGCAACATGAAGGTATTATGAGCAATTTCTCTTACCCCAATTTGTGTCACATCTACTGGAGCATCATGAGCATGTATTATGACGTCACAGTATATGATGACATCATAATTAGTATGCACTATGACGTCACAATGTATTATGACGTCATAATGTATCCGCATTATGACATCACAATATATTATGAGATCGCAACATGCAGGTATTATGAGCAATTTCTCTTATCCCAATTTGTGTCACATCTACTGGAGCATCATGGGCATGTATTATGACGTCACAGTATATGATGACACCATAATTAGTATGCACTATGACGTGACAATGTATTATGACTTCATAATGTATCCGCATTATGACATCACAATATATTATGAGAGCGCAACATGCAGGTATTATGAGCAATTTCTCTTACCCCAATTTGTGTCACATCTACTGGAGCATCATGAGCATGTATTATGACGTCACAGTATATGATGACATCATAATTAGTAAGCACTATGACGTCACAATGTATTGTGACGTCCTAATGTATCCGCATTATGACATCACAATATATGATGAGATTGCAATTTGCAGGTATTGTGACACATTTCTCTTACCCCAATTTGTGTCACATCTAGTGGAGAATCATGAGCATGTATTATGACGTCAGAGTATATGATGACATCATAATTGGTATGCACTATGACGTCACAATGTATTATGACCTCATAATGTATCCGCATTATGACATCACAATATATTATGAGAGCGCAACATGCAGGTATTATGAGCAATTTCTCTTACCCCAATTTGTGTCACATCTACTGGAGCATCATGAGCATGTATTATGACGTCACAGTATATGATGACATGATAATTAGTATGCACCAAGACGTCACAATGTATTATGACGTCATAATGTATCCGCATTATGACATCACAATATATTATGAGAGCGCAATTTGCAGATTTTATGAGCAATTTCTCTTACCCCAATTTGTGTCACATCTACTGGAGCATCATGAGCATGTATTATGACGTCACAGTATATGATGACATCATAATTAGTATGCACTATGACGTCACAATGTATTATGACGTCATAATGTATCCGCATTATGATATCACAATATATTATGAGAGCGCAATTTGCAGGTTTTATGACCAATTTCGCTTACCCCAATTTGTGTCACATCTACTGGAGCATCATGAGCATGTATTATGACGTCACAGTATATGATGACATCATAATTAGTATGCACCATGACGTCACAATGTATTATGACGTCATAATGTATCCGCATTATGACATCACAATATATTATGAGAGCGCAATTTGCAGATTTTATGAGCAATTTCTCTGCCCCAATTTGTGTCACATCTACTGGAGCATCATGAGCATGTATTATGATGTCACAGTATATGATGACATCATAATTAGTATGCACTATGATGACACAATGTATTATGACGTCATAATGTATCCGCATTATGACATCACAATATATTATGAGAGCGCAATTTGCAGATTTTATGAGCAATTTCTCTTACCCCAATTTGTGTCACATCTACTGGAGCATCATGAGCATGTATTATGACGTCACAGTATATGATGACATCATAATTAGTATGCACTATGACGTCACAATGTATTATGACGTCATAATGTATCTGCATTATGATATCACAATATATTATGAGAGCGCAATTTGCAGGTTTTTTGACCAATTAAGCTTACCCCAATTTGTGTCACATTTACTGGAGCATCATGACCATGTATTATGACGTCACAGTATATGATGACATCATAATTAGTATGCACTATGATGTCACAATGTATTATGACGTCATAATGTATCCGCATTATGACATCACAATATATTATGAGAGCGCAACATGCAGGAATTATGAGCAATTTCGATTACCCCAATTTGTGTCACATTTACTGGAGCATCATGAGCATGTATTATGACGTCACAGTATATGATGACATCATAATTAGTATGCAGTATGATGTCACAATGTATTATGACGTCATAATGTATCCGCATTATGACATCACAATATATTATGAGAGCGCAACAGGCAGGTATTATGAGCAATTTCTCTTACCCCAATTTGTGTCACATCTACGGGAGCATCATGAGCATGTATTATGACCTCACAGTATATGATGACATCATAATTAGTATGCACTATGACGTCACAATGTATTATGACGTTATAATGTATCCGCATTATGACATCACAATATATTATGAGAGCGCAATTTGCAGGTATTAAGAGCAATTTCTCTTATCACAATTTTTGTCACATCTACTGGAGCAACATGAGCATGTATTATGACGTCACAGTATATGATGACATCATAATTAGTATGCAGTATGACGTCACAATATATTTTGACGTCATAACGTATCCGCATTATGACATCACAATATATTATGAGAGCGCAATTTGCAGGTTTTATGACCAATTTCGCTTACCCCAATTTGTGTCACATCTACTGGAGCATCATGAGCATGTATTATGACGTCACAGTACATGATGTCTTCATAATTAGTATGCAGTATGACGTCACAATGTATTATGACGTCATAATGTATCCGCATTATGACATCACAATACATTATGAGAGCGCAACATGCAGGTATTATGAGCAATTTCTCTTACCCCAATTTGTGTCACATCTACTGGAGCATCATGAGCATGTATTATGACGTCACAATATATGATGACATCATAATTAGTATGCACTATGACGTCACAATGTATTATGACGTCATAATGTATCCGCATTATGACATCACAATATATTATGAGAGCGCAATTTGTAGGTTTTATGATCAATTTCGCTTAACCCAATTTGTGTCACATGTACTGGAGGATCATGAGCATGTATTATGACGTCACAGTATATGATGACATCATAATTAGTATGCAGCATGACATCACAATGTATTATGACGTCCTAATTTTTCCGCATTATGACATCACAATATATTATGAGAGCGCCATTTGCAGATATTATGAGCAATTTCTCTGCCCCAATTTGTGTCACATCTACTGGAGCATCATGAGCATGTATTATGACGTCACAGTATATGATGACATCATAATTAGTATGCACTATGACGTCACAATGTATTATGACGTCATAATGTATCCACATTATGACATCACCATATATTATGAGAGCGCAACATGCAGGTATTATGAGCAATTTCTCTAACCCCAATTTGTGTCACATCTACTGGAGCATCATGAGCATGTATTATGACATCACAGTATATGATGACATCATAAGTAGTATGCACTATGACGTCACAATGTATTATGACGACATAATGTATCCGCATTATGACATCACAATATATTATGAGAGCGCAATTTGCAGGTATTATGAGCAATTTCTCTTACCCCAATTTGTGTCACATCTACTGGAGCATCATGAGCATTTATTATGATGTCACAGTATATGATGACATCATAATTAGTATGCAGTATGACGTCACAATGTATTATGACGTCATAATGTATCCGCATTATGATATCACAATATATTATGAGAGCGCAACATGCAGGTATTATGAGCAATTTCTCTTACCACAATTTGTGTCACATCTACTGGAGCATCATGAGCATGTATTATGACGGCACAGTATTTGATGACATCATAATTAGTATGCACTATGACGTCACAATGTATTATGACGTCATAATGTATCCGCATTATGACATCACAATATATTATGAGAGCGCAATTTGCAGGTTTATTAGCAATTTGTCTTACCACAATTTGTGTCACATCTACTGGAGCATCATGAGCATGTATTATGACGTCACAGTATATGATGACATCATAATTAGTAAGCACTATGACGTCACAATGTATTGTGACGTCATAATGTATCCGCATAATGACATCACAATATATTATGAGAGCGCAACATGCAGGTATTATGAGCAATTTCTCTTACCCCAATTTGTGTCACATCTACTGGAGCATCATGAGCATGTAATATGACGTCACAGTATATGATGACATCATAATTAGTATGCACTATGACGACACAATGTATTATGAAGTCATAATGAATCCGCATTATGACATCACAATATATTATGAGAGCGCAATTTGCAGGTTTTATGACCAATTTCGCTTACCCCAATTTGTTTCACATCTCCTGGAGCATCATGAGCATGTATTATGATGACACAGTATATGATGACATCATAATTAGTATGCACTATGACGTCATAATGTATTATGACATCATAATGTATCCGCATTATGGCATCACAATATATTATGAGAGCGCAACATGCAGGTATTATGAGCAATTTCTCTTACCCCAATTTGTGTCACATCTTCTGGAGCATCATGAGCATGTATTATGACGTCACAGTATATGATGGCATCATAATTATTATGCACTATGACGTCACAATGTATTATGACGTCATAATGTATCCGCATTACGACATGACAATATATTATGAGAGCGCAACATGCAGGTATTATGAGCAATTTCTCTTACCCCAATTTGTGTCACAACTACTGGAGCATCATCAGCATGTATTATGACGTCACAGTATATGATGACATCATAATTAGTATACACTATGACGTCACAATGTATTATGATGTCATAATGTATCCGCATTATGACATCACAATATATTATGAGAGCGCAATTTGCAGTTTTTATGACCAATTTCGCTTACCCCAATTTGTGTCACATCTACTGGCGCATCATGAGCATGTATTAGGACGTCACAGTATATGATGACATCATAATTAGTATGCACTAGGACGTCACAATGTATTATGACGTCATAATGTATCCGCATTATGACATCACAATATATTATGAGAGCGCAACATGCAGGTATTATGAGCAATTTCTCTTACCCCAATTTGTGTCACATCTACTGGAGCATCATGAGCATGTATTATGACGTCACAGTATATGATGACATCATAATTAGTAAGCACTATGACGTCACAATGTATTGTGACGTCATAATGTATCCGCATTATGACATCACAATATATGATGAGATCGCAATTTGCAGGTATTGTGACACATTTCTCTTACCCCAATTTGTGTCACATCTAGTGGAGCGTCATGAGCATGTATTATGACGTCAGAGTATATGATGACATCATAATTAGTATGCAGTATGATGTCACAATGTATTATGTCGTCATAATGTATCCGCATTATGACATCACAATATATTTTGAGAGCGCAATTTGCAGGTATTATGAGCAATTTCTCTTAACCCAATTTGTGTCACATCTACTGGAGCATCATGACCATGTATTATGACATCACAGTATATGATGACATTATAATTAGTATGCACTATGACGTCACAATGTATTATGACGTCATAATGTATCCGCATTATGACATCACAATATATTATGAGAGCGCAATTTGCAGATTTTATGACCAATTTCGCTGCCCCAATTTGTGTCACATCTACTGGAGCATCATGAGCATGTATTATGACGTCACAGTATATGATGACATCATAATTAGTATGCACTATGACGTCACAATGTATTATGACGTCATAATGTATCCGCATTATGACATCACAATATATTAAGAGATGGCAACCTGCAGGTATCATGAGCAATTTCTCTTACCCCAATTTGTGTCACATCTACTGGAGCATCATGAGCATGTATTATGATGTCACAGTATATGATGACATCATTATTAGTATGCACTATGACGTGACAATGTATTATGACGTCATAATGTATCCGCATTATGACATCACAATATATTATGAGAGCGCAATTTGCAGTTTTTATGAGCAATTTCTCTTACCCCAATTTGTGTCACATCTACTGGAGCATCATGAGCATGTATTATGACGTCACAGTATATGATGACATCATAATTAGTATGCACTATGACGTCACAATGAATTATGACGTCATAATGTATCCGCATTATGATAACACAATATATTATGAGAGCGCAATTTGCAGGTTTTATGACCAATTAAGCTTACCCCAATTTGTGTCACATCTACTGGAGCATCATGAGCATGTATTATGACGTCACAGTATATGATGACATCATAATTAGTATGCACTATGACGTCACAATGTATTATGACGTCATAATGTATCCGCATTATGACATCACAATATATTATGAGAGCGCAACATGCAGGAATTATGAGCAATTTCGATTACCCCAATTTGTGTCACATCTACTGGAGCATCATGAGCATGTATTATGCCGTCACAGTATATGATGACATCATAATTAGTATGCAGTATGATGTCACCATGTATTATTACGTCATAATGTATCTGCATTATGACATCACAATATATTATGAGAGCGCAATTTGCAGTTTTCATGACCAATTTCGCTTACCCCAATTTGTGTCACATCTACTGGAGCATCATGAGCATGTATTAGGACGTCACAGTATATGATGACATCATAATTAGTATGCACTAGGACGTCACAATGTATTATGACGTCATAATGTATCCGCATTATGACATCACAATATATTATGAGAGCGCAACATGAAGGTATTATGAGCAATTTCTCTTACCCCAATTTGTGTCACATCTACTGGAGCATCATGAGCATGTATTATGACGTCACAGTATATGATGACATCATAATTAGTATGCACTATGACGTCACAATGTATTATGATGTCATAATGTATCCGCATTATGACATCACAATATATTATGAGATCGCAACATGCAGGTATTATGAGCAATTTCTCTTATCCCAATTTGTGTCACATCTACTGGAGCATCATGGGCATGTATTATGACGTCACAGTATATGATGACACCATAATTAGTATGCACTATGACGTGACAATGTATTATGACGTCATAATGTATCCGCATTATGACATCACAATATATTATGAGAGCGCAACATGCAGGTATTATGAGCAATTTCTCTTACCCCAATTTGTGTCACATCTACTGGAGCATCATGAGCATGTATTATGACGTCACAGTATATGATGACATCATAATTAGTAAGCACTATGACGTCACAATGTATTGTGACGTCCTAATGTATCCGCATTATGACATCACAATATATGATGAGATTGCAATTTGCAGGTATTGTGACACATTTCTCTTACCCCAATTTGTGTCACATCTAGTGGAGAATCATGAGCATGTATTATGACGTCAGAGTATATGATGACATCATAATTGGTATGCACTATGACGTCACAATGTATTATGACCTCATAATGTATCCGCATTATGACATCACAATATATTATGAGAGCGCAACATGCAGGTATTATGAGCAATTTCTCTTACCCCAATTTGTGTCACATCTACTGGAGCATCATGAGCATGTATTATGACGTCACAGTATATGATGACATCATAATTAGTATGCACCAAGACGTCACAATGTATTATGACGTCATAATGTATCCGCATTATGACATCACAATATATTATGAGAGCGCAATTTGCAGATTTTATGAGCAATTTCTCTTACCCCAATTTGTGTCACATCTACTGGAGCATCATGAGCATGTATTATGACGTCACAGTATATGATGACATCATAATTAGTATGCACTATGACGTCACAATGTATTATGACGTCATAATGTATCCGCATTATGATATCACAATATATTATGAGAGCGCAATTTGCAGGTTTTATGACCAATTTCGCTTACCCCAATTTGTGTCACATCTACTGGAGCATCATGAGCATGTATTATGACGTCACAGTATATGATGACATCATAATTAGTATGCACCATGACGTCACAATGTATTATGACGTCATAATGTATCCGCATTATGACATCACAATATATTATGAGAGCGCAATTTGCAGATTTTATGAGCAATTTCTCTGCCCCAATTTGTGTCACATCTACTGGAGCATCATGAGCATGTATTATGATGTCACAGTATATGATGACATCATAATTAGTATGCACTATGATGACACAATGTATTATGACGTCATAATGTATCCGCATTATGACATCACAATATATTATGAGAGCGCAATTTGCAGATTTTATGAGCAATTTCTCTTACCCCAATTTGTGTCACATCTACTGGAGCATCATGAGCATGTATTATGACGTCACAGTATATGATGACATCATAATTAGTATGCACTATGACGTCACAATGTATTATGACGTCATAATGTATCTGCATTATGATATCACAATATATTATGAGAGCGCAATTTGCAGGTTTTTTGACCAATTAAGCTTACCCCAATTTGTGTCACATTTACTGGAGCATCATGACCATGTATTATGACGTCACAGTATATGATGACATCATAATTAGTATGCACTATGATGTCACAATGTATTATGACGTCATAATGTATCCGCATTATGACATCACAATATATTAAGAGAGCGCAACATGCAGGAATTATGAGCAATTTCGATTACCCCAATTTGTGTCACATTTACTGGAGCATCATGAGCATGTATTATGACGTCACAGTATATGATGACATCATAATTAGTATGCAGTATGATGTCACAATGTATTATGACGTCATAATGTATCCGCATTATGACATCACAATATATTATGAGAGCGCAACAGGCAGGTATTATGAGCAATTTCTCTTACCCCAATTTGTGTCACATCTACGGGAGCATCATGAGCATGTATTATGACCTCACAGTATATGATGACATCATAATTAGTATGCACTATGACGTCACAATGTATTATGACGTTATAATGTATCCGCATTATGACATCACAATATATTATGAGAGCGCAATTTGCAGGTATTAAGAGCAATTTCTCTTATCACAATTTTTGTCACATCTACTGGAGCAACATGAGCATGTATTATGACGTCACAGTATATGATGACATCATAATTAGTATGCAGTATGACGTCACAATATATTTTGACGTCATAACGTATCCGCATTATGACATCACAATATATTATGAGAGCGCAATTTGCAGGTTTTATGACCAATTTCGCTTACCCCAATTTGTGTCACATCTACTGGAGCATCATGAGCATGTATTATGACGTCACAGTACATGATGTCTTCATAATTAGTATGCAGTATGACGTCACAATGTATTATGACGTCATAATGTATCCGCATTATGACATCACAATACATTATGAGAGCGCAACATGCAGGTATTATGAGCAATTTCTCTTACCCCAATTTGTGTCACATCTACTGGAGCATCATGAGCATGTATTATGACGTCACAATATATGATGACATCATAATTAGTATGCACTATGACGTCACAATGTATTATGACGTCATAATGTATCCGCATTATGACATCACAATATATTATGAGAGCTCAATTTGTAGGTTTTATGATCAATTTCGCTTAACCCAATTTGTGTCACATGTACTGGAGGATCATGAGCATGTATTATGACGTCACAGTATATGATGACATCATAATTAGTATGCAGCATGACATCACAATGTATTATGACGTCCTAATTTTTCCGCATTATGACATCACAATATATTATGAGAGCGCCATTTGCAGATATTATGAGCAATTTCTCTGCCCCAATTTGTGTCA
This sequence comes from Aotus nancymaae, assembly GCF_030222135.1. NCBI lineage: Eukaryota > Metazoa > Chordata > Mammalia > Primates > Aotidae > Aotus > Aotus nancymaae. Next base: position 7,353,757 of record NW_026988481.1, on the reverse strand, counting down.
CATCTACTGGAGCATCATGAGCATGTATTATGACGTCACAGTATATGATGACATCATAATTAGTATGCACTATGATGACACAATGTATTATGACGTCATAATGTATCCGCATTATGACATCACAATATATTATGAGAGCGCAATTTGCAGGTATTATGAGCAATTTCTCTTACCCCAATTTGTGTCACATCTACTGGAGCATCATGAGCATTTATTATGACGTCACAGTATATGATGACATCATAATTAGTATGCACTATGACGTCACAATGTATTATGACGTCATAATGTATCCACATTATGACATCACCATATATTATGAGAGCGCAACATGCAGGTATTATGAGCAATTTCTCTAACCCCAATTTGTGTCACATCTACTGGAGCATCATGAGCATGTATTATGACGTCACAGTATATGATGACATCATAAGTAGTATGCACTATGACGTCACAATGTATTATGACGACATAATGTATCCGCATTATGACATCACAATATATTATGAGAGCGCAATTTGCAGGTATTATGAGCAATTTCTCTTACCCCAATTTGTGTCACATCTACTGGAGCATCATGAGCATTTATTATGATGTCACAGTATATGATGACATCATAATTAGTATGCAGTATGACGTCACAATGTATTATGACGTCATAATGTATCCGCATTATGATATCACAATATATTATGAGAGCGCAACATGCAGGTATTATGAGCAATTTCTCTTACCACAATTTGTGTCACATCTACTGGAGCATCATGAGCATGTATTATGACGGCACAGTATATGATGACATCATAATTAGTATGCACTATGACGTCACAATGTATTATGACGTCATAATGTAGCCGCATTATGACATCACAATATATTATGAGAGCGCAATTTGCAGGTTTATTAGCAATTTGTCTTACCACAATTTGTGTCACATCTACTGGAGCATCATGAGCATGTATTATGACGTCACAGTATATGATGACATCATAATTAGTAAGCACTATGACGTCACAATGTATTGTGACGTCATAATGTATCCGCATAATGACATCCCAATATATTATGAGAGCGCAACATGCAGGTATTATGAGCAATTTCTCTTACCCCAATTTGTGTCACATCTACTGGAGCATCATGAGCATGTAATATGACGTCACAGTATATGATGACATCATAATTAGTATGCACTATGACGACACAATGTATTATGAAGTCATAATGAATCCGCATTATGACATCACAATATATTATGAGAGCGCAATTTGCAGGTTTTATGACCAATTTCGCTTACCCCAATTTGTTTCACATCTCCTGGAGCATCATGAGCATGTATTATGATGACACAGTATATGATGACATCATAATTAGTATGCACTATGACGTCATAATGTATTATGACATCATAATGTATCCGCATTATGGCATCACAATATATTATGAGAGCGCAACATGCAGGTATTATGAGCAATTTCTCTTACCCCAATTTGTGTCACATCTTCTGGAGCATCATGAGCATGTATTATGACGTCACAGTATATGATGGCATCATAATTATTATGCACTATGACGTCACAATGTATTATGACGTCATAATGTATCCGCATTACGACATGACAATATATTATGAGAGCGCAACATGCAGGTATTATGAGCAATTTCTCTTACCCCAATTTGTGTCACAACTACTGGAGCATCATCAGCATGTATTATGACGTCACAGTATATGATGACATCATAATTAGTATACACTATGACGTCACAATGTATTATGATGTCATAATGTATCCGCATTATGACATCACAATATATTATGAGAGCGCAATTTGCAGTTTTTATGACCAATTTCGCTTACCCCAATTTGTGTCACATCTACTGGCGCATCATGAGCATGTATTAGGACGTCACAGTATATGATGACATCATAATTAGTATGCACTAGGACGTCACAATGTATTATGACGTCATAATGTATCCGCATTATGACATCACAATATATTATGAGAGCGCAACATGCAGGTATTATGAGCAATTTCTCTTACCCCAATTTGTGTCACATCTACTGGAGCATCATGAGCATGTATTATGACGTCACAGTATATGATGACATCATAATTAGTAAGCACTATGACGTCACAATGTATTGTGACGTCATAATGTATCCGCATTATGACATCACAATATATGATGAGATCGCAATTTGCAGGTATTGTGACACATTTCTCTTACCCCAATTTGTGTCACATCTAGTGGAGTGTCATGAGCATGTATTATGACGTCAGAGTATATGATGACATCATAATTAGTATGCAGTATGATGTCACAATGTATTATGTCGTCATAATGTATCCGCATTATGACATCACAATATATTTTGAGAGCGCAATTTGCAGGTATTATGAGCAATTTCTCTTAACCCAATTTGTGTCACATCTACTGGAGCATCATGACCATGTATTATGACATCACAGTATATGATGACATCATAATTAGTATGCACTATGACGTCACAATGTATTATGACGTCATAATGTATCCGCATTATGACATCACAATATATTATGAGAGCGCAATTTGCAGATTTTATGACCAATTTCGCTGCCCCAATTTGTGTCACATCTACTGGAGCATCATGAGCATATATTATGACGTCACAGTATATGATGACATCATAATTAGTATGCACTATGACGTCACAATGTATTATGACGTCATAATGTATCCGCATTATGACATCACAATATATTAAGAGATGGCAACATGCAGGTATCATGAGCAATTTCTCTTACCCCAATTTGTGTCACATCTACTGGAGCATCATGAGCATGTATTATGATGTCACAGTATATGATGACATCATTATTAGTATGCACTATGACGTGACAATGTATTATGACGTCATAATGTATCCGCATTATGACATCACAATATATTATGAGAGCGCAATTTGCAGTTTTTATGAGCAATTTCTCTTACCCCAATTTGTGTCACATCTACTGGAGCATCATGAGCATGTATTATGACGTCACAGTATATGATGACATCATAATTAGTATGCACTATGACGTCACAATGAATTATGACGTCATAATGTATCCGCATTATGATAACACAATATATTATGAGAGCGCAATTTGCAGGTTTTATGACCAATTAAGCTTACCCCAATTTGTGTCACATCTACTGGAGCAACATGAGCATGTATTATGACGTCACAGTATATGATGACATCATAATTAGTATGCACTATGACGTCACAATGTATTATGACGTCATAATGTATCCGCATTATGACATCACAATATATTATGAGAGCGCAACATGCAGGAATTATGAGCAATTTCGATTACCCCAATTTGTGTCACATCTACTGGAGCATCATGAGCATGTATTATGCCATCACAGTATATGATGACATCATAATTAGTATGCAGTATGATGTCACAATGTATTATGACGTCATAATGTATCTGCATTATGACATCACAATATATTATGAGAGCGCAATTTGCAGGTTTCATGACCAATTTCGCTTACCCCAATTTGTGTCACATCTACTGGAGCATCATGAGCATGTATTAGGACGTCACAGTATATGATGACATCATAATTAGTATGCACTAGGACGTCACAATGTATTATGACGTCATAATGTATCCGCATTATGACATCACAATATATTATGAGAGCGCAACATGCAGGTATTATGAGCAATTTCTCTTACCCCAATTTGTGTCACATCTACTGGAGCATCATGAGCATGTATTATGACGTCACAGTATATGATGACATCATAATTAGTATGCACTATGACGTCACAATGTATTATGACGTCATAATGTATCCGCATTATGACATCACAATATATTATGAGATCGCAACATGCAGGTATTATGAGCAATTTCTCTTATCCCAATTTGTGTCACATCTACTGGAGCATCATGGTCATGTATTATGACGTCACAGTATATGATGACACCATAATTAGTATGCACTATGACGTGACAATGTATTATGACGTCATAATGTATCCGCCTTATGACATCACAATATATTATGAGAGCGCAACATGCAGGTATTATGAGCAATTTCTCTTACCCCAATTTGTGTCACATCTACTGGAGCATCATGAGCATGTATTATGACGTCACAGTATATGATGACATCATAATTAGTATGCACTATGACGTCACAATGTATTATGACGTCATAATGTATCCGCATTATGACATCACAATATATTATGAGAGCGCAATTTGCAGGTTTTATGACCAATTTCGCTTACCCAATTTGTGTCACATCTACTGGAGCATCATGAGCATGTATTATGACGTCACAGTATATGATGACATCATAATTAGTATGCACCATGACGTCACAATGTATTATGACGTCATAATGTATCCGCATTATGACATCACAATATATTATGAGAGCGCAATTTGCAGATTTTATGAGCAATTTCTCTGCCCCAATTTGTGTCACATCTACTGGAGCATCATGAGCATGTATTATGATGTCACAGTATATGATGACATCATAATTAGTATGCACTATGATGACACAATGTATTATGACGTCATAATGTATCCGCATTATGACATCACAATATATTATGAGAGCGCAATTTGCAGATTTTATGAGCAATTTCTCTTACCCCAATTTGTGTCACATCTACTGGAGCATCATGAGCATGTATTATGACGTCACAGTATATGATGACATCATAATTAGTATGCACTATGACGTCACAATGTATTATGACGTCATAATGTATCTGCATTATGATATCACAATATATTATGAGAGCGCAATTTGCAGGTTTTTTGACCAATTAAGCTTACCCCAATTTGTGTCACATTTACTGGAGCATCATGACCATGTATTATGACGTCACAGTATATGATGACATCATAATTAGTATGCACTATGATGTCACAATGTATTATGACGTCATAATGTATCCGCATTATGACATCACAATATATTATGAGAGCGCAACATGCAGGAATTATGAGCAATTTCGATTACCCCAATTTGTGTCACATTTACTGGAGCATCATGAGCATGTATTATGACGTCACAGTATATGATGACATCATAATTAGTATGCAGTATGATGTCACAATGTATTATGACGTCATAATGTATCCGCATTATGACATCACAATATATTATGAGAGCGCAACAGGCAGGTATTATGAGCAATTTCTCTTACCCCAATTTGTGTCACATCTACGGGAGCATCATGAGCATGTATTATGACCTCACAGTATATGATGACATCATAATTAGTATGCACTATGACATCACAATGTATTATGACGTTATAATGTATCCGCATTATGACATCACAATATATTATGAGAGCGCAATTTGCAGGTATTAAGAGCAATTTCTCTTATCACAATTTTTGTCACATCTACTGGAGCAACATGAGCATGTATTATGACGTCACAGTATATGATGACATCATAATTAGTATGCAGTATGACGTCACAATATATTTTGACGTCATAACGTATCCGCATTATGACATCACAATATATTATGAGAGCGCAATTTGCAGGTTTTATGACCAATTTCGCTTACCCCAATTTGTGTCACATCTACTGGAGCATCATGAGCATGTATTATGACGTCACAGTACATGATGTCTTCATAATTAGTATGCAGTATGACGTCACAATGTATTATGACGTCATAATGTATCCGCATTATGACATCACAATACATTATGAGAGCGCAACATGCAGGTATTATGAGCAATTTCTCTTACCCCAATTTGTGTCACATCTACTGGAGCATCATGAGCATGTATTATGACATCACAATATATGATGACATCATAATTAGTATGCACTATGACGTCACAATGTATTATGACGTCATAATGTATCCGCATTATGACATCACAATATATTATGAGAGCGCAATTTGAAGGTTTTATGATCAATTTCGCTTAACCCAATTTGTGTCACATCTACTGGAGGATCATGAGCATGTATTATGACGTCACAGTATATGATGACATCATAATTAGTATGCAGCATGACATCACAATGTATTATGACGTCCTAATTTTTCCGCATTATGACATCACAATATATTATGAGAGCGCCATTTGCAGATATTATGAGCAATTTCTCTGCCCCAATTTGTGTCACATCTACTGGAGCATCATGAGCATGTATTATGACGTCACAGTATATGATGACATCATAATTAGTATGCACTATGATGACACAATGTATTATGACGTCATAATGTATCTGCATTATTACATCACAATATATTATGAGAGCGCAATTTGCAGGTATTATGAGCAATTTCTCTTACCCCAATTTGTGTCACATCTACTGGAGCATCATGAGCATTTATTATGACGTCACAGTATATGATGACATCATAATTAGTATGCACTATGACGTCACAATGTATTATGACGTCATAATGTATCCACATTATGACATCACCATATATTATGAGAGCGCAACATGCAGGTATTATGAGCAATTTCTCTAAACCCAATTTGTGTCACATCTACTGGAGCATCATGAGCATGTATTATGACGTCACAGTATATGATGACATCATAATTAGTATGCAGTATGATGTCACAATGTATTATGACGTCATAATGTATCCGCATTATGACATCACAATATATTATGAGAGCGCAACAGGCAGGTATTATGAGCAATTTCTCTTACCCCAATTTGTGTCACATCTACTGGAGCATCATGAGCATGTATTATGACGGCACAGTATATGATGACATCATAATTAGTATGCACTATGACGTCACAATGTATTATGACGTCATAATGTATCCGCATTATGACATCACAATATATTATGAGAGCGCAATTTGCAGGTTTATTAGCAATTTCTCTTACCACAATTTGTGTCACATCTACTGGAGCATCATGAGCATGTATTATGACGTCACAGTATATGATGACATCATAATTAGTAAGCACTATGACGTCACAATGTATTGTGACGTCATAATGTATCCGCATAATGACATCACAATATATTATGAGAGCGCAACATGCAGGTATTATGAGCAATTTCTCTTACCCCAATTTGTGTCACATCTACTGGAGCATCATGAGCATGTAATATGACGTCACAGTATATGATGACATCATAATTAGTATGCACTATGACGACACAATGTATTATGAAGTCATAATGAATCCGCATTATGACATCACAATATATTATGAGAGCGCAATTTGCAGGTTTTATGACCAATTTCGCTTACCCCAATTTGTTTCACATCTCCTGGAGCATCATGAGCATGTATTATGATGACACAGTATATGATGACATCATAATTAGTATGCACTATGAGGTCATAATGTATTATGACATCATAATGTATCCGCATTATGGCATCACAATATATTATGAGAGCGCAACATGCAGGTATTATGAGCAATTTCTCTTACCCCAATTTGTGTCACATCTTCTGGAGCATCATGAGCATGTATTATGACGTCACAGTATATGATGGCATCATAATTATTATGCACTATGACGTCACAATGTATTATGACGTCATAATGTATCCGCATTACGACATGACAATATATTATGAGAGCGCAACATGCAGGTATTATGAGCAATTTCTCTTACCCCAATTTGTGTCACAACTACTGGAGCATCATCAGCATGTATTATGACGTCACAGTATATGATGACATCATAATTAGTATACACTATGACGTCACAATGTATTATGATGTCATAATGTATCCGCATTATGACATCACAATATATTATGAGAGCGCAATTTGCAGTTTTTATGACCAATTTCGCTTACCCCAATTTGTGTCACATCTACTGGCGCATCATGAGCATGTATTAGGACGTCACAGTATATGATGACATCATAATTAGTATGCACTAGGACGTCACAATGTATTATGACGTCATAATGTATCCGCATTATGACATCACAATATATTATGAGAGCGCAACATGCAGGTATTATGAGCAATTTCTCTTACCCCAATTTGTGTCACATCTACTGGAGCATCATGAGCATGTATTATGATGTCACAGTATATGATGACATCATAATTAGTAAGCACTATGACGTCACAATGTATTGTGACGTCATAATGTATCCGCATTATGACATCACAATATATGATGAGATCGCAATTTGCAGGTATTGTGACACATTTCTCTTACCCCAATTTGTGTCACATCTAGTGGAGCGTCATGAGCATGTATTATGACGTCAGAGTATATGATGACATCATAATTAGTATGCAGTATGATGTCACAATGTATTATGTCGTCATAATGTATCCGCATTATGACATCACAATATAATTTGAGAGCGCAATTTGCAGGTATTATGAGCAATTTCTCTTAACCCAATTTGTGTCACATCTACTGGAGCATCATGACCATGTATTATGACATCACAGTATATGATGACATCATAATTAGTATGCACTATGACGTCACAATGTATTATGATGTCATAATGTATCCGCATTATGACATCACAATATATTATGAGAGCGCAATTTGCAGATTTTATGACCAATTTCGCTGCCCCAATTTGTGTCACATCTACTGGAGCATCATGAGCATATATTATGACATCACAGTATATGATGACATCATAATTAGTATGCACTATGACGTCACAATGTATTATGACGTCATAATGTATCCGCATTATGACATCACAATATATTAAGAGATGGCAACATGCAGGTATCATGAGCAATTTCTCTTACCCCAATTTGTGTCACATCTACTGGAGCATCATGAGCATGTATTATGATGTCACAGTATATGATGACATCATTATTAGTATGCACTATGACGTGACAATGTATTATGACGTCATAATGTATCCGCATTATGACATCACAATATATTATGAGAGCGCAATTTGCAGTTTTTATGAGCAATTTCTCTTACCCCAATTTGTGTCACATCTACTGGAGCATCATGAGCATTTATTATGACGTCACAGTATATGATGACATCATAATTAGTATGCACTATGACGTCACAATGAATTATGACGTCATAATGTATCCGCATTATGATAACACAATATATTATGAGAGCGCAATTTGCAGGTTTTATGACCAATTAAGCTTACCCCAATTTGTGTCACATCTACTGGAGCAACATGAGCATGTATTATGACGTCACAGTATATGATGACATCATAATTAGTATGCACTATGACGTCACAATGTATTATGACGTCATAATGTATCCGCATTATGACATCACAATATATTATGAGAGCGCAACATGCAGGAATTATGAGCAATTTCGATTACCCCAATTTGTGTCACATCTACTGGAGCATCATGAGCATGTATTATGCCATCACAGTATATGATGACATCATAATTAGTATGCAGTATGATGTCACAATGTATTATGACGTCATAATGTATCTGCATTATGACATCACAATATATTATGAGAGCGCAATTTGCAGTTTTCATGACCAATTTCGCTTACCCCAATTTGTGTCACATCTACTGGAGCATCATGAGCATGTATTAGGACGTCACAGTATATGATGACATCATAATTAGTATGCACTAGGACGTCACAATGTATTATGACGTCATAATGTATCCGCATTATGACATCACAATATATTATGAGAGCGCAACATGCAGGTATTATGAGCAATTTCTCTTACCCCAATTTGTGTCACATCTACTGGAGCATCATGAGCATGTATTATGACGTCACAGTATATGATGACATCATAATTAGTATGCACTATGACGTCACAATGTATTATGACGTCATAATGTATCCGCATTATGACATCACAATATATTATGAGATCGCAACATGCAGGTATTATGAGCAATTTCTCTTATCCCAATTTGTGTCACATCTACTGGAGCATCATGGGCATGTATTATGACGTCACAGTATATGATGACACCATAATTAGTATGCACTATGACGTGACAATGTATTATGACGTCATAATGTATCCGCATTATGACATCACAATATATTATGAGAGCGCAACATGCAGGTATTATGAGCAATTTCTCTTACCCCAATTTGTGTCACATCTACTGGAGCATCATGAGCATGTATTATGACGTCACAGTATATGATGACATCATAATTAGTAAGCACTATGACGTCACAATGTATTGTGACGTCATAATGTATCCGCATTATGACATCACAATATATGATGAGATTGCAATTTGCAGGTATTGTGACACATTTCTCTTACCCCAATTTGTGTCACATCTAGTGGAGAATCATGAGCATGTATTATGACGTCAGAGTATATGGTGACATCATAATTGGTATGCACTATGACGTCACAATGTATTATGACCTCATAATGTATCCGCATTATGACATCACAATATATTATGAGAGCGCAACATGCAGGTATTATGAGCAATTTCTCTTACCCCAATTTGTGTCACATCTACTGGAGCATCATGAGCATGTATTATGACGTCACAGTATATGATGACATCATAATTAGTATGCACCAAGACGTCACAATGTATTATGACGTCATAATGTATCCGCATTATGACATCACAATATATTATGAGAGCGCAATTTGCAGATTTTATGAGCAATTTCTCTTACCCCAATTTGTGTCACATCTACTGGAGCATCATGAGCATGTATTATGACGTCACAGTATATGATGACATCATAATTAGTATGCACTATGACGTCACAATGTATTATGACGTCATAATGTATCCGCATTATGATATCACAATATATTATGAGAGCGCAATTTGCAGGTTTTATGACCAATTTCGCTTACCCCAATTTGTGTCACATCTACTGGAGCATCATGAGCATGTATTATGACGTCACAGTATATGATGACATCATAATTAGTATGCACCATGACGTCACAATGTATTATGACGTCATAATGTATCCGCATTATGACATCATAATATATTATGAGAGCGCAATTTGCAGATTTTATGAGCAATTTCTCTGCCCCAATTTGTGTCACATCTACTGGAGCATCATGAGCATGTATTATGATGTCACAGTATATGATGACATCATAATTAGTATGCACTATGATGACACAATGTATTATGACGTCATAATGTATCCGCATTATGACATCACAATATATTATGAGAGCGCAATTTTCAGATTTTATGGGCAATTTCTCTTACCCCAATTTGTGTCACATCTACTGGAGCATCATGAGCATGTATTATGACGTCACAGTATATGATGACATCATAATTAGTATGCACTATGACGTCACAATGTATTATGACGTCATAATGTATCTGCATTATGATATCACAATATATTATGAGAGCGCAATTTGCAGGTTTTTTGACCAATTAAGCTTACCCCAATTTGTGTCACATTTACTGGAGCATCATGACCATGTATTATGACGTCAGAGTATATGATGACATCATAATTAGTATGCACTATGACGTCACAATGTATTATGACGTCATAATGTATCCGCATTATGACATCACAATATATTATGAGAGCGCAACATGCAGGAATTATGAGCAATTTCGATTACCCCAATTTGTGTCACATTTACTGGAGCATCATGAGCATGTATTATGACGTCACAGTATATGATGACATCATAATTAGTATGCAGTATGATGTCACAATGTATAATGACGTCATAATGTATCCGCATTATGACATCACAATATATTATGAGAGCGCAACAGGCAGGTATTATGAGCAATTTCTCTTACCCCAATTTGTGTCACATCTACGGGAGCATCATGAGCATGTATTATGACCTCACAGTATATGATGACATCATAATTAGTATGCACTATGACGTCACAATGTATTATGACGTTATAATGTATCCGCATTATGACATCACAATATATTATGAGAGCGCAATTTGCAGGTATTAAGAGCAATTTCTCTTATCACAATTTTTGTCACATCTACTGGAGCAACATGAGCATGTATTATGACGTCACAGTATATGATGACATCATAATTAGTATGCAGTATGACGTCACAATATATTTTGACGTCATAACGTATCCGCATTATGACATCACAATATATTATGAGAGCGCAATTTGCAGGTTTTATGACCAATTTCGCTTACCCCAATTTGTGTCACATCTACTGGAGCATCATGAGCATGTATTATGACGTCACAGTACATGATGTCTTCATAATTAGTATGCAGTATGACGTCACAATGTATTATGACGTCATAATGTATCCGCATTATGACATCACAATACATTATGAGAGCGCAACATGCAGGTATTATGAGCAATTTCTCTTACCCCAATTTGTGTCACATCTACTGGAGCATCATGAGCATGTAATATGACGTCACAATATATGATGACATCATAATTAGTATGCACTATGACGTCACAATGTATTATGACGTCATAATGTATCCGCATTATGACATCACAATATATTATGAGAGCGCAATTTGTAGGTTTTATGATCAATTTCGCTTAACCCAATTTGTGTCACATCTACTGGAGGATCATGAGCATGTATTATGACGTCACAGTATATGATGACATCATAATTAGTATGCACTATGATGACACAATGTATTATGACGTCATAATGTATCCGCATTATGACATCAGAATATATTATGAGAGCGCAATTTGCAGATTTTATGAGCAATTTCTCTTACCCCAATTTCTGTCACATCTACTGGAGCATCATGAGCATGTATTATGACGTCACAGTATGTGATGACATCATAATTAGTATGCACTATGACGTCACAATGTATTATGACGTCATAATGTATCCGCATTATGATATCACAATATATTATGAGAGCGCAATTTGCAGGTTTTTTGACCAATTAAGCTTACCCCAATTTGTGTCACATTTACGGGAGCATCATGAGCATGTATTATGATGTCACAGTATATGATTACATCATAATTAGTATGCAGTATGACGTCACCATGTATTATGAGATCGTAGTGTATCCGCATTATGACACCACAATATATTATGAGAGCGCAACGTCCAGGTATTATGAGCAATTTCTATTACCCCAATTTGTGTCACATCTAGTGGAGCATCATGAGCATGTATTATGACGTCACAGTATATGATGACATCATGATTAGTATGCAGTATGACGCCACAATGTATTATGACGTCATAATGTATCCGCATTCTGACATCACAATATATTTTGAGAGCGCAACATGCAGGTATTATGAGCAATTTCTCTTACCCCAATTTGTGTCACATCTACTGGAGCATCATGAGCATGTATTATGACGTCACAGTATATGATGACATCATAATTAATATGCACTATGACATCACAATGTATTATGACGTCATAATGTATCCGCATTATGACGTCACAATATATTATGAGAGTGCTATTTGCAGGTTTTAAGACCAATTTCGCTTATCCCAATTTGTGTCACATCTACTGGAGCATCATGAGCATGTATTATGACGTCACAGTATATGATGACATCATAATGAGTATGCACTATGACGTCACAATGTATTATGACGTCATAATGTATCCACATTATGACATCACCATATATTATGAGAGCGCAACATGCAGGTATTATGAGCAATTTCTCTAACCCCAATTTGTGTCACATCTACTGGAGCATCATGAGCATGTATTATGACGTCACAGTATATGATGACATCATAATTGGTATGCACTAGGACGTCACAATGTATTATGAGGTCATAATGTATCCGCATTATGACATCACAATATATTATGAGAGCGCAATTTGCACGTTTTATGACCAATTTCGCTTACCCCAATTTGTGTCACATCTACTGGAGCATAATGAGCATGTATTATGACATCACAGTATATGATGACATCATAATTACTATGCACTATGACGTCACAATGTATTATGACGTCATAATGTATCCGCATTATGATATCACAATATATTATGAGAGCGCAACATGCAGGTATCATGAGCAATTTCTCTTACCCCAATTTGTGTCACATCTACTGGAGCATCATGAGCATGTATTATGATGTCACAGTATATGATGACATCATAATTAGTATGCACTATGATGTCACAATGTATTATGACGTCATAAAGTATCCGCATTATGACATCACAATATAGTATGAGAGCGCAATTTGCAGTTTTTATGAGCAATTTCTCTTACCCCAATTTGTGTCACATCTACTGGAGCATCATGAGCATGTATTATGATGTCACAGTATATGATGACATCATAATTAGTATGCACTATGACGTCACAATGTATTATGACGTCATAATGTATCCGCATTATGATATCACAATATATTATGAGAGCGCAATTTGCAGGTTTTATGACCAATTAAGCTTACCCCAATTTGTGTCACATCTACTGGAGCATCATGAGCATGTATTCTGACGTCACAGTATATGATGACATCATAATTAGTATGCACTATGACGTCACAATGTATTATGACGTCATAATGTATCCGCATTGTGACATCACAATATATTATGAGAGCGCAACAAGCAGGAATTATGAGCAATTTCTCTTACCCCAATTTGTGTCACATCTACTGGAGCATCATGAGCATGTATTATGCCGTCACAGTATATGATGACATCATAATTAGTATGCAGTATGATGTCACAATGTATTATGACGTCATAATGTATCTGCATTATGACATCACAATATATTATGAGAGCGCAATTTGCAGTTTTCATGACCAATTTCGCTTACCCCAATTTGTGTCACATCTACTGGAGCATCATGAGCATGTATTAGGACGTCAAAGTATATGATGACATCATAATTAGTATGCACTAGGACGTCACAATGTATTATGACGTCATAATGTATCCGCATTATGACATCACAATATATTATGAGAGCGCAACATGCAGGTATTATGAGCAATTTCTCTTACCCCAATTTGTGTCACATCTACTGGAGCATCATGAGCATGTATTATGACGTCACAGTATATGATGACATCATAATTAGTATGCACTATGACGTCACAATGTATTATGACGTCATAATGTATCCGCATTATGACATCACAATACATTATGAGAGCGCAACATGCAGGTATTATGAGCAATTTCTCTTATCCCAATTTGTGTCACATCTACTGGAGCATCATGAGCATGTATTATGACGTCACAGTATATGATGACACCATAATTAGTATGCACTATGACGTGACAATGTATTATGACGTCATAATGTATCCGCATTATGACATCACAATATATTATGAGAGCGCAAAATGCAGGTATTATGAGCAATTTCTCTTACCCCAATTTGTGTCACATCTACTGGAGCATCATGAGCATGTATTATGACGTCACAGTATATGATGACATCATAATTAGTAAGCACTATGACGTCACAATGTATTGTGACGTCATAATGTATCCGCATTATGACATCACAATATATGATGAGATTGCAATTTGTAGGTATTGTGACACATTTCTCTTACCCCAATTTGTGTCACATCTAGTGGAGAATCATGAGCATGTATTATGACGTCAGAGTATATGATGACATCATAATTGGTATGCACTATGACGTCACAATGTATTATGACGTCATAATGTATCCGCATTATGACATCACAAATATTATGAGAGCGCAACATGCAGGTATTATGAGGAATTTCTCTTACCCCAATTTGTGTCACATCTACTGGAGCATCATGAGCATGTATTATGACGTTACAGTATATGATGACATCATAATTAGTATGCACCATGACGTCACAATGTATTATGACGTCATAATGTATCCGCATTATGACATCACAATATATTATGAGAGCGCAATTTGCAGATTTTATGAGCAATTTCTCTTACCCCAATTTGTGTCACATCTACTGGAGCATCATGAGCATGTATTATGACGTCACAGTATATGATGACATCATAATTAGTATGCACTGTGACGTCATAATGTATCCGCATTATGATATCACAATATATTATGAGAGCGCAATTTGCAGGTTTTATGACCAATTTCGCTTACCCCAATTTGTGTCACATCTACTGGAGCATCATGAGCATGTATTATGACGTCACAGTATATGATGACATCATAATTAGTATGCACTATGACGTCACAATGTATTATGACGTCATAATGTATCCGCATTATGACATCACAATATATTATGAGAGCGCAACATGCAGGAATTATGAGCAATTTCGATTACCCCAATTTGTGTCACATCTACTGGAGCATCATGAGCATGTATTATGACGTCACAGTATATGATGACATCATAATTAGTATGCAGCATGACATCACAATGTATTATGACGTCATAATGTATCCGCATTATGACATCACAATATATTATGAGAGCGCAACATGCAGGTATTATGAGCAATTTCTCTTACCCCAATTTGTGTCACATCTACTGGAGCGTCATGAGCATGAATTATGACGTCACAGTATATGATGACATCATAATTAGTATGCACTATGATGTCACAATGTATTATGACATCATAATGTATCCGCATTATGACATCACAATATATTATGAGAGCGCAACATGCAGGTATTATGAGCAATTTCTCTTACCCCAATTTGTGTCACATCTACTGGAGCATCATGAGCATGTATTATGACGTCACAGTATATGATCACATCATAATTAGTATGCACTATGACGTCACAATATATTATGACGTCATAATGTATCCGCATTATGACATCACAATATATTATGAGAGCGCAACATGCAGGTATTATGAGCAATTTCTCTTACCCCAATTTGCGTCACATCTACTGGAGCATCATGAGCATGTATTATGACGTCACAGTATATGATGACACTAAAATTAGTATGCACTATGACGTCACAATGTATTATGACGTCATAATGTATCCGCATTATGACATCACAATACATTATGAGAGCGCAACATGCAGGTATTATGAGCAATTTCTCTTACCCCAATTTGTGTCACATCTACTGGAGCATCATGAGCATGTATTATGACGTCACAGTATATGATGACATCATAATTATTATGCAGTATGATGTCACAATGTATTATGACGTCATAATGTATCCGCATTATGACATCACAATATATTATGAGAGCGCAACATGCAGGTATTATGAGCAAATTCTCTTACCCCAATTTGTGTCACATCTACTGGAGCATCATGAGCATGTATTATGACGTCACAGTATATGATGACATCATAATTAGTAAGCACTATGACGTCACAATGTATTGTGATGTCATAATGTATCCGCATTATGACATCACAATATATGATGAGATCGCAATTTGCAGGTATTGTGACACATTTCACTTACCCCAATTTGTGTCACATCTAGTGGAGCGCCATGAGCATGTATTATGACGTCAGAGTATATGATGACATCATAATTAGTATGCAGTATGATGTCACAATGTATTATGACGTCATAATGTATCCGCATTATGACATCACAATATATTTTGAGAGCGCAATTTGCAGGTATTATGAGCAATTTCTCTTAACCCAATTTGTGTCACATCTACTGGAGCATCATGACCATGTATTATGACATCACAGTATATGATGACATCATAATTAGTATGCACTATGACGTCACAATGTATTATGACGTCTTAATGTATCCGCATTATGACATCACAATATATTATGAGAGCGCAATTTGCAGATTTTATGACCAATTTCGCTGCCCCAATTTGTGTCACATCTACTGGAGCATCATGAGCATGTATTATGACGTCACAGTATATGATGACATCATAATTAGTATGCAATATGACATCACAATGTATTATGACGTCATAATGTATCCGCATTATGACATCACTGTATATTATGAGAGCGCAACAGGCAGGTATTATGAGCAATTTCTCTTACCCCAATTTGTGTCACATCTACTGGAGCATCATGAGCATGTATTATGACATCACAGTATATGATGACATCATTATTAGTATGCACTATGACGTGACAATGTATTATGACGTCATAATGTATCCGCATTATGACATCACAATATATTATGAGAGCGCAATTTGCAGTTTTTATGAGCAATTTCTCTTACCCCAATTTGTGTCACATCTACTGGAGCATCATGAGCATGTATTATGACGTCACAGTATATGATGACATCATAATTAGCATGCACTATGACGTCACAATGAATTATGACGTCATAATGTATCCGCATTATGATAACACAATATATTATGAGAGCGCAATTTGCAGGTTTTATGACCAATTAAGCTTACCCCAATTTGTGTCACATCTACTGGAGCATCATGAGCATGTATTATGACGTCACAGTATATGATGACATCATAATTAGTATGCACTATGACGTCACAATGTATTATGACGTCATAATGTATCCGCATTATGACATCACAATATATTATGAGAGCGCAACATGCAGGAATTATGAGCAATTTCGATTACCCCAATTTGTGTCACATCTACTGGAGCATCATGAGCATGTATTATGCCGTCACAGTATATGATGACATCATAATTAGTATGCAGTATGATGTCACAATGTATTATGACGTCATAATGTATCTGCATTATGACATCACAATATATTATGAGAGCGCAATTTGCAGTTTTCATGACCAATTTCGCTTACCCCAATTTGTGTCACATCTACTGGAGCATCATGAGCATGTATTAGGACGTCACAGTATATGATGACATCATAATTAGTATGCACTAGGACGTCACAATGTATTATGACGTCATAATGTATCCGCATTATGACATCACAATATATTATGAGAGCGCAACATGCAGGTATTATGAGCAATTTCTCTTACCCCAATTTGTGTCACATCTACTGGAGCATCATGAGCATGTATTATGACGTCACAGTATATGATGACATCATAATTAGTATGCACTATGATGTCACTATGTATTATGACGTCATAATGTATCCGCATTATGACATCACAATATATTATGAGATCGCAACATGCAGGTATTATGAGCAATTTCTCTTATCCCAATTTGTGTCACATCTACTGGAACATCATGAGCATGTATTATGACGTCACAGTATATGATGACACCATAATTAGTATGCACTATGACGTGACAATGTATTATGACGTCATAATGTATCCGCATTATTACATCACAATATATTATGAGAGCGCAACATGCAGGTATTATGAGCAATTTCTCTTACCCCAATTTGTGTCACATCTACTGGAGCATCATGAGCATGTATTATGACGTCACAGTATATGATGACATCATAATTAGTAAGCACTATGACGTCACAATGTATTGTGACGTCATAATGTATCCGCATTATGACATCACAATATATGATGAGATTGCAATTTGCAGGTATTGTGACACATTTCTCTTACCCCAATTTGTGTCACATCTAGTGGAGAATCATGAGCATGTATTATGACGTCAGAGTATATGATGACATCATAATTGGTATGCACTATGACGTCACAATGTATTATGACGTCATAATGTATCCGCATTATGACATCACAATATATTACGAGAGCGCAACATGCAGGTATTATGAGCAATTTCTCTTACCCCAATTTGTGTCACATCTACTGGAGCATCATGAGCATGTATTATGACGTCACAGTATATGATGACATCATAATTAATATGCACCATGACGTCACAATGTATTATGACGTCATAATGTATCAGCATTATGACATCACAATATATTATGAGATCGCAATTTGCAGATTTTATGAGCAATTTCTCTTACCCCAATTTGTGTCACATCTACTGGAGCATCATGAGCATGTATTATGACGTCACAGTATATGATGACATCATAATTAGTATGCACTATGACGTCACAATGTATTATGACGTCATAATGTATCCGCATTATGATATCACAATATATTATGAGAGCGCAATTTGCAGGTTTTATGACCAATTTCGCTTACCCCAATTTGTGTCACATCTACTGGAGCATCATGAGCATGTATTATGACGTCACAGTATATGATGACATCATAATTAGTATGCACCATGACGTCACAATGTATTATGACGTCATAATGTATCCGCATTATGACATCACAATATATTATGAGAGCGCAATTTGCAGATTTTATGAGCAATTTCTCTGCCCCAATTTGTGTCACATCTACTGGAGCATCATGAGCATGTATTATGATGTCACAGTATATGATGACATCATAATTAGTATGCACTATGATGACACAATGTATTATGACGTCATAATGTATCCGCATTATGACATCACAATATATTATGAGAGCGCAATTTGCAGATTTTATGAGCAATTTCTCTTACCCCAATTTGTGTCACATCTACTGGAGCATCATGAGCATGTATTATGACGTCACAGTATATGATGACATCATAATTAGTATGCACTATGACGTCACAATGTATTATGACGTCATAATGTATCCGCATTATGATATCACAATATATTATGAGAGCGCAATTTGCAGGTTTTTTGACCAATTAAGCTTACCCCAATTTGTGTCACATTTACTGGAGCATCATGAGCATGTATTATGACGTAACAGTATATGATGACATCATAATTAGTATGCACTATGACGTCACAATGTATTATGACGTCATAATGTATCCGCATTATGACATCACAATATATTATGAGAGCGCAACATGCAGGAATTATGAGCAATTTCGATTACCCCAATTTGTGTCACATTTACTGGAGCATCATGAGCATGTATTATGACATCACAGTATATGATGACATCATAATTAGTATGCACTATGACGTCACAATCTATTATGACATCATAATGTATCCGCATTATGACATCACAATATATTATGAGAGCGCAATTTGCAGGTTTTATGACCAGTTTCGCTTACCACAATTTATGTCACATCTACTGGAGCATCATGAGCATGTTTTATGTCATCACAGTATATGATGACATCATAATTAGTATGCACTATAACGTCACGATATATTATGACATCATAATGTATCCGCATTATGACATCACAATATATTATGAGAGTGCAACTTGCAGGTATTATGAGCAATTTCTCCTACTCCAATTTGTGTCACATCTACTGGAGCATCATGAGCATGTATTATGATGTCACAGTATATGATGACATCATAATTAGTATGCACTATGATGTCACAATGTATTATGACGTCATAAAGTATCCGCATTATGACATCACAATATAGTATGAGAGCGCAATTTGCAGTTTTTATGAGCAATTTCTCTTACCCCAATTTGTGTCACATCTACTGGAGCATCATGAGCATGTATTATGATGTCACAGTATAGGATGACATCATAATTAGTATGCACTATGACGTCACAATGTATTATGACGTCATAATGTATCCGCATTATGATATCACAATATATTATGAGAGCGCAATTTGCAGGTTTTATGACCAATTAAGCTTACCCCAATTTGTGTCACATCTACTGGAGCATCATGAGCATGTATTCTGACGTCACAGTATATGATGACATCATAATTAGTATGCACTATGACGTCACAATGTATTATGACGTCATAATGTATCCGCATTATGACATCACAATATATTATGAGAGCGCAACATGCAGGAATTATGAGCAATTTCTCTTACCCCAATTTGTGTCACATCTACTGGAGCATCATGAGCATGTATTATGCCGTCACAGTATATGATGACATCATAATTAGTATGCAGTATGATGTCACAATGTATTATGACGTCATAATGTATCTGCATTATGACATCACAATATATTATGAGAGCGCAATTTGCAGTTTTCATGACCAATTTCGCTTACCCCAATTTGTGTCACATCTACTGGAGCATCATGAGCATGTATTAGGACGTCACAGTATATGATGACATCATAATTAGTATGCACTAGGACGTCACAATGTATTATGACGTCATAATATATCCGCATTATGACATCACAATATATTATGAGAGCGCAACATGCAGGTATTATGAGCAATTTCTCTTACCCCAATTTGTGTCACATCTACTGGAGCATCATGAGCATGTATTATGACGTCACAGTATATGATGACACCATAATTAGTATGCACTATGACGTGACAATGTATTATGACGTCATAATGTATCCGCATTATGACATCACAATATATTATGAGAGCGCAAAATGCAGGTATTATGAGCAATTTCTCTTACCCCAATTTGTGTCACATCTACTGGAGCATCATGAGCATGTATTATGACGTCACAGTATATGATGACATCATAATTAGTAAGCACTATGACGTCACAATGTATTGTGACGTCATAATGTATCCGCATTATGACATCACAATATATGATGAGATTGCAATTTGTAGGTATTGTGACACATTTCTCTTACCCCAATTTGTGTCACATCTAGTGGAGAATCATGAGCATGTATTATGACGTCAGAGTATATGATGACATCATAATTGGTATGCACTATGACGTCACAATGTATTATGACGTCATAATGTATCCGCATTATGACATCACAATATATTATGAGAGCGCAACATGCAGGTATTATGAGCAATTTCTCTTACCCCAATTTGTGTCACATCTACTGGAGCATCATGAGCATGTATTATGACGTTACAGTATATGATGACATCATAATTAGTATGCACCATGACGTCACAATGTATTATGACGTCATAATGTATCCGCATTATGACATCACAATATATTATGAGAGCGCAATTTGCAGATTTTATGAGCAATTTCTCTTACCCCAATTTGTGTCACATCTACTGGAGCATCATGAGCATGTATTATGACGTCACAGTATATGATGACATCATAATTAGTATGCACTATGACGTCACAATGTATTATGACGTCATAATGTATCCGCATTATGATATCACAATATATTATGAGAGCGCAATTTGCAGGTTTTATAACAAATTTCGCTTACCCCAATTTGTGTGACATCTACTGGAGCATCATGAGCATGTATTATGACGTCACAGTATATGATGACATCATAATTAGTATGCACTATGACGTCACAATGTATTATGACGTCATAATGTATCCGCATTATGACATCACAATATATTATGAGAGCGCAACATGCAGGAATTATGAGCAATTTCGATTACCCCAATTTGTGTCACATCTACTGGAGCATCATGAGCATGTATTATGACG
The DNA here is from genome assembly GCF_030222135.1 of Aotus nancymaae. Lineage (NCBI taxonomy): Eukaryota > Metazoa > Chordata > Mammalia > Primates > Aotidae > Aotus > Aotus nancymaae. The sequence continues at coordinate 7,330,563 of NW_026988481.1, read as the reverse complement.
TCACAGTATATGATGACATCATAATTAGTATGCAGCATGACATCACAATGTATTATGACGTCATAATGTATCCGCATTATGACATCACAATATATTATGAGAGCGCAACATGCAGGTATTATGAGCAATTTCTCTTACCCCAATTTGTGTCACATCTACTGGAGCGTCATGAGCATGAATTATGACGTCACAGTATATGATGACATCATAATTAGTATGCACTATGATGTCACAATGTATTATGACATCATAATGTATCCGCATTATGACATCACAATATATTATGAGAGCGCAACATGCAGGTATTATGAGCAATTTCTCTTACCCCAATTTCTGTCACATCTACTGGAGCATCATGAGCATGTATTATGACGTCACAGTATATGATCACATCATAATTAGTATGCACTATGACGTCACAATATATTATGACGTCATAATGTATCCGCATTATGACATCACAATATATTATGAGAGCGCAACATGCAGGTATTATGAGCAATTTCTCTTACCCCAATTTGCGTCACATCTACTGGAGCATCATGAGCATGTATTATGACGTCACAGTATATGATGACACTATAATTAGTATGCACTATGACGTCACAATGTATTATGACGTCATAATGTATCCGCATTATGACATCACAATACATTATGAGAGCGCAACATGCAGGTATTATGAGCAATTTCTCTTACCCCAATTTGTGTCACATCTACTGGAGCATCATGAGCATGTATTATGACGTCACAGTATATGATGACATCATAATTATTATGCAGTATGATGTCACAATGTATTATGACGTCATAATGTATCCGCATTATGACATCACAATATATTATGAGAGCGCAACATGCAGGTATTATGAGCAAATTCTCTTACCCCAATTTGTGTCACATCTACTGGAGCATCATGAGCATGTATTATGACGTCACAGTATATGATGACATCATAATTAGTAAGCACTATGACGTCACAATGTATTGTGATGTCATAATGTATCCGCATTATGACATCACAATATATGATGAGATCGCAATTTGCAGGTATTGTGACACATTTCACTTACCCCAATTTGTGTCACATCTAGTGGAGCGCCATGTGCATGTATTATGACGTCAGAGTATATGATGACATCATAATTAGTATGCAGTATGATGTCACAATGTATTATGACGTCATAATGTATCCGCATTATGACATCACAATATATTTTGAGAGCGCAATTTGCAGGTATTATGAGCAATTTCTCTTACCCCAATTTGTGTCACATCTACTGGAGCATCATGACCATGTATTATGACATCACAGTATATGATGACATCATAATTAGTATGCACTATGACGTCACAATGTATTATGACGTCTTAATGTATCCGCATTATGACATCACAATATATTATGAGAGCGCAATTTGCAGATTTTATGACCAATTTCGCTGCCCCAATTTGTGTCACATCTACTGGAGCATCATGAGCATGTATTATGACGTCACAGTATATGATGACATCATAATTAGTATGCAATATGACGTCACAATGTATTATGACGTCATAATGTATCCGCATTATGACATCACAATATATTATGAGAGCGCAACAGGCAGGTATTATGAGCAATTTCTCTTACCCCAATTTGTGTCACATCTACTGGAGCATCATGAGCATGTATTATGACATCACAGTATATGATGACATCATTATTAGTATGCACTATGACGTGACAATGTATTATGACGTCATAATGTATCCGCATTATGACATCACAATATATTATGAGAGCGCAATTTGCAGTTTTTATGAGCAATTTCTCTTACCCCAATTTGTGTCACATCTACTGGAGCATCATGAGCATGTATTATGACGTCACAGTATATGATGACATCATAATTAGTATGCACTATGACGTCACAATGAATTATGACGTCATAATGTATCCGCATTATGATAACACAATATATTATGAGAGCGCAATTTGCAGGTTTTATGACCAATTAAGCTTACCCCAATTTGTGTCACATCTACTGGAGCATCATGAGCATGTATTATGACGTCACAGTATATGATGACATCATAATTAGTATGCACTATGACGTCACAATGTATTATGACGTCACAATGTATCCGCATTATGACATCACAATATATTATGAGAGCGCAACATGCAGGAATTATGAGCAATTTCGATTACCCCAATTTGTGTCACATCTACTGGAGCATCATGAGCATGTATTATGCCGTCACAGTATATGATTTCATCATAATTAGTATGCAGTATGATGTCACAATGTATTATGACGTCATAATGTATCTGCATTATGACATCACAATATATTATGAGAGCGCAATTTGCAGTTTTCATGACCAATTTCGCTTACCCCAATATGTGTCACATCTACTGGAGCATCATGAGCATGTATTAGGACGTCACAGTATATGATGACATCATAATTAGTATGCACTAGGACGTCACAATGTATTATGACGTCATAATGTATCCGCATTATGACATCACAATATATTATGAGAGCGCAACATGCAGGTATTATGAGCAATTTCTCTTACCCCAATTTGTGTCACATCTACTGGAGCATCATGAGCATGTATTATGACGTCACAGTATATGATGACATCATAATTAGTATGCACTATGACGTCACAATGTATTATGACGTCATAATGTATCCGCATTATGACATCACAATATATTATGAGATCGCAACATGCAGGTATTATGAGCAATTTCTCTTATCCCAATTTGTGTCACATCTACTGGAGCATCATGAGCATGTATTATGACGTCACAGTATATGATGTCACCATAATTAGTATGCACTATGACGTTACAATGTATTATGACGTCATAATGTATCCGCATTATTACATCACAATATATTATGAGAGCGCAACATGCAGGTATTATGAGCAATTTCTCTTACCCCAATTTGTGTCACATCTACTGGAGCATCATGAGCATGTATTATGACGTCACAGTATATGATGACATCATAATTAGTAAGCACTATGACGTCACAATGTATTGTGACGTCATAATGTATCCGCATTATGACATCACAATATATGATGAGATTGCAATTTGCAGGTATTGTGACACATTTCTCTTACCCCAATTTGTGTCACATCTAGTGGAGAATCATGAGCATGTATTATGACGTCAGAGTATATGATGACATCATAATTGGTATGCACTATGACGTCACAATGTATTATGACGTCATAATGTATCCGCATTATGACATCACAATATATTACGAGAGCGCAACATGCAGGTATTATGAGCAATTTCTCTTACCCCAATTTGTGTCACATCTACTGGAGCATCATGAGCATGTATTATGACGTCACAGTATATGATGACATCATAATTAATATGCACCATGACGTCACAATGTATTATGACGTCATAATGTATCAGCATTATGACATCACAATATATTATGAGATCGCAATTTGCAGATTTTATGAGCAATTTCTCTTACCCCAATTTGTGTCACATCTACTGGAGCATCATGAGCATGTATTATGACGTCACAGTATATGATGACATCATAATTAGTATGCACTATGACGTCACAATGTATTATGACGTCATAATGTATCCGCATTATGATATCACAATATATTATGAGAGCGCAATTTGCAGGTTTTATGACCAATTTCGCTTACCCCAATTTGTGTCACATCTACTGGAGCATCATGAGCATGTATTATGACGTCACAGTATATGATGACATCATAATTAGTATGCACCATGACGTCACAATGTATTATGACGTCATAATGTATCCGCATTATGACATCACAATATATTATGAGAGCGCAATTTGCAGATTTTATGAGCAATTTCTCTGCCCCAATTTGTGTCACATCTACTGGAGCATCATGAGCATGTATTATGACGTCACAGTATATGATGACATCATAATTAGTATGCACTATGACGTCACAATGTATTATGACGTCATAATGTATCCGCATTATGATATCACAATATATTATGAGAGCGCAATTTGCAGGTTTTATGACCAATTTCGCTTACCCCAATTTGTGTCACATCTACTGGAGCATCATGAGCATGTATTATGACGTCACAGTATATGATGACATCATAATTAGTATGCACCATGACGTCACAATGTATTATGACGTCATAATGTATCCGCATTATGACATCACAATATATTATGAGAGCGCAATTTGCACGTTTTATGACCAATTTTGCTTACCCCAATTTGTGTCACATCTACTGGAGCATCATGAGCATGTATTATGACGTCACAGTATATGATAACATCATAATTAGTATACACAATGTCGTCACAATGTATTATGACGTCATAATGTATCCACATTATGACATCACAATATATTATGAGAGCGCAACATGCAGGTATTATGAGCAATTTCTCTTACCCCAATTTGTGTCACATCTACTGGAGCATAATGAGCATGTATTATGACGTCACAGTATATGATGACATCATAAGTAGTATGCACTATGACGTCACAATGTATTATGAGGACATAATGTATCCGCATTATGACATCACAATATATTATGAGAGCGCAATTTGCAGGTATTATGAGCAATTTCTCTTACCCCAATTTGTGTCACATCTACTGGATCATCATGAGCATGTATTATGACGTCACAGTATATGATGACATCATAATTAGTATGCAGTATGACGTCACAATATATTATGACGTCATAATGTATCTGCATTATGATATCACAATATATTATGAGAGCGCAACATGCAGGTATTATGAGCAATTTCTCTTACCACAATTTGTGTCACATCTACTGGAGCATCATGAGCATGTATTATGACGTCACAATATATGATGACATCATAATTAGTATGCACTATGACGTCACAATGTATTATGACGTCATAATGTATCCGCATTATGACATCACAATATATTATGAGAGCGCAATTTGTAGGTTTTATGATCAATTTCGCTTAACCCAATTTGTGTCACATCTACTGGAGGATCATGAGCATGTATTATGACGTCACAGTATATGATGACATCATAATTAGTATGCAGCATGACATCACAATGTATTATGACGTCATAATTTTTCCGCATTATGACATCACAATATATTATGAGAGCACCATTTGCAGATACTATGAGCAATTTCTCTGCCCCAATTTGTGTCACATCTACTGGAGCATCATGAGCATGTATTATGACGTCACAGTATATGATGACATCATAATTAGTATGCACTATGATGACACAATGTATTATGACGTCATAATGTATCCGCATTATGACATCACAATATATTATGAGAGCGCAATTTGCAGATTTTATGAGCAATTTCTCTTACCCCAATTTCTGTCACATCTACTGGAGCATCATGAGCATGTATTATGACGTCACAGTATATGATGACATCATAATTAGTATGCACTATGACGTCACAATGTATTATGACGTCATAATGTATCCGCATTATGATATCACAATATATTATGAGAGCGCAATTTGCAGGTTTTTTGACCAATTAAGCTTACCCCAATTTGTGTCACATTTACTGGAGCATCATGACCATGTATTATGACGTCACAGTATATGATGACATCATAATTAGTATGCACTATGACGTCACAATGTATTATGACGTCATAATGTATCCGTATTATGACATCACAATATATTATGAGAGCGCAACATGCAGGATTTATGAGCAATTTCGATTACCCAAATTTGTGTCACATTTACTGGAGCATCATGAGCATGTATTATGACGTCACAGTATATGATGACATCGTAATTAGTATGCAGTATGATGTCACAATGTAGTATTACGTCATAATGTATCCGCATTATGACATCACAATATATTATGAGAGCGCAACAGGCAGGTATTATGAGCAATTTCTCTTACCCCAATTTGTGTCACATCTACGGGAGCATCATGAGCATGTATTATGATGTCACAGTATATGATGACATCATAATTAGTATGCACTATGACGTCACAATGTATTATGACGTTATAATGTATCCGCATTATGACATCACAATATATTATGAGAGCGCAATTTGCAGGTTTTATGACCAATTTCGCTTACCCCAATTTGTGTCACATCTACTGGAGCATCATGAGCATGTATTATGATGTCACAGTAAATGAAGACATCATAATTAGTATGCACTATGACGTCACAATGTACTATGACGTCATAATGTATCCGCCTTATGACATCACAATATATTATGAGAGCGCAACATGCAGGAATTATGAGCAATTTCGATTACCCCAATTTGTGTCACATCTACTGGAGCATCATGACCATGTATTATGACATCACAGTATATGATGACATCATAATTAGTATGCACTATGACGTCACAATCTATTATGACGTCATAATGTATCCGCATTATGTCATCACAATATATTATGAGAGCACAATTTGCAGGTTTTATGACCAATTTCGCTTACCCCAATTTGTGTCACATCTACTGGAGCATCATGAGCATGTATTATGACGTCACAGTATATGATGACAGCATAATTAGTATGCACTATGACGTCACAATATATTATGACGTCATAATGTATCCGCATTATGACATCACAATATATTATGAGAGCGCAATTTGCAGGTTTTATGACCGATTTCGCTTACCACAATTTATGTCACATCTACTGGAGCATCATGAGCATGTATTATGTCATCACTGTATATGATGACATCATAATTAGTATGCACTATAACGTCACAATATATTATGACGTCATAATGTATCCGCATTATGACGTCACAATATATTATGAGAGTGCTATTTGCAGGTTTTAAGACCAATTTCGCTTACCCCAATTTGTGTCACATCTACTGGAGCATCATGAGCATGTATTATGACGTCACAGTATATGATGACATCATAATGCGTATGCACTATGACGTCACAATGTATTATGACGTCATAATGTATCCACATTATGACATCACCATATATTATGAGAGCGCAACATGCAGGTATTATGAGCAATTTCTCTAACCCCAATTTGTGTCACATGTACTGGAGCATCATGAGCATGTATTATGACGTCACAGTATATGATGACATCATAAGTAGTATGCACTATGACGTCACAATGTATTATGACGACATAATGTATCCGCATTATGACATCACAATATATTATGAGAGCGCAATTTGCAGGTATTATGAGCAATTTCTCTTACCCCAATTTGTGTCACATCTACTGGAGCATCATGAGCATTTATTATGATGTCACAGTATATGATGACATCATAATTAGTATGCAGTATGACGTCACAATGTATTATGACGTCATAATGTATCCGCATTATGATATCACAATATATTATGAGAGCGCAACATGCAGGTATTATGAGCAATTTCTCTTACCACAATTTGTGTCACATCTACTGGAGCATCATGAGCATGTATTATGACGGCAGAGTATATGATGACATCATAATTAGTATGCACTATGACGTCACAATGTACTATGACGTCATAATGTATCCGCATTATGACATCACAATATATTATGAGAGCGCAATTTGCAGGTTTATGAGCAATTTCTCTTACCACAATTTGTGTCACATGTACTGGAGCATCATGAGCATGTATTATGACGTCACAGTATATGATGACATCATAATTAGTATGCACTATGACGTCACAATGTACTATGACGTCATAATGTATCCGCATAATGACATCACAATATATTATGAGAGCGCAACTTGCAGGTATTATGAGCAATTTCTCTTACCCCAGTTTGTGTCACATCTACTGGAGCATCATGAGCATGTATTATGACGTCACAGTATATGATGACGTCATAATTAGTATGCACTATGACGTCACATTGTATTATGACGTCATAATGAATCCACATTATGACATCACAATATATTATGAGAGCGCAACATGCAGGTATTATGAGCAATTTCTCTTACCCCAATTTGTGTCACATCTACTGTAGCATCATGAGCATGTATTATGACCTTACAGTATATGATGACATCATAATTAGTATGCACTATGACGACACAATGTATTATGAAATCATAATGAATCCGCATTATGACATCACAATATATTATGAGAGCGCAATTTGCAGGTTTTATGACAAATTTCGCTTACCCCAATTTGTGTCACATCTTCTGGAGCATCATGAGCATGTATTATCACGTCACAGTATATGATGGCATCATAATTATTATGCACTATGACGTCACAAGGTATTATGACGTCATAATGTATCCGCATTACGACATGACAATATATTATGAGAGCGCAACATGCAGGTATTATGAGCAATTTCTCTTACCCCAATTTGTGTCACAACTACTGGAGCATCATGAGCATGTATTATGACGTCACAGTATATGATGACATCATAATTAGTATACACTATGACGTCACAATGTATTATGATGTCATATTGTATCCGCATTATGACATCACAATATAGTATGAGAGCGCAATTTGCAGTTTTTATGACCAATTTCGCTTACCCCAATTTGTGTCACATCTACTGGAGCATCATGAGCATGTATTATGACGTCACAGTATATGATGACATCATAATTAGTATGTACTATGACGTCACAATATATTATGACGTCATAATGTATCCGCATTATGACATCACAATATATTATGAGAGCGCAACATGCAGGTAATATGAGCAATTTCTCTTTCCCCAATTTGTGTCACATCTACTGGAGCATCATGAGCATGTATTATGACGTCACAGTATATGATGACATCATAATTGGTATGCACTAGGACGTCACAATGTATTATGAGGTCATAATGTATCCGCATTATGACATCACAATATATTATGAGAGCGCAATTTGCAGGTTTTATGTCCAATGTCTCTTACCCCAATTTGTGTCACATCTACTGGAGCATCATGAGCATGTATTATGACATCACAGTATATGATGACATCATAATTACTATGCACTATGACGTCACAATGTATTATGACGTCATAATGTACCCGCATTATGACATCACAATATATTATGAGAGCGCAACATGCAGGTATCATGAGCAATTTCTCTTACCCCAATTTGTGTCACATCTACTGGAGCATCATGAGCATGTATTATGATGTCACAGTATATGATGACATCATAATTAGTATGCACTATGATGTCACAATGTATTATGACGTCATAAAGTATCCGCATTATGACATCACAATATAGTATGAGAGCGCAATTTGCAGTTTTCATGAGCAATTTCTCTTACCCCAATTTGTGTCACATCTACTGGAGCATCATGAGCATGTATTATGATGTCACAGTATATGATGACATCATAATTAGTATGCACTATGACGTCACAATGTATTATGACGTCATAATGTATCCGCATTATGATATCACAATATATTATGAGAGCGCAATTTGCAGGTTTTATGACCAATTAAGCTTACCCCAATTTGTGTCACATCTACTGGAGCATCATGAGCATGTATTATGACGTCACAGTATATGATGACATCATAATTAGTATGCACTATGACGTCACAATGTATTATGATGACATAATGTATCCGCATTATGACATCACAATATATTATGAGAGCGCAACATGCAGGAATTATGAGCAATTTCGATTACCCCAATTTGTGTCACATCTACTGGAGCATCATGAGCATGTATTATGCCGTCACAGTATATGATGACATCATAATTAGTATGCAGTATGATGTCACAATGTATTATGACGTCATAATGTATCTGCATTATGACATCACAATGTATTATGAGAGCGCAATTTGCAGTTTTCATGACCAATTTCGCTTACCCCAATTTGTGTCACATCTACTGGAGCATCATGAGCATGTATTAGGACGTCACATTATATGATGACATCATAATTAGTATGCACTAGGACATCACAATGTATTATGACGTCATAATATATCCGCATTATGACATCACAATATATTATGAGAGCGCAACATGCAGGTATTATGAGCAATTTCTCTTACCCCAATTTGTGTCACATCTACTGGAGCATCATGAGCATGTATTATGACGTCACAGTATATGATGACATCATAATTAGTATGCACCATGACGTCACAATGTATTATGACGTCATAATGTATCCGCATTAAGACATCACAATATATTATGAGAGCGCAATTTGCAGATTTTATGAGCAATTTCTCTTACCCCAATTTGTGTCACATCTACTGGAGCATCATGAGCATTTATTATGACGTCACAGTATATGATGACATCATAATTAGTATGCACTATGACGTCACAATGTATTATGACGTCATAATGTATCTGCATTATGATATCACAATATATTATGAGAGCGCAATATGCAAGTTTTATGACCAATTTCGCTTACCCCAATTTGTGTCACATCTACTGGAGCATCATGAGCATGTATTATGACGTCACAGTATATGATGACATCATAATTAGTATGCACTATGACGTCACAATGTATTATGACGTCATAATGTATCCGCATTGTGACATCACAATATATTATGAGAGCGCAACATGCAGGAATTATGACCAATTTCGATTACCCCAATTTGTGTCACATCTACTGGAGCATCATGAGCATGTATTATGACGTCACAGTATATGATGACATCATAATTAGTATGCAACATGACATCACAATGTATTATGACGTCATAATGTATCCGCATTATGACATCACAATATATTATGAGAGCGCAACATGCAGGTATTATGAGCAATTTCTCTTACCCCAATTTGTGTCACATCTACTGGAGCGTCATGAGCATGAATTATGACGTCACAGTATATGATGACATCATAATTAGTATGCACTATGATGTCACAATGTATTATGACATCATAATGTATCCGCATTATGACATCACAATATATTATGAGAGCGCAACATGCAGGTATTATGAGCAATTTCTCTTACCCCAATTTGTTTCACATCTACTGGAGCATCATGAGCATGTATTATGACGTCACAGTATATGATCACATCATAATTAGTATGCAGTATGACGTCACAATATATTATGACGTCATAATGTATCCGCATTATGACATCACAATATATTATGAGAGCGCAACATGCAGGTATTATGAGCAATTACTCTTACCCCAATTTGTGTCACATCTACTGGAGCATCATGAGCATGTATTATGACGTCACAGTATATGATGACACTATAATTAGTATGCACTATGACGTCACAATGCATTATGACGTCATAATGTATCCGCATTATGACATCACAATACATTATGAGAGCGCAACATGCAGGTATTATGAGCAATTTCTCTTACCCCAATTTGTGTCACATCTACTGGAGCATCATGAGCATGTATTATGACGTCACAGTATATGATGACATCATAATTATTATGCAGTATGATGTCACAATGTATTATGACGTCATAATGTATCCGCATTATGACATCACAATATATTATGAGAGCGCAACATGCAGGTATTATGAGCAAATTCTCTTACCCCAATTTGTGTCACATCTACTGGAGCATCATGAGCATGTATTATGACGTCACAGTATATGATGACATCATAATTAGTAAGCACTATGACGTCACAATGTATTGTGACGTCATAATGTATCCGCATTATGACATCACAATATATGATGAGATCGCAATTTGCAGGTATTGTGACACATTTCTCTTACCCCAATTTGTGTCACATCTAGTGGAGCGTCATGAGCATGTATGATGACGTCAGAGTATATGATGACATCATAATTAGTATGCAGTATGGTGTCACAATGTATTATGACGTCATAATGTATCCGCATTATGGCATCACAATATATTTTGAGAGCGCAATTTGCAGGTATTATGAGCAATTTCTCTTAACCCAATTTGTGTCACATCTACTGGAGCATCATGACCATGTATTATGACATCACAGTATATGATGACATCATAATTAGTATGCACTATGACGTCACAATGTATTATGACGTCATAATGTATCCGCATTATGACATCACAATATATTATGAGAGCGCAATTTGCAGATTTTAAGACCAATTTCGCTGCCCCAATTTGTGTCACATCTACTGGAGCATCATGAGCATGTATTATGACGTCACAGTATATGATGACATCATAATTAGTATGCAATATGACGTCACAATGTATTATGACGTCATAATGTTTCCGCATTATGACATCACATTATATTATGAGAGCGCAACAGGCAGGTATTATGAGCAATTTCTCTTACCCCAATTTGTGTCACATCTACTGGAGCATCATGAGCATGTATTATGACATCACAGTATATGATGACATCATAATTAGTATGCACTATGACGTCACAATGTATTATGACGTCATAATATACCCGCATTATGACATCACAATATATTAAGAGAGCGCAACATGCAGGTATCATGAGCAATTTCTCTTACACCAATTTGTGTCACATCTACTGGAGCATCATGAGCATGTATTATGACGTCACAGTATATGATGACATCATAATTATTATGCACTATGACGTCACAATGTATTATGACGTCATAATGTATCCGCATTATGACATCACAATATATTAGGAGAGCGCAACATGCAGGTATTATGAGCAATTTCTCTTACCCCAATTTGTGTCACATCTACTGGAGCATCATGAGCATGTATTATGACGTCACAGTATATGATGACATCATAATTAGTATGCACTATGACGTCACAATGTATTATGACGTCATAATGTATCCGCATTATGACATCACAATATATTATGAGAGCGGAATTTGCAGGTTTTATGACCAATTTCGCTTACCCCAATTTGTGTCACATCTACTGGAGCGTAATGAGCATGTATTATGACGTCACAGTATATGATGACATCATAATTAGTATGCACTATGATGTCACAATGTATTATGACGTCATAATGTATCCGCATTATGACATCACAATATATTATGAGAGCGCAACATGAAGGTATTATGAGCAATTTCTCTTACCCCAATTTGTGTCACATCTACTGGAGCATCATGAGCATGTATTATGACGTCACAGTATATGATGACATCATAATTAGTATGCACTATGACGTCACAATGTATTATGACGTCATAATGTATCCGCATTATGACATCACAATATATTATGAGAGCGCAACATGCAGGTATTATGAGCAATTTCTCTTACCCCAATTTGTGTCACATCTACTGGAGCATCATGAGCATGTATTATGACATCACAGTATATGATGACATCATAATTAGTATGCACTATGACGTCACAATGTATTATGACGTCATAATGTATCCGCATTATGACATCACAATATATTATTAGAGCGCAATTTGCAGGTTTTATGACCAATTTCGCTTACCCCAATTTGTGTCAAATCTACTGGAGCATCATGAGCATGTATTATGACGTCACAGTATATGATGACATCATAATTAGTATGCAGTATGACGTCACAATGTATTATGACGTCATAATGTATCCGCATTATGACATCACAATATATTATGAGAGCGCAACATGCAGGTTTTATGAGCAATTTCTCTTACCCCAATTTGTTTCACATCTTCTGGAGCATCATGAGCATGTATTATGACGTCACAGTATATGATGACATCATAATTAGTATGCACTATGACGTCACAATGTATTATGACGTCATAATGTATCCGCATTATGACATCACAATATATTATGAGAGCGCAACATGCAGGTATTATGAGCAATTTCTCTTACCCCAATTTGTTTCACATCTTCTGGAGCATCATAAGCATGTATTATTATGTCACAGTATATGATGACATCATAATTAGTATGCACTATGACGTCACAATGTATTATGACGTCATAATGTATCCGCATTATGACATCACAATATATTATGAGAGCGCAAATTGCAGGTTTTATGACTATTTTCGATTACCACAATTTGTGTCACATCTACTGGAGCATCATGAGCATGTATTATGACGTCACAGTATATGATGACATCATAATTAGTATGCACTATGACGTCACAATGTATTATGACGTCATAATGTATCCGCATTATGACATCACAATATATTATGAGAGCGCAACATGCAGGTATTATGAGCAACTTCTCTTACCCCAATTTGTGTCACATCTACTGGAGCATCATGAGCATTTATTATGACGTCACAGTATATGATGACATCATAATTAGTATGCACTATGACGTCACAATGAATTATGACGTCATAATGTATCCGCATTATGATAACACAATATATTATGAGAGCGCAATTTGCAGGTTTTATGACCAATTAAGCTTACCCCAATTTGTGTCACATCTACTGGAGCAACATGAGCATGTATTATGACGTCACAGTATATGATGACATCATAATTAGTATGCACTATGACGTCACAATGTATTATGACGTCATAATGTATCCGCATTATGACATCACAATATATTATGAGAGCGCAACATGCAGGAATTATGAGCAATTTCGATTACCCCAATTTGTGTCACATCTACTGGAGCATCATGAGCATGTATTATGCCATCACAGTATATGATGACATCATAATTAGTATGCAGTATGATGTCACAATGTATTATGACGTCATAATGTATCTGCATTATGACATCACAATATATTATGAGAGCGCAATTTGCAGTTTTCATGACCAATTTCGCTTACCCCAATTTGTGTCACATCTACTGGAGCATCATGAGCATGTATTAGGACGTCACAGTATATGATGACATCATAATTAGTATGCACTAGGACGTCACAATGTATTATGACGTCATAATGTATCCGCATTATGACATCACAATATATTATGAGAGCGCAACATGCAGGTATTATGAGCAATTTCTCTTACCCCAATTTGTGTCACATCTACTGGAGCATCATGAGCATGTATTATGACGTCACAGTATATGATGACATCATAATTAGTATGCACTATGACGTCACAATGTATTATGACGTCATAATGTATCCGCATTATGACATCACAATATATTATGAGATCGCAACATGCAGGTATTATGAGCAATTTCTCTTATCCCAATTTGTGTCACATCTACTGGAGCATCATGGGCATGTATTATGACGTCACAGTATATGATGACACCATAATTAGCATGCACTATGACGTGACAATGTATTATGACGTCATAATGTATCCGCATTATGACATCACAATATATTATGAGAGCGCAACATGCAGGTATTATGAGCAATTTCTCTTACCCCAATTTGTGTCACATCTACTGGAGCATCATGAGCATGTATTATGACGTCACAGTATATGATGACATCATAATTAGTAAGCACTATGACGTCACAATGTATTGTGATGTCATAATGTATCCGCATTATGACATCACAATATATGATGAGATTGCAATTTGCAGGTATTGTGACACATTTCTCTTACCCCAATTTGTGTCACATCTAGTGGAGAATCATGAGCATGTATTATGACGTGAGAGTATATGGTGACATCATAATTGGTATGCACTATGACGTCACAATGTATTATGACCTCATAATGTATCCGCATTATGACATCACAATATATTATGAGAGCGCAACATGCAGGTATTATGAGCAATTTCTCTTACCCCAATTTGTGTCACATCTACTGGAGCATCATGAGCATGTATTATGACGTCACAGTATATGATGACATCATAATTAGTATGCACCAAGACGTCACAATGTATTATGACGTCATAATGTATCCGCATTATGACATCACAATATATTATGAGAGCGCAATTTGCAGATTTTATGAGCAATTTCTCTTACCCCAATTTGTGTCACATCTACTGGAGCATCATGAGCATGTATTATGACGTCACAGTATATGATGACATCATAATTAGTATGCACTATGACGTCACAATGTATTATGACGTCATAATGTATCCGCATTATGATATCACAATATATTATGAGAGCGCAATTTGCAGGTTTTATGACCAATTTCGCTTACCCCAATTTGTGTCACATCTACTGGAGCATCATGAGCATGTATTATGACGTCACAGTATATGATGACATCATAATTAGTATGCACCATGACGTCACAATGTATTATGACGTCATAATGTATCCGCATTATGACATCATAATATATTATGAGAGCGCAATTTGCAGATTTTATGAGCAATTTCTCTGCCCCAATTTGTGTCACATCTACTGGAGCATCATGAGCATGTATTATGATGTCACAGTATATGATGACATCATAATTAGTATGCACTATGATGACACAATGTATTATGACGTCATAATGTATCCGCATTATGACATCACAATATATTATGAGAGCGCAATTTTCAGATTTTATGAGCAATTTCTCTTACCCCAATTTGTGTCACATCTACTGGAGCATCATGAGCATGTATTATGACGTCACAGTATATGATGACATCATAATTAGTATGCACCATGACGTCACAATGTATTATGACGTCATAATGTATCTGCATTATGATATCACAATATATTATGAGAGCGCAATTTGCAGGTTTTTTGACCAATTAAGCTTACCCCAATTTGTGTCACATTTACTGGAGCATCATGACCATGTATTATGACGTCAGAGTATATGATGACATCATAATTAGTATGCACTATGACGTCACAATGTATTATGACGTCATAATGTATCCGCATTATGACATCACAATATATTATGAGAGCGCAACATGCAGGAATTATGAGCAATTTCGATTACCCCAATTTGTGTCACATTTACTGGAGCATCATGAGCATGTATTATGACGTCACAGTATATGATGACATCATAATTAGTATGCAGTATGATGTCACAATGTATAATGACGTCATAATGTATCCGCATTATGACATCACAATATATTATGAGAGCGCAACAGGCAGGTATTATGAGCAATTTCTCTTACCCCAATTTGTATCACATCTACGGGAGCATCATGAGCATGTATTATGACCTCACAGTATATGATGACATCATAATTAGTATGCACTATGACGTCACAATGTATTATGACGTTATAATGTATCCGCATTATGACATCACAATATATTATGAGAGCGCAATTTGCAGGTATTAAGAGCAATTTCTCTTATCACAATTTTTGTCACATCTACTGGAGCAACATGAGCATGTATTATGACGTCACAGTATATGATGACATCATAATTAGTATGCAGTATGACGTCACAATATATTTTGACGTCATAACGTATCCGCATTATGACATCACAATATATTATGAGAGCGCAATTTGCAGGTTTTATGACCAATTTCGCTTACCCCAATTTGTGTCACATCTACTGGAGCATCATGAGCATGTATTATGACGTCACAGTACATGATGTCTTCATAATTAGTATGCAGTATGACGTCACAATGTATTATGACGTCATAATGTATCCGCATTATGACGTCACAATACATTATGAGAGCGCAACATGCAGGTATTATGAGCAATTTCTCTTACCCCAATTTGTGTCACATCTACTGGAGCATCATGAGCATGTATTATGACGTCACAATATATGATGACATCATAATTAGTATGCACTATGACGTCACAATGTATTATGACGTCATAATGTATCCGCATTATGACATCACAATATATTATGAGAGCGCAATTTGTAGGTTTTATGATCAATTTCGCTTAACCCAATTTGTGTCACATCTACTGGAGGATCATGAGCATGTATTATGACGTCACAGTATATGATGACATCATAATTAGTATGCACTATGATGACACAATGTATTATGACGTCATAATGTATCCGCATTATGACATCAGAATATATTATGAGAGCGCAATTTGCAGATTTTATGAGCAATTTCTCTTACCCCAATTTCTGTCACATCTACTGGAGCATCATGAGCATGTATTATGACGTCACAGTATGTGATGACATCATAATTAGTATGCACTATGACGTCACAATGTATTATGACGTCATAATGTATCCGCATTATGATATCACAATATATTATGAGAGCGCAATTTGCAGGTTTTTTGACCAATTAAGCTTACCCCAATTTGTGTCACATTTACAGGAGCATCATGAGCATGTATTATGATGTCACAGTATATGATTACATCATAATTAGTATGCAGTATGACGTCACCATGTATTATGAGATCGTAGTGTATCCGCATTATGACACCACAATATATTATGAGAGCGCAACGTCCAGGTATTATGAGCAATTTCTATTACCCCAATTTGTGTCACATCTAGTGGAGCATCATGAGCATGTATTATGACGTCACAGTATATGATGACATCATGATTAGTATGCAGTATGACGCCACAATGTATTATGACGTCATAATGTATCCGCATTCTGACATCACAATATATTTTGAGAGCGCAACATGCAGGTATTATGAGCAATTTCTCTTACCCCAATTTGTGTCACATCTACTGGAGCATCATGAGCATGTATTATGACGTCACAGTATATGATGACATCATAATTAATATGCACTATGACATCACAATGTATTATGACGTCATAATGTATCCGCATTATGACGTCAGAATATATTATGAGAGTGCTATTTGCAGGTTTTAAGACCAATTTCGCTTACCCCAATTTGTGTCACATCTACTGGAGCATCATGAGCATGTATTATGACGTCACAGTATATGATGACATCATAATGAGTATGCACTATGACGTCACAATGTATTATGACGTCATAATGTATCCACATTATGACATCACCATATATTATGAGAGCGCAACATGCAGGTATTATGAGCAATTTCTCTAACCCCAATTTGTGTCACATCTACTGGAGCATCATGAGCATGTATTATGACGTCACAGTATATGATGACATCATAATTGGTATGCACTAGGACGTCACAATGTATTATGAGGTCATAATGTATCCGCATTATGACATCACAATATATTATGAGAGCGCAATTTGCACGTTTTATGACCAATTTCGCTGCCCCAATTTGTGTCACATCTACTGGAGCATCATGACCATGTATTATGACATCACAGTATATGATGACATCATAATTACTATGCACTATGACGTCACAATGTATTATGACGTCATAATGTATCCGCATTATGATATCACAATATATTATGAGAGCGCAACATGCAGGTATCATGAGCAATTTCTCTTACCCCAATTTGTGTCACATCTACTGGAGCATCATGAGCATGTATTATGATGTCACAGTATATGATGACATCATAATTAGTATGCACTATGATGTCACAATGTATTATGACGTCATAAAGTATCCGCATTATGACATCACAATATAGTATGAGAGCGCAATTTGCAGTTTTTATGAGCAATTTCTCTTACCCCAATTTGTGTCACATCTACTGGAGCATCATGAGCATGTATTATGATGTCACAGTATATGATGACATCATAATTAGTATGCACTATGACGTCACAATGTATTATGACGTCATAATGTATCCGCATTATGATATCACAATATATTATGAGAGCGCAATTTGCAGGTTTTATGACCAATTAAGCTTACCCCAATTTGTGTCACATCTACTGGAGCATCATGAGCATGTATTCTGACGTCACAGTATATGATGACATCATAATTAGTATGCACTATGACGTCACAATGTATTATGACGTCATAATGTATCCGCATTGTGACATCACAATATATTATGAGAGCGCAACATGCAGGAATTATGAGCAATTTCTCTTACCCCAATTTGTGTCACATCTACTGGAGCATCATGAGCATGTATTATGCCGTCACAGTATATGATGACATCATAATTAGTATGCAGTATGATGTCACAATGTATTATGACGTCATAATGTATCTGCATTATGACATCACAATATATTATGAGAGCGCAATTTGCAGTTTTCATGACCAATTTCGCTTACCCCAATTTGTGTCACATCTACTGGAGCATCATGAGCATGTATTAGGACGTCAAAGTATATGATGACATCATAATTAGTATGCACTAGGACGTCACAATGTATTATGACGTCATAATGTATCCGCATTATGACATCACAATATATTATGAGAGCGCAACATGCAGGTATTATGAGCAATTTCTCTTACCCCAATTTGTGTCACATCTACTGGAGCATCATGAGCATGTATTATGACGTCACAGTATATGATGACATCATAATTAGTATGCACTATGACGTCACAATGTATTATGACGTCATAATGTATCCGCATTATGACATCACAATACATTATGAGAGCGCAACATGCAGGTATTATGAGCAATTTCTCTTATCCCAATTTGTGTCACATCTACTGGAGCATCATGAGCATGTATTATGACGTCACAGTATATGATGACACCATAATTAGTATGCACTATGACGTGACAATGTATTATGACGTCATAATGTATCCGCATTATGACATCACAATATATTATGAGAGCGCAAAATGCAGGTATTATGAGCAATTTCTCTTACCCCAATTTGTGTCACATCTACTGGAGCATCATGAGCATGTATTATGACGTCACAGTATATGATGACATCATAATTAGTAAGCACTATGACGTCACAATGTATTGTGACGTCATAATGTATCCGCATTATGACATCACAATATATGATGAGATTGCAATTTGTAGGTATTGTGACACATTTCTCTTACCCCAATTTGTGTCACATCTAGTGGAGAATCATGAGCATGTATTATGACGTCAGAGTATATGATGACATCATAATTGGTATGCACTATGACGTCACAATGTATTATGACGTCATAATGTATCCGCATTATGACATCACAAATATTATGAGAGCGCAACATGCAGGTATTATGAGCAATTTCTCTTACCCCAATTTGTGTCACATCTACTGGAGCATCATGAGCATGTATTATGACGTTACAGTATATGATGACATCATAATTAGTATGCACCATGACGTCACAATGTATTATGACGTCATAATGTATCCGCATTATGACATCACAATATATTATGAGAGCGCAATTTGCAGATTTTATGAGCAATTTCTCTTACCCCAATTTGTGTCACATCTACTGGAGCATCATGAGCATGTATTATGACGTCACAGTATATGATGACATCATAATTAGTATGCACTATGACGTCATAATGTATCCGCATTATGATATCACAATATATTATGAGAGCGCAATTTGCAGGTTTTATGACCAATTTCGCTTACCCCAATTTGTGTCACATCTACTGGAGCATCATGAGCATGTATTATGACGTCACAGTATATGATGACATCATAATTAGTATGCACTATGACGTCACAATGTATTATGACGTCATAATGTATCCGCATTATGACATCACAATATATTATGAGAGCGCAACATGCAGGAATTATGAGCAATTTCGATTACCCCAATTTGTGTCACATCTACTGGAGCATCATGAGCATGTATTATGACGTCACAGTATATGATGACATCATAATTAGTATGCAGCATGACATCACAATTGCATGTTATAATTACACAAGCGCAACATGCAGGTATTATGAGCAATTTCTCTTACCCCAATTTGTGTCACATCTACTGGAGCGTCATGAGCATGAATTATGACGTCACAGTATATGATGATATCATAATTAGTATGCACTATGATGTCACAATGTATTATGACGTCATAATGTATCCGCATTATGACATCACAATATATTATGAGAGCGCAACATGCAGGTATTATGAGCAATTTCTCTTACCCCAATTTGTGTCACATCTACTGGAGCATCATGAGCATGTATTATGACGTCACAGTATATGATCACATCATAATTAGTATGCACTATGACGTCACAATATATTATGACGTCATAATGTATCCGCATTATGACATCACAATATATTATGAGAGCGCAACATGCAGGTATTATGAGCAATTTCTCTTACCCCAATTTGCGTCACATCTACTGGAGCATCATGAGCATGTATTATGACGTCACAGTATATGATGACACTAAAATTAGTATGCACTATGACGTCACAATGTATTATGACGTCATAATGTATCCGCATTATGACATCACAATACATTATGAGAGCGCAACATGCAGGTATTATGAGCAATTTCTCTTACCCCAATTTGTGTCACATCTACTGGAGCATCATGAGCATGTATTATGACGTCACAGTATATGATGACATCATAATTATTATGCAGTATGATGTCACAATGTATTATGACGTCATAATGTATCCGCATTATGACATCACAATATATTATGAGAGCGCAACATGCAGGTATTATGAGCAAATTCTCTTACCCCAATTTGTGTCACATCTACTGGAGCATCATGAGCATGTATTATGACGTCACAGTATATGATGACATCATAATTAGTAAGCACTATGACGTCACAATGTATTGTGATGTCATAATGTATCCGCATTATGACATCACAATATATGATGAGATCGCAATTTGCAGGTATTGTGACACATTTCACTTACCCCAATTTGTGTCACATCTAGTGGAGCGCCATGAGCATGTATTATGACATCAGAGTATATGATGACATCATAATTAGTATGCAGTATGATGTCACAATGTATTATGACGTCATAATGTATCCGCATTATGACATCACAATATATTTTGAGAGCGCAATTTGCAGGTATTATGAGCAATTTCTCTTAACCCAATTTGTGTCACATCTACTGGAGCATCATGACCATGTATTATGACATCACAGTATATGATGACATCATAATTAGTATGCACTATGACGTCACAATGTATTATGACGTCTTAATGTATCCGCATTATGACATCACAATATATTATGAGAGCGCAATTTGCAGATTTTATGACCAATTTCGCTGCCCCAATTTGTGTCACATCTACTGGAGCATCATGAGCATGTATTATGACGTCACAGTATATGATGACATCATAATTAGTATGCAATATGACATCACAATGTATTATGACGTCATAATGTATCCGCATTATGACATCACTATATATTATGAGAGCGCAACAGGCAGGTATTATGAGCAATTTCTCTTACCCCAATTTGTGTCACATCTACTGGAGCATCATGAGCATGTATTATGACATCACAGTATATGATGACATCATTATTAGTATGCACTATGACGTGACAATGTATTATGACGTCATAATGTATCCGCATTATGACATCACAATATATTATGAGAGCGCAATTTGCAGTTTTTATGAGCAATTTCTCTTACCCCAATTTGTGTCACATCTACTGGAGCATCATGAGCATGTATTATGACGTCACAGTATATGATGACATCATAATTAGCATGCACTATGACGTCACAATGAATTATGACGTCATAATGTATCCGCATTATGATAACACAATATATTATGAGAGCGCAATTTGCAGGTTTTATGACCAATTAAGCTTACCCCAATTTGTGTCACATCTACTGGAGCATCATGAGCATGTATTATGACGTCACAGTATATGATGACATCATAATTAGTATGCACTATGACGTCACAATGTATTATGACGTCATAATGTATCCGCATTATGACATCACAATATATTATGAGAGCGCAACATGCAGGAATTATGAGCAATTTCGATTACCCCAATTTGTGTCACATCTACTGGAGCATCATGAGCATGTATTATGCCGTCACAGTATATGATGACATCATAATTAGTATGCAGTATGATGTCACAATGTATTATGACGTCATAATGTATCTGCATTATGACATCACAATATATTATGAGAGCGCAATTTGCAGTTTTCATGACCAATTTCGCTTACCCCAATTTGTGTCACATCTACTGGAGCATCATGAGCATGTATTAGGACGTCACAGTATATGATGACATCATAATTAGTATGCACTAGGACGTCACAATGTATTATGACGTCATAATGTATCCGCATTATGACATCACAATATATTATGAGAGCGCAACATGCAGGTATTATGAGCAATTTCTCTTACCCCAATTTGTGTCACATCTACTGGAGCATCATGAGCATGTATTATGACGTCACAGTATATGATGACATCATAATTAGTATGCACTATGATGTCACAATGTATTATGACGTCATAATGTATCCGCATTATTACATCACAATATATTATGAGAGCGCAACATGCAGGTATTATGAGCAATTTCTCTTACCCCAATTTGTGTCACATCTACTGGAGCATCATGAGCATGTATTATGACGTCACAGTATATGATGACATCATAATTAGTAAGCACTATCACGTCACAATGTATTGTGACGTCATAATGTATCCGCATTATGACATCACAATATATGATGAGATTGCAATTTGCAGTTATTGTGACACATTTCTCTTACCCCAATTTGTGTCACATCTAGTGGAGAATCATGAGCATGTATTATGACGTCAGAGTATATGATGACATCATAATTGGTATGCACTATGACGTCACAATGTATTATGACGTCATAATGTATCCGCATTATGACATCACAATATATTACGAGAGCGCAACATGCAGGTATTATGAGCAATTTCTCTTACCCCAATTTGTGTCACATCTACTGGAGCATCATGAGCATGTATTATGACGTCACAGTATATGATGACATCATAATTAATATGCACCATGACGTCACAATGTATTATGACGTCATAATGTATCAGCATTATGACATCACAATATATTATGAGATCGCAATTTGCAGATTTTATGAGCAATTTCTCTTACCCCAATTTGTGTCACATCTACTGGAGCATCATGAGCATGTATTATGACGTCACAGTATATGATGACATCATAATTAGTATGCACTATGACGTCACAATGTATTATGACGTCATAATGTATCCGCATTATGATATCACAATATATTATGAGAGCGCAATTTGCAGGTTTTATGACCAATTTCGCTTACCCCAATTTGTGTCACATCTACTGGAGCATCATGAGCATGTATTATGACGTCACAGTATATGATGACATCATAATTAGTATGCACCATGACGTCACAATGTATTATGACGTCATAATGTATCCGCATTATGACATCACAATATATTATGAGAGCGCAATTTGCAGATTTTATGAGCAATTTCTCTGCCCCAATTTGTGTCACATCTACTGGAGCATCATGAGCATGTATTATGATGTCACAGTATATGATGACATCATAATTAGTATGCACTATGATGACACAATGTATTATGACGTCATAATGTATCCGCATTATGACATCACAATATATTATGAGAGCGCAATTTGCAGATTTTATGAGCAATTTCTCTTACCCCAATTTGTGTCACATCTACTGGAGCATCATGAGCATGTATTATGACGTCACAGTATATGATGACATCATAATTAGTATGCACTATGACGTCACAATGTATTATGACGTCATAATGTATCCGCATTATGATATCACAATATATTATGAGAGCGCAATTTGCAGGTTTTTTGACCAATTAAGCTTACCCCAATTTGTGTCACATTTACTGGAGCATCATGAGCATGTATTATGACGTCACAGTATATGATGACATCATAATTAGTATGCACTATGACGTCACAATGTATTATGACGTCATAATGTATCCGCATTATGACATCACAATATATTATGAGAGCGCAACATGCAGGAATTATGAGCAATTTCGATTACCCCAATTTGTGTCACATTTACTGGAGCATCATGAGCATGTATTATGACATCACAGTATATGATGACATCATAATTAGTATGCACTATGACGTCACAATCTATTATGACATCATAATGTATCCGCATTATTACATCACAATATATTATGAGAGCGCAATTTGCAGGTTTTATGACCAGTTTCGCTTACCACAATTTATGTCACATCTACTGGAGCATCATGAGCATGTTTTATGTCATCACAGTATATGATGACATCATAATTAGTATGCACTATAACGTCACGATATATTATGACATCATAATGTATCCGCATTATGACATCACAATATATTATGAGAGTGCAACTTGCAGGTATTATGAGCAATTTCTCCTACTCCAATTTGTGTCACATCTACTGGAGCATCATGAGCATGTATTATGATGTCACAGTATATGATGACATCATAATTAGTATGCACTATGATGTCACAATGTATTATGACGTCATAAAGTATCCGCATTATGACATCACAATATAGTATGAGAGCGCAATTTGCAGTTTTTATGAGCAATTTCTCTTACCCCAATTTGTGTCACATCTACTGGAGCATCATGAGCATGTATTATGATGTCACAGTATAGGATGACATCATAATTAGTATGCACTATGACGTCACAATGTATTATGACGTCATAATGTATCCGCATTATGATATCACAATATATTATGAGAGCGCAATTTGCAGGTTTTATGACCAATTAAGCTTACCCCAATTTGTGTCACATCTACTGGAGCATCATGAGCATGTATTCTGACGTCACAGTATATGATGACATCATAATTAGTATGCACTATGACGTCACAATGTATTATGACGTCATAATGTATCCGCATTATGACATCACAATATATTATGAGAGCGCAACATGCAGGAATTATGAGCAATTTCTCTTACCCCAATTTGTGTCACATCTACTGGAGCATCATGAGCATGTATTATGCCGTCACAGTATATGATGACATCATAATTAGTATGCAGTATGATGTCACAATGTATTATGACGTCATAATGTATCTGCATTATGACATCACAATATATTATGAGAGCGCAATTTGCAGTTTTCATGACCAATTTCGCTTACCCCAATTTGTGTCACATCTACTGGAGCATCATGAGCATGTATTAGGACGTCACAGTATATGATGACATCATAATTAGTATGCACTAGGACGTCACAATGTAATATGACGTCATAATGTATCCGCATTATGACATCACAATATATTATGAGAGCGCAACATGCAGGTATTATGAGCAATTTCTCTTACCCCAATTTGTGTCACATCTACTGGAGCATCATGAGCATGTATTATGACGTCACAGTATATGATGACACCATAATTAGTATGCACTATGACGTGACAATGTATTATGACGTCATAATGTATCCGCATTATGACATCACAATATATTATGAGAGCGCAAAATGCAGGTATTATGAGCAATTTCTCTTACCCCAATTTGTGTCACATCTACTGGAGCATCATGAGCATGTATTATGACGTCACAGTATATGATGACATCATAATTAGTAAGCACTATGACGTCACAATGTATTGTGACGTCATAATGTATCCGCATTATGACATCACAATATATGATGAGATTGCAATTTGTAGGTATTGTGACACATTTCTCTTACCCCAATTTGTGTCACATCTAGTGGAGAATCATGAGCATGTATTATGACGTCAGAGTATATGATGACATCATAATTGGTATGCACTATGACGTCACAATGTATTATGACGTCATAATGTATCCGCATTATGACATCACAATATATTATGAGAGCGCAACATGCAGGTATTATGAGCAATTTCTCTTACCCCAATTTGTGTCACATCTACTGGAGCATCATGAGCATGTATTATGACGTTACAGTATATGATGACATCATAATTAGTATGCACCATGACGTCACAATGTATTATGACGTCATAATGTATCCGCATTATGACATCACAATATATTATGAGAGCGCAATTTGCAGATTTTATGAGCAATTTCTCTTACCCCAATTTGTGTCACATCTACTGGAGCATCATGAGCATGTATTATGACGTCACAGTATATGATGACATCATAATTAGTATGCACTATGACGTCACAATGTATTATGACGTCATAATGTATCCGCATTATGATATCACAATATATTATGAGAGCGCAATTTGCAGGTTTTATAACAAATTTCGCTTACCCCAATTTGTGTGACATCTACTGGAGCATCATGAGCATGTATTATGACGTCACAGTATATGATGACATCATAATTAGTATGCACTATGACGTCACAATGTATTATGACGTCATAATGTATCCGCATTATGACATCACAATATATTATGAGAGCGCAACATGCAGGAATTATGAGCAATTTCGATTACCCCAATTTGTGTCACATCTACTGGAGCATCATGAGCATGTATTATGACGTCACAGTATATGATGACATCATAATTAGTATGCAGCATGACATCACAATGTATTATGACGTCATAATGTATCCGCATTATGACATCACAATATATTATGAGAGCGCAACATGCAGGTATTATGAGCAATTTCTCTTACCCCAATTTGTGTCACATCTACTGGAGCGTCATGAGCATGAATTATGACGTCACAGTATATGATGACATCATAATTAGTATGCACTATGATGTCACAATGTATTATGACATCATAATGTATCCGCATTATGACATCACAATATATTATGAGAGCGCAACATGCAGGTATTATGAGCAATTTCTCTTACCCCAATTTGTGTCACATCTACTGGAGCATCATGAGCATGTATTATGACGTCACAGGATATGATCACATCATAATTAGTATGCACTATGACGTCACAATATATTATGACGTCATAATGTATCCGCATTATGACATCACAATATATTATGAGAGCGCAACATGCAGGTATTATGAGCAATTTCTCTTACCCCAATTTGCGTCACATCTACTGGAGCATCATGAGCATGTATTATGACGTCACAGTATATGATGACACTATAATTAGTATGCACTATGACGTCACAATGTATTATGACGTCATAATGTATCCGCATTATGACATCACAATACATTATGAGAGCGCAACATGCAGGTATTATGAGCAATTTCTCTTACCCCAATTTGTGTCACATCTACTGGAGCATCATGAGCATGTATTATGACGTCACAGTATATGATGACATCATAATTATTATGCAGTATGATGTCACAATGTATTATGACGTCATAATGTATCCGCATTATGACATCACAATATATTATGAGAGCGCAACATGCAGGTATTATGAGCAAATTCTCTTACCCCAATTTGTGTCACATCTACTGGAGCATCATGAGCATGTATTATGACGTCACAGTATATGATGACATCATAATTAGTAAGCACTATGACGTCACAATGTATTGTGATGTCATAATGTATCCGCATTATGACATCACAATATATGATGAGATCGCAATTTGCAGGTATTGTGACACATTTCACTTACCCCAATTTGTGTCACATCTAGTGGAGCGCCATGTGCATGTATTATGACGTCAGAGTATATGATGACATCATAATTAGTATGCAGTATGATGTCACAATGTATTATGACGTCATAATGTATCCGCATTATGACATCACAATATATTTTGAGAGCGCAATTTGCAGGTATTATGAGCAATTTCTCTTAACCCAATTTGTGTCACATCTACTGGAGCATCATGACCATGTATTATGACATCACAGTATATGATGACATCATAATTAGTATGCACTATGACGTCACAATGTATTATGACGTCTTAATGTATCCGCATTATGACATCACAATATATTATGAGAGCGCAATTTGCAGATTTTATGACCAATTTCGCTGCCCCAATTTGTGTCACATCTACTGGAGCATCATGAGCATGTATTATGACGTCACAGTATATGATGACATCATAATTAGTATGCAATATGACGTCACAATGTATTATGACGTCATAATGTATCCGCATTATGACATCACAATATATTATGAGAGCGCAACAGGCAGGTATTATGAGCAATTTCTCTTACCCCAATTTGTGTCACATCTACTGGAGCATCATGAGCATGTATTATGACATCACAGTATATGATGACATCATTATTAGTATGCACTATGACGTGACAATGTATTATGACGTCATAATGTATCCGCATTATGACATCACAATATATTATGAGAGCGCAATTTGCAGTTTTTATGAGCAATTTCTCTTACCCCAATTTGTGTCACATCTACTGGAGCATCATGAGCATGTATTATGACGTCACAGTATATGATGACATCATAATTAGTATGCACTATGACGTCACAATGAATTATGACGTCATAATGTATCCGCATTATGATAACACAATATATTATGAGAGCGCAATTTGCAGGTTTTATGACCAATTAAGCTTACCCCAATTTGTGTCACATCTACTGGAGCATCATGAGCATGTATTATGACGTCACAGTATATGATGACATCATAATTAGTATGCACTATGACGTCACAATGTATTATGACGTCACAATGTATCCGCATTATGACATCACAATATATTATGAGAGCGCAGCATGCAGGAATTATGAGCAATTTCGATTACCCCAATTTGTGTCACATCTACTGGAGCATCATGAGCATGTATTATGCCGTCACAGTATATGATGACATCATAATTAGTATGCAGTATGATGTCACAATGTATTATGACGTCATAATGTATCTGCATTATGACATCACAATATATTATGAGAGCGCAATTTGCAGTTTTCATGACCAATTTCGCTTACCCCAATATGTGTCACATCTACTGGAGCATCATGAGCATGTATTAGGACGTCACAGTATATGATGACATCATAATTAGTATGCACTAGGACGTCACAATGTATTATGACGTCATAATGTATCCGCATTATGACATCACAATATATTATGAGAGCGCAACATGCAGGTATTATGAGCAATTTCTCTTACCCCAATTTGTGTCACATCTACTGGAGCATCATGAGCATGTATTATGACGTCACAGTATATGATGACATCATAATTAGTATGCACTATGACGTCACAATGTATTATGACGTCATAATGTATCCGCATTATGACATCACAATATATTATGAGATCGCAACATGCAGGTATTATGAGCAATTTCTCTTATCCCAATTTGTGTCACATCTACTGGAGCATCATGAGCATGTATTATGACGTCACAGTATATGATGTCACCATAATTAGTATGCACTATGACGTGACAATGTATTATGACGTCATAATGTATCCGCATTATTACATCACAATATATTATGAGAGCGCAACATGCAGGTATTATGAGCAATTTCTCTTACCCCAATTTGTGTCACATCTACTGGAGCATCATGAGCATGTATTATGACGTCACAGTATATGATGACATCATAATTAGTAAGCACTATGACGTCACAATGTATTGTGACGTCATAATGTATCCGCATTATGACATCACAATATATGATGAGATTGCAATTTGCAGGTATTGTGACACATTTCTCTTACCCCAATTTGTGTCACATCTAGTGGAGAATCATGAGCATGTATTATGACGTCAGAGTATATGATGACATCATAATTGGTATGCACTATGACGTCACAATGTATTATGACGTCATAATGTATCCGCATTATGACATCACAATATATTACGAGAGCGCAACATGCAGGTATTATGAGCAATTTCTCTTACCCCAATTTGTGTCACATCTACTGGAGCATCATGAGCATGTATTATGACGTCACAGTATATGATGACATCATAATTAATATGCACCATGACGTCACAATGTATTATGACGTCATAATGTATCAGCATTATGACATCACAATATATTATGAGATCGCAATTTGCAGATTTTATGAGCAATTTCTCTTACCCCAATTTGTGTCACATCTACTGGAGCATCATGAGCATGTATTATGACGTCACAGTATATGATGACATCATAATTAGTATGCACTATGACGTCACAATGTATTATGACGTCATAATGTATCCGCATTATGATATCACAATATATTATGAGAGCGCAATTTGCAGGTTTTATGACCAATTTCGCTTACCCCAATTTGTGTCACATCTACTGGAGCATCATGAGCATGTATTATGACGTCACAGTATATGATGACATCATAATTAGTATGCACCATGACGTCACAATGTATTATGACGTCATAATGTATCCGCATTATGACATCACAATATATTATGAGAGCGCAATTTGCAGATTTTATGAGCAATTTCTCTGCCCCAATTTGTGTCACATCTACTGGAGCATCATGAGCATGTATTATGACGTCACAGTATGTGATGACATCATAATTAGTATGCACTATGGCGTCACAATGTATTATGACGTCATAATGTATCCGCATTATGATATCACAATATATTATGAGAGCGCAATTTGCAGGTTTTATGACCAATTTCGCTTACCCCAATTTGTGTCACATCTACTGGAGCATCATGAGCATGTATTATGACGTCACAGTATATGATGACATCATAATTAGTATGCACCATGACGTCACAATGTATTATGACGTCATAATGTATCCGCATTATGACATCACAATATATTATGAGAGCGCAATTTGCACGTTTTATGACCAATTTTGCTTACCCCAATTTGTGTCACATCTACTGGAGCATCATGAGCATGTATTATGACGTCACAGTATATGATAACATCATAATTAGTATACACAATGTCGTCACAATGTATTATGACGTCATAATGTATCCACATTATGACATCACAATATATTATGAGAGCGCAACATGCAGGTATTATGAGCAATTTCTCTTACCCCAATTTGTGTCACATCTACTGGAGCATCATGAGCATGTATTATGACGTCACAGTACATGATGACATCATAAGTAGTATGCACTATGACGTCACAATGTATTATGAGGACATAATGTATCCGCATTATGACATTACAATATATTATGAGAGCGCAATTTGCAGGTATTATGAGCAATTTCTCTTACCCCAATTTGTGTCACATCTACTGGATCATCATGAGCATGTATTATGACGTCACAGTATATGATGACATCATAATTAGTATGCAGTATGACGTCACAATATATTATGACGTCATAATGTATCTGCATTATGATATCACAATATATTATGAGAGCGCAACATGCAGGTATTATGAGCAATTTCTCTTACCACAATTTGTGTCACATCTACTGGAGCATCATGAGCATGTATTATGACGTCACAATATATGATGACATCATAATTAGTATGCACTATGACGTCACAATGTATTATGACGTCATAATGTATCCGCATTATGACATCACAATATATTATGAGAGCGCAATTTGTAGGTTTTATGATCAATTTCGCTTAACCCAATTTGTGTCACATCTACTGGAGGATCATGAGCATGTATTATGACGTCACAGTATATGATGACATCATAATTAGTATGCAGCATGACATCACAATGTATTATGACGTCATAATTTTTCCGCATTATGACATCACAATATATTATGAGAGCACCATTTGCAGATATTATGAGCAATTTCTCTGCCCCAATTTGTGTCACATCTACTGGAGCATCATGAGCATGTATTATGACGTCACAGTATATGATGACATCATAATTAGTATGCACTATGATGACACAATGTATTATGACGTCATAATGTATCCGCATTATGACATCACAATATATTATGAGAGCGCAATTTGCAGATTTTATGAGCAATTTCTCTTACCCCAATTTCTGTCACATCTACTGGAGCATCATGAGCATGTATTATGACGTCACAGTATATGATGACATCATAATTAGTATGCACTATGACGTCACAATGTATTATGACGTCATAATGTATCCGCATTATGATATCACAATATATTATGAGAGCGCAATTTGCAGGTTTTTTGACCAATTAAGCTTACCCCAATTTGTGTCACATTTACTGGAGCATCATGACCATGTATTATGACGTCACAGTATATGATGACATCATAATTAGTATGCACTATGACGTCACAATGTATTATGACGTCATAATGTATCCGCATTATGACATCACAATATATTATGAGAGCGCAACATGCAGGATTTATGAGCAATTTCGATTACCCAAATTTGTGTCACATTTACTGGAGCATCATGAGCATGTATTATGACGTCACAGTATATGATGACATCATAATTAGTATGCAGTATGATGTCACAATGTAGTATTACGTCATAATGTATCCGCATTATGACATCACAATATATTATGAGAGCGCAACAGGCAGGTATTATGAGCAATTTCTCTTACCCCAATTTGTGTCACATCTACGGGAGCATCATGAGCATGTATTATGATGTCACAGTATATGATGACATCATAATTAGTATGCACTATGACGTCACAATGTATTATGACGTTATAATGTATCCGCATTATGACATCACAATATATTATGAGAGCGCAATTTGCAGGTTTTATGACCAATTTCGCTTACCCCAATTTGTGTCACATCTACTGGAGCATCATGAGCATGTATTATGATGTCACAGTAAATGAAGACATCATAATTAGTATGCACTATGACGTCACAATGTACTATGACGTCATAATGTATCCGCCTTATGACATCACAATATATTATGAGAGCGCAACATGCAGGAATTATGAGCAATTTCGATTACCCCAATTTGTGTCACATCTACTGGAGCATCATGACCATGTATTATGACATCACAGTATATGATGACATCATAATTAGTATGCACTATGACGTCACAATCTATTTTGACGTCATAATGTATCCGCATTATGTCATCACAATATATTATGAGAGCACAATTTGCAGGTTTTATGACCAATTTCGCTTACCCCAATTTGTGTCACATCTACTGGAGCATCATGAGCATGTATTATGACGTCACAGTATATGATGACAGCATAATTAGTATGCACTATGACGTCACAATATATTATGACGTCATAATGTATCCGCATTATGACATCACAATATATTATGAGAGCGCAATTTGCAGGTTTTATGACCGATTTCGCTTACCACAATTTATGTCACATCTACTGGAGCATCATGAGCATGTATTATGTCATCACTGTATATGATGACATCATAATTAGTATGCACTATAACGTCACAATATATTATGACGTCATAATGTATCCGCATTATGACGTCACAATATATTATGAGAGTGCTATTTGCAGGTTTTAAGACCAATTTCGCTTACCCCAATTTGTGTCACATCTACTGGAGCATCATGAGCATGTATTATGACGTCACAGTATATGATGACATCATAATGCGTATGCACTATGACGTCACAATGTATTATGACGTCATAATGTATCCACATTATGACATCACCATATATTATTAGAGCGCAACATGCAGGTATTATGAGCAATTTCTCTAACCCCAATTTGTGTCACATGTACTGGAGCATCATGAGCATGTATTATGACGTCACAGTATATGATGACATCATAAGTAGTATGCACTATGACGTCACAATGTATTATGACGACATAATGTATCCGCATTATGACATCACAATATATTATGAGAGCGCAATTTGCAGGTATTATGAGCAATTTCTCTTACCCCAATTTGTGTCACATCTACTGGAGCATCATGAGCATTTATTATGATGTCACAGTATATGATGACATCATAATTAGTATGCAGTATGACGTCACAATGTATTATGACGTCATAATGTATCCGCATTATGATATCACAATATATTATGAGAGCGCAACATGCAGGTATTATGAGCAATTTCTCTTACCACAATTTGTGTCACATCTACTGGAGCATCATGAGCATGTATTATGACGGCAGAGTATATGATGACATCTTAATTAGTATGCACTATGACGTCACAATGTACTATGACGTCATAATGTATCCGCATTATGACATCACAATATATTATGAGAGCGCAATTTGCAGGTTTATGAGCAATTTCTCTTACCACAATTTTTGTCACATCTACTGGAGCATCATGAGCATGTATTATGACGTCACAGTATATGATGACATCATAATTAGTAAGCACTATGACGTCACAATGTATTGTGACGTCATAATGTATCCGCATAATGACATCACAATATATTATGAGAGCGCAACTTGCAGGTATTATGAGCAATTTCTCTTACCCCAGTTTGTGTCACATCTACTGGAGCATCATGAGCATGTATTATGACGTCACAGTATATGATGACGTCATAATTAGTATGCACTATGACGTCACATTGTATTATGACGTCATAATGAATCCGCATTATGACATCACAATATATTATGAGAGCGCAACATGCAGGTATTATGAGCAATTTCTCTTACCCCAATTTGTGTCACATCTACTGTAGCATCATGAGCATGTATTATGACCTTACAGTATATGATGACATCATAATTAGTATGCACTATGACGACACAATGTATTATGAAATCATAATGAATCCGCATTATGACATCACAATATATTATGAGAGCGCAATTTGCAGGTTTTATGACAAATTTCGCTTACCCCAATTTGTGTCACATCTTCTGGAGCATCATGAGCATGTATTATCACGTCACAGTATATGATGGCATCATAATTATTATGCACTATGACGTCACAAGGTATTATGACGTCATAATGTATCCGCATTACGACATGACAATATATTATGAGAGCGCAACATGCAGGTATTATGAGCAATTTCTCTTACCCCAATTTGTGTCACAACTACTGGAGCATCATGAGCATGTATTATGACGTCACAGTATATGATGACATCATAATTAGTATACACTATGACGTCACAATGTATTATGATGTCATATTGTATCCGCATTATGACATCACAATATAGTATGAGAGCGCAATTTGCAGTTTTTATGACCAATTTCGCTTACCCCAATTTGTGTCACATCTACTGGAGCATCATGAGCATGTATTATGACGTCACAGTATATGATGACATCATAATTAGTATGTACTATGACGTCACAATATATTATGACGTCATAATGTATCCGCATTATGACATCACAATATATTATGAGAGCGCAACATGCAGGTAATATGAGCAATTTCTCTTTCCCCAATTTGTGTCACATCTACTGGAGCATCATGAGCATGTATTATGACGTCACAGTATATGATGACATCATAATTGGTATGCACTAGGACGTCACAATGTATTATGAGGTCATAATGTATCCGCATTATGACATCACAATATATTATGAGAGCGCAATTTGCAGGTTTTATGTCCAATTTCGCTTACCCCAATTTGTGTCACATCTACTGGAGCATCATGAGCATGTATTATGACATCAAAGTATATGATGACATCATAATTACTATGCACTATGACGTCACAATGTATTATGACGTCATAATGTATCCGCATTATGACATCACAATATATTATGAGAGCGCAACATGCAGGTATCATGAGCAATTTCTCTTACCCCAATTTGTGTCACATCTACTGGAGCATCATGAGCATGTATTATGATGTCACAGTATATGATGACATCATAATTAGTATGCACTATGATGTCACAATGTATTATGACGTCATAAAGTATCCGCATTATGACATCACAATATAGTATGAGAGCGCAATTTGCAGTTTTCATGAGCAATTTCTCTTACCCCAATTTGTGTCACATCTACTGGAGCATCATGAGCATGTATTATGATGTCACAGTATATGATGACATCATAATTAGTATGCACTATGACGTCACAATGTATTATGACGTCATAATGTATCCGCATTATGATATCACAATATATTATGAGAGCGCAATTTGCAGGTTTTATGACCAATTAAGCTTACCCCAATTTGTGTCACATCTACTGGAGCATCATGAGCATGTATTATGACGTCACAGTATATGATGACATCATAATTAGTATGCACTATGACGTCACAATGTATTATGATGACATAATGTATCCGCATTATGACATCACAATATATTATGAGAGCGCAACATGCAGGAATTATGAGCAATTTCGATTACCCCAATTTGTGTCACATCTACTGGAGCATCATGAGCATGTATTATGCCGTCACAGTATATGATGACATCATAATTAGTATGCAGTATGATGTCACAATGTATTATGACGTCATAATGTATCTGCATTATGACATCACAATGTATTATGAGAGCGCAATTTGCAGTTTTCATGACCAATTTCGCTTACCCCAATTTGTGTCACATCTACTGGAGCATCATGAGCATGTATTAGGACGTCACAGTATATGATGACATCATAATTAGTATGCACTAGGACGTCACAATGTATTATGACGTCATAATATATCCGCATTATGACATCACAATATATTATGAGAGCGCAACATGCAGGTATTATGAGCAATTTCTCTTACCCCAATTTGTGTCACATCTACTGGAGCATCATGAGCATGTATTATGACGTCACAGTATATGATGACATCATAATTAGTATGCACCATGACGTCACAATGTATTATGACGTCATAATGTATCCGCATTAAGACATCACAATATATTATGAGAGCGCAATTTGCAGATTTTATGAGCAATTTCTCTTACCCCAATTTGTGTCACATCTACTGGAGCATCATGAGCATTTATTATGACGTCACAGTATATGATGACATCATAATTAGTATGCACTATGACGTCACAATGTATTATGACGTCATAATGTATCTGCATTATGATATCACAATATATTATGAGAGCGCAATATGCAGGTTTTATGACCAATTTCGCTTACCCCAATTTGTGTCACATCTACTGGAGCATCATGAGCATGTATTATGACGTCACAGTATATGATGACATCATAATTAGTATGCACTATGACGTCACAATGTATTATGACGTCATAATGTATCCGCATTGTGACATCACAATATATTATGAGAGCGCAACATGCAGGAATTATGACCAATTTCGATTACCCCAATTTGTGTCACATCTACTGGAGCATCATGAGCATGTATTATGACGTCACAGTATATGATGACATCATAATTAGTATGCAACATGACATCACAATGTATTATGACGTCATAATGTATCCGCATTATGACATCACAATATATTATGAGAGCGCAACATGCAGGTATTATGAGCAATTTCTCTTACCCCAATTTGTGTCACATCTACTGGAGCGTCATGAGCATGAATTATGACGTCACAGTATATGATGACATCATAATTAGTATGCACTATGATGTCACAATGTATTATGACATCATAATGTATCCGCATTATGACATCACAATATATTATGAGAGCGCAACATGCAGGTATTATGAGCAATTTCTCTTACCCCAATTTGTTTCACATCTACTGGAGCATCATGAGCATGTATTATGACGTCACAGTATATGATCACATCATAATTAGTATGCAGTATGACGTCACAATATATTATGACGTCATAATGTATCCGCATTATGACATCACAATATATTATGAGAGCGCAACATGCAGGTATTATGAGCAATTACTCTTACCCCAATTTGTGTCACATCTACTGGAGCATCATGAGCATGTATTATGACGTCACAGTATATGATGACACTATAATTAGTATGCACTATGACGTCACAATGCATTATGACGTCATAATGTATCCGCATTATGACATCACAATACATTATGAGAGCGCAACATGCAGGTATTATGAGCAATTTCTCTTACCCCAATTTGTGTCACATCTACTGGAGCATCATGAGCATGTATTATGACATCACAGTATATGATGACATCATAATTATTATGCAGTATGATGTCACAATGTATTATGACGTCATAATGTATCCGCATTATGACATCACAATATATTATGAGAGCGCAACATGCAGGTATTATGAGCAAATTCTCTTACCCCAATTTGTGTCACATCTACTGGAGCATCATGAGCATGTATTATGACGTCACAGTATATGATGACATCATAATTAGTAAGCACTATGACGTCACAATGTATTGTGACGTCATAATGTATCCGCATTATGACATCACAATATATGATGAGATCGCAATTTGCAGGTATTGTGACACATTTCTCTTACCCCAATTTGTGTCACATCTAGTGGAGCGTCATGAGCATGTATGATGACGTCAGAGTATATGATGACATCATAATTAGTATGCAGTATGGTGTCACAATGTATTATGACGTCATAATGTATCCGCATTATGGCATCACAATATATTTTGAGAGCGCAATTTGCAGGTATTATGAGCAATTTCTCTTAACCCAATTTGTGTCACATCTACTGGAGCATCATGACCATGTATTATGACATCACAGTATATGATGACATCATAATTAGTATGCACTATGACGTCACAATGTATTATGACGTCATAATGTATCCGCATTATGACATCACAATATATTATGAGAGCGCAATTTGCAGATTTTATGACCAATTTCGCTGCCCCAATTTGTGTCACATCTACTGGAGCATCATGAGCATGTATTATGACGTCACAGTATATGATGACATCATAATTAGTATGCAATATGACGTCACAATGTATTATGACGTCATAATGTTTCCGCATTATGACATCACATTATATTATGAGAGCGCAACAGGCAGGTATTATGAGCAATTTCTCTTACCCCAATTTGTGTCACATCTACTGGAGCATCATGAGCATGTATTATGACATCACAGTATATGATGACATCATAATTAGTATGCACTATGACGTCACAATGTATTATGACGTCATAATATACCCGCATTATGACATCACAATATATTAAGAGAGCGCAACATGCAGGTATCATGAGCAATTTCTCTTACACCAATTTGTGTCACATCTACTGGAGCATCATGAGCATGTATTATGACGTCACAGTATATGATGACATCATAATTATTATGCACTATGACGTCACAATGTATTATGACGTCATAATGTATCCGCATTATGACATCACAATATATTAGGAGAGCGCAACATGCAGGTATTATGAGCAATTTCTCTTACCCCAATTTGTGTCACATCTACTGGAGCATCATGAGCATGTATTATGACGTCACAGTATATGATGACATCATAATTAGTATGCACTATGACGTCACAATGTATTATGACGTCATAATGTATCCGCATTATGACATCACAATATATTATGAGAGCGGAATTTGCAGGTTTTATGACCAATTTCGCTTACCCCAATTTGTGTCACATCTACTGGAGCGTAATGAGCATGTATTATGACGTCACAGTATATGATGACATCATAATTAGTATGCACTATGATGTCACAATGTATTATGACGTCATAATGTATCCGCATTATGACATCACAATATATTATGAGAGCGCAACATGAAGGTATTATGAGCAATTTCTCTTACCCCAATTTGTGTCACATCTACTGGAGCATCATGAGCAAGTATTATGACGTCACAGTATATGATGACATCATAATTAGTATGCACTATGACGTCACAATGTATTATGACGTCATAATGTATCCGCATTATGACATCACAATATATTATGAGAGCGCAACATGCAGGTATTATGAGCAATTTCTCTTACCCCAATTTGTGTCACATCTACTGGAGCATCATGAGCATGTATTATGACATCACAGTATATGATGACATCATAATTAGTATGCACTATGACGTCACAATGTATTATGACGTCATAATGTATCCGCATTATGACATCACAATATATTATTAGAGCGCAATTTGCAGGTTTTATGACCAATTTCGCTTACCCCAATTTGTGTCAAATCTACTGGAGCATCATGAGCATGTATTATGACGTCACAGTATATGATGACATCATAATTAGTATGCAGTATGACGTCACAATGTATTATGACGTCATAATGTATCCGCATTATGACATCACAATATATTATGAGAGCGCAACATGCAGGTTTTATGAGCAATTTCTCTTACCCCAATTTGTTTCACATCTTCTGGAGCATCATGAGCATGTATTATGACGTCACAGTATATGATGACATCATAATTAGTATGCACTATGACGTCACAATGTATTATGACGTCATAATGTATCCGCATTATGACATCACAATATATTATGAGAGCGCAACATGCAGGTATTATGAGCAATTTCTCTTACCCCAATTTGTTTCACATCTTCTGGAGCATCATAAGCATGTATTATTATGTCACAGTATATGATGACATCATAATTAGTATGCACTATGACGTCACAATGTATTATGACGTCATAATGTATCCGCATTATGACATCACAATATATTATGAGAGCGCAAATTGCAGGTTTTATGACTATTTTCGATTACCACAATTTGTGTCACATCTACTGGAGCATCATGAGCATGTATTATGACGTCACAGTATATGATGACATCATAATTAGTATGCACTATGACGTCACAATGTATTATGACGTCATAATGTATCCGCATTATGACATCACAATATATTATGAGAGCGCAACATGCAGGTATTATGAGCAACTTCTCTTACCCCAATTTGTGTCACATCTACTGGAGCATCATGAGCATGTATTATGACGTCACAGTATATGATGACATCATAATTAGTATGCACTATGACGTCACAATGTATTATGACGTCATAATGTATCCGCATTATGACATCACAATATATTATGAGAGCGCAACATGCAGGTATTATGAGCAATTTCTCT
Organism: Aotus nancymaae; assembly: GCF_030222135.1. Lineage (NCBI taxonomy): Eukaryota > Metazoa > Chordata > Mammalia > Primates > Aotidae > Aotus > Aotus nancymaae. The sequence continues at coordinate 7,288,045 of NW_026988481.1, read as the reverse complement.
TACCCCAATTTGTTTCACATCTTCTGGAGCATCATAAGCATGTATTATGATGTCACAGTATATGATGACATCATAATTAGTATGCACTATGCCGTCACAATGTATTATGACGTCATAATGTATCCACATTATGACATCACAATATATTATGAGAGCGCAATTTGCAGGTTTTATGACCAATTTCGCTTACCCCAATTTGTGTCACATCTACTGCAGCGTAATGAGCATGTATTATGATGTCACAGTATATGATGACATCATAATTAGTGTGCAGTATGATGTCACAATGTATTATGACGTCATAATGTATCCGCATTATGACATCACAATATATTATGAGAGCGCAACATGCAGGTATTATGAGCAATTTCTCTTACCCCAATTTGTGTCACATCTACTGGAGCATCATGATCATGTATTATGACGTCACAGTATATGATGACATCATAATTAGTATGCACTATGACGTCACAATGTATTATGACGTCATAATGTATCCGCATTATGACATCACAATATATTATGAGAGCGCAACATGCAGGTATTATGAGCAATTTCTCTTACCCCAATTTGTGTCACATCTACTGGAGCATCATGAGCATGTATTATGACATCACAGTAAATGATGACATCATTATTAGTATGCACTATGACGTTACAATGTATTATGACGTCATAATGTATCCGCATTATGACATCACAATATATTATGAGAGCGCAATTTGCAGGTTTTATGACCAATTTCGCTTACCCCAATTTGTGTCAAATCTACTGGAGCATCATGAGCATGTATTATGACGTCACAGTATGTGATGACATCATAATTAGTATGCACTATGACGTCACAATGTATTATGACGTCATAATGTATCCGCATTATGACATCACAATATATTAGGAGAGCGCAACATGCAGGTATTATGAGCAATTTCTCTTACCCCAATATGTTTCACATCTTCTGGAGCATCATAAGCATGTATTATGATGTCACAGTATATGATGACATCATAATTAGTATGCACTATGCCGTCACAATGTATTATGACGTCATAATGTATCCACATTATGACATCACAATATATTATGAGAGCGGAATTTGCAGGTTTTATGACCAATTTCGCTTACCCCAATTTGTGTCACATCTACTGGAGCGTAATGAGCATCTATTATGACGTCACAGTATACGATGACATCATAATTAGTATGCACTATGATGTCACAATGTATTATGACGTCATAATGTATCCGCATTATGACATCACAATATATTATGAGAGCGCAACATGAAGGTATTATGAGCAATTTCTCTTACCCCAATTTGTGTCACATCTACTGGAGCATCATGAGCATGTATTATGACGTCACAGTATATGATGACATCATAATTAGTATGCACTATGACGTCACAATGTATTATGACGTCATAATGTATCCGCATTATGACATCACAATATATTTTGAGAGCGCAACATGCAGGTATTATGAGCAATTTCTCTTACCCCAATTTGTGTCACATCTACTGGAGCATCATGAGCATGTATTATGACATCACAGTATACGATGACATCATAATTAGTATGCACTATGACGTCACAATATATTATGACGTCATAATGTATCCGCATTATGACATCACAATATAATATGAGAGCGCAATTTGCAGGTTTTATGACCAATTTCGCTTACCCAAATTTGTGTCAAATCTACTGGAGCATCATGAGCATGTATTATGACGTCACAGTATATGATGACATCATAATTAGTATGCAGTATGACGTCACAATGTATTATGACGTCATAATGTATCCGCATTATGACATCACAATATATTATGAGAGCGCAACATGCAGGTTTTATGAGCAATTTCTCTTACCCCAATTTGTTTCACATCTTCTGGAGCATCATGAGCATGTATTATGACGTCACAGTATATGATGACATCATAATTAGTATGCACTATGACGTCACAATGTATTATGACGTCATAATGTATCCGCATTATGACATCACAATATATTATGAGAGCGCAACTTGCAGGTTTTATGACTATTTTCGATTACCACAATTTGTGTCACATCTACTGGAGCATCATGAGCATGTATTATGACGTCACAGTATATGATGACATCATAATTAGTATGCACTATGACGTCACAATGTATTATGACGTCATAATGTATCCGCATTATGACATCACAATATATTATGAGAACGCAACATGCAGGTATTATGAGCAACTTCTCTTACCCCAATTTGTGTCACATCTACTGGAGCATCATGAGCATGTATTTTGACGTCACAGTATATGATGACATCATAATTAGTATGCACTATGACGTCACAATGTATTATTACGTCATAATGTATCCGCATTATGACATCACAATATATTATGAGAGCGCAACATGCAGGTATTATGAGCAATTTCTCTTACCCCAATTTGTTTCACATCTTCTGGAGCATCATAAGCATGTATTATGATGTCACAGTATATGATGACATCATAATTAGTATGCACTATGCCGTCACAATGTATTATGACGTCATAATGTATCCACATTATGACATCACAATATATTATGAGAGCGCAATTTGCAGGTTTTATGACCAATTTCGCTTACCCCAATTTGTGTCACATCTACTGGAGCGTAATGAGCATGTATTATGATGTCACAGTATATGATGACATCATAATTAGTGTGCAGTATGATGTCACAATGTATTATGACGTCATAATGTATCCGCATTATGACATCACAATATATTATGAGAGCGCAACATGCAGGTATTATGAGCAATTTCTCTTACCCCAATTTGTGTCACATCTACTGGAGCATCATGATCATGTATTATGACGTCACAGTATATGATGACATCATAATTAGTATGCACTATGACGTCACAATGTATTATGACGTCATAATGTATCCGCATTATGACATCACAATATATTATGAGAGCGCAACATGCAGGTATTATGAGCAATTTCTCTTACCCCAATTTGTGTCACATCTACTGGAGCATCATGAGCATGTATTATGACATCACAGTATATGATGACATCATTATTAGTATGCACTATGACGTCACAATGTATTATGACGTCATAATGTATCCGCATTATGACATCACAATATATTATGAGAGCGCAATTTGCAGGTTTTATGACCAATTTCGCTTACCCCAATTTGTGTCAAATCTACTGGAGCATCATGAGCATGTATTATGACGTCACAGTATGTGATGACATCATAAGTAGTATGCACTATGACGTTACAATGTATTATGACGTCATAATGTATCCGCATTATGACCTCACAATATATTATGAGAGCGCAACATGCAGGTATTATGACCAATTTCTCTTACCGCAATTTGTTTCACATCTTCTGGAGCATCATAAGCATGTATTATGATGTCACCGTATATGATGACATCATAATTAGTATGCACTATGCCGTCACAATGTATTATGACGTCATAATGTATCCAAATTATGACATCACAATATATTATGAGAGCGCAATTTGCAGGTTTTATGACCAATTTCGCTTACCCCAATTTGTGTCACATCTACTGGAGCGTAATGAGCATGTATTATGACGTCACAGTATATGATGACATCATAATTAGCATGCAGTATGATGTCACAATGTATTATGATGTCATAATGCCTCCGCATTATGACATCACAATATATTATGAGAGCGCAACATGCAGGTATTATGAGCAATTTCTCTTACCCCAATTTGTGTCACATCTATTGGAGCATCATGAGCATGTATTATGACGTCACAGTATACGATGACATCATAATTTGTATGCACTATGACGTCACAATGTATTATGACGTCATAATGTATCCGCATTATGACATCACAATATATTATGAGAGCGCAACATGCAGGTATTATGAGCAATTACTCTTACCCCAATTTGTGTCACATCTACTGGAGCATCATGAGCATGTATTATGACATCACAGTATATGATGACATCATAATTAGTATGCACTATGACGTTACAATGTATTATGACGTCATAATGTATCCGCATTATGACATCACAATATATTATGAGAGCGCAATTTGCAGGTTTTATGACCAATTTCGCTTACCCCAATTTGTGTCAAATCTACTGGAGCATCATGAGCATGTATTATGACGTCACAGTATATGATGACATCATAATTAGTATGCACTATGACGTCACAATGTATTATGACGTCATAATGTATCCGCTTTATGATATCACAATATATTATGAGAGCGCAACATGCAGGTATTATGAGCAATTTCTCTTACCCCAATTTGTGTCACATCTACTGGAGCATCATGAGCATGTATTATGACGTCACAGTATATGATGACATCATAATTAGTATGCACTATGACGTCACAATGTATTATGACGTCATAATGTTTCCGCATTATGACATCACAATATATTATGAGAGCGCAACATGCAGGTATTATGAGCAATTTCTCTTATCCCAATTTTTTTCACATCTTCTGGAGCATCATAAGCATGTATTATGATGTCACAGTATATGATGACATCATAATTAGTATGCACTATGCAGTCACAATGTATTATGATGTCATAATGTATCCACATTATGACAACACAATATATTATGAGAGCGCAATTTGCAGGTATTATGAGCAATTTCGCTTACCCCAATTTGTGTCACATCTACTGGAGCGTAATGAGCATGTATTATGACGTCACAGTATATGATGACATCATAATTAGTATGCAGTATGATGTCACAATGTATTATGACGTCATAATGTATCCGAATTATGACATCACAATATATTATGAGAGCGCAACATGCAGGTATTATGAGCAATTTTTTTTACCCCAATTTGTGTCACATCTACTGGAGCATCATGAGCATGTATTATGACATCACAGTATATGATGACATCATAATTAGTATGCACTATGACGTCACAATGTATTATGACGTCATAATGTATCCGCATTATGACATCACAATATATTATGAGAGCGCAACATGCAGGTATTATGAGCAATTTCTCTTACCCCAATTTGTTTCACATCTTCTGGAGCATCATAAGCATGTATTATGATGTCACAGTATATGATGACATCATAATTAGTATGCAGTATCCCGTCACAATGTATTATGACGTCATAATGTATCCACATTATGACATCACAATATATTATGAGAGCGCAATTTGCAGGTTTTAAGACCAATTTCGCTTACCCCAATTTGTGTCAAATCTACTGGAGCATCATGAGCATGTATTATGACGTCACAGTATATGATGACATCATAAATAGTATGTAGTATGATGTCACAATGTATTATGACGTCATAATGTATCCGCATTATGACATCACAATATATTATGAGAGCGCAACATGCAGGTTTTATGATCAATTTCTCTTACCCCAATTTGTGTCACATCTACTGGAGCATCATGAGCATGTATTATGACGTCACAGTATATGATGATATCATAATTAGTATGCAGTATGACGTCAAAATGTATTATGACGTCACAATGTATCCGCATTATGACATCACAATATATTATGAGAGCGCAATTTGCAGGTTTTATGACCAATTTCGCTTACCCCAATTCGTGTCACATCTACTGTAGCATCATGAGCATGTATTATGACGTCACATTATATGATGAAATCATAATTAGTATGCAGTATGACGTCACAATGTGTTATGACGTCATAATGTATCCGCATTATGACATAACAATATATTATGAGAGCTCAATTTGCAGGTTTTATGACCAATTTCTCTTACCCCAATTTGTTTCACATTTACTGGAGCATGATGAGCATGTATTATGACGTCACAGTATATGATGATATCATAATTAGTATGCAGTATGACGTCAAAATGTATTATGACGTCACAATGTATCCGCATTATGACATCACAATATATTATGAGAGCGCAACATTCAGTTATTATGAGCAATTTCTCTTACCCCAATTTGTGTCACATCTACTTGAGCATCATTAGGATGTATTATGATGGCACAGTATATGATGACATCATAATTAGTATGCACTATGACGTCACAATGTATTATGACGTCATAATGTATCCGCATTATGACATCACAATATATTATGAGAGCGCAACATGCAGGTATTATGAGCAATTTCTCTTACCCCAATTTGTGTCACATCTACTGGAGCATCATGAGCATGTATTATGACATCACAGTATATGATGACATCATTATTAGTATGCATTATGACGTCACAATGTATTATGACGTCATAATGTATCCGCATTATGACATCACAATATATTATGAGAGCGCAATTTGCAGGTTTTATGACCAATTTCGCTTACCCCAATTTGTGTCAAATCTACTGGAGCATCATGAGCATGTATTATGACGTCACAGTATGTGATGACATCATAAGTAGTATGCACTATGACGTTACAATGTATTATGACGTCATAATGTATCCGCATTATGACCTCACAATATATTATGAGAGCGCAACATGCAGGTATTATGAGCAATTTCTCTTACCCCAATTTGTTTCACATCTTCTGGAGCATCATAAGCATGTATTATGATGTCACCGTATATGATGACATCATAATTAGTATGCGCTATGCCGTCACAATGTATTATGACGTCATAATGTATCCAAATTATGACATCACAATATATTATGAGAGCGCAATTTGCAGGTTTTATGACCAATTTCGCTTACCCCAATTTGTGTCACATCTACTGGAGCGTAATGAGCATGTATTATGACGTCACAGTATATGATGACATCATAATTAGTATGCAGTATGATGTCACAATGTATTATGATGTCATAATGCCTCCGCATTATGACATCACAATATATTATGAGAGCGCAACATGCAGGTATTATGAGCAATTTCTCTTACCCCAATTTGTGTCACATCTATTGGAGCATCATGAGCATGTATTATGACGTCACAGTATACGATGACATCATAATTAGTATGCACTATGACGTCACAATGTATTATGACGTCATAATGTATCCGCATTATGACATCACAATATATTATGAGAGCGCAACATGCAGGTATTATGAGCAATTACTCTTACCCCAATTTGTGTCACATCTACTGGAGCATCATGAGCATGTATTATGACATCACAGTATATGATGACATCATAATTAGTATGCACTATGACGTTACAATGTATTATGACGTCATAATGTATCCGCATTATGACATCACAATATATTATGAGAGCGCAATTTGCAGGTTTTATGACCAATTTCGCTTACCCCAATTTGTGTCAAATCTACTGGAGCATCATGAGCATGTATTATGACGTCACAGTATATGATGACATCATAATTAGTATGCACTATGACGTCACAATGTATTATGACGTCATAATGTATCCGCTTTATGATATCACAATATATTATGAGAGCGCAACATGCAGGTATTATGAGCAATTTCTCTTACCCCAATTTGTGTCACATCTACTGGAGCATCATGAGCATGTATTATGACGTCACAGTATATGATGACATCATAATTAGTATGCACTATGACGTCACAATGTATTATGACGTCATAATGTTTCCGCATTATGACATCACAATATATTATGAGAGCGCAACATGCAGGTATTATGAGCAATTTCTCTTACCCCAATTTTTTTCACATCTTCTGGAGCATCATAAGCATGTATTATGATGTCACAGTATATGATGACATCATAATTAGTATGCACTATGCAGTCACAATGTATTATGATGTCATAATGTATCCACATTATGACAACACAATATATTATGAGAGCGCTATTTGCAGGTATTATGAGCAATTTCGCTTACCCCAATTTGTGTCACATCTACTGGAGCGTAATGAGCATGTATTATGACGTCACAGTATATGATGACATCATAATTAGTATGCAGTATGATGTCACAATGTATTATGACGTCATAATGTATCCGAATTATGACATCACAATATATTATGAGAGCGCAACATGCAGGTATTATGAGCAATTTTTTTTACCCCAATTTGTGTCACATCTACTGGAGCATCATGAGCATGTATTATGACATCACAGTATATGATGACATCATAATTAGTATGCACTATGACGTCACAATGTATTATGACGTCATAATGTATCCGCATTATGACATCACAATATATTATGAGAGCGCAACATGCAGGTTTTATGATCAATTTCTCTTACCCCAATTTGTGTCACATCTACTGGAGCATCATGAGCATGTATTATGACGTCACAGTATATGATGATATCATAATTAGTATGCAGTATGACGTCAAAATGTATTATGACGTCACAATGTATCCGCATTATGACATCACAATATATTATGAGAGCGCAATTTGCAGGTTTTATGACCAATTTCGCTTACCCCAATTCGTGTCACATCTACTGTAGCATCATGAGCATGTATTATGACGTCACATTATATGATGAAATCATAATTAGTATGCAGTATGACGTCACAATGTGTTATGACGTCATAATGTATCCGCATTATGACATAACAATATATTATGAGAGCTCAATTTGCAGGTTTTATGACCAATTTCTCTTACCCCAATTTGTTTCACATTTACTGGAGCATGATGAGCATGTATTATGACGTCACAGTATATGATGATATCATAATTAGTATGCAGTATGACGTCAAAATGTATTATGACGTCACAATGTATCCGCATTATGACATCACAATATATTATGAGAGCGCAACATTCAGTTATTATGAGCAATTTCTCTTACCCCAATTTGTGTCACATCTACTTGAGCATCATTAGGATGTATTATGATGGCACAGTATATGATGACATCATAATTAGTATGCACTATGACGTCACAATGTATTATGACGTCATAATGTATCCGCATTATGACATCACAATATATTATGAGAGCGCAACATGCAGGTATTATGAGCAATTTCTCTTACCCCAATTTGTGTCACATCTACTGGAGCATCATGAGCATGTATTATGACATCACAGTATATGATGACATCATTATTAGTATGCATTATGACGTCACAATGTATTATGACGTCATAATGTATCCGCATTATGACATCACAATATATTATGAGAGCGCAATTTGCAGGTTTTATGACCAATTTCGCTTACCCCAATTTGTGTCAAATCTACTGGAGCATCATGAGCATGTATTATGACGTCACAGTATGTGATGACATCATAAGTAGTATGCACTATGACGTTACAATGTATTATGACGTCATAATGTATCCGCATTATGACCTCACAATATATTATGAGAGCGCAACATGCAGGTATTATGAGCAATTTCTCTTACCCCAATTTGTTTCACATCTTCTGGAGCATCATAAGCATGTATTATGATGTCACCGTATATGATGACATCATAATTAGTATGCGCTATGCCGTCACAATGTATTATGACGTCATAATGTATCCAAATTATGACATCACAATATATTATGAGAGCGCAATTTGCAGGTTTTATGACCAATTTCGCTTACCCCAATTTGTGTCACATCTACTGGAGCGTAATGAGCATGTATTATGACGTCACAGTATATGATGACATCATAATTAGTATGCAGTATGATGTCACAATGTATTATGATGTCATAATGCCTCCGCATTATGACATCACAATATATTATGAGAGCGCAACATGCAGGTATTATGAGCAATTTCTCTTACCCCAATTTGTGTCACATCTATTGGAGCATCATGAGCATGTATTATGACGTCACAGTATACGATGACATCATAATTAGTATGCACTATGACGTCACAATGTATTATGACGTCATAATGTATCCGCATTATGACATCACAATATATTATGAGAGCGCAACATGCAGGTATTATGAGCAATTACTCTTACCCCAATTTGTGTCACATCTACTGGAGCATCATGAGCATGTATTATGACATCACAGTATATGATGACATCATAATTAGTATGCACTATGACGTTACAATGTATTATGACGTCATAATGTATCCGCATTATGACATCACAATATATTATGAGAGCGCAATTTGCAGGTTTTATGACCAATTTCGCTTACCCCAATTTGTGTCAAATCTACTGGAGCATCATGAGCATGTATTATGACGTCACAGTATATGATGACATCATAATTAGTATGCACTATGACGTCACAATGTATTATGACGTCATAATGTATCCGCTTTATGATATCACAATATATTATGAGAGCGCAACATGCAGGTATTATGAGCAATTTCTCTTACCCCAATTTGTGTCACATCTACTGGAGCATCATGAGCATGTATTATGACGTCACAGTATATGATGACATCATAATTAGTATGCACTATGACGTCACAATGTATTATGACGTCATAATGTTTCCGCATTATGACATCACAATATATTATGAGAGCGCAACATGCAGGTATTATGAGCAATTTCTCTTACCCCAATTTTTTTCACATCTTCTGGAGCATCATAAGCATGTATTATGATGTCACAGTATATGATGACATCATAATTAGTATGCACTATGCAGTCACAATGTATTATGATGTCATAATGTATCCACATTATGACAACACAATATATTATGAGAGCGCTATTTGCAGGTATTATGAGCAATTTCGCTTACCCCAATTTGTGTCACATCTACTGGAGCGTAATGAGCATGTATTATGACGTCACAGTATATGATGACATCATAATTAGTATGCAGTATGATGTCACAATGTATTATGACGTCATAATGTATCCGAATTATGACATCACAATATATTATGAGAGCGCAACATGCAGGTATTATGAGCAATTTTTTTTACCCCAATTTGTGTCACATCTACTGGAGCATCATGAGCATGTATTATGACATCACAGTATATGATGACATCATAATTAGTATGCACTATGACGTCACAATGTATTATGACGTCATAATGTATCCGCATTATGACATCACAATATATTATGAGAGCGCAACATGCAGGTATTATGAGCAATTTCTCTTACCCCAATTTGTTTCACATCTTCTGGAGCATCATAAGCATGTATTATGATGTCACAGTATATGATGACATCATAATTAGTATGCAGTATCCCGTCACAATGTATTATGACGTCATAATGTATCCACATTATGACATCACAATATATTATGAGAGCGCAATTTGCAGGTTTTAAGACCAATTTCGCTTACCCCAATTTGTGTCAAATCTACTGGAGCATCATGAGCATGTATTATGACGTCACAGTATATGATGACATCATAAATAGTATGTAGTATGATGTCACAATGTATTATGACGTCATAATGTATCCGCATTATGACATCACAATATATTATGAGAGCGCAACATGCAGGTTTTATGATCAATTTCTCTTACCCCAATTTGTGTCACATCTACTGGAGCATCATGAGCATGTATTATGACGTCACAGTATATGATGATATCATAATTAGTATGCAGTATGACGTCAAAATGTATTATGACGTCACAATGTATCCGCATTATGACATCACAATATATTATGAGAGCGCAATTTGCAGGTTTTATGACCAATTTCGCTTACCCCAATTCGTGTCACATCTACTGTAGCATCATGAGCATGTATTATGACGTCACATTATATGATGAAATCATAATTAGTATGCAGTATGACGTCACAATGTGTTATGACGTCATAATGTATCCGCATTATGACATCACAATATATTATGAGAGCTCAATTTGCAGGTTTTATGACCAATTTCTCTTACCCCAATTTGTTTCACATTTACTGGAGCATGATGAGCATGTATTATGACGTCACAGTATATGATGATATCATAATTAGTATGCAGTATGACGTCAAAATGTATTATGACGTCACAATGTATCCGCATTATGACATCACAATATATTATGAGAGCGCAACATTCAGTTATTATGAGCAATTTCTCTTACCCCAATTTGTGTCACATCTACTTGAGCATCATTAGGATGTATTATGATGGCACAGTATATGATGACATCATAATTAGTATGCACTATGACGTCACAATGTATTATGACGTCATAATTTATCCGCATTATGACATCACAATATATTATGAGAGCGCAACATGCAGGTATTATGAGCAATTTCTCTTACCCCAATTTGTTTCACATCTACTGGAGCATCATAAGCATGAATTATGACGTCACAGTATATGATGACATCATAATTAGTATGCACTATGCCGTCACAATGTATTATGACGTCAAAATGTATCCGCATTATGACATCACAATATATTATGAGAGCGCAATTTGCAGGTTTTATGAACAATTTCGCTTACCCCAATTTGTGTCACATCTACTGGAGCGTAATGAGCATGTATTATGACGTCACAGTATATGATGACATCATAATTAGTATGCAGTATGATGTCACAATGTATTATGACGTCATAATGTATCCGCATTATGACATCACAATATATTATGAGAGCGCAACATGCAGGTATTATGAGCAATTTCTCTTACCCCAATTTGTGTCACATCTACTGGAGCATCATGAGCATGTATTATGACGTCACAGTATATGATGACAGCATAATTAGTATGCAGTATGACGTCACAATGTATTATGACGTCATAATGTATCCGCATTATGACATCACAATATATTATGAGAGCGCAACATGCAGGTATTATGAGCAATTTCTCTTACCACAATTTGTGTCACATCTACTGGAGCATCATGAGCATGTATTATAACGTCACAGTATATGATGATATCATAATTAGTATGCACTATGACGTCACAATGTATGATGACGTCATAATGTATCCGCATTATGACGTCACAATATACTTTGAGAGCGCAATTTGCAGGTTTTATGACCAATTTCGCTTACCCCAATTTGTGTCACATCTAATGTAGCATCATGAGCATGTATTATGACGTCACAGTATATGATGACATCGTAATTAGTATGCAGTATGATGTCACAATGTATTATGACGTCATAATGTATCCACATTATGACATCACAATATATTATGAGGGCGCAATTTGCAGGTATTATGAGCAATTTCTCTTACCCCAATTTGTGTCACATCTACTGGAGCCTCATGAGCATGTATTATGACGTCACAGTATATGATGACATCATAATCAGTATGCACTATGACGTCACAATGTATTATGACGTCATAATGTATCCGCATTATCACATCACAATATATTATGAGAGCGCAATTTGCAGGTTTTATGACAAATTTTGCTTTCCCCAATTTGTGTCACATCTACTGGAGCATCATGAGCATGTATTATGACGTCACAGTATATGATGACATCATAATTAGTATGCACTATGACGTCACAATGTATTATGACGTCATAATGTATCCGCATTATGACATCACAATATATTATAAGAGCGCAACATACAGGTATTATGAGCACTTTCTCTTACCCCAATTTGTGTCACATCTACTGGAGCATCATGAGCATGTATTATGACGTCACAGTATATGATGACATCATAATTAGTATGCACTATGACGTCACAATGTATTATGACGTCATAATGTATCCGCATTATGACATCACAATATATTCTGAGAGCGCAATTTGCACGTTTTATGACCAATTTCGCTTACCCCAATTTGTGTCACATCTACTGGAGCGTCATGAGCATCTATTATGATGTCACGGTATATGATGACATCATAATTAGTATGCAGTATGACGTCACAATATATTATGACGTCATAATGTATCCGCATTATGACATCACAATATATTATGAGAGCGCAACATGCAGGTATTATGAGCAATTTCTCTTCCCCCAATTTGTGTCACATCTACTGGAGCATCATGAGCATGTATTTTGACGTCACAGTATATGATGACATCATAATTAGTATGCACTATGACGTCACAATGTATTATGACGTCATAATGTGTCCGCATTATGACATCACAATATATTATGAGAGCGCAATTTGCAGGTTTTATGACCAATTTCGCTTACCCCAATTTGTGTCACATCTACTGGAGCATCATGAGCATGTATTATGACGTCACAGTATAGGATGACATCATAATTAGTATGCAGTATGACATCACAATGTATCCGCATTATGACATCACAATATATTATGAGAGCGCAACATGCATGTATTATGAGCAATTTCTCTTTCCCCAATTTGTGTCACATCTACTGGAGCCTCATGAGCATGTATTATGACGTCACAGTATATGATGACATCATAATTACTATGCACTATGATGTCACAATGTATTATGGCGTCATAATGTGTCCGCATTATGACATCACAATATATTATGAGAGCGCAATATGCAGGTATTATGAGCAATTTCTCTTACCCCAATTTGTTTCACATCTACTGGAGCATCATGAGCATGTATTATGATGTCACAGTATATGATGACATCATAATTAGTATGCACTATGACGTCACAATGTATTATGACGTCATAATGTATCCGCATTATGACATCACAATATATTATGAGAGAGCAATTTGCAGGTTTTATGACCAATTTCGCTTACCCCAATTTGTGTCACATCTACTGGAGCGTCATGAGCATGTATTATGACATCACAGTATATGATGACATCATAATTAGTATGCAGTATGACGTCACAATGTATTATGATGTCATAATGTATCCGCATTATGACATCAAAATATATTTTGAGAGCGCAACATGCAGGTATTATGACCAATTTTTCTTACCCCAATTTGTGTCACATATACTAGAGCATCAAGAGCATGTATTATGACGTCACAGTATATGATGACATCATAATTAGTATGCACTATGACGTCACAATGTATTATGACGTCATAATGTATCCGCATTATGACATCACAATATATTATGAGAGCGCAACATGCAGGTATTATGAGCAATTTCTCTTACCCCAATTTGTGTCAAATCTACTGGAGCATCATGAGCATGTATTATGACGTCACAGTATATGATGACATCATAATTAGTATGCACTATGACGTCACAATGTATTATGACGTCATAATGTATCCGCATTATGACATCACAATATATTATGAGATCGCAACTTGCAGGTTTTATGAGTATTTTCGATTACCACAATTTGTGTCACATCTACTGGAGCATCATGAGCATGTATTATGACGTCACAGTATATGATGACATCATAATTAGTATGCACTATGACGTCACAATGTATTATGACGTCATAATGTATCCGCATTATGACATCACAATATATTATGAGAGCGCAACATGCAGGTATTATGAGCAATTTCTCTAACCCCAATTTGTGTCACATCTACTGGAGCATCATGAGCATGTATTATGACGTCACAGTATATGATGATATCATAATTAGCATGCACTATGACGTCAAAATGTATTATGAGGTCATAATGTATCCGCATTATGACATCACAATATATTATGAGAGCGCAACATGCAGGTATTATGAGCAATTTCTCGTACCCCAATTTGTGTCACATCTACTGGAGCATCATGAGAATGTATTATGACGTCACAGTATATGATGACATCATAATTAGTATCCACTATGACGTCACAATGTATTGTGACGTCATAATGTATCCGCATTATGACATCACAATATATTATGAGAGCGCAATTTGCAGGTTTTATGACCAATTTCGCTTACCCCAATTTGTTTCACATCTACTGGAGCATCATGAGAATGTATTATGATGTCACAGTATATGATGACAACATAATTAGTATGCAGTATGACGTCACAATGTATTATGACGTCATAATGTATCCACATTATGACATCACAATATATCATGAGAGCGCAACATGCAGGTACTATGAGCAATTTCCCTTACCCCAATTTGTGTCACATCTACTGGAGCATCATGAGCATGTTTTATGACGTCACAGTATATGATGACATCATAATTAGTATGCAGTATGACGTCACAATGTATTATGACGTCATAATGTATCCGCATTATAACATCACAATATATTATGAGAGCGCAATTTGCAGGTATTATGAGCAATTTCTTTTACCTCAATTTGTGTCACATCTACTGGAGCATCATGAGCATGTATTATGACGTCACAATATATGATGACATCATAATTAGTATGCACTATGACGTCGCAATGTGTTATGACGTCATAATGTATCCGCATTATGACATCACAATATATTATGAGAGCTCAATTTGCAGGTTTTATGACCAATTTCTCTTACCCCAATTTGTTTCACATTTACCGGAGCATCATGAGCATGTATTATGACGTCACAGTATATGATGACATCATAATTAGTATGCAGTTTGACGTCAAAATGTATTATGACGTCACAATGTATCCGCATTATGACATCACAATATATTATAACAGCGCAACATGCAGGTATTATGAGCAATTTCTCTTACCCCAATTTGTGTCACATCTACTTGAGCATCATGAGCATGTATTATGACGGCACAGTATATGAAGACATCATAATTAGTATGCACTATGACGTCACAATGTATTATGACGTCATAATGTATCCGCATTATGACATCACGATATATTATGAGAGCGCAATTTGCAGGTTTTATGACCAATTTCGCTTACCCCAATTTGTGTCACATCTACTGGAGCGTAATGAGCATCTATTATGACGTCACAGTATATGATGACATCATAATTAGTATGCAATATGATGTCACAATGTATTATGACGTCATAATGTATCCGCATTATGACATCACAATATATTATGAGGGCGCAAGTTGCAGGTATTATGAGCAATTTCTCTTACCCCAATTTGTTTCACATCTACTGGAGCATCATGAGCATGTGTTATGGTGTCACAGTATACGATGACATCATAATTAGTATGCACTATGACGTCACAATGTATTATGACGTCATAATGTATCCGCATTATGACATCACAGCATATTATGAGAGCGCAACATGCAGGTATTATTAGCAATTTCTCATACCACAATTTGTGTCACATCTACTGGAGCATCATGAGCATGTGTTAGGATGTCACAGTATATGATGACATCATAATTAGTATGCAGTATGACGTCACAATATATTATGACGTCATAATGTATCCGCATTATGACATCACAATATATTATGAGAGCGCAACATGCAGGTATTATGAGCAATTTCTCTTACCCCAATTTGTGTCACATCTACTCTAGCATCATGAGCATGTATTATGGCATCACAGTATATGATGACATCATAATTAGTATGCACTATGACGTCACAATGTATTATGACGTCATAATGTATCCGCATTATGACGTCACAATATATTATGAGAGCGCAACATGCAGGTATTATGAGCAATTTCTCTTACCCCAATTTGTGTCACATCTACTGGAGCATCATGAGCATGTATTATGACGTCACAGTATATGATGACATCATAATCAGTATGCAGTATGATGTCACAATGTATTGTGACGTCATAATGTATCCGCATTATGACATCACAATATATTATGAGAGCGCAACATGCAGGTATTATGAGCAATTTCTCTTACCCCAATTTGTGTCACATCTACTGGAGCATCATGAGCATGTATTATGACGTCACAGTATATGATGACATCATAATTAGTATGCACTATGACGTCACATTGCATTGTGACGTCATAATGCATCCGCATTATGACATCACAATATATTATGAGAGCGCAACTTGAAGGTTTTATGGTTATTTTCGATTACCACAATTTGTGTCACATCTACTGGAGCATCATGAGCATGTATTATGACGTCACAGTATATGATGACATCATAATTAGTATGCAGTATGACGTCACAATGTATTATGAGGTCATAATGTATCCGCATTATGACATCACAATATATTATGAGAGCGCAACATGCAGGTATTATGAGCAATTTCTCTTACCCCAATTTGTGTCACATCTACTGGAGCATCATGAGCATGTATTATGACGTCACAGTATATGATGACATCATAATTAGTATGCACTATGACGTCACAATGTGTTATGACGTCATAATGTATCCGCATTATGACATCACAATATATTATGAGAGCTCAATTTGCAGGTTTTATGACCAATTTCTCTTACCCCAATTTGTTTCACATTTACTGGAGCATCATGAGCATGTATTATGACGTCAGAGTATATGATGACATCATAATTAGTATGCAGTATGACGTCAAAATGTATTATGACGTCACAATGTATCCGCATTATGACATCACAATATATTATGAGAGCGCAACATGCAGGTATTATGAGCAATTTCTCTTACCCCAATTTGTGTCACATCTACTTGAGCATCATAAGCATGTATTATGACGGCACAGTATATGATGACATCATAATTAGTATGCACTATGACGTCACAATGTATTATGACGTCATAATGTATCCGCATTATGACATCACAATATATTATGAGAGCGCAACATGCAGGTATTATGAGCAATTTCTCTTACCCCAATTTGTGTCACATCTACTGGAGCATCATGAGCATGTATTATGACGTCACAGTATATGATGACATCATAATTAGTATGCAGTATGACGTCACATTGCATTGTGACGTCATAATGTATCCGCATTATGACCTCACAATATATTATGAGAGCGCAACTTGAAGGTTTTATGATTATTTTCGATTACCACAATTTGTGTCACATCTACTGGAGCATCATGAGCATGTATTATGACGTCACAGTATATGATGACATCATAATTAGTATGCAGTATGACGTCACAATGTATTATGAGGTCATAATGTATCCGCATTATGACATCACAATATATTTTGAGAGCGCAACCTGCAGGTATTATGACCAATTTTTCTTACCCCAATTTGTGTCACATCTTCTGGAGCATCATGAGCATGTATTATGACGTCACAGTATATGATGACATCATAATTAGTATGCACTATGCCGTCACAATGTGTTATGACGTCATAATGTATCCGCATTATGACATCACAATATATTATGAGAGCTCAATTTGCAGGTTTTATGACCAATTTCTCTTACCCCAATTTGTTTCACATTTACTGGAGCATCATGAGCATGTATTATGACGTCAGAGTATATGATGACATCATAATTAGTATGCAGTATGACGTCAAAATGTATTATGACGTCACAATGTATCCGCATTATGACATCACAATATATTATGAGAGCGCAACATGCAGGTATTATGAGCAATTTCTCTTACCCCAATTTGTGTCACATCTACTTGAGCATCATAAGCATGTATTATGATGGCACAGTATATGATGACATCATAATTAGTATGCACTATGACGTCACAATGTATTATGACGTCATAATGTATCCGCATTATGACATCTCAATATATTATGAGAGCGCAACATGCAGGTATTATGAGCAATTTCTCTTACCCCAATTTGTTTCACATCTACTGGAGCATCATAAGCATGTATTATGATGTCACAGTATATGATGACATCATAATTAGTACGCACTATGCCGTCACAATGTATTATGACGTCATAATGTATCCGCATTATGACATCACGATATATTATGAGAGCGCAATTTGCAGGTTTTATGACCAATTTCGCTAACCCCAATTTGTGTCACATCTACTGGAGCGTAATGAGCATCTATTATGACGTCACAGTATATGATGACATCATAATTAGTATGCAATATGATGTCACAATGGATTATGACGTCATAATGTATCCGCAATATGACATCACAATATATTATGAGGGCGCAAGTTGCAGGTATTATGAGCAATTTCTCTTACCCCAATTTGTTTCACATCTACTGGAGCATCATGAGCATGTGTTATGATGTCACAGTATACGATGACATCATAATTAGTATGCACTATGACGTCACAATGTATTATGACGTCATAATGTATCCGCATTATGACATCACAATATATTATGAGAGCGCAATTTGCAGGTTTTATGAACAATTTCTCTTACCCCAATTTGTGTCAAATCTACTGGAGCATCATGAGCATGTATTATGACGTCACAGTATAGGATGACATCATAATTAGTATGCAGTATGACATCACAATGTATCCGCATTATGACATCACAATATATTATGAGAGCGCAACATGCATGTATTATGAGCAATTTCTCTTTCCCCAATTTTTGTCACATCTACTGGAGCCTCATGAGCATGTATTATGACGTCACAGTATATGATGACATCATAATTAGTATGCACTATGATGTCACAATGTATTATGGCGTCATAATGTATCCGCATTATGACATCACAATATATTATGAGAGCGCAATATGCAGGTATTATGAGCAATTTCTCTTACCCCAATTTGTTTCACATCTACTGGAGCATCATGAGCATGTATTATGATGTCACAGTATATGATGACATCATAATTAGTATGCACTATGACGTCACAATGTATTATGACGTCATAATGTATCCGCATTATGACATCACAATATATTATGAGAGAGCAATTTGCAGGTTTTATGACCAATTTCGCTTACCCCAATTTGTGTCACATCTACTGGAGCGTCATGAGCATGTATTATGACATCACAGTATTTGATGACATCATAATTAGTATGCAGTGTGACGTCACAATGTATTATGATGTCATAATGTATCCGCATTATGACATCAAAATATATTTTGAGAGCGCAACATGCAGGTATTATGACCAATTTTTCTTACCCCAATTTGTGTCACATATACTGGAGCATCAAGAGCATGTATTATGACGTCACAGTTTATGATGACATCATAATTAGTATGCACTATGACGTCACAATGTATTATGACGTCATAATGTATCCGCATTATGACATCACAATATATTATGAGAGCGCAACATGCAGGTATTATGAGCAATTTCTCTTACCCCAATTTGTGTCACATCTACTGGAGCATCATGAGCATGTATTATGACGTCACAGTATATGATGACATCATAATTAGTATGCACTATGACGTCACAATATATTATGACGTCATAATATATCCGCATTATGACATCACAATATATTATGAGACCGCAATTTGCAGGTTTTATGACCCATTTCGCTTACCCCAATTTGTGTCACATCTACTGGAGCATCATGAGCATGTATTATGATGTCACAGTATATGAGGACGTCATAATTATTATGCACTATGACGTCACAATGTATTATGACGTCATAATGTATCCGCATTATGACATCACAATATATTATGAGAGAGCAATTTGCAGGTTTTATGACCAATTTCGCTTACCCCAATTTGTGTCACATCTACTGGAGCGTCATGAGCATGTATTATGACATCACAGTATATGATGACATCATAATTAGAATGCAGAATGATGTCACAATGTATTATGACGTCATAATGTATCCGCATTATGACATCACAATATATTATGAGAGCGCAACATGCAGGTTTTATGAGCAATTTCTCTTACCACAATTTGTTTCACATCTTCTGGAGCACCATGAGCATGTATTATGACATCACAGTATATGATGACATCATAATTAGTATGCACTATGACGTCACAATGTATTATGACGTCATAATGTATCCGCATTATGACATCACAATATATTATGAGAGCGCAACATGCAGGTATTATGAGCAATTTCTCTTACCCCAATTTGTTTCACATCTTCTGGAGCATCATAAGCATGTATTATGATGTCACAGTATATGATGACATCATAATTAGTATGCACTATGCCGTCAGAATGTATTATGACGTCATAATGTATCCACATTATGACATCACAGTATATTATGATAGCGCAATTTGCAGGTTTTATGACCAATTTCGCTTACCCCAATTTGTGTCACATCTACTGGAGCGTTATGAGCATGTATTATGACGTCACAGTATATGATGACATCATAATTAGTATGCAGGATGATGTCACAATGTATTATGACGTCATAATGTATCCGCATTATGACATCACAATATATTATGAGAGCGCAACATGCAGGTATTATGAGCAATTTCTCTTATCCCAATTTGTGTCACATCTACTGGAGCATCATGATCATGTATTATGACGTCACAGTATATGATGACATCATAATTAGTATGCACTATGACGTCACAATGTATTATGACGTCATAAAGTATCCGCATTATGACATCACAATATATTATGAGAGCGCAACATGCAGGTATTATGAGCAATTTCTCTTACCCCAATTTGTGTCACATCTACTGGAGCATCATGAGCATGTATTATGACATCACAGTATATGATGACATCATAATTAGTATGCACTATGACGTTACAATGTATTATGACGTCATAATATATCCGCATTATGACATCACAATATATTATGAGAGCGCAATTTGCAGGTTTTATGACCAATTTCGCTTACCCCAATTTGTGTCAAATCTACTGGAGCATCATGAGCATGTATTATGACGACACAGTATGTGATGACATCATAATTAGTATGCACTATGACGTCACAATGTATTATGACGTCATAATGTATCCGCATTATGACATCACAATATATTATGAGAGCGCAACATGCAGGTATTATGAGCAATTTCTCTTACCCCAATTTGTTTCACATCTTCTGGAGCATCATGAGCATGTATTATGACATCACAGTATATGATGACATCATAATTAGTATGCACTATGCCGTCACAATGTATTATGACGTCATAATGTATCCAAATTATGACATCACAATATATTATGAGAGCGCAATTTGCAGGTTTTATGACCAATTTCGCTTACCCCAATTTGTGTCACATCTACTGGAGCGTAATGAGCATGTATTATGACGTCACAGTATATGATGACATCATAATTAGTATGCAGTATGATGTCACAATGTATTATGACGTCATAATGTATCCGCATTATGACATCACAATATATTATGAGAGCGCAACATGCAGGTATTATGAGCAATTTCTCTTACCCCAATTTGTGTCACATCTACTGGAGCATCATGAGCATGTATTATGACGTCACAGTATATGATGACATCATAATTAGTATGCACTATGACGTCACAATGTATTATGACGTCATAATGTATCCGCATTATGACATCACAATATATTATGAGAGCGCAACATGCAGGTATTATGAGCAATTTCTCTTACCCCAATTTGTGTCACATCTACTGGAGCATCATGAGCATGTATTATGACATCACAATATATGATGACATCATAATTAGTATGCACTATGACGTTACAATGTATTATGACGTCATACTGTATCCGCATTATGACATCACAATATATTATGAGAGCGCAACATGCAGGAATTATGAGAAATTTCTCTTACCACAATTTGTGTCACATCTACTGGAGCATCATGAGCATGTATTATGACGTCACAGTATATGATGACATCATAATTAGTATGCAGTATGATGTCACAATGTATTATGACGTCATACTGTATCCGCATTATGACATCACAATATATTATGAGAGGGCAAATTGCAGGATTTATGACCAATTTCGCTTACCCCAATTTGTGTCACATCTACTGGAGCATCATGAGCATGTATTATGACGTCACAGTATATGATGACATCATAATTACTATGCAGTATGACGTCACAATGTATTATGACGTCATAATGTATCCGCATTATGACATCACAATATATTATGAGAGCGCAACATGCAGGTATTATGAGCAATTTCTCTTACCCCAATTTGTGTCACATCTATTGGAGCATCATGAGCATGTAGTATGATGTCACATTATATGATGACATCATAATTAGTATGCAGTATGACGTCACAATGTATTATGACGTCATAATGTATCCGCTTAATGACATCACAAAATATTATGAGAGCGCAATTTGCAGGCTTTATGAACAATTTCCCTTATCCCAATTTGTGTCACATCTACTGGAGCATCATGAGCATGTATTATGATGTCACAGTATATGATGACATCATAATTAGTATGCACTATGACGTCACAATGTATTATGACGTCATAATGTATCCACATTATAACATCACAATATATTACGAGAGCGCAATTTGCAGGTTTTATGAGCAATTTCGTTTACACCAAATTCTGCCACATCTACTGGAGCATCATGAGCATGTATTATGACGTCACAGTATATGATGACATCATAGTTAGTATGCAGTATGACGTCACAATGTATTATGACGTCATAATGTATCCGCATTATGACATCACAATGTATTATGAGAGTGCAACATGCAGGTATTATGACCAATTTCTCTTACCCCAATTTGTGTCACATCTACTGGAGCATCATGAGCATGTATTATGACGTCACAGTATATGATGACATCATAATTAGTATGCACTATGAAGTCACAATGTATTATGACGTCATAATGTATCCGCATTATGACATCACAATATATTATAAGAGTGCAATTTGCAGGTTTTGTGACCAATTTCGCTTACCCCAAATTGTGTCACATCTACTGGAGCATCATGAGCATGTATTATGACGTCACAGTATATGATGACATCATAATTAGTATGCAGTATGACGTCACAATGTATTATGACGTCATAATGTATCCGCATTATGACATCACAATATATTTTGAGAGCGCAACATGCAGGTATTATGAGCAATTTCTCTTACCCCAATTTGTGTCACATCTACTGGAGCATCATGAGCATGTATTATGACGTCACAGTATATGGCGACATAATAATTAGTATGCACTATGACGTCACAATGTATTAGGACGTCATATTTTATCCGCATTATGACATCACAATATATTGTGAGAGGGCAATTTGCAGGTATTCTGACCAATTTCTCGTACCCCAATTTGTGTCATATCTACTGGAGCATCATGAGCATGTATTATGATGTCTCAGTATATGATGACATCATAATTAGTATGCACTATGACGTCACAATGTATTATGACGTCATAATATATCCGCATTATGACATCACAATATATTATGAGAGCGCAATTAGCAGGTATTATGACCAATTTCTCTTACCCCAATTGGTGTCACATCTACTGGAGCATCGTGAGCATGTATTATGACGTCATAGTATATGATGACATCATAATTAGTATGCACTATGTCGTCACAATATATTATGACGTCATAATGCATCCCCATTATGATATCAAAATATATTATGAGAGCGCAATTTGCAGGTGTTATGACCAATTTCTCTTACCCCAATTTGTGTCACGTCTTCTGGAGTATCATGAGCATGTATTATGATGTCACAATATATGATGACATCATAATTAGAATGCACTATAACATCACAATATATTATGATGTCATACTGTATCCGCATTATGACATCACAACATATTGTGAGAGCGCAATTTTCAGGTATTCTGAACTATTTCTCTTACCCCAATTTGTGTCCTATGTACTGGAGTATCATGAGCATGTATTATGACATCACAATATATGATGACATCATAATTATTATGACCTATGACATCACAATGTATTATGACGTCATAATGTATCTGCATTATGACATCACAATATATTGTGAGAGCGCAACTTGCAGGTATTCTGACCTATTTCTCTTACCCCAATTTGTGTCATATCTACTGGAGTATCATGAACATGTATTATGACATCACAATATATGATGACATCATAAATATTATGCACTATGACGTCACAATATATTGTGAGATCATAATGTATCCGCATTATGACATCACAATATAATGTGAGAGCGCAATTTGCAGGTATTCTGACCAATTTCTATTACGCCATTTTGTGTCATATCTATTGGAGCATCATGAGCATGTATTATGACATCACAATATATGATGACATCATAATTAGTATGCACTATGACATCACAATGTATTATAATGTCATAATGTATCCGCATTATCACATCAACATATATTGTGAGAGCGCAATTTGCAGGTATTCTGACCAATTTCTCTTACCCCAGTTTACGTCATATCTACTGGAGTATCATGAGCATGTATTATGATGTCACAGTATATGATGACATCATAATTAGTATGCACTATGACATCACAATGTATTATGATGTCATAATGTAACCGCATTATGACATCACAATGTATTGTGACAGCGCAATTTGCAGGTGTTCTGACCAATTTATCTTACCCCAATTTCTCTCATATCTACTGGAGTATCATGAGCATGAATTATGATGTCACAATATATGATGACATCATAATTAGTATGCACTATGACATCACAATGTATTATGATGTCATAATGTATCCGCATTATGACATCACAATATTTTGTGAGAGCGCAATTTGCAGGTATTCTGACCAATTACTCTTACCCCAATTTGTGTCATATCTACTTGAGTAGCATGAGCATGTATTATGACGTCACAATATATGATGACATCATAATTAGTATGCACTATGACATCACAATGTATTATGACGTCATAATATATCCGCATTATGACATCACAATATATTGTGAGAGCGCAATTTGCAGGTATTCTGGCCAATTTCTCTTACCCCAATTTGTGTCATATCTACTGGAGTATAATGAGCATGTATTATGACGTCACAATATATGATGACATCATAATTAATATGCACTACGACGTCACAATGTATTATGAGATCATAATGTATCCGCATTATGACATCACAATATATTGTGAGAGCGCAATTTGCAGGTTTTCTGACCAATTTCTCTTACCCCAATTTGTGTCATATCTACTGGAGTATCATGGGCATGTATTATGTGGTCACAATATATGATGACATCATAATTAGTGTGCACTATGACATCACATTGTATTATGACGTCATAATATATCCACATTATGACATCACAATATATTGTGAGAGCGCAATTTGCAGGTATTCTGATTAATTTCTCTTACCCCAATTTGTGTCATATCTACTGGAGTATCATGAGCAGGTATTATGATGTCTCAATATGTGATAACATCATAATTAGTATGCAGTATGACATCACAATATATTATGAAATCATAATGTATACGCATTATGACATCACAATATAATGTGAGAGCGAAATTTGCAGGTATTCTGACCAATTTCTCTTACCCCAATTTCTGTCATATCTATTGGAGCATCATGAGCATGTATTATGACGTCACAATATATGATGACATCATAAATAGTATGCACTATTATGTCAAAATGTATTATGAGATCATAATGTATCCGCATTACGACATCACAATATATTATGAAATCATAATGTATACGCATTATGACATCACAATATATTATGAGAGCGCAACATGCAGGTATTATGAGCAATTTCTCTTACCCCAATTTGTGTCACATCTACTGGAGCATCATGAGCATGATTTATGACGTCAGAGTATATGATGACATCATAATTGGTATGCACTATGACGTCACAATGTATTATGACATCATAATGTATCCGCATTATGACATCACAATATATTATGAGAGCGCAATTTGCAGGTATTATGAGCAATTTCTCTTACCCCAATTTGTGTCACGTCTACTGAAGCATCATGAGCATGTATTATGACGTCACAGTATACGATGATATCATAATTAGTATGCAATATGACGTCACGATGCAGTATGACGTCATAATGTATCCGCATTATGACATCACAATGTATTATGAGAGCGCAATTTGCAGGCATTATGACCAATTTCTCTTACCCCAATTTGTGTCACATCTACTGGAGCATCATGAGCATGTATTATGACGTCACAGTATATGATGACATCATAATTAGTAAGCAGTATGACGTCACAATGTATTATGACGTCATAATCTATCCGCATTATGTCATCACAATATATTATGAGAGCGCAATTTGCAGGTATTATGAGCAATTTCTCTTACCCCAATTTGTGTCACATCAACTGGAGCATCATGAGCATGTATTATGACGTCACAGAATATGAAGACATCATAACTAGTATGCACTATGACGTCACAATGTATTATGACGTCATAATGTATCCGCATTATGATATCACAAAATATTATGAGAGCGCAATTTGCAGGTATTATGAGCAGTGTCTCTTACCCCAATTTGTGTCACATCTACTGGAGAATCATGAGCATGTATTTTGACGTCACAGTATATGATGACATCATAATTGGTATGCACTATGACGTCACAATGTATTATGACGTCATAATGTATCCGCATTATGACATCACAATATAGTGTGAGAGCGCAATAAGCAGGTATTCTGACCAATTTCTCTTACCCCAATTTGTGTCATATCTTCTAGAGTATCACGAGCATGTATTTTGAAGTCAAAATATATGATGACATCATAATTATTATGCACTATGACATCACAATGTATTATGATGTCATAATGTATCCGCATTATGACATCACAATATATTGTGAGAGCGCAATTTGCAGGTATTCTGACCAGTTTCTCTTACCACAATTTGTGTCATATCTACTGGAGTATAATTAGCATGTATTATGACGTCACAATATATGATGACATCATAATTAGTATGCAATATGACGTCAAAATGTATTATGAGACCATAATGTATTCGTATTATGACATCACAATATATTGTGAGAGCGCAATTTGCAGGTATTCTGACCAATTTCTCTTACCGCAATTTGTATCATATCTACTGGAGTATCATAAGCATGCATTATGACGTCACAGTATATAATGACATGATAATTAGTATGTACTATGACGTCACAATGTTTTATGACGTCATAATGTATCCGCATTATGACATCACAATATATTGTGAGAGCGCAATTTGCAGGTATTCTGACCAATTTCTCTTACCACAATTTGTGTCATATCTACTGGAGTATAATTAGCATGTATTATGACGTCACAATATATGATGACATCATAATTAGTATCCACTATGACGTCACAATGTATTATGAGATCATAATGTATCCGCATTATGACATCTCTTAATATTGTGAGAGCGCAATTTGCAGGTATTCTGACCAATTTCTCTTACCGCAATTTGTGTCATATCTACTGGAGTATCATAAGCATGTAATATGGCGTCACAATATATGATGACATCATAATTAGTATGCACTATGACCTCACAATGTATTATGACGTCATAATGTATCCGCATTATGTCATCACAATATATTGTGAGAGCGCAATTTGCATGTATTCTGACCTATTACTCTTACCCCAATTTGTGTCATATCTACTGGAGTATCATAAGCATGTATTATGATGTCACAATATATGATGACATCATAATTGGTATGCCCTATGACATCACAGTGTATTATAACATCATAATGTTTCCGCATTATGACATCACAATATATTGTGAGAGCGCAATTTGCAGGTATTCTGACCAATTTCTCTTACCACAATTTGTGTCATATCTACTGGAATATAATGAGCATGCATTATGACGTCACAGTATATAATGACATGATAATTAGTATGTACTATGACGTCACAATGTTTTATGACGTCATAATGTATCCGCATTATGACATCACAATATATTGTGAGAGCGCAATTTGCAGGTATTCTGACCAATTTCTCTTACCCCAATTTGTGTCATATATACTGGAGTATCATGAGCATGTATTATGATGTCACAATATATGATGACATAATAATTAGTATGCACTATGACATCACAATGTATTATGAGATCATAATGTATCTGCATTATGACATCACAATATATTGTGAGAACGCAATTTGCAGGTATTCTGAACGATTTCTCTTACCACAATTTGTGTCATATCTACTGGAGTATCATGAGAATATATTATGATGTAACAATATATGATGACATCATAATCAGTATGCACTATGACGTCACAATGTATTATGACGTCATAATGTATCCGCATTATGACATCACAATATATTGTGAGAGAGCAATTTGCAGGTATTCTGACCTATTTATCTTACAACAATTTGTTTCATATCTACTGGAGTATCATGAGCATGTATTATGACGTCACAGTATATGGCGACATAATAATTAGTATGCACTATGACGTCACAATGTATTATGATGTCATAATGCATCCGCATTATGTGGATATAATGCGGTATAATTAGTATGCACTATGAGGTATTATGTCCAATTTCTCTTACCCGAATTTGTATCCCATCTACTGGAGCATCATGAGCATGTATTATGACATCGCAGTATATGGTGACATCATAATTAGTATGCACTATGACATCAAAATATACTGTGATGTCATAATGTATCCGCATTATGACATCACAATATATTATGAGAGCGCAATTTGCAGGTATTATGACCAATTTCTCTTACCCCAATTTGTGTCACATCTTCTGTAGTATCAAGAGCATGTATTATGACGTCATAGCATATGATGACGTCATAATTAGTATGCACTATGAGGTCAGAATATTTTATGATGTCATAATGTATCCGTATTATGACATCACAATATATTATGAGAGCGCAATTTGCAGCTGTTATGACCAATTTCTCTTACCCCAATTTGTGTCACATCTACTGGAGCATCATGAGCATGTATTATGACATCATAGTATATGATGACATCATAATTAGTATGCACTATGACGTAAAAATGTATTATGATGTCATAACGTATCCGCATTATGACATCACAATATATTATGAGAGCGCAATTTGCAGGTATTATGAGCAATTTCTCTTACACCAATTTGTGTCACATCTACTGGAGCATCATGAGCATGTATTATGACGTCACAGTATATGGCGACATAATAATTAGTATGCACTATGACGTCACAATGTATTAGGACGTCATATTGTATCCGCATTATTACATCACAATATATTGTGAGAGGGCAATTTGCAGGTATTCTGACCAATTTCTCTTACCCCAATTTGTGTCATATCTACTGGAGAATCATGAGCATGTATTATGATGTCACAATATATGATGACATCATAATTAGTATGCACTATGACATCACAATGTATTATGACATCATAATGTTTCCACATTATGACATCACAATATATTGTGAGAACGCAATTTGCAGGTATTATGTCCAATTTCTCTTACCCCAATTTGTATCCCATCTACTGGAGCATCATGAGCATGTATTATGACATCGCAGTATATGGTGACATCATAATTAGTATGCACTATGACATCAAAATATATTGTGATGTCATAATGTATCCGCATTATGAGATCACAATATATTCTGAGGGCGCAATTTGCAGGTATTATGACCAATTTCTCTTACCCCAATTTGTGTCACGTCTACTGGAGCATCATGAGCATGTATTATGATGTCTCAGTATATGATGACATCATAATTAGTATGCACTATGACGTCACAATGTATTATGACGTCATAATATATCCACATTATGACATCACAATATATTATGAGAGCGCAATTAGCAGGTATTATGACCAATTTCTCTTACCCCAATTGGTGTCACATCTACTGGAGCATCGTGAGCATGTATTATGACGTCATAGTATGTGATGACATCATAATTAGTATGCACTATGTCGTCACAATATATTATGACGTCATAATGCATCCCCATTATGATATCACAATATATTATGAGAGCGCAATTTGCAGGTGTTATGACCAATTTCTCTTACACCAATTTGTGTCACGTCTTCTGGAGTATCATGAGCATGTATTATGATGTCACAATATATGATGACATCATAATTAGAATGCACTATAACATCACAATATATTATGATGTCATACTGTATCCGCATTATGACATCACAATATATTGTGAGAGCGCAATTTTCAGGTATTCTGACCTATTTCTCTTACCCCAATTTGTGTCCTATGTACTGGAGTATCATGAGCATGTATTATGACATCACAATATATGATGACATCATAATTATTATGACCTATGACATCACAATGTATTATGACGTCATAATGTATCCGCATTATGACATCACAATATATTGTGAGAGCGCAACTTGCAGGTATTCTGACCTATTTCTCTTACCCCAATTTGTGTCATATCTACTGGAGTATCATGAACATGTATTATGACATCACAATATATGATGACATCATAAATATTATGCACTATGACGTCACAATATATTGTGAGATCATAATGTATCCGCATTATGACATCACAATATAATGTGAGAGCGCAATTTGCAGGTATTCTGACCAATTTCTATTACGCCATTTTGTGTCATATCTATTGGAGCATCATGAGCATGTATTATGACATCACAATATATGATGACATCATAATTAGTATGCACTATGACATCACAATGTATTATAATGTCATAATGTATCCGCATTATCACATCAACATATATTGTGAGAGCGCAATTTGCAGGTATTCTGACCAATTTCTCTTACCCCAGTTTACGTCATATCTACTGGAGTATCATGAGCATGTATTATGATGTCACAGTATATGATGACATCATAATTAGTATGCACTATGACATCACAATGTATTATGATGTCATAATGTATCTGCATTATGACATCACAATGTATTGTGACAGCGCAATTTGCAGGTGTTCTGACCAATTTATCTTACCCCAATTTCTCTCATATCTACTTGAGTAGCATGAGCATGTATTATGACGTCACAATATATGATGACATCATAATTAGTATGCACTATGACATCACAATGTAATATGACGTCATAATGTATCCGCATTATGACATCACAATATATTGTGAGAGTGCAATTTGCAGGTATTCTGATTAATTTCTCTTACCCCAATTTGTGTCATATCTACTGGAGTATCATGAGCAGGTATTATGATGTCTCAATATGTGATAACATCATAATTAGTATGCAGTATGACATCACAATATATTATGAAATCATAATGTATACGCATTATGACATCACAATATAATGTGAGAGCGAAATTTGCAGGTATTCTGACCAATTTCTCTTACCCCAATTTCTGTCATATCTATTGGAGCATCATGAGCATGTATTATGACGTCACAATATATGATGACATCATAAATAGTATGCACTATTATGTCAAAATGTATTATGAGATCATAATGTATCCGCATTACGACATCACAATATATTATGAAATCATAATGTATACGCATTATGACATCACAATATATTATGAGAGCGCAACATGCAGGTATTATGAGCAATTTCTCTTACCCCAATTTGTGTCACATCTACTGGAGCATCATGAGCATGATTTATGACGTCAGAGAATATGATGACATCATAATTAGTATGCACTATGACGTCACAATGTATTATGACATCATAATGTATCCGCATTATGACATCACAATATATTATGAGAGCGCAATTTGCAGGTATTATGAGCAATTTCTCTTACCCCAATTTGTGTCACGTCTACTGAAGCATCATGAGCATGTATTATGACGTCACAGTATACGATGATATCATAATTAGTATGCAATATGACGTCACGATGCAGTATGACGTCATAATGTATCCGCATTATGACATCACAATGTATTATGAGAGCGCAATTTGCAGGCATTATGACCAATTTCTCTTACCCCAATTTGTGTCACATCTACTGGAGCATCATGAGCATGTATTATGACGTCACAGCATATGATGACATCATAATTAGTATGCAGTATGACGTCACAATGTATTATGACGTCATAATCTATCCGCATTATGTCATCACAATATATTATGAGAGCGCAATTTGCAGGTATTATGAGCAATTTCTCTTACCCCAATTTGTGTCACATCAACTGGAGCATCATGAGCATGTATTATGACGTCACAGAATATGAAGACATCATAACTAGTATGCACTATGACGTCACAATGTATTATGACGTCATAATGTATCCGCATTATGATATCACAAAATATTATGAGAGCGCAATTTGCAGGTATTATGAGCAGTGTCTCTTACCCCAATTTGTGTCACATCTACTGGAGAATCATGAGCATGTATTTTGACGTCACAGTATATGATGACATCATAATTAGTATGCACTATGACGTCACAATGTATTGTGACGTCATAATGTATCTGCATTATGACATCACAATATAGTATGAGAGCGCAATTTGCAGGTATTATGAGCAATTTCGCTTACCCCAATTTGAGTCACATCTACTGGAGCATCATCAGCATGTAT
This sequence comes from Aotus nancymaae, assembly GCF_030222135.1. Lineage (NCBI taxonomy): Eukaryota > Metazoa > Chordata > Mammalia > Primates > Aotidae > Aotus > Aotus nancymaae. The sequence continues at coordinate 7,253,916 of NW_026988481.1, read as the reverse complement.
TATGACGTCACAGTATATGATGACATCATAATTAGTATGCACTATGATGTCACAATGCAGTATGACGTCATAATGTATCCGCATAATGACATCACAATATATTATCAGAGCGCAATTTGCAGGTTTCATGACAAATTTTGCTTACCCCAATTTGTGTCATATCTACTGGAACATCATGAGCATGTATTATGACGTCACAGTATATGATGACATCATAATTAGTATGCACTATGACGTCACAATGTATTATGACGACATAATGTATCCGCATTATGACATCACAATATATTATGAGAGCGCAATTTGCAGGTATTATGAGCAATTTCGCTTACCACAATTTGTGTCACATCTACTGGAGCATCATGAGCATGTATTATGACGTCACAGTATATGATTACATCATAATTAGTATGCACTATGATGTCACAATTTATTATGACGTCATAATGTATCCGCATTATGACATCACAATATATTATGAGAGCGCAATTTGCAGGAATTATGAGCAATTTCTCTTACCCCAATTTGTGTCACATCTACTGTAGCATCATGAGCATGTATTATGACGTCACAGTATATGATGACATCATAATTAATATGCACTATGACGTCACAATATATTATGACGTCATAATGTATCAGCATTATGACATCACAATATATTATGAGAGCGCAATTTGCAGGTATTATGAGCAACTTCTCTTACCCCAATTTGTGTCACAACTACTGGAGCATCATGAGCATGTATTATGACGTCACAGTATATGATGACATCTTAATTAGTATGCACTATGACGTCACAATGTATTAGGACGTCATAATGTATCCGCGTTATGACATCACAATATATTATGAGAGCTCACTTTGCAGGTATTATGAGCAATTTCTCTTACCCCAATTTGTGTCGCATCTACTGAAGCATCATGAGCATGTATTATGACGTCACAGTATATGATGACATCATAATCAGTATGCACTATGACATCACAATGTATTAAGACGTCATAATGTATCCGCATTATGACATCACAATATATACTGAGAGCGCAATTTGCAGGTATTATGAGCAATTTCTCTTACCCCAATTTGTGTCACATCTACTGGAGCATCATGAGCATGTATTATGACATCACAGTATATGATGACATCATAATTAGTATGCACTATGACGTTACAATGTATTATGACGTCATAATGTATCCGCATTATGACATCACAATATATTATGAGAGCGCAATTTGCAGGTATTATGAACAATTTCTCTTACCCCAATTTGTGTCAAATCTACTGGAGCATCATGAGCATGTATTATGACGTCACAGTATATGATGACATCATAATTAGTATGCACTATGACGTCACAATGTATTAAGACGTCATAATGTATCCGCATTATGACATCACAATATATTATGAGAGCGCAATTTGCAGGTATTATGAGCAATTTCTCTTACCCCAATTTGTGTCACATCTACTGGAGCATCATGAGCATGTATTATGACGTCACAGTATATGATGACATCATAATTAGTATGCATTATGACGTCACAATATATTATGACGTCATAAAGTATCCGCATTATGACATCACAATATATTATGAGAGCGCAATTTGCAGGTTTTATGAGCAATTTCTCTTACCCCAATTTGTGTCACATCTACTGGAGGATCATGAGCATGTATTATGACGTCACAGTATATGATGACATCATAATTAGTATGCACTATGACGTCACAATGTATTATGACGTCATAATGTATCCGCATTATGACATCACAATATATTATGAGAGCGCAATTTGCAGGAATTATGAGCAATTTCGCTTACCCCAATTTGTGTCACATCTACTGCAGCATCATGAGCATGTATTATGACGTCAGAGTATATGATGACATCATAATTAATATGCACTATGATGTCACAATATATTATGACGTCATAATGTATCAGCATTATGACATCACAATATATTATGAGAGCGCAATTTGCAGGTATTATGAGCAACTTCTCTTACCCCAATTTGTGTCACATCTACTGGAGCATCATGAGCATGTATTATGACGTCACAGTATATGATGACATCATAATTAGTATGCACTATGTCGTCACAATGTATTATGACGTCATAATGTATCCGCGTTATGACATCACAATATATTATGAGAGCGCAATTTGCAGGTATTATGAGCAATTTCTCTTAACCCAATTTGTGTCGCATCTACTGGAGCATCATGAGCATGTATTATGACGTCACAGTATATGATGACATCATAATCAGTATGCACTATGACATCACAATGTATTAAGACGTCATAATATATCCGCATTATGACATCACAATATATAATGAGAGCGCAATTTGCAGGTATTATGAGCAATTTCTCTTACCCCAATTGGTGTCACATCTACTGGAGCATCATGAGCATGTATTATGACTTCACAGTATATGATGGCATCATAACTAGTATGCACTATGATGTCACAATGTATTATGACGTCATAATGTATCCGCATTATGACATCACAATATATTATGAGTGGGCAATTTGCAGGTATTATGAGCAATTTCTCTTATCCCAATTTGTGTCACATCTACTGGAGCATCATGAGCATGTATTATGACGTCACAGTATATGATGACATCATAATTAGTATGCACTATGACGTCAAAATGTATTATGACGTCATAATGTATCCGCGTTATGACATCACAATATATTATGAGAGCGCAATTTGCAGGTATTATGGGAAGTTTCTCTTACCCCAATTTGTGTCACATCTACTGGAGCATCATGAGCATGTATTATGACGTCACAGTATATGATGACATCATAATTAGTATGTAGTATGACGTCACAATGTATTATGACGTCATAATGTATCCGCATTATGACATCACAATATATTATGAGAGCGCAATTTGCAGGTATTATGAGCAATTTCGCTTACCCCAATTTGTGTCACATCTACTGAAGCATCATGAGCATGTATTATGACGTCACAGTATATGAATACATCATAATTAGTATGCACTATGATGTCACAATGTATTATGACGTCATAATGTATCAGCATTTTGACATCACAATATATTACGAGAGTGCAATTTGCAGGTATTATGAGCAATTTCTCTTACCCCAATTTGTGTCACATCTACTGGAGCATCATGAGCATGTATTATGACGTTACAGTATATGATGACATCATAATGAGTATGCAGTATGACCTCCCAATGTATTATGATGTCATAATGTATCCGCAGTATGACATCACAATATATTATGAGAGCGCAATTTGCAGGTTTTATGACCAATTTCGCTTACCCCAATTTGTGTCACATCTACTGGAGCATCATGAGCATGTATTATGACGTCACAGTATATGGTGACATCATAATTAGTATGCAGAATGACGTCACAATGTATTATGATGTCATAAAGTATCCGCATTATGACATCACAATATATTATGAGAGCGCAACATGCAGGTATTATGACCAATTTCGCTTACCCCAATTTGTGTCACATCTACTGTAGCATCATGAGCATGTATTATGACGTCACAGTATATGATGATATCATAATTAGTATGCACTATGACATCACAATGTATTATGACGTCATAATGTATCCGCATTATGACATCACAATATATTATGAGAGCACAATTTGCAGGTATTATGAGCAATTTCTCTTACCCCAATTTGTGTCACATCTACTGGAGCATCATAAGCATGTATTATGACGACACAGTATATGATGACATCATAATTAGTATGCACTATGACGTCACAATGTATTATGACGTCATAATGTATCCGCATTATGACATCACAATATATTATGAGAGCGCAATTTGGAGGTTTTATGACCTTTTTTGATTACCCCAATTTGTGTCACATCTACTGGAGCATCATGAGCATGTATTACGACGTCACAGTATATGATGACATCATAATTAGTATGCACTATGACGTCACAATGTATTAAGACGTAATAATGTATCCGCATTATGACATCACAATATATTATGAGAGCGCAACATGCAGGTATTATGAGCAATTTCTCTTACCCCAATTTGTGTCACATCTGCTGGAGCATCATGAGCATGATTTATGACGTCAGAGTATATGATGACATCATAATTAGTATGCACTATGACATCACAATGTATTATGACATCATAATGTATCCACATTATGACATCACAATATATTATGAGAGCGCAATTTGCAGGTATTATGAGCAATTTCTCTTACCCCAATTTGTGTCACGTCTACTGAAGCATCATGAGCATGTATTATGACGTCACAGTATACGATGATATCATAATTAGTATGCAATATGACGTCACGATGCAGTATGACGTCATAATGTATCCGCATTATGACATCACAATGTATTATGAGATCGCAATTTGCAGGCATTATGACCAATTTCTCTTACCCCAATTTGTGTCACATCTACTGGAGCATCATGAGCATGTATTATGACGTCACAGTATATGATGACATCATAATTAGTATGCAGTATGACGTCACAATGTATTATGACGTCATAATCTATCCGCATTATGTCATCACAATATATTATGAGAGCGCAATTTGCAGGTATTATGAGCAATTTCTCTTACCCCAATTTGTGTCACATCAACTGGAGCATCATGAGCATGTATTATGACGTCACAGAATATGAAGACATCATAATTAGTATGCACTATGACGTCACAATGTATTATGACGTCATAATGTATCCGCATTATGATATCACAAAATATTATGAGAGCGCAATTTGCAGGTATTATGAGCAGTGTCTCTTACCCCAATTTGTGTCACATCTACTGGAGAATCATGAGCATGTATTTTGACGTCACAGTATATGATGACATCATAATTAGTATGCACTATGACGTCACAATGTATTGTGACGTCATAATGTATCTGCATTATGACATCACAATATATTATGAGAGCGCAATTTGCAGGTATTATGAGCAATTTCGCTTACCCCAATTTGAGTCACATCTACTGGAGCATCATCAGCATGTATTATGACGTCACAGTATATGATGACATCATAATTAGTATGCACTATGATGTCACAATGCAGTATGACGTCATAATGTATCCGCATTATGACATCACAATATATTTTGAGAGCGCAATTTGTAGGTTTTATGACCATTTTCGATTACCCCAATTTGTGTCACATCTACTGGAGCATCACGAGCATGTATTATGACGTCACAGTATATGATGACATCATAATTAGTTTGCAGTATGACGTCACAATGTATTATGACGTCATAATGTATCCGCATTATGACATCACAATATATTATGAGAGCGCAACATGCAGGTATTGTGAGCAATTTCTCTTACCCAAATTTGTGTCACATCTACTGGAGCATCATGAGCATGTATTATGACGTCACAGTATATGATGACATCATAATTATTATGCACTATGGCGTCAGAATGTATTATGACGTCATAATGTATCCGCATTATGACATCACAATATTTTATGAGAGCGCAACATGCAGGTATTATGAGCAATTCCTCTTACCCCAATTTGTGTCACATCTCCTGGAGCATCATGAGCATGTATTATGACGTCACAGTATATGATGGCATCATAATCAGTATGAACTATGACGTCACAATATATTATGACGTCATAATGTATCCGCATTATGACATCACAATATATTATGAGAAAGCAATTTGCAGGTATTATGAGCAATTTCTCTTACCCCAAATTGTGTCACATCTACTGGATCATCACGAGCATGTATTATGACATCACAGTATATGATGACATCATAATTAGTATGCACTATGACGTCACAATGCAGTATGACGTCATAATGTATCCACATAATGACATCACAATATATTATCAGAGCGCAATTTGCAGGTTTCATGACAAATTTTGCTTACCCCAATTTGTGTCATATCTACTGGAACATCATGAGCATGTATTATGACGTCACAGTATATGATGACATCATAATTAGTATGCACTATGACGTCACAATGTATTATGACGACATAATGTATCCGCATTATGGCATCACAATATATTATGAGAGCGCAATTTGCAGGTATTATGAGCAATTTCGCTTACCACAATTTGTGTCACATCTACTGGAGCATCATGAGCATGTATTATGACGTCACAGTATATGATTACATCATAATTAGTATGCACTATGATGTCACAATTTATTATGACGTCATAATGTATCAGCATTATGACATCACAATATATTACGAGAGTGCAATTTGAAGGAATTATGAGCAATTTCTCTTACCCCAATTTGTGTAACATCTACTGGAGCATCATGAGCATCTATTATGACGTCACAGTATATGATGACATCATAATTAGTATGCACTATGACATCACAATGTATTATGACGTCATAATGTATCCGCGTTATGACATCACAATATATTATGAGAGCTCAATTTTCAGGTATTATGAGCAATTTCTCTTACCCCAATTTGTGTAACATCTACTGGAGCATCATGAGCATGTATTATGACGTCACAGTATATGATGACATCATAATTAGTATGCACTATGTCGTCACAATGTATTATGACGTCATAATGTATCCGCATTATGACATCACAATATATTATGAGAGCGTAATTTGCATGTATTATGAGCAATTTCGCTTACCCCAACTTGTGTCACATCTACTGGAGCATCATGAGCATGTGTTATGACGTCACAGTATATGATGACATCATAATTAGTATGCACTATGACGTCACAATGTATTATGACGTCATAATATATCCGCATTATGACATCACAATATATTATGAGAGCGCAATTTGCAGGTATTATGAGAAATTTCTCTTACCCCAATTTGTGTCACATCTACTGGAGGATCATGAGCATGTATTATGACGTCACAGTATATGATGACATCATAATTAGTATGCACTATGACGTCACAATATATTATGACGTCATAATGTATCCGCATTATGACATCACAATATATTATGAGAGCACAATTTGCAGGAATTATGAGCAATTTGTCTTACCCCAATTTGTGACACATCTACTGTAGCATCATGAGCATGTATTATGACGTCACAGTATATGATGACATCATAATTAATATGCACTATGACGTCACAATATTTTATGACGTCATAATGTATCAGCATTATAACATCACAATATATTATGAGAGCGCAATTTGCAGGTATTATGAGCAACTTCTCTTACCCCAATTTGTGTCACAACTACTGGAGCATCATGAGCATGTATTATGACGTCACAGTATATGATGACATCATAATTAGTATGCACTATGACATCACAATGTATTATGACGTCATAATGTATCCGCGTTATGACATCACAATATATTATGAGAGCTCAATTTGCAGGTATTATGAGCAATTTCTCTTACCCCAATTTGTGTCGCATCTACTGGAGCATCATGAGCATGTATTATGACGTCACAGTATATGATGACATCATAATTAGTATGCACTATGTCGTCACAATGTATTATGACGTCATAATGTATCCGCATTATGACATCACAATATATTATGAGAGCGTAATTTGCATGTATTATGAGCAATTTCGCTTACCCCAACTTGTGTCACATCTACTGGAGCATCATGAGCATGTGTTATGACGTCACAGAATATGATGACATCATAATTAGTATGCACTATGACGTCACAATGTATTATGACGTCATAATATATCCGCATTATGACATCACAATATATTATGAGAGCGCAATTTGCAGGTATTATGAGCAATTTCTCTTACCCCAATTTGTGTCACATCTACTGGAGGATCATGAGCATGTATTATGACGTCACAGTATATGATGACATCATAATTAGTATGCACTATGACGTCACAATATATTATGACGTCATAATGTATCCGCATTATGACATCACAATATATTATGAGTGCACAATTTGCAGGAATTATGAGCAATTTCTCTTACCCCAATTTGTGTCACATCTACTGTAGCATCATGAGCATGTATTATGACGTCACAGTATATGATGACATCATAATTAATATGCACTATGACGTCACAATATTTTATGACGTCATAATGTATCAGCATTATAACATCACAATATATTATGAGAGCGCAATTTGCAGGTATTATGAGCAACTTCTCTTACCCCAATTTGTGTCACAACTACTGGAGCATCATGAGCATGTATTATGACGTCACAGTATATGATGACATCATAATTAGTATGCACTATGACATCACAATGTATTATGACGTCATAATGTATCCGCGTTATGACATCACAATATATTATGAGAGCTCAATTTGCAGGTATTATGAGCAATTTCTCTTACCCCAATTTGTGTCGCATCTACTGGAGCATCATGAGCATGTATTATGACGTCACAGTATATGATGACATCATAATCAGTATGCACTATGACATCACAATGTATTAAGACGTCATAATGTATCCGCATTATGACATCACAATATATAATGAGAGCGCAATTTGCAGGTATTATGAGCAATTTCTCTTACCACAATAGGTGTCACATCTACTGGAGCATCATGAGCATGTATTATGACTTCACAGTATATGATGGCATCATAACTAGTATGCACTATGACGTCACAATGTATTATGACGTCATAATGTATCCGCATTATGACATCACAATATATTATGAGTGGGCAATTTGCAGGTATTATGAGCAATTTCTCTTATCCCAATTTGTGTCACATCTACTGGAGCATCATGAGCGTGTATTATGACGTCACAGTACATGATGACATCATAATCAGTATGCACTATGACGTCACAATGTATTATGACGTCATTATGTATCCGCATTATGACATCACAATATATTATGAGAGCGCAATTTGCAGGTATTATGAGCAATTTCTCTTACCCCAATTTGTGTCACATCTACTGGAGCATCATGAGCATGTAATATGATGTCACAGTATATGATGACATCATAACTAGTATGCACTATGACGTCAAAATGTATTATGACGTCATAATGTATCCGCATTATGACATCACAATATATTATGAGAGCGCAATTTGCAGGTATTATGGGCAGTTTCTCTTACCCCAATTTGTGTCACATCTACTGGAGCATCATGAGCATGTATTATGACGTCACAGTATATGAGGACATCATAATTAGTATGCACTATGATGTCACAATGTATTATGACGTCATAATGTATCAGCATTATGACATCACAATATATTACGAGAGTGCAATTTGCAGGTATTATGAGCAATTTCTCTTACCCCAATTTGTGTCACATCTACTGGAGCATCATGAGCATGTATTATGACGTCACAGTATATGATGACATCATAATTAGTATGCAGTATGACGTCACAATGTATTATGATGTCATAATGTATCCGCATTATGACATCACAATATATTATGAGAGCGCAATTTGCAGGTTTTATGACCAATTTCGCTTACCCCAATTTGTGTCACATCTACTGGAGCATCATGAGCATGTATTATGACGTCACAGTATATGTTGACATCATAATTAGTATGCACTATGACGTCACAATGTATTATGATGTCATAAAGTATCCGCATTATGACATCACAATATATTATGAGAGCGCAACATGCAGGTATTATGACCAATTTCGCTTACCCCAATTTGTGTCACAATTACTGTAGCATCATGAGCATGTATTATGACGTCACAGTATATGATGACATCATAATTAGTATGCACTATGACATCACAATGTATTATGACGTCATAATGTATCCGCATTATGACATCACAATATATTATGAGAGCGCAATTTGCAGGTATTATAAGCAGTTTCTCTTACCCCAATTTGTGTCACATCTACTGGAGCATCATGAGCATGTATTATGACGTCACAGTATATGATGACATCATAATTAGTATGCACCATGACGTCACAATGTATTATGACGTCATAATGTATCCGCATTATGACATCACAATATATTATGAGTGCGCAATTAGGAGGTTTTATGACCATTTTCGATTACCCCAATTTGTGTCACATCTACTGGAGCATCATGAGCATGTATTACGACGTCACAGTATATGATGACATCATAATTAGTATGCACTATGACGTCACAATGTATTATGACGTCATAATGTATCTGCATTATGACATCACAATATATTATGAGAGTGCAACATGCAGGTATTATGAGCAATTTCTCTTACCTCAATTTGTGTCACATCTACTGGAGCATCATGAGCATGTATTATCATGTCACAGTATATGATGACATCATAATTAGTATGCACTATGATGTCAGAATGTATTATGACGTCATATTATATCCGCATTATGACATCACAATATATTATGAGAGCGCAACATGAAGGTATTATGAGCAATTTCTCTTACCCCAATTTGTGTCACATCTACTGGAGCATCATGAGCATGTATTATGACGTCACAGTATATGATGACATCATAATTAGTATGCACTATGACATCACAATGTATTATGATGTCATAATGTATCCGCATTATGACATCACAATATATTATGAGAGCGCAACATGCAGGTATTATGAGCAATTTCTCTTACCCTAATTTGTGTCACATCTACTGGAGCATCATGAGCATGTATTATGACGTCACAGTATATGATGACATCATAATTAGTATGCACTATGACGTCACAATGTATTATGACGTCATAATTTATCCGCATTATGACATCACAATATATTATGAGAGCGCAACATGCAGGTATTATGAGCAATTTCTCTTACCCCGATTTGTGTCACATCTACTGGAGCATCATGAGCATGTATTATGACGTCACAGTATTTGATGACATCATAATTAGTATGCACTGTGACGTCACAATGTATTATGACGTCATAATGTATCCGCCTTATGACATCACAATATATTATGAGAGCGCAACATGCAGGTATTATGAGCAATTTCTCTTATCCCAATTTGTGTCACATCTACTGGAGCATCATGAGCATGTATTATGACGTCACAGTATATGATGACATCATAATTAGTATGCACTATGACGTCACAATGTATTATGACGTCATAATATATCCGCATTATGACATCACAATATATTATGAGAGCGCAATTTGCAGGTTTTATGACCAATTTCGCTTACCCCAATTTGTGTCACATCTACTGGGGCATCATGAGCATGTATTATGACGTCACAGTATATGGTGACATCATAATTAGTCTGCAGTATGACGTCTCAATGTATTATGATGTCATAAAGTATCCGCATTATGACATCACAATATATTATGAGAGCGTAACATGCAGGTATTATGACCAATTTCGCTTACCCCAGTTTGTGTCACATCAAGTGTAGCATCATGAGCATGTATTATGACGTCACAGTATATGATGACATCATAATTAGTAAGCACTATGACGTCACAATGTATTATGACGTCATAATGTATCCGCATTATGACATCACAATATATTATGAGAGCGCAATTTGGAGGTTTTATGACCATTTTCGATTACCCCAATTTGTGTCACATCTACTGGAGCATCATGAGCATGTATTATGACGTCACAGTATATGATGACATCATAATTAGTATGCACTATGACATCACAATGTATTATGACGTCATAATGTATCCGCATTATGACATCACAATATATTATGAGAGCGCAACATGCAGGTATTATGAGCAATTTCTCTTACCCCAATTTGTGTCACATCTACTGGAGCATCATGAGCATGTATTATGACGTCACAGTATATGATGCCATCATAATTAGTATGCACTATGATGTCACAATGTATTATGACGTCATAATGTAGCCGCATGATGACATCACAATATATAATGAGAGCGCAATTTGCAGGTTTTACGACCAATTTCCCTTACCCCAATTTGTGTCACATCTACTGGAGCATCATGAGTATGTATTATGACGTCACAGTATATGATGACATCATAATTAGTATGCAGTATGACGTCACAATGTATTATGACGTCATAATGTATCCGCATTATGACATCACAATAGATTATGAGAGCGCAATTTGCAGGTTTTATGACCAATTTCGCTTACCCCAATTTGTGTCACATCTACTGGAGCATCATGAGCATGTATTATGACGTCACAGTATATGGTGAAATCATAATTAGTCTGCAGTATGACGTCACAATGTATTATGATGTCATAAAGTATCCGCATTATGACATCACAATATATTATGAGAGCGCAACATGCAGGTATTATGACCAATTTCGCTTACCCCAATTTGTGTCACATCAACTGTAGCATCATGAGCATGTATTATGACGTCACAGTATATGATGACATCATAATTAGAAAGCATTATGACGTCACAATGTATCATGACGTCATAATGTATCCGCATTATGACATCACAATATATTTTGAGAGCGCAATTTGGAGGTTTTATGACCATTTTCGATTACCCCAATTTGTGTCACATCAACTGTAGCATCATGAGCATGTATTATGACGTCACAGTATTTGATGACATCATAATTAGTATGCACTGTGACGTCACAATGTATTATGACGTCATAATGTATCCGCCTTATGACATCACAATATATTATGAGAGCGCAACATGCAGGTATTATGAGCAATTTCTCTTATCCCAATTTGTGTCACATCTACTGGAGCATCATGAGCATGTATTATGACATCACAGTATATGATGACATCATAATTAGTATGCACTATGACGTCACAATGTATTTTGACGTCATAATATATCCGCATTATGACATCACAATATATTATGAGAGCGCAATTTGGAGGTTTTATGACCATTTTCGATTACCCCAATTTGTGTCACATCTACTGGAGCATCATGAGCATGTATTATGGCGTCACAGTATATGATGACATCATAATTAGTATGCACTATGACGTCACAATGAATTATGACGTCATAATGTATCTCCATTATGACATCACAATATATTATGAGAGCGCAATTTGCAGGTATTATGAGCCATTTCTATTACCCCAATTTGTGTCACATCTACTGGAGCATCATGACCATGTATTATGACGTCACAATATATGATGACATCATAATCACTATGCACTATGACGGCACAATGTATTATGACGTCATAATGTATCCGCATTATGAAATCACAATATATTATGAGAGCGCAATTTGGAGGTTTTATGACCATTTTCGATTACCCCAATTTGTGTCACATCTACTGGAGCATCATGAGCATGTATTACGACGTCAGAGAAATGATGACATCATAATTAGTATGCACTATCATGTCACAATGTATTATGATGTCAAAATGTTTCCGCATTATGACATCACAATATATAATGAGAGCGCAACATGCAGGTATTATGAGCAATTTCTCTTACCCCAATTTGTGTCACATCTACTGGAGCATCATGAGCATGTATTATGACGTCACAGTATTTGATGACATCATAATTAGTATGCCCTGTGACGTCACAATGTATTATGACGTCATAATGTATCCCCCTTATGACATCACAATATATTATGAGAGCGCATCATGCAGGTATTATGAGCAATTTCTCTTATCACAATTTGTGTCACATCTACTGGAGCATCATGAGCATGTATTATGACGTCACAGTATATGATGGCATCATAATTAGAATGCACTATGACGTCACAATGTATTATGTCATCATAATGTATCCGCATTATGACATCACAATATATTATGAGAGCGCAACATACAGATATTATGAGCAATTTCTCTTACCCCAATTTCTGTCACATCTACTTGAGCATCATGAGCATGTATTATGACGTCAGAGTATATGATGACATCATAATTAGTATGCACTATGACGTCACAATGTATTATGACGTCATAATGTATCCGCATTATGACATCACAATATATTATGAGAGCGCAATTTGCAGGTATTATGAGCAAATTCTCCTACCCCAATTTGTGTCACATCTACTGGAGCATCATGAGCATGTATTATGACATCACAGTATATGATGACATCATAATTAGTATGCACTATGACGTCACAATGGATTATGATGTCATAATATATCCGCATTATGACATCACAATATATTATGAGAGCGCAATTTGCAGGTATTATGAGCAATTTCACTTACCCCAATTTGTGTCACATCTACTGGAGCATCATGAGCATGTAATATGATGTCACATTATATGATGACATCATAATTAGTATGCACTCTGACGTCACAGTGTATTATGACGTCATAATGTATCCTCATTATGACATCACAATATATTATGAGAGCGCAATTTGCAGGTTTTATGAGCAATTTCTCTTACCCCAATTTGTGTCACATCTACTGGAGTATCATGAGCATGTATTATGACGTCACAGTATATGATGACATCATAATTAGTATGCACTATGACGTCACAATGTATTATGACGTCATAATGTGTCCGCGTTATGACATCACAATATATTATGAGAGCCCAATTAACAGGTATTATGGACAATTTCTCTTACCGCAATTTGTGTCACATCTACTGGAGCATCATGAGCATGTATTATGACGTCACAGTATATGATGACATCATAATTAGTATGCCATATGACGTCACAATATATTATGACGTCACAATGTATCCGCATTATTACATCACAATATATTATGAGAGCGCAACATGCAGGTATTATGAGCAATTTCTCTTACCCGAATTTGTGTCACATCTACTGGAGCATCATGAGCATGTATTATGACGTCACAGTATATGATGACATCATAATTAGTATGCAGTATGACGTCACAATGTATTATGACGTCATAATGTATCCGCATTATGACATCACAATATATTATATGAGCGCAATTTGCAGGTTTATGAACAATTTCTCTTGCCCCAATTTGTGTCACATCTACTGGAGCATCATGAGCATGTATTATGACGTCACAGTATATGATGACATCATAATTAGTATGCAGTATGACGTCACAATGTATTATGATGTCATAATGTATCCGCATTATGACATCACAATATATTATGAGAGCGCAACATGCAGGTATTATGAGCAATTTCTCTTACCCCAATTTGTGTCACATCTACTGGAGCATCATGAGCATGTATTATGACGTCACAGTATATGATGACATCATAATATAGTATGCACTATGACGTCACAATGTATTATGATGTCATAATGTATCCGCATTATGACATCACAATATATTATGAGAGCGCAATTTGCACGTTTTATGACCAATTTCGCTTACCCCAATTTGTGTCACATCTACTGGAGCATCATGAGCATGTATTATGACGTCACAGTATATGATGACATCATAATTAGTATGCACTATGACGTCACAATGTATTATGACGTCATAATGTATCCGCATTATGACATCACAATATATTATGAGAGCGCAACATGCAGGTATTATGAGCAATTTGTCTTACCCCAATTTGTGTCACATCTACTGGAGCATCATGAGCATGTATTATGACGTCACAGTATATGATGACATCATAATTAGTATGCACTATGACGTCACAATGTATTATGACGTCATAATGTATCCGCATTATGACATCACAATATGTTATGAGAGCACAATTTGCAGGTTTTATGACCAATTTCGCTTACCCCAATTTGTGTCACATCTACTGGAGCATCTTGAGCATGTATTATGACGTCACAGTTTATGGTGACATCATAATTAGTATGCACTATGACGTCACAATGTATTATGACGTCATAATTTATCCGCATTATGACATCACAATATATTATGAGAGCGCAACATGCAGGTATTATGAGCAATTTCTCTTACCCCAATTTATGTCACATCTACTGGAGCATCATGAGCATGTATTATGACGTCACAGTATATGATGACATCATAATTAGTATGCACTATGACGTCACAATGTATTATGATGTCATAATGTATCCGCATTATGACATCACAATATATTATGAGAGGGCAATTTGCAGGTTTTATGACGAATTTCGCTTAACCCAATTTTTTTCACATCTACTGGAGCATCATGAGCATGTATTATGACGTCACAGTATATGATGACATCAGAATTAGTGTGCACTATGACGTCACAATGTATTATGACGTCATATTGTATCCGCATTATGACATTGCATTATATTATGAGAGCACAACATGCAGGTATTATGAGCAATTTCTCTTACCCCAATTTGTTTCACATCTACTGGAGCATCATGAGCATGTATTATGACGTCACAGTATTTGATGACATCATAATTAGTATGCACTATGACGTCACAATGTATTATGACGTCATAATGTATCCGCATTATGACATCACAATATATTATGAGAGCGCAACATGCAGGTATTATGAGCAATTTCTCTTACCCCAATTTGTGTCACATCTACTGGAGCATCATGAGCATGTATTATGACGTCACAGTATTTGATGACATCATAATTAGTATGCACTATGACGTCACAATATATTATGACGTCATAATGTATCCGCATTATGACATCACAATATATTATGAGAGCGTAACATGCAGGTATTATGAGCAATTTCTCTTATCCCAATTTGTGTCACATCTACTGGAGCATCATGAGCATGTATTATGACGTCACAGTATATGATGAAATCATAATTAGTATGCACTATGACATCACAATGTATTATGACGTCATAATGTATCCGCATTATTACATCACAATATATTATGAGAGCGCAACATGCAGGTATTATGAGCAATTTCTCTTACCACAATTTGTGTCACATCTACTGGAGCATCATGAGCATGTATAATGACGTCACAGTATATGATGACATCATAATTAGTATGCACTATGATATCACAATGTATTATGACGTCATAATGTATCCGCATTATGACATCACAATATATTATGAGAGCGCAACATGCAGGTATTATGAGCAATTTCTCTTACCCCAATTTGTGTCACATCTACTGGAGCATCATGAGCATGTATTATGACGTCACAGTATATGATGACATCATAATTAGTATGCACTATGGCGTCACAATGTTGTATGACGTCATAATGTATCCGCATTATGACGTCACAATATATTATGAGAGCGCAACATGCAGGTATTATGAGCAATTTCTCTTACCCCAATTTGTGTCACATCTACTGGAGCATCATGAGCATGTATTATGACGTCACAGCATTTGATGACATCATAATTAGTATGCACTATGACGTCACAATGTATTATGACGTCATAATGTATCCGCATTATGACATCACAATATATTATGAGAGCGCAACATGCAGGTATTATGAGAAATTTCTCTTACTCCAATTTGTGTCACATATACTGAAGCATCATGAGCATGTATTATGACGTCACAGTATATGATGACATCATAATTAGTATGCACTATGACGTCACAATGTATTATGACGTCATAATGTATCCGCATTATGACATCACAGTATATTATGAGAGCGCAATTTGCAGGTTTTATGACGAATTTCGCTTACCCCAATTTGTGTCACATCTACTGGAGCATCATGAGCATGTATTATGATGTCACAGTATATGATGACATCATGATTAATATGCAGTATGACGTCACAATGTATTATGACGTCATAATGTATCCGCATTAAGACATCACAATATATTATGAGAGTGCAATTTGCAGGTTTTATGAGCAATTTCTCTTACCCCAATTGGTGTCACATCTACTGGAGCATCATGAGCATGTATTATGACGTCACAGTATATGATGACATCATAATTAGTATGCACTATGACATCACAATGTATTATGACGTCATAATGTATCCGCATTATGACATCACAATATATTATGAGACCGCAACATGCAGGTATTATGAGCAATTTCTCTCACCCCAATTTGTGTCACATCTACTGGAGCATCATGAGCATGTATTATGACGTCACAGTATATGATGACATCATAATTAGTATGCACTATGATGTCACAATGTATTATGACGTCATAATGTATCCGCATTATGACATCACAATATATTATGAGAGCGCAATTTGCAGGTTTTATGACCAATTTCGCTTACCCCAATTTGTGTCACATCTACTGGAGCATCATGAGCATGTATTAT
This sequence comes from Aotus nancymaae, assembly GCF_030222135.1. Taxonomy (NCBI): domain Eukaryota; kingdom Metazoa; phylum Chordata; class Mammalia; order Primates; family Aotidae; genus Aotus; species Aotus nancymaae. The sequence goes on along the minus strand of NW_026988481.1, from coordinate 7,235,775 downwards.
GACGTCACAGTATATGATGACTTCATGATTAATATGCAGTATGACGTCACAATGTATTATGACGTCATAATGTAGCCGCATTATGACATCACAATATATTATGAGAGCGCAATTTGCAGGTTTTATGAGCAATTTCTCTTAACCCAATTTGTGTCACATCTACTGGAGCATCATGAGGATGTATTATGACGTCACAGTATATGATGACATCATAATTAGTATGCACTTTGACGTCACAATGTGCTATGACGTCATAATGTATCCGCATTATGACATCACAATATATTATGAGAGCGCAATTTGCAGGTATTATGAGCAATATGTCTTACCCCAATTTGTGTCACATCTACTGGAGCATCATGAGCATGTATTATGACGTCACAGTATATGATGACATCATAATTAGTATGCACTATGACGTCACAATGTATTATGACGTCATAATGTATCCGCATTATGACATCACAATATATTATGAGAGGGCAATTTGCAGGTTTTATGACGAATTTCGCTTACCCCAATTAGTTTCACATCTACTGGAGCATCATGAGCATGTATTATGACGTCACAGTATATGATGACATCAGAATTAGTGTGCACTATGACGTCACAATGTATTATGACGTCATATTGTATCCGCATTATGACATTACAATATATTATGAGAGCGCAACATGCAGGTATTATGAGCAATTTCTCTTACCCCAATTTGTGTCAAATCTACTGGAGCATCATGAGCATGTATAATGACGTCACAGTATATGATGACATCATAATTAGTATGCACTATGATATCACAATGTATTATGACGTCATAATGTATCCGCATTATGACATCACAATATATTATGAGAGCGCAACATGCAGGTATTATGAGGAATTTCTCTTACCCCAATTTGTGTCACATCTACTGGAGCATCATGAGCATGTATTATGACGTCACAGTATATTATGACATCATAATTAGTATGCACTATGGCGTCACAATGTTGTATGACGTCATAATGTATCCGCATTATGACGTCACAATATATTATGAGAGCGCAACATGCAGGTATTATGAGCTATTTCTCTTACCCCAATTTGTGTCACATCTACTGGAGCATCATGAGCATGTATTATGACGTCACAGCATTTGATGACATCATAATTAGTATGCACTATGACGTCACAATGTATTATGACGTCATAATGTATCCGCATTATGACATCACAATATATTATGAGAGCGCAACATGCAGGTATTATGAGCAATTTCTCTTACTCCAATTTGTGTCACATCTACTGGAGCATCATGAGCATGTATTATGACGTCACAGTATATGATGACATCATAATTAGTATGAACTATGACGTCACAATGTATTATGACGTCATAATGTATCCGCATTATGACATCACAGTATATTATGAGAGCGCAATTTGCAGGTTTTGTGACGAATTTCGCTTACCCCAATTTGTGTCACATCTACTGGAGCATCATGAGCATGTATTATGATGTCACAGTATGTGATGACATCATGATTAATATGCAGTATGACGTCACAATGTATTATGACGTCATAATGTATCCGCATTAACACATCACAATATATTATGAGAGGGCAATTTGCAGGTTTTATGAGCAATTTCTCTTACCCCAATTTGTGTCACATCTACTGGAGCATCATGAGCATGTATTATGACGTCACAGTATATGATGACATCATAATTAGTATGCACTATGACATCACAATGCATTATGACGTCATAATGTATCCGCATTATGACACCACAATATATTATGAGAGCGCAACATGCAGGTATTATGAGCAATTTCTCTCACCCCAATTTGTGTCACATCTACTGGAGCATCATGAGCATGTATTATGACGTCACAGTATATGATGACATCATAATTAGTATGCACTATGATGTCACAATGTATTATGAGGTCATAATGTATCCGCATTATGACATCACAATATATTATGAGAGTGCAATTTGCAGGTTTTATGACCAATTTCGCTTACCCGAATTTGTGTCACATCTACTGGAGCATCATGAGCATGTATTATGACGTCACAGTATATGATGACATCATAATTAGTATGCACTATGACGTCACAAGGTATTATGACGTCATAATGTATCACCATTATGACATCACAATATATTATGAGAGCGCCATTTGCAGGTATTATCAGCAATTTCTCTTACCCCAAATTGTGTCACATCTACTGGAGCATCATGAGCATGTATTATGACGTCACAGTATATGGTGACATCATAATTATTATGCACTATGACGTCACAATGTTTTATTAAGTCATAATGTATCAGCATTATGACATCACAATATATTATGAGAGCGCCATTTGCAAGTATTATGAGCAATTTCTTTTACCCCAATTTGTGTCACGTCTACTGGAGCATCATGAGCTTGTATTATGACGTCACAGTATATGATGACATCATAATTAGTATGCAATATGACGTCACAATATAGTATGACGTCATAATGTATCCGCATTATGACATCACAACATATTATGAGAGCGCAATTTGCAGGTATTATGAGCAATTTGTCTTACCTCAATTTGTGTCACATCTACTGGAGCCTCATGAGCATGTATTATGATGTCACAGTATATGATGACATCATAATTAGTATGCACTATAACGTCACAATGTATTATGACGTCATAATGTATCCGCATTATGACATCACAATATATTATGAGAGCGCAATTTGCAGGATTTATGACCTATTTCGCTTACCCCAATTTGTGTCACATATACTGGAGCATCATGAGCATGCATTATGACGTCACAGTATATGATGACATCATAATCAGTATGCACTATGGCATCACAATGTATTATGACGTCATAATGTACCCGCATTATGACATCACAATATATTATGAGAGCGCAACATGCAGGTATTATGAGCAATTTCTCTTACCCCAATTTGTGTCACATCTACTGGAGCATCATGAGTATGATTTATGACGTCAGAGTATATGATGACATCATAATTAGTATGCACTATGACGTCACAATGTATTATGACGTCATAATGTTTCCGCATTATGGCATCACAATATATTATGAGAGCGCAATTTGCAGGTTTTATGACCATTTTCGATTACACCAATTTGTGTCACATCTACTGGAGCATCATGAGCATGTATTATGACGTCACAGTATATGATGACATCATAATTAGTATGCAATATGACGTCACAATGTATTTTGACGTCATAATGTATCCGCATTATGACATCACAATATATTATGAGAGTGCAACACGCAGGTATTATGAGCAATTTCTCTTACCTCAATTTGTGTCACATCTACTGGAGAATCATGAGCATGAATTATGACGTCACATTATATGATGACATCATAATTAGTATGCACTATGACGTCACAATGTATTATGACGTCATAATGTATCCGCATTATGACATCACAATATATTATGAGAGCGCAACATGCAGGTATTATGAGCAATTTCTCTTACCCCAATTTGTGTCACATCTACTGGAGCATCATGAGCATGTATTATGACGTCACAGTATATGATGACATCATAATTAGTATGCACTATGACATCACAATGTATTATGACGTCATAATGTATCCGCATTATGACATCACAATATATTATGAGAGCGCAACATGCAGGTATTATGAGCAATTTCTCTTACCCCAATTTGTGTCACATCTACTGGAGCATCATGAGCATGTATTATGACGTCACAGTATATGATGACATCATAATTAGTATGCACTATGACGTCACAATGTATTATGATGTCATAATGTATCCGCATTATGACATCACAATATATTATGAGAGCGCAACATGCAGGTATTATGAGCAATTTCTCTTACCCCAATTTGTGTCACATCTACTGGAGCATCATGAGCATGTATTATGACGTCACAGTATATGATGACATCATAATTAGTATGCACCATGATGTCACAATATATTATGATGTCATAATGTATCCGCATTATGACATCACAATATATTATGAGAGCGCAACATGCAGGTACTATGACCAATTTCGCTTACCCCAATTTGTGTCACATCTACTGTAGCATCATGAGCATGTATTATGACGTCACAGTATATGATGACATCATCATCAGTATGCAGTATGACGTCACAATGTATTATGAGGTCATAATGTATCCGCATTATGACATCACAATATATTATGAGAGCGCAATTTGCAGGTTTTATGACCAATTTCGCTTACCCCAATTTGTGTCACATCTACTGGAGCATCATGAGCATGTATTATGACGTCACAGTATATGATGACAACATGATTAATATGCAGTATGACGTCACAATGCATTATGACGTCATAATGTAGCCGCATTATGACATCACAATATATTATGAGAGCGCAATTTGCAGGTTTTATGAGCAATTTTTCTTACCCCAATTTGTGTCACATCTACTGGAGCACCATGAGGATTTATTATGACGTCACAGTATATGATGACATCATAATTAGTATGCACTATGACGTCACAATGTATTATGACGTCATAATGTATCCGCATTATGACATCACAATATATTATGAGAGTGCAACACGCAGGTATTATGAGCAATTTCTCTTACCTCAATTTGTGTCACATGTACTGGAGCATCATGAGCATGCATTATGACGTAACATTATATGATGACATCATAATTAGTATGCACTATGATGTCACAATGTATTATGACGTCATAATGTATCCGCATTATGACATCACAATATATTATGAGAGCGCAACATGCAGGTATTATGAGCAATTTCTCTTACCCCAATTTGTGTCACATCTACTGGAGCATCATGAGCATGTATTATGACGTCACAGTATATGATGACATCATAATTAGTATGCAGTATGACATCACAATGTATTATGACGTCATAATGTATCCGCATTATGACATCACAATATATTATGAGAGCGGAACATGCAGGTATTATGAGCAATTTCTCTTACCCCAATTTGTGTCACATCTACTGGAGCATCATGAGCATGTATTATGACGTCACAGTATATGATGACATCATAATTAGTATGCACTATGACGTCACAATGTATTATGACGTCATAATGTATCCGCATTATGACATCACAATATATTATGAGAGCGCAACATGCAGGTATTATGAGCAATTTCTCTTACCCCAATTTGTGTCACATCTACTGGAGCATCATGAGCATGTATTATGACGTCACAGTATATGATGACATCATAATTAGTATGCACCATGATGTCACAATGTATTATGATGTCATAATGTATCCGCATTATGACATCACAATATATTATGAGAGCGCAACATGCAGGTACTATGACGAATTTCGCTTGCCCCAATTTGTGTCACATCTACTGTAGCATCATGAGCATGTATTATGACGTCACAGTATATGATGACATCATCATCAGTATGCAGTATGACGTCACAATGTATTATGAGGTCATAATGTATCTGCATTATGACATCACAATATATTATGAGAGCGCAATTTGCAGGTTTTATGACCAATTTCGCTTACCCCAATTTGTGTCACATCTACTGGAGCATCATGAGCATGTATTATGACGTCACAGTATATGATGACATCATGATTAATATGCAGTATGACGTCACAATGCATTATGACGTCATAATGTAGCCGCATTATGACATCACAATATTTATGAGAGCGCAATTTGCAGGTTTTATGAGCAATTTCTCTTACCACAATTTGTGTCACATCTACTGGAGCATCATGAGGATGTATTATGACGTCACAGTATATGATGACATCATAATTAGTATGCACTATGACGTCACAATGTATTATGATGTCATAATGTATCCGCATTATGACATCACAATTTATTATGAGAGTGCAACACGCAGGTATTATGAGCAATTTCTCTTACCTCAATTTGTGTCACATCTACTGGAGCATCATGAGCATGAATTATGACGTCACATTATATGATGACATCATAATTAGTATGCACTATGACGTCACAATGTATTATGACGTCATAATGTATCCGCATTATGACATCACAATATATTATGAGAGCGCAACATGCAGGTATTATGAGCAATTTCTCTTACCCCAATTTGTGTCACATCTACTGGAGCATCATGAGCATGTATTACGACGTCACAGTATATGATGACATCATAATTAGTATGCACTATGACATCACAATGTATTATGACGTCATAATGTATCCGCATTACGACATCACAATATATTATGAGAGCGCAACATGCAGGTATTATGAGCAATTTCTCTTACCCCAATTTGTGTCACATCTACTGGAGCATCATGAGCATGTATTATGACGTCACAGTATATGATGACATCATAATTAGTATGCACTATGACGTCACAATGTATTATGACGTCATAATGTATCCGCATTATGACATCACAATATATTATGAGAGCGCAGCATGCAGGTATTATGAGCAATTTCTCTTACCCCAATTTGTGTCACATCTACTGGAGCATCATGAGCATGTATTATGACGTCACAGTATATGATGACATCATGATTAATATGCAGTATGACGTCACAATGTATTATGACGTCATAATGTAGCCGCATTATGACATCACAATATATTATGAGAGCGCAAGTTGCAGGTTTTATGAGCAATTTCTCTTACCCCAATTTGTGTCACATCTACTGGAGCATCATTAGGATGTATTATGACGTCACAGTATATGATGACATCATAATTAGTATGCACTATGACATCACAATGTATTATGACGTCATAATGTATCCGCATTATGACATCACAATATATTATGAGAGCGCAACATGCAGGTATTATGAGCAATTTCTCTTACCGCAATTTGTGTCACATCTACTGGAAAATCATGAGCATGTATTATGACGTCACAGTATATGATGACATGATAATTAGTATGCAGTATGACATCACAATGTATTATGATGTCATAATGTATCCGCATTATGACATCACAATATATTATGAGAGCGCAACATGCAGGTATTAAGAACAATTTCTCTTACCCCAATTTGTGTCGCATCTACTGGAGCATCATGAGCATGTATTATGACGTCACAGTATATGATGACATCATAATTAGTATGCACTATGACGTCACAATGTATTATGACGTCATAATGTATCCGCATTATGACATCACAATATATTATGAGAGGGCAATTTGCAGGTTTTATGACGAATTTCGCTTACCCCAATTTGTTTCACATCTACTGGAGCATCATGAGCATGTATTATGACGTCACAGTATATGATGACATCAGAATTAGTGTGCACTATGACGTCACAATGTATTATGACGTCATATTGTATCCGCATTATGACATTACAATATATTATGAGAGCACAACATGCAGCTATTATGAGCAATTTCTCTTACCCCAATTTGTTTCACATCTACTGGAGCATCATGAGCATGTATTATGACGTCACAGTATATGATGACATCATAATTAGTATGCACTATGACGTCACAATGTATTATGACGTCATAATGTATCCGCATTATGACATCACAATATATTGTGAGAGCGCAACATGCAGGTATTATGAGCAATTTCTCTTACCCCAATTTGTGTCACATCTACTGGAGCATCATGAGCATGTATTATGACGTCACAGTATTTGATGACATCATAATTAGTATGCACTATGACGTCACAATATATTATGACGTCATAATGTATCCGCATTATGACATCACAATATATTATGAGAGCGTAACTTGCAGGTATTATGAGCAATTTCTCTTATCCCAATTTGTGTCACATCTACAGGAGCATCATGAGCATGTATTATGACGTCACAGTATATGATGACATCATAATTAGTATGCACTATGACATCACAATGTATTATGACGTCATAATGTATCCGCATTATGACATCACAATATATTATGAGAGCGCAACATGCAGGTATTATGAGCAATTTCTCTTACCACAATTTGTGTCACATCTACTGGAGCATCATGAGCATGTATAATGACGTCACAGTATATGATGACATCATAATTAGTATGCACTATGATATCACAATGTATTATGACGTCATAATGTATCCGCATTATGACATCACAATATATTATGAGAGCGCAACATGCAGGTATTATGAGGAATTTCTCTTACCCCAATTTGTGTCACATCTACTGGAGCATCATGAGCATGTATTATGACGTCACAGTATATGATGACATCATAATTAGTATGCACTATGGCGTCACAATGTTGTATGCCGTCATAATGTATCCGCATTATGACGTCACAATATATTATGAGAGCGCAACATGCAGGTATTATGAGCAATTTCTCTTACCCCAATTTGTGTCACATCTACTGGAGCATCATGAGCATGTATTATGACGTCACAGCATTTGATGACATCATAATTAGTATGCACTATGACGTCACAATGTATTATGACGTCATAATGTATCCGCATTATGACATCACAATATATTATGAGAGCGCAACATGCAGGTATTATGAGCAATTTCTCTTACTCCAATTTGTGTCACATCTACTGGAGCATCATGAGCATGTATTATGACGTCACAGTATATGATGACATCATAATTAGTATGCACTATGACGTCACAATGTATTATGACGTCATAATGTATCCGCATTATGACATCACAATATATTATGAGAGCGCAATTTGCAGGTTTTGTGACGAATTTCGCTTACCCCAATTTGTGTCACATCTACTGGAGCATCATGAGCATGTATTATGATGTCACAGTATATGATGACATCATGATTAACATGCAGTATGACGTCACAATGTATTATGACGTCATAATGTATCCGCATTAAGACATCACAATATATTATGAGAGTGCAAATTGCAGGTTTTATGAGAAATTTTTCTTACCCCAATTTGTGTCACATCTACTGGAGCATCATGAGCATGTATTATGACGTCACAGTATATGATGACATCATAATTAGTATGCACTATGACATCACAATGTATTATGACGTCATAATGTATCCGCATTATGACATCACAATATATTATGAGAGCGCAACATGCAGGTATTATGAGCAATTTCTCTCACCCCAATTTGTGTCACATCTACTGGAGCATCATGAGCATGTATTATGACGTCACAGTATATGATGACATCATAATTAGTTTGCAGTATGACGTCACAATGTATTATGACGTCATAATGTATCCGCATTATGACATCACAATATATTACGAGAGCGCAACATGCAGGTATTATGACCAATTTCTCTTACCCCAATTTGTGTCACATCTACTGGAGCATCATGAGCATGTATTATGACGTCACAGTATATGATGACATCATAATTAGTATGCACCATGATGTCACAATGTATTATGATGTCATAATGTATCCGCATTATGACATCACAATATATTATGAGAGCGCAACATGCAGGTACTATGACCAATTTCGCTTACCCCAATTTGTGTCACATCTACTGGAGCATCATGAGCATGTATTATGACGTCACAGTATATGATGACATCATAATCAGTATGCAGTATGACGTCACAATGTACTATGAGGTCATAATGTATCCGCATTATGACATCACAATATATTATGAGAGCGCAATTTGCAGGTTTTATGACCAATTTCGCTTACCCCAATTTGTGTCACATCTACAGGAGCATCATGAGCATGTATTATGACGTCACAGTATATGATGACATCATGATTAATATGCAGTATGACGTCACAATGTATTATGACGTCATAATGTAGCCGCATTATGACATCACAATATATTATGAGAGCGCAATTTGCAGGTTTTATGAGCAATTTCTCTTACCCCAATTTGTGTCACATCTAGTGGAGCATCATGAGCATGTATTATGACGTCACAGTATATGATGACATCATAATTAGTATGCACTATGACATCACAATGTATTATGACGTCATAATGTATCCGCATTATGACATCACAATATAATATGAGAGCGCAACATGCAGGTATTATGAGCAATTTCTCTTACCGCAATTTGTGTCACATCTACTGGATCATCATGAGCATGTATTATGACGTCACAGTATATGATGACATCATAATTAGTATGCACTATGACATCACAATGTATTATGATGTCATAATGTATCCGCATTATGACATCACAATATATTATGAAAGCGCAACATGCAGGTATTAAGAACAATTTCACTTACCCCAATTTGTGTCACATCTACTGGAGCATTATGAGCATGTATTATGACGTCACAGTATATGATGACATCATAATTAGTATGCAGTATGACATCACAATGTATTATGACGTCATAATGTATCCGCATTATGACATCACAATATATTATGAGAGCGCTACGTGCAGGTATTATGAGCAATTTCTCTTACCGCAATTTGTGTCACATCTACTGGATCATCATGAGCATGTATTATGACGTCACAGTATATGATGACATCATAATTAGTATGCAGTATGACGTCACAATGTTTTATGACGTCATAATGTATCCGCATTATGACATCACAATATATTATGAGAGCGCAACATGCAGGTATTATGAGCAATTTCTCTTACCACAATTTGTGTCACATCTACTGTATCATCATGAGCATGTATTATGACGTCACAGTATATGATGACATCATATTTATTATGCACTATGACGTCACAATGTATTATGACGTCATAATGTATCCACATTATGACATCACAATATATTATGAGAGCGCAACATGCAGGTATTATGAGCAATTTCTCTTACCTCAATTTGTGTCACATCTACTGGAGCATCATGAGCACGTATTATGACGTCACAGTATATGATGACATCATAATTAGCATGCACTATGACGTCACAATGTATTATGACGTCATAATGTATCCGCATTATGACATCACAATATATTATGACAGCGCAACATGCAGGTTTTATGACCAATTTCGCTCACCCCAATTTGTGTCACATCTACTGTAGCATCATGAGCGTGTATTATGACTTCACAGTATATGATGACATCATAATTAGTATGCACTATGACGTCACAATGTATTATGACGTCATAATGTATCCGCATTATGACATCACAATATATTATATGAGCGCAATTTGCAGGTTTTATGAACAATTTCTCTACCCCAATTTGTGTCACATCTACTGGAGCATCATGAGCATATATTATGACGTCACAGTATATGATGACATCATAATTAGTATGCACTATGACGTCACAATGTATTATGACGTCATAATGTATCCGCGTTATGACATCACAATATATTATGAGAGCGCAACATGCAGGAATTATGAGCAATTTCGCTTACCCCAATTTGTGTCACAACTACTGGAGCATCATGAGCATGTATTATGACGTCACAGTACATGATGACATCATAATTAGTATGCACTATGACGTCACAATGTATTATGACGGCATAATGTATCCGCATTATGACATCACAATGTATTATGAGAGCGCAACATGCAGGTATTATGAGCAATTTCTCTTACCCCAATTTGTGTCACATCTACTGGAGCATCATGAGCATGTATTATGACATCACAGTATACCATGACATCATAATTAGTATGCACTGTGACGTCACAATGTGCTATGACGTCATAATGTATCCGCATTATGACATCACAATATATTATGAGAGCACAACATGCAGGTATTATGAGCAATTTCTCTTACCCCAATTTGTGTCACATCTACTGGAGCATCATGAGCATGTATTATGACGTCACAGTATATGATGACATCATAATTAGTATGCACTATGACGTCACAATGTATTATGACGTCATAATGTATCCGCAATATGACATCACAATATATTATGAGAGCGCAATTTGCAGGTTTTATGACCAATTTCTCTTACCCCAATTTGTGTCACATCTACTGGAGCATCATGAGCATGTATTATGACGTCACAGTATATGATGACATCATAATTAGTATGCACTATGACGTCACAATGTATTATGATGTCATAATGTATCCGCATTAAGACATCAAAATATATTATGAGAGCGCAATTTGCAGGTTTTATGACCAATTTCGCTTACCCCAATTTGTGTCACATCTACTGGAGGATCATGAGCATGTATTATAACGTCACAGTATATGATGACATCATAATTAGTATGCAGTATGACATCACAATATATTATGATGTCATAAAGTATCCGCATTATGACATCACAATATATTATGAGAACGCAGCATGCAGGTATTATGACCAATTTCGCTTACCCCAATTTGTGTCACATCTACTGTAGCATCATGAGCATGTATTATGACGTCACAGTATATGATGACATCATAATTAGTATGCACTATGATGTCACAATGTATTATGACGTCATAATGTATCCACATTATGACATCACAATATATTATGAGAGCGCAATTTGGAGGTTTTATGACCATTTTCGATTACCCCAATTTGTGTCACATCTACTGGAGCATCATGAGCATGTATTATGACGTCACACTATATGATGACATCATAATTAGTATGCACTATGACGTCACAATGTATTATGACGTCATAATGTTTCCGCATTATGACATCACAATATATTATGAGAGCGCAACTTGCAGGTATTATGAGCAATTTCTCTTACCCCAATTTGTGTCACATCTACTGGAGCATCATGAGCATGTATTATGACGTCACAGTATATGATGACATCATAATTAGTATGCACTATGACGTCACAATGTATTATGACGTCATAATGTATCCGCATTATGACATCACAATATATTATGAGAGAGCAATTTGCAGGTTTTATGACCAATTTCTCTTACCCCAATTTGTGTCACATCTACTGGAGCATCATGAGCATGTATTATGACGTCACAGTATATAATGACATCATAATTAGTATGCAGTATGACGTCACAATGTATTATGACGTCATAATGTATCCGCATTATGACATCACAATATATTATGAGAGTGCAATTTGCAGGTTTTATGACCAATTTCGCTTACCCCAATTTGTGTCACATCTACTGGAGCATCATGAGCATGTATTAGGACGTCACAGTATATGATGACATCATAATTAGTATGCAGTATGACGTCACAATGTATTATGATGTCATAAAGTATCCGCATTATGACATCACAATATATTATGAGAGCGCAACATGCAGGTATTATGACGAATTTCGCTAACCCCAATTTGTGTCACATCTACTGTAGCATCATGAGCATGTATTATGACGTCACAGTATATGATGACATCATAATTAGTATGCACTATGACGTCACAATGTATTATGACGTCATAATGTATCCGCATTATAACATCACAATATATTATGAGAGCGCAATTTGGAGGTTTTATGACCATTTTCGATTACCCCAATTTGTGTCACATCTACAGGAGCATCATGAGCATGTATTATGACGTCACACTATATGATGACATCATAATTAGTATGCACTATGACGTCACAATGTATTATGACGTCATAATGTTTCCGCATTATGACATCACAATATATTATGAGAGCGCAACATGCAGGTATTATGAGCAATTTCTCTTACCCCAATTTGTGTCACATCTACTGGAGCATCATGAGCATGTATTATGACGTCACAGTATATGATGACATCATAATTAGTATGCACTATGACGTCACAATGTATTATGACGTCATAATGTATCCGCATTATGACATCACAATATATTATGAGAGAGCAATTTGCAGGTTTTATGACCAATTTCTCTTACCCCAAATTGTGTCACATCTACTGGAGCATCATGAGCATGTATTATGACGTCACAGTATATGATGACATCATAATTAGTATGCAGTATGACGTCACAATGTATTATGACGTCATAATGTATCCGCATTATGACATCACAATATATTATGAGAGCGCAATTTGCAGGTTTTATGACCAATTTCGCTTACCCCAATTTGTGTCACATCTACTGGAGCATCATGAGCATGTATTAAGACGTCACAGTATATGATGACATCATAATTAGTATGCAGTATGACGTCACAATGTATTATGATGTCATGAAGTATCCGCATTATGACATCACAATATATTATGAGAGCGCAACATGCAGGTATTATGACCAATTTCGCTAACCCCAATTTGTGTCACATCTACTGTAGCATCATGAGCATGTATTATGACGTCACAGTATATGATGACATCATAATTAGTATGCACTATGACGTCACAATGTATTATGACGTCATAATGTATCCGCATTATTACATCACAATATATTATGAGAGCGCAGTTTGGAGGTTTTATGACCATTTTCGATTACCCCAATTTGTGTCACATCTACTGGAGAATCATCAGCATGTATTATGACGTCACAGCATATGATGACATCATAATTACTATGCACTATGACGTCACAATATATTATGACGTCATAATGTATCCGCATTATGACATCACAATATATTATGAGAGCGCAATATGCAGGTATTATGAGCAATTTCTCTTACCCCAATTTGTGTCACATTTCCTGGAGCATCATGAGCATGTATTATGACGTCACAGTATATGATGACATCATAATTAGTATGCACTATGACATCACAATGTATTATGACGTCATAATGTATCCGCATTATGACATCACAATATATTATGAGAGTGCAACATCCAGGTATTATGAGCAATTTCTCTTACCTCAATTTGTGTCACATCTACTGGAGCATCATGAGCATGTATTATGACGTCACAGTATATGATGACATCATAATTAGTATGCACTATGACGTCACAATGTATTATGACGTAATAATGTATCCGCATTATGACATCACAATATATTATGAGAGCGCAACATGCAGGTATTATGAGCAATTTCTTTTACCCCAATTTGTGTCACATCTGCTGAAGCATCATGAGCATGTATTATGACGTCACAGTATATGATGACATCATAATGAGTATGCACTATGACATCACAATGTATTATGACGTCATAATGTATCCGCATTTTGACATCACAATATATTATGAGAGCGCAACATGCAGGTATTATTAGCAATTTCTCTTACTCCAATTTGTGTCACATCTACTGCAGCATCATGAGCATGTATTATGACGTCACAGTATATGATGAGATCATAATTAGTATGCAGTATGACGTCACAATGTATTCTGACGTCATAATGTATCCGCATTATGACATCACAATATATTATGAGAGCGCAACATGCAGGTATTATGAGCAATTTCTCTTACCCCAATTTGTGTCACATCTACTGGAGCATCATGAGCATGTATTATGACGTCACAGTATATGATGACATCATAATTAGTATGCACTATGACGTCACAATATATTATGACGTCATAATGTATCCGCATTATGACATCACAATATATTATGAGAGCGCAATATGGAGGTATTATGAGCAATTTCTCTTACCCCAATTTGTGTCACATCTACTGGAGCATCATGAGCATATATTATGACGTCACAGTATACGATGACATCATAATTAGTATGCACTATGACATCACAATGTATTATGACGTCATAATGTATCCGCATTATGACATCACAATATATTATGAGAGCGCAACATGCAGGTATTATGAGCAATTTCTCTTACCCCAATTTGTGTCACATCTACTGTAGCATCATGAGCATGTATTATGATGTCACAGTATATGATGACATCATAATTAGTATGCACTATGACGTCACAATGTATTATGACGTCATAATGTAGCCGCATTATGACATCACAATATATTATGAGAGCGCAACATGCAGGTATTATGATCAATTTCTCTTACCCCAATTTGTGTCACATCTACTGGAGCATCATGAGCATGTATTATGACGTCACAGTATATGATGACATCACAATTAGTATGCACTATGACATCACAATGTATTATGACGTCATAATGTATCCGCCTTATGACATCACAATATATTATGAGAGCGCAACATGCAGGTGTTATGAGCAATTTCTCTTACCCCAATTTGTGTCACATCTACTGGAGCATCATGAGCATGTATTATGACGTCACAGTATATGATGACATCATAATTAATTTGCACTATGACGTCACTATGTATTATGACGTCATAATGTATCCGCAATATGACATCACAATATATTATGAGAGAGCAATTTGCAGGTTTTATGACCAATTTCTCTTACCCCAATTTGTGTCACATCTACTGGAGCATCATGAGCATGTATTATGACGTCACAGTATATGATGACATCATAATTAGTATGCAGTATGACGTCACAATGTATTATGACGTCATAATGTATCCGCATTATGACATCAAAATATATTATGAGAGCGCAATTTGCAGGCTTTATGACCAATTTCGCTTACCCCAATTCGTGTCACATCTACTGGAGCATCATGAGCATGTATTATGACATCACAGTATATGATGACATCATAATTAGTATGCACTATGACGTCACAATGCATTATGATGTCATAAAGTATCCGCATTATGATATCACAATATATTATGAGAGCGCAACATGCAGGTATTATGACCAATTTCGCTTACCCCAATTTGTGTCACATCTACTGTAGCATCATGAGCATGTATTATGACGTCACAGTATATGATGACATCATAATTAGTATGCAGTATGACGTCACAATATATTATGACGTCATAATGTATCTGCATTATGACATCACAATATATTATGAGAGCGCAACTTGGAGGTTTTATGACCATTTTCGATTACCCCAATTTGTGTCACATCTACTGGAGCATCATGAGCATGTATTATGACGTCACAGTATATGATGACATCATAATTAGTATGCACTATGACGTCACAATATATTATGACGTCATAATGTATCCGCATTATGACATCACAATATATTATGAGAGCGCAATATACAGGTATTATGAGCAATTTCTCTTACCCCAATTTGTGTCACATCTACTGGAGCATCATGAGCATATATTATGACGTCACAGTATATGATGACATCATAATTAGTATGCACTATGACGTCACAATGTATTATGACGTCATAATGTATCCGCATTATGACATCACAATATATTATGAGAGCGCAACATACAGGTATTATGAGCAATTTCTCTTACCCCAATTTGTGTCACATCTACTGTAGCATCATGAGCATGTATTATGATGTCATAGTATATGATGACATCATAATTAGTATGCACTATGACGTCACAATGTATTATGACGTCATAATGTGTCTGCGTTATGACATCACAATATATCATGAGAGCCCAATTTACAGGTATTATGAACAATTTCTCTTACCCCAATTTGTGTCACATCTACTGGAGCATCATGAGCATGTATTATGACGTCACAGTATTTGATGACATCATAATTAGTATGCAGTATGACGTCACAATATATTATGACGTCAAAATGTATCAGCATTATGACATCACAATATATTATGAGAGCGCAACATGCAGGTATTGTGAGCAATTTCTCTTACCCGAATTTGTGTCACATCTACTGGAGCATCATGAGCATGTATTATGACGTCACAGTATATGATGACATCATAATTAGTATGCAGTATGACGCCACAATGTATTATGACGTCATAATGTATCCGCATTATGACATCACAATATATTATGAGAGCGCAATTTGCAGATTTTACGACCAATTTCGCTTACCCCAATTTGTGTCACATCTACTGGAGCATCATGAGCATGTATTATGACGTCACAGTATATGATGACATCATAATTAGTATGCAGTATGACGTCACAATGTATTATGACATCATAATGTATCCGCATTATGACATCACAATATATTATGAGAGCGCAATTTGCAGGTTTTATGACCAATTTCGCTTACCCCAATTTGTGTCACATCTAACGGAGCATCATGAGCATGTATTATGACGTCACAGTATATGATGACATCATAATGAGTATGCACTATGACGTCACAATATACTATGACGTCATATTGTATCCGCATTATGACAGCACTATATATTATGAGAGCGCAATTTGCAGGTATTATGAGCAATTTGTCTTACCTCAATTTGTGTCACATCTACTGGAGCCTCATGAGCATGTATTATGACGTCACAGTATATGATGACATCATAATCAGTATGCACTATGGCGTCACAATGTATTATGACGTCATAATGTATCCGCATTATGACATCACAATATATTATGAGAGCGCAACATGCAGGTATTATGAGCAATTTCTCTTACCTCAATTTGTGTCACATCTACTGGAGCATCATGAGCATGTATTATGACGTCACAGTATATGATGACATCATAATTAGTATGCACTATGACGTCACAAGGTATTATGACGTCATAATGTGTCCGCATTATGACATCACAATATATTATGAGAGCGCAACATGCAGGTATTATGAGCAATTTCTTTTACCCCAATTTGTGTCACATCTACTGGAGCATCATGAGCATGTATTATGACGTCACAGTATATGATGACATCACAATTAGTATGCACTAAGACATCACAATGTATTATGACGTCATAATGTATCCGCCTTATGACATCACAATATATTATGAGAGCGCAACATGCAGGTGTTATGAGCAATTTCTCTTACCCCAATTTGTGTCACATCTACTGGAGCATCATGAGCATGTATTATGACGTCAGAGTATATGATGACATCATAATTAGTATGCACTATGACGTCACAATGTATTATGACGTCATAATGTATCCGCAATATGACATCACAATATATTATGAGAGAGCAATTTGCAGGTTTTATGACCAATTTCTCTTACCCCAATTTGTGTCACATCTACTGGAGCATCATGAGCATGTATTATGACGTCACAGTATATGATGACATCATAATTAGTATGCAGTATGACGTCACAATGTATTATGACGTCATAATGTATCCGCATTATGACATCAAAATATATTATGAGAGCGCAATTTGCAGGTTTTATGACCAATTTCGCTTACCCCAATTTGTGTCACATCTACTGGAGCATCATGAGCATGTATTATGACATCACAGTATATGATGACATCATAATTAGTATGCAGTATGACGTCACAATGCATTATGATGTCATAAAGTACCCGCATTATGACATCACAATATATTATGAGAGCGCAACATGCAGGTATTATGACAAATTTCGCTTACCTCAATTTGTGTCACATCTACTGTAGCATCATGAGCATGTATTATGACGTCACAGTATATGATGACATCATAATCAGGATGCAGTATGACGTCACAATGTATTATGACGTCATAATGTATCCGCATTATGACATCACAATATATTATGAGAGCGCAATTTGCAGGTTTATGACCAATTTCGCTTACCCCAATTTGTTTCACATCTACTGCAGCATCATGAGCATGTATTATGATGTCACAGTATATGATGACATCATAATTAGTGTGCACTATGATGTCACAATGTATTATGTCGTCATAATGTATCCGCATTAAGACATCACAATATATTATGAGAGCGCAATTTGCAGGTTTTATGACCAATTTCGCTTACCCCAATTTGTGTCACATCTACTGGAGCATCATGAGCATGTATTATGACGTCACAGTATATGATGACATCATGATTAATATGCAGTGTGACATCACAATGTATTATGACGTCATAATGTAGCTGCATTATGACATCACAATATATTATGAGAGCGCAATTTGCAGGTTTTATGAGCAATTTCTCTTACCCCAATTTGTGTCACATCTACTGGAGCATCATGAGCATGTATTATGACGACACAGTATATGATGACATCATAATTAGTATGCACTGTGACATCACAATGTATTATGACGTCGTAATGTATCCGCATTATGACATCACAATATATTATGAGAGCGCAACATGCAGGTATTATGAGCAATTTCTCTTACCGCAATTTGTGTCACATCTACTGGATCATCATGAGCATGTATTATGACGTCACAGTATATGATGACATCATAAATAGTATGCAGTATGACATCACAATGTATTATGACGTCATAATGTAACCGCATTATGACATCACAATATATTATGAGAGCGCAACATGCAGGTATTAAGAACAATTTTTCTTACCCCAATTTGTGTCACATCTACTGGAGCATCATGAGCATGTATTATGACGTCACAGTATATGATGACATCATAATTAGTATGTACTATGACATCACAATGTATTATGACGTCATAATGAATCCGCATTATGACCTCACAATATATTATGAGAGCGCTACGTGCAGGTATTATGAGCAATTTCTCTTACCGCAATTTGTGTCACATCTACTGGATCATCATGAGCATGTATTATGACGTCACAGTATATGATGACATCATAATTAGTATGCAGTATGACGTCACAATGTTTTATGACGTCATAATGTATCCGCATTATGACATCACAATATATTATGAGAGCGCAACATGCAGTTATTATGAGCAATTTCTCTAACCGCAATTTGTGTCACATCTACTGGATCATCATGAGCATGTATTATGACGTCACAGTATATGATGACATCATAATTAGTATGCAGTATGACGTCACAATGTATTATGACGTCATAATGTATCCGCATTATGACATCACAATATATTATGAGAGCGCAATTTGGAGGTTTTATGACCATTTTCGATTACCCCAATTTGTGTCACATCTACTGGAGCATCATCAGCATGTATTTTGACGTCACAGCATATGATTACATCATAATTACTATGCACTATGACGTCACAATATATTATGACGTCATAATGTATCCGCATTATGACATCACAATATATTATGAGAGCGCAACATGCAGGTGTTATGAGCAATTTCTCTTACCCCAATTTGTGTCACATCTACTGGAGCATCATGAGCATGTATTATGACGTCACAGTATATGATGACATCATAATTAGTATGCACTATGATGTCACAATGTATTATGACGTCATAATGTATCCGCATTATGACATCACAATATATTATGAGAGCGCAATTTGGAGGTTTTATGACCATTTTCGATTACCCCAATTTGTGTCACACCTACTGGAGCATCATGAGCATGTATTATGACGTCACAGTATATGATGACATCATAATTAGTATGCACTATGACGTCACAATATATTATGACGTCATAATGTATCCGCATTATGACATCACAATATATTATGAGAGCGCAATATGCAGGTATTATGAGCAATTTCTCTTACCGAAATTTGTGTCACATCTACTGCAGCATCATGAGCATGTATTATGACATCACAGTATATGATGACATCATAATGAGTATGCACTATGACGTCACAATGTGCTATGACGTCATAATGTATCCGCATTATGACATCACAATATATTATGAGAGCGCAATTTGCAGGTATTATGAGCAATTTGTCTTACCCCAATTTGTGTCACATCTACTGGAGCCTCATGAGCATGTATTATGACGTCACACTATATGATGACATCATAATTAGTATGCACTATGACGTCACAATGTATTATGACGTCATAAAATATCCGCATTATGACATCACAATATATTATGAGAGCGCAATTTGCAGGTTTTATGAACAATTTCGCTTACCCCAATTTGTGTCACATCTACTGGAGCATCATGAGCATGTATTATGACGTCACAGTATATGATGACATCATAATCAGTATGCACTATGACGTGACAATGTATTATGACGTCATAATGTATCCGCATTATGACATCACAATATATTATGAGAGCGCAACATGCAGGTATTATGAGCAATTTCCCTACCTCAATTTGTGTCACATCTACTGGAGCATCATGAGCATGTACTATGACGTCACAGTATATGATGACATCATAATTAGCATGCACTATGACGTCACAATGTATTATGACGTCATAATGTATCCGCATTAGGACATCACAATATATTATGAGAGCGCAACATGCAGGTTTTATGACCAATTTCGCTCACCCCAATTTGTGTCACATCTACTGGAGCATCATGAGCATGTATTATGATGTCACAGTATATGGTGACATCATAATTATTATGCACTATGACGTCACAATGTTTTATTAAGTCATAATGTATCAGCATTATGACATCACAATATATTATGAGAGCGCCGTTTGCAGGTATTATGAGCAATTTCTCTTACCCCAATTTGTTTCACGTCTACTGGAGCATCATGAGCATGTATTATGACGTCACAGTATATGATGACATCATGATTAGTATGCAATATGACGTCACAATATAGTGTGACGTCATAATGTATCCGCATTATGACATCACAATATATTATAAGAGCGCAATTTGGAGGTATTATGAGTAATTTCTCTTAACCCAATTTGTGTCACATCTACTGGAGCATTATGAGCATGTATTATGACGTCACAGTATATGGTGACATCATAATTAGTTTGCACTATGTCGTCACAATGTATTATGACGTCATAATATATCCGCACTATGACATCACAATAGATTATGAGAGCGCAATTTGCAGGTATTATGAGTAAATTCTCCTACCCCATTTTGTGTCACATCTACTGGAGCATCATGAGCATGTATTATGACATCACAGTATATGATGACATCATAATTAGTATGCACTATGACGTCACAATGGATTATGATGTCATAATATATCCGCATTATGACATCACAATATATTATGAGCGCGCAATTTGCAGGTATTATGAGCAATTTCACTTACCCCAATTTGTGTCACATCTACTGGAGCATCATGAGCATGTATTATGTTGTCACAGTATATGATGACATCATAATTAGTATGCACTCTGACGTCACAGTGTATTATGACGTCATAATGTATCCTCATTATGACATCACAATATATTATGAGAGGGCAATTTGCAGGTATTATGAGCAATTTCTCTTACCCCAATTTGTGGCACATCTACTGGAGTATCATGAGCATGTATTATGACGTCACAGTATATGATGACATCATAATTAGTATGCACTATGACGTCACAATGCATTATGATGTCATAAAGTATCCGCATTATGATATCACAATATATTATGAGAGCGCAACATGCAGGTATTATGACCAATTTCGCTTACCCCAATTTGTGTCACATCTACTGTAGCATCATGAGCATGTATTATGACGTCACAGTATATGATGACATCATAATTAGTATGCACTATGACGTCACAATATATTATGACGTCATAATGTATCTGCATTATGACATCACAATATATTATGAGAGCGCAACTTGGAGGTTTTATGACCATTTTCGATTACCCCAATTTGTGTCACATCTACTGGAGCATCATGAGCATGTATTATGACGTCACAGTATATGATGACATCATAATTAGTATGCACTATGACGTCACAATATATTATGACGTCATAATGTATCCGCATTATGACATCACAATATATTATGAGAGCGCAATATACAGGTATTATGAGCAATTTCTCTTACCCCAATTTGTGTCACATCTACTGGAGCATCATGAGCATATATTATGACGTCACAGTATATGATGACATCATAATTAGTATGCACTATGACGTCACAATGTATTATGACGTCATAATGTATCCGCATTATGACATCACAATATATTATGAGAGCGCAACATACAGGTATTATGAGCAATTTCTCTTACCCCAATTTGTGTCACATCTACTGTAGCATCATGAGCATGTATTATGATGTCATAGTATATGATGACATCATAATTAGTATGCACTATGACGTCACAATGTATTATGACGTCATAATGTGTCTGCGTTATGACATCACAATATAGCATGAGAGCCCAATTTACAGGTATTATGAACAATTTCTCTTACCCCAATTTGTGTCACATCTACTGCAGCATCATGAGCATGTATTATGACGTCACAGTATTTGATGACATCATATTTAGTATGCAGTATGACGTCACAATATATTATGACGTCAAAATGTATCAGCATTATGACATCACAATATTTTATGAGAGCGCAACATGCAGGTATTGTGAGCAATTTCTCTTACCCGAATTTGTGTCACATCTACTGGAGCATCATGAGCATGTATTATGACGTCACAGTACATGATGACATCATAATTAGTATGCAGTATGACGCCACAATGTATTATGACGTCATAATGTATCCGCATTATGACATCACAATATATTATGAGAGCGCAATTTGCAGATTTTACGACCAATTTCGCTTACCCCAATTTGTGTCACATCTACTGGAGCATCATGAGCATGTATTATGACGTCACAGTATATGATGACATCATAATTAGTATGCAGTATGACGTCACAATGTATTATGACATCATAATGTATCCGCATTATGACATCACAATATATTATGAGAGCGCAATTTGCAGGTTTTATGACCAATTTCGCTTACCCCAATTTGTGTCACATCTAACGGAGCATCATGAGCATGTATTATGACGTCACAGTATATGATGACATCATAATGAGTATGCACTATGACGTCACAATATACTATGACGTCATATTGTATCCGCATTATGACAGCACTATATATTATGAGAGCGCAATTTGCAGGTATTATGAGCAATTTGTCTTACCTCAATTTGTGTCACATCTACTGGAGCCTCATGAGCATGTATTATGACGTCACAGTATATGATGACATCATAATCAGTATGCACTATGGCGTCACAATGTATTATGACGTCATAATGTATCCGCATTATGACATCACAATATATTATGAGAGCGCAACATGCAGGTATTATGAGCAATTTCTCTTACCTCAATTTGTGTCACATCTACTGGAGCATCATGAGCATGTATTATGACGTCACAGTATATGATGACATCATAATTAGTATGCACTATGACGTCACAAGGTATTATGACGTCATAATGTGTCCGCATTATGACATCGCAATATATTATGAGAGCGCAACATGCAGGTATTATGAGCAATTTCTCTTACCCCAATTTGTGTCACATCTACTGGAGCATCATGAGCATGTATTATGACGTCACAGTATATGATGACATCACAATTAGTATGCACTAAGACATCACAATGTATTATGACGTCATAATGTATCCGCCTTATGACATCACAATATATTATGAGAGCGCAACATGCAGGTGTTATGAGCAATTTCTCTTACCCCAATTTGTGTCACATCTACTGGAGCATCATGAGCATGTATTATGACGTCAGAGTATATGATGACATCATAATTAGTATGCACTATGACGTCACAATGTATTATGACGTCATAATGTATCCGCAATATGACATCACAATATATTATGAGAGAGCAATTTGCAGGTTTTATGACCAATTTCTCTTACCCCAATTTGTGTCACATCTACTGGAGCATCATGAGCATGTATTATGACGTCACAGTATATGATGACATCATAATTAGTATGCAGTATGACGTCACAATGTATTATGACGTCATAATGTATCCGCATTATGACATCAAAATATATTATGAGAGCGCAATTTGCAGGTTTTATGACCAATTTCGCTTACCCCAATTTGTGTCACATCTACTGGAGCATCATGAGCATGTATTATGACATCACAGTATATGATGACATCATAATTAGTATGCAGTATGACGTCACAATGCATTATGATGTCATAAAGTACCCGCATTATGACATCACAATATATTATGAGAGCGCAACATGCAGGTATTATGACCAATTTCGCTTACCTCAATTTGTGTCACATCTACTGTAGCATCATGAGCATGTATTATGACGTCACAGTATATGATGACATCATAATCAGTATGCAGTATGACGTCACAATGTATTATGACGTCATAATGTATCCGCATTATGACATCACAATATATTATGAGAGCGCAATTTGCAGGTTTATGACCAATTTCGCTTACCCCAATTTGTTTCACATCTACTGCAGCATCATGAGCATGTATTATGATGTCACAGTATATGATGACATCATAATTAGTGTGCACTATGATGTCACAATGTATTATGTCGTCATAATGTATCCGCATTAAGACATCACAATATATTATGAGAGCGCAATTTGCAGGTTTTATGACCAATTTCGCTTACCCCAATTTGTGTCACATCTACTGGAGCATCATGAGCATGTATTATGACGTCACAGTATATGATGACATCATGATTAATATGCAGTGTGACATCACAATGTATTATGACGTCATAATGTACCTGCATTATGACATCACAATATATTATGAGAGCGCAATTTGCAGGTTTTATGAGCAATTTCTCTTACCCCACTTTGTGTCACATCTACTGGAGCATCATGAGCATGTATTATGACGACACAGTATATGATGACATCATAATTAGTATGCACTGTGACATCACAATGTATTATGACGTCGTAATGTATCCGCATTATGACATCACAATATATTATGAGAGCGCAACATGCAGGTATTATGAGCAATTTCTCTTACCGCAATTTGTGTCACATCTACTGGATCATCATGAGCATGTATTATGACGTCACAGTATATGATGACATCATAAATAGTATGCAGTATGACATCACAATGTATTATGACGTCATAATGTAACCGCATTATGACATCACAATATATTATGAGAGCGCAACATGCAGGTATTAAGAACAATTTCTCTTACCCCAATTTGTGTCACATCTACTGGAGCATCATGAGCATGTATTATGACGTCACAGTATATGATGACATCATAATTAGCATGTACTATGACATCACAATGTATTATGACGTCATAATGAATCCGCATTATGACATCACAATATATTATGAGAGCGCTACGTGCAGGTATTATGAGCAATTTCTCTTACCGCAATTTGTGTCACATCTACTGGATCATCATGAGCATGTATTATGACGTCACAGTATATGATGACATCATAATTTGTATGCAGTATGACGTCACAATGTTTTATGACGTCATAATGTATCCGCATTATGACATCACAATATATTATGAGAGCGCAACATGCAGTTATTATGAGCAATTTCTCTAACCGCAATTTGTGTCACATCTACTGGATCATCATGAGCATGTATTATGACGTCACAGTATATGATGACATCATAATTAGTATGCAGTATGACGTCACAATGTATTATGACGTCATAATGTATCCGCATTATGACATCACAATATATTATGAGAGCGCAATTTGGAGGTTTTATGACCATTTTCGATTACCCCAATTTGTGTCACATCTACTGGAGCATCATCAGCATGTATTATGACGTCACAGCATATGATTACATCATAATTACTATGCACTATGACGTCACAATATATTATGACGTCATAATGTATCCGCATTATGACATCACAATATATTATGAGAGCGCAACATGCAGGTGTTATGAGCAATTTCTCTTACCCCAATTTGTGTCACATCTACTGGAGCATCATGAGCATGTATTATGACGTCACAGTATATGATGACATCATAATTAGTATGCACTATGATGTCACAATGTATTATGACGTCATAATGTATCCGCATTATGACATCACAATATATTATGAGAGCGCAATTTGGATGTTTTATGACCATTTTCGATTACCCCAATTTGTGTCACACCTACTGGAGCATCATGAGCATGTATTATGACGTCACAGTATATGATGACATCATAATTAGTATGCACTATGACGTCACAATATATTATGACGTCATAATGTATCCGCATTATGACATCACAATATATTATGAGAGCGCAATATGCAGGTATTATGAGCAATTTCTCTTACCGAAATTTGTGTCACATCTACTGCAGCATCATGAGCATGTATTATGACATCACAGTATATGATGACATCATAATGAGTATGCACTATGACGTCACAATGTGCTATGACGTCATAATGTATCCGTATTATGACATCACAATATATTATGAGAGCGCAATTTGCAGGTATTATGAGCAATTTGTCTTACCCCAATTTGTGTCACATCTACTGGAGCCTCATGAGCATGTATTATGACGTCACAGTATATGATGACATCATAATTAGTATGCACTATGACGTCACAATGTATTATGACGTCATAAAATATCCGCATTATGACATCACAATATATTATGAGAGCGCAATTTGCAGGTTTTATGACCAATTTCGCTTACCCCAATTTGTGTCACATCTACTGGAGCATCATGAGCATGTATTATGATGTCACAGTATATGATGACATCATAATTAGTATGCACTATGACGTCACAATGTATTATGACGTCATAATGTATCCGCATTATGACATTACAGTATATTATGAGAGCGCAATTTGCAGGTATTATGAGCAATTTCTCTTACCCCAATTTGTGTCACATCTACTGGAGCATCATGAGCATGTATTATGATGTCACAGTATATGGTGACATCATAATTATTATGCACTATGACGTAACAATGTTTTATTAAGTCATAATGTATCAGCATTATGACATCACAATATATTATGAGAGCGCCATTTGCAGGTATTATGAGCAATTTCTCTTACCCCAATTTGTTTCACGTCTACTGGAGCATCATGAGCATGTATTATGACGTCACAGTATATGATGACATCATGATTAGTATGCAATATGACGTCACAATATAGTATGACGTCATAATGTATCCGCATTATGACATCACAATATATTATAAGAGCGCAATTTGGAGGTATTATGAGTAATTTCTCTTAACCCAATTTGTGTCACATCTACTGGAGCATTATGAGCATGTATTATGACGTCACAGTATATGGTGACATCATAATTAGTTTGCACTATGTCGTCACAATGTATTATGACGTCATAATATATCCGCACTATGACATCACAATAGATTATGAGAGCGCAATTTGCAGGTATTATGAGTAAATTCTCCTACCCCATTTTGTGTCACATCTACTGGAGCATCATGAGCATGAATTATGACATCACAGTATATGATGACATCATAATTAGTATGCACTATGACGTCACAATGGATTATGATGTCATAATATATCCGCATTATGACATCACAATATATTATGAGCGCGCAATTTGCAGGTATTATGAGCAATTTCACTTACCCCAATTTGTGTCACATCTACTGGAGCATCATGAGCATGTATTATGTTGTCACAGTATATGATGACATCATAATTAGTATGCACTCTGACGTCACAGTGTATTATGACGTCATAATGTATCCTCATTATGACATCACAATATATTATGAGAGGGCAATTTGCAGGTATTATGAGCAATTTCTCTTACCCCAATTTGTGTCACATCTACTGGAGTATCATGAGCATGTATTATGACGTCACAGTATATGATGACATCATAATTAGTATGCACTATGACGTCACAATGTATTATGACGTCATAATGTGTCCGCGTTATGACATCACAATATATTATGAGAGCCCAATTTAAAGGTATTATGGACAATTTCTCTTACCCCAATTTGTGTCACATCTACTGGAGCATCATGAGCATGTAATATGATGTCACATTATATGATGACATCATAATTAGTATGCAGTATGACGTCACAATATATTATGACGTCACAACGTATCCGCATTATGACATCACAATATATTACGGGAGCGCAACATGAAGGTATTATGAACAATTTCTCTTACCCCAATTTGTGTCACATCTACTGGAGCAACATGAGCATGTATTATGACCTCACAGTATTTGATGACATCATAATTAGTATGCAGTATGACGTCACAATGTATTATGACGAAATAATGTATCCGCATTATGACATCACAATATATTATGAGAGCGCAACATGCAGGTATTATGAGCAATTTCTCTTACCCCAGTTTGTGTCACATCTACTGTAGCATCATGAGCATGTATTATGATGTCACAGTATATGATGACATCATAATTAGTATGCACTATGACGTCACAATGTATTATGACGTCATAATGTATCTGCATTATGACATCACAATATATTATGAGAGCGCAATTTGCAGGTTTTATGACCAACTTCGCTTACCCCAATTTGTGTCACATCTACTGGAGCATCATGAGCATGTATTATGACATCACAGTATATGATGACATCATAATTAGTATGCAGTATGACGTCACAATGCATTATGATGTCATAAAGTACCCGCATTATGACATCACAATATATTATGAGAGCGCAACATGCAGGTATTATGACCAATTTCGCTTACCTCAATTTGTGTCACATCTACTGTAGCATCATGAGCATGTATTATGACGTCACAGTATATGATGACATCATAATTAGTATGCACTATGACGTCACAATGTATTATGATGTCATAATATATCTGCAATATGACATCACAATATATTATGAGAGCGCAATTTGGAGGTTTTATGACCATTTTCGATTACCCCAATTTGTGTCACATCTACTGGAGCATCATGAGCATGTATTATGACGTCACAGTATATGATGACATCATAATTAGTATGCACTATGACGTCACAATATATTATGACGTCATAATGTATCCGCATTATGACATCACAATATATTATGAGAGCGCAATATGGAGGTATTATGAGCAATTTCTCTTACCCCAATTTGTGTCACATCTACTGGAGCATCATGAGCATATATTATGACGTCACAGTATACGATGACATCATAATTAGTATGCACTATGACATCACAATGTATTATGACGTCATAATGTATCCGCATTATGACATCACAATATATTATGAGAGCGCAACATGCAGGTATTATGAGCAATTTCTCTTACCCCAATTTGTGTCACATCTACTGTAGCATCATGAGCATGTATTATGATGTCACAGTATATGATGACATCATAATTAGTATGCACTATGACGTCACAATGTATTATGACGTCATAATGTATCCGCATTATGACATCACAATATATTATGAGAGCGCAACATGCAGGTATTGTGAGCAATTTCTCTTACCCCAATTTGTGTCACATCTACTGGAGCATCATGAGCATGTATTATGACGTCACAGTATATGATGACATCACAATTAGTATGCACTATGACATCACAATGTATTATGACGTCATAATGTATCCGCCTTATGACATCACAATATATTATGAGAGCGCAACATGCAGGTGTTATGAGCAATTTCTCTTACCCCAATTTGTGTCACATCTACTGGAGCATCATGAGCATGTATTATGACGTCACTGTATATGATGACATCATAATTAATTTGCACTATGACGTCACTATGTATTATGACGTCATAATGTATCCGCAATATGACATCACAATATATTATGAGAGAGCAATTTGCAGGTTTTATGACCAATTTCTCTTACCCCAATTTGTGTCACATCTACTGGAGCATCATGAGCATGTATTATGACGTCACAGTATATGATGACATCATAATTAGTATGCAGTATGACGTCACAATGTATTATGACGTCATAATGTATCCGCATTATGACATCAAAATATATTATGAGAGCGCAATTTGCAGGTTTTATGACCAATTTCGCTTACCCCAATTCGTGTCACATCTACTGGAGCATCATGAGCATGTATTATGACATCACAGTATATGATGACATCATAATTAGTATGCACTATGACGTCACAATGCATTATGATGTCATAAATTATCCGCATTATGATATCACAATATATTATGAGAGCGCAACATGCAGGTATTATGACCAATTTCGCTTACCCCAATTTGTGTCACATCTACTGTAG
Source organism: Aotus nancymaae (assembly GCF_030222135.1). Lineage (NCBI taxonomy): Eukaryota > Metazoa > Chordata > Mammalia > Primates > Aotidae > Aotus > Aotus nancymaae. The sequence goes on along the minus strand of NW_026988481.1, from coordinate 7,204,009 downwards.
CATCATGAGCATGTATTATGACGTCACAGTATATGATGACATCATAATTAGTATGCACTATGACGTCACAATATATTATGACGTCATAATGTATCTGCATTATGACATCACAATATATTATGAGAGCGCAACTTGGAGGTTTTATGACCATTTTCGATTACCCCAATTTGTGTCACATCTACTGGAGCATCATGAGCATGTATTATGACGTCACAGTATATGATGACATCATAATTAGTATGCACTATGACGTCACAATATATTATGACGTCATAATGTATCCGCATTATGACATCACAATATATTATGAGAGCGCAATATACAGGTATTATGAGCAATTTCTCTTACCCCAATTTGTGTCACATCTACTGGAGCATCATGAGCATATATTATGACGTCACAGTATATGATGACATCATAATTAGTATGCACTATGACGTCACAATGTATTATGACGTCATAATGTATCCGCATTATGACATCACAATATATTATGAGAGCGCAACATACAGGTATTATGAGCAATTTCTCTTACCCCAATTTGTGTCACATCTACTGTAGCATCATGAGCATGTATTATGATGTCATAGTATATGATGACATCATAATTAGTATGCACTATGACGTCACAATGTATTATGACGTCATAATGTGTCTGCGTTATGACATCACAATATATTATGAGAGCCCAATTTACAGGTATTATGAACAATTTCTCTTACCCCAATTTGTGTCACATCTACTGCAGCATCATGAGCATGTATTATGACGTCACAGTATTTGATGACATCATAATTAGTATGCAGTATGACGTCACAATATATTATGACGTCAAAATGTATCAGCATTATGACATCACAATATATTATGAGAGCGCAACATGCAGGTATTGTGAGCAATTTCTCTTACCCGAATTTGTGTCACATCTACTGGAGCATCATGAGCATATATTATGACGTCACAGTATATGATGACATCATAATGAGTATGCACTATGACGTCACAATATACTATGACGTCATATTGTATCCGCATTATGACAGCACTATATATTATGAGAGCGCAATTTGCAGGTATTATGAGCAATTTGTCTTACCTCAATTTGTGTCACATCTACTGGAGCCTCATGAGCATGTATTATGACGTCACAGTATATGATGACATCATAATCAGTATGCACTATGGCGTCACAATGTATTATGACGTCATAATGTATCCGCATTATGACATCACAATATATTATGAGAGCGCAACATGCAGGTATTATGAGCAATTTCTCTTACCTCAATTTGTGTCACATCTACTGGAGCATCATGAGCATGTATTATGACGTCACAGTATATGATGACATCATAATTAGTATGCACTATGACGTCACAAGGTATTATGACGTCATAATGTGTCCGCATTATGACATCACAATATATTATGAGAGCGCAACATGCAGGTATTATGAGCAATTTCTCTTACCCCAATTTGTGTCACATCTACTGGAGCATCATGAGCATGTATTATGACGTCACAGTATATGATGACATCACAATTAGTATGCACTAAGACATCACAATGTATTATGACGTCATAATGTATCCGCCTTATGACATCACAATATATTATGAGAGCGCAACATGCAGGTGTTATGAGCAATTTCTCTTACCCCAATTTGTGTCACATCTACTGGAGCATCATGAGCATGTATTATGACGTCAGAGTATATGATGACATCATAATTAGTATGCACTATGACGTCACAATGTATTATGACGTCATAATGTATCCGCAATATGACATCACAATATATTATGAGAGAGCAATTTGCAGGTTTTATGACCAATTTCTCTTACCCCAATTTGTGTCACATCTACTGGAGCATCATGAGCATGTATTATGACGTCACAGTATATGATGACATCATAATTAGTATGCAGTATGACGTCACAATGTATTATGACGTCATAATGTATCCGCATTATGACATCAAAATATATTATGAGAGCGCAATTTGCAGGTTTTATGACCAATTTCGCTTACCCCAATTTGTGTCACATCTACTGGAGCATCATGAGCATGTATTATGACATCACAGTATATGATGACATCATAATTAGTATGCAGTATGACGTCACAATGTATTATGATGTCATAAAGTACCCGCATTATGACATCACAATATATTATGAGAGCGCAACATGCAGGTATTATGACCAATTTCGCTTACCTCAATTTGTGTCACATCTACTGTAGCATCATGAGCATGTATTATGATGTCACAGTATATGATGACATCATAATTAGTATGCACTATGACGTCACAATGTATTATGACGTCATAATGTATCTGCATTATGACATCACAATATATTATGAGAGCGCAATTTGGAGGTTTTATGACCATTTTCGATTACCCCAATTTGTGTCACATCTACTGGAGCATCATGAGCATGTATTATGACGTCACAGTATATGATGACATCATAATTAGTATGCACTATGACGTCACAATATATTATGACGTCATAATGTATCCGCATTATGACATCACAATATATTATGAGAGCGCAATATGGAGGTATTATGAGCAATTTCTCTTACCCCAATTTGTGTCACATCTACTGGAGCATCATGAGCATGTATTATGACGTCACAGTATACGATGACATCATAATTAGTATGCACTATGACGTCACAATGTATTATGACGTCATAATGTATCCGCCTTATGACATCACAATATATTATGAGAGCGCAACATGCAGGTGTTATGAGCAATTTCTCTTACCCCAATTTGTGTCACATCTACTGGAGCATCATGAGCATGTATTATGACGTCACAGTATATGATGACATCATAATTAATTTGCACTATGACGTCACAATGTATTATGACGTCATAATGTATCCGCAATATGACATCACAATATATTATGAGAGAGCAATTTGAAGCTTTTATGACCAATTTCTCTTACCCCAATTTGTGTCACATCTACTGGAGCATCATGAGCATGTATTATGACGTCACAGTATATGATGACATCATAATTAGTATGCAGTATGACGTCACAATGTATTATGACGTCATAATGTATCCGCATTATGACATCAAAATATATTATGAGAGCGCAATTTGCAGGCTTTATGACCAATTTCGCTTACCCCAATTTGTGTCACATCTACTGGAGCATCATGAGCATGTATTATGACATCACAGTATATGATGACATCATAATTAGCATGCAGTATGACGTCACAATGCATTATGATGTCATAAAGTATCCGCATTTTGATATCACAATATATTATGAGAGCGCAACATGCAGGTATTATGACCAATTTCGCTTACCCCAATTTGTGTCACATCTACTGTAGCATCATGAGCATGTATTATGACGTCACAGTATATGATGACATCATAATTAGTATGCACTATGACGTCACAATATATTATGACGTCATAATGTATCTGCATTATGACATCACAATATATTATGAGAGCGCAACTTGGAGGTTTTATGACCATTTTCGATTACCCCAATTTGTGTCACATCTACTGGAGCATCATGAGCATGTATTATGACGTCACAGTATATGATGACATCATAATTAGTATGCACTATGACGTCACAATATATTATGACGTCATAATGTATCCGCATTATGACATCACAATATATTATGAGAGCGCAATATACAGGTATTATGAGCAATTTCTCTTACCCCAATTTGTGTCACATCTACTGGAGCATCATGAGCATATATTATGACGTCACAGTATATGATGACATCATAATTAGTATGCACTATGACGTCACAATGTATTATGACGTCATAATGTATCCGCATTATGACATCACAATATATTATGAGAGCGCAACATACAGGTATTATGAGCAATTTCTCTTACCCCAATTTGTGTCACATCTACTGTAGCATCATGAGCATGTATTATGATGTCATAGTATATGATGACATCATAATTAGTATGCACTATGACGTCACAATGTATTATGACGTCATAATGTGTCTGCGTTATGACATCACAATATATTATGAGAGCCCAATTTACAGGTATTATGAACAATTTCTCTTACCCCAATTTGTGTCACATCTACTGCAGCATCATGAGCATGTATTATGACGTCACAGTATTTGATGACATCATAATTAGTATGCAGTATGACGTCACAATATATTATGACGTCAAAATGTATCAGCATTATGACATCACAATATATTATGAGAGCGCAACATGCAGGTATTGTGAGCAATTTCTCTTACCCGAATTTGTGTCACATCTACTGGAGCATCATGAGCATGTATTATGACGTCACAGTATATGATGACATCATAATTAGTATGCAGTATGACGTCACAATGTATTATGACGTCATAATGTATCCGCATTATGACATCACAATATATTATGAGAGCGCAATTTGCAGATTTTATGACCAAGTTCGCTTACCCCAATTTGTGTCACATCTACTGGAGCATCATGAGCATGTATTATGACGTCACAGTATATGATGACATCATAATTAGTATGCAGTATGACGTCACAATGTATTATGACATCATAATGTATCCGCATTATGACATCACAATATATTATGATAGCGCAACATGCAGGTATTATGAGCAATTTCTCTTACCCCAATTTGTGTCACATCTACTGGAGCATCATGAGCATGTATTATGACATCACAGTATATGATGACATCATAATGAGTATGCACTATGACGTCACAATGTGCTATCACGTCATAATGTATCCGCATTATGACATCACAATATATTATGAAAGCGCAATTTGCAGGTATTATGAGCAATTTGTCTTACCCCAATTTGTGTCACATCTACTGGAGCCTCATGAGCATGTATTATGACGTCACAGTATATGATGACATCATAATTAGTATACACTATGACGTCACACTGTATTATGACGTTATAATATATCCGCATTATGACATCACAATATATTATCAGAGCGCAACATGCAGGTATTATGAGCAATTTTGCTTACCCCAATTTGTGTCACATCTACTGGAGCATCATGAGCATGTATTATGACGTCACAGTATATGATGACATCATAATTAGTATGCAGTATGACGTCACAATGTATTATGACGTCATAATGTATCCGCATTATGACATCACAATATATTATGAGAGCGCAACATGCAGGTATTATGAGCAATTTCTCTTACCCCAATTTGTGTCACATCTACTGGAGCATCATGAGCATGTATTATGACGTCACAGTATATGATGACATCATAATTAGTATGCAGTATGATGTCACAATGTATTATGACGACATAATGTATCCGCATTATGACATCACAATATATTATGAGAGAGCAACATGCAGGTATTATGAGCAATTTCTCTTACCCCAATTTGTGTCACATCTACTGTAGCATCATGAGCATGTATTATGATGTCACAGTATATGAAGACATCATAATTAGTATGCACTATGGCGTCACAATGTATTATGACATCATAATATGTCCGCATTATGACATCACAATATATTATGAGAGCCCAACTTACAGGTATTATGAACAATTTCTCTTACCCCAATTTGTGTCACATCTACTGGAGCATCATGAGCATGTATTATGACGTCACAGTATTTTATGACATCATAATTAGTATGCAGTATGACGTCACAATATATTATGATGTCACAATGTATCCGCATTATGACATCACAATATATTATGAAAGCGCAACATGCAGGTATTGTGAGCAATTTCTCTTACCCGAATTTGTGTCACATCTACTGGAGCATCATGAGCATGTATTATGACGTCACAGTATATGATGACATCATAATTAGTGTGCAGTATGACGTCACAATGTATTATGACGTCATAATGTATCCGCATTATGACATCACAATATATTATGAGAGCGCAACATGCAGGTTTTATGACCAATTTCGCTTACCCCAGTTTGTGTCACATCTACCGTAGCATCATGAGCATGTATTATGACGTAACAGTATATGATGACATCATAATTAGTATGCACTATGAGGTCACAATGTATTATGACGTCATAATGTATCCGCATTATGACATCACAATATATGATGAGACCGCAATTTGCAGGTTTTATGACCCATATCTCTTACCGCAATTTGTGTCAAATCTACTGGAGCACCATGAGCATGTATTATGATATCACAGTATATGATGACAGCATAATTACTATGCAGTATGACGTCACAGTGTATTATGACGTCATAATGTATCCGCATTATGACATCACAATATATTATGAGAGCGAAATTTGCAGGTATTATGAGCAATGTCTCTTACCCCAATTTGTGTCACATCTACTGGAGCATCATGAGCATGTATTATGACATCACAGTATATGATGACATCATAATGAGTATGCACTATGACGTCACAATGTGCTATCACGTCATAATGTATCCGCATTATGACATCACAATATATTATGAAAGCGCAATTTGCAGGTATTATGAGCAATTTGTCTTACCCCAATTTGTGTCACATCTACTGGAGCCTCATGAGCATGTATTATGACGTCACAGTATATGATGACATCATAATTAGTATACACTATGACGTCACACTGTATTATGACGTCATAATATATCCGCATTATGAAATCACAATATATTATCAGAGCGCAACATGCAGGTATTATGAGCAATTTCGCTTACCCCAATTTGTGTCACATCTACTGGAGCATCATGAGCATGTATTATGACGTCACAGTATATGATGACATCATAATTAGTATGCAGTATGACGTCACAATGTATTATGACGTCATAATGTATCCGCATTATGACATCACAATATATTATGAGAGCGCAACATGCAGGTATTATGAGCAATTTCTCTTACCCCAATTTGTGTCACATCTACTGGAGCATCATGAGCATGTATTATGACGTCACAGTATATGATGACATCATAATTAGTATGCAGTATGATGTCACAATGTATTATGACGACATAATGTATCCGCATTATGACATCACAATATATTATGAGAGAGCAACATGCAGGTATTATGAGCAATTCCTCTTACCCCAATTTGTGTCACATCTACTGTAGCATCATGAGCATGTATTATGATGTCACAGTATATGAAGACATCATAATTAGTATGCACTATGTCGTCACAATGTATTATGACATCATAATATGTCCGCATTATGACATCACAATATATTATGAGAGCCCAATTTACAGGTATTATGAACAATTTCTCTTACCCCAATTTGTGTCACATCTACTGGAGCATCATGAGCATGTATTATGACGTCACAGTATTTTATGACATCATAATTAGTATGCAGTATGACGTCACAATATATTATGATGTCACAATGTATCCGCATTATGACATCACAATATATTATGAAAGCGCAACATGCAGGTATTGTGAGCAATTTCTCTTACCCGAATTTGTGTCACATCTACTGGAGCATCATGAGCATGTATTATGACGTCACAGTATATGATGACATCATAATTAGTATGCAGTATGACGTCACAATGTATTATGACGTCATAATGTATCCGCATTATGACATCACAATATATTATGAGAGCGCAACATGCAGGTTTTATGACCAATTTCGCTTACCCCAGTTTGTGTCAAATCTACCGTAGCATCATGAGCATGTATTATGACGTCACAGTATATGATGACATCATAATTAGTATGCACTATGAGGTCACAATGTATTATGACGTCATAATGTATCCGCATTATGACATCACAATATATGATGACACCGCAATTTGCAGGTTTTATGACCCATATCTCTTACCGCAATTTGTGTCAAATCTACTGGAGCACCATGAGCATGTATTATGATATCACAGTATATGATGACAGCATAATTACTATGCAGTATGACGTCACAGTGTATTATGACGTCATAATGTATCCGCATTATGACATCACAATATATTATGAGAGCGAAATTTGCAGGTATTATGAGCAATGTCTCTTACCCCAATTTGTGTCACATCTACTGGAGCATCATGAGCATGTATGATGACGTCACAGTATATGATGACATCATAATTAGTATGCACTATGACGTCACAATGTATTATGACGTCATAATGTATCAGCATTATGACATCACGATATATCATGAGAGCGCAATTTGCATGCATTATGAGCAATTTCTCTTACCCCAATTTGAGTCACATCTACTGGAGCATCATGAGCATGTATTATGACATCATCGTATATGATGACATCATAATTAGTATGCAGTATGACGTCACAGTGTATTATGACGTCATAATGTATCCGCATTATGACATCACAATATATTATTAGAGCACAATTTGCAGGTATTATGAGCAATTTCTCTTACCCCAATTTGTGTCACATCTACTGGAGCATCATCAGCATGTATTCTGACGTCACAGCATATGATGACATCATAACAAGTATGCACTATGATGTCACAATGTATTATGACGTCATAATGTATCTGCATTATGACATCAGAAAATATTAAGAGAGCGCAACTTGCAGGTATTATGAGCAATTTCTCTTACCCCAATTTGTGTCACATCTACTGGAGCATCATGAGCATGTATTATGATGTCACAGTATATGATGACATCATAATTAGTATGCACTATGACGTCACAATGTATTATGACGTCATAATGTATCCGCATTATGACATTACAGTATATTATGAGAGCGCAATTTGCAGGTATTATGAGAAATTTCTCTTACCCCAATTTGTGTCACATCTACTGGAGCATCATGAGCATGTATTATGATGTCACAGTATATGGTGACATCATAATTATTATGCACTATGATGTCACAATGTTTTATTAAGTCATAATATATCCGCATTATGACATCACAATATATTATGAGAGCGCAATTTGCAGGTATTATGAACAATTTCACTTACACCAATTTGTGTCACATCTACTGGAGCATCATGAGCATGTATTATGTTGTCACAGTATATGATGACATCATAATTAGTATGCACTCTGACGTCACAGTGTATTATGACGTCATAATCTATCCTCATTATGACATCACAATATATTATGAGAGGGCAATTTGCAGGTATTATGAGCAATTTCTCTTACCCCAATTTGTGTCACATTTACTGGAGTATCATGAGCATGTATTATGACGTCACAGTATATGATGACATCATAATTAGTATGCACTATGACGTCACAATGTATTATGACGTCATAATGTGTCCGCGTTATGACATCACAATATATTGTGAGAGCCCAATTTAAAGGTATTATGGACAATTTCTCTTATCCCAATTTGTGTCACATCTACTGGAGCATCATGAGCATGTATTATGACGTCACAGTATATGATGACATCATAATTAGTATGCAGTATGACGTCACAATATATTATGACGTCACAATGTATCCGCATTATGACATCACAATATATTATGGGAGCGCAACATGAAGGTATTATGACCAAGTTCTCTTACCCCAATTTGTGTCACATCTACTGCAGCATCATGAGCATGTATTATGACGTCACAGTATATGATGACATCATAATTAGTATGCAGTATGACGTCACAATGTATTATGACGTCATAATGTATCCGCATTATGACATCACAATATATTATGTGAGCGCAATTTGTAGGTTTTATGAACAATTTCTCTTACCCCAATTTGTGTCACATCTACTGGAGCAACATGAGCATGTATTATGACCTCACAGTATATGATGACATCATAATTAGTATGAAGTATGAGGTCACAATGTATTATGACGTCATAATGTATCCGCATTATGACATCACAATATATTATGAGAGCGCAACATGCAGGTATTATGAGCAATTTCTCTTACCCCAATTTGTGTCACATCTAATGGAGCATCATGAGCATGTATTATGACGTCACAGTACATGATGACATCATAATGAGTATGCACTATGACGTCACAATATACTATGACGTCATATTGTATCCGCATTATGACAGCACTATATATTATGAGAGCGCAATTTGCAGGTATTATGAGCAATTTGTCTTACCTCAATTTGTGTCACATCTACTGGAGCCTCATGAGCATGTATTATGACCTCACAGTATATGATGACATCATAATCAGTATGCACTATGGCGTCACAATGTATTATGACGTCATAATGTATCCGCATTATGACATCACAATATATTATGTGAGCGCAATTTGCAGGCTTTATGACCAATTTCGCTTACCCCAATTTGTGTCACATCTACTGGATCATTATGAGCATGTATTATGACGTCACAGTATATGATGACATCATAATTAGTATGCAGTATGACGTCACAATGTATTATGACGTCATAATGTATCCGCATTATGACATCACAATATATTATGAGAGCGCAACATGCAGGTATTATGAGCAATTTCTCTTACCCCAATTTGTGTCACATCTACTGGAGCATCATGAGCATGTATTATGACATCACAGTATATGATGACATCATAATGAGTATGCACTATGACGGCACAATGTGCTATGACGTCATAATGTATCCGCATTATGACATCAAAATATATTATGAGAGCGCAATTTGCAGGTATTATGAGCAATTTGTCTTACCCCAAATTGTGTCACATCTACTGGAGCCTCTTGAGCATGTATTATGACGTCACAGTATATGATGACATCATAATTAGTATGCACTATGACGTCACAATGTATTATGACGTCATAATATATCCGCATTATGACATCACAATATATTATCAGAGCGCAACATGCAGGTATTATGAGCAATTTCGCTTACCCCAATTTGTGTCACATCTACTGGAGCATCATGGGCATGTATTATGACGTCACAGTATATGATGACATCCTAATTAGTATGCAGTATGACGTCACAATGTATTATGACGTCATAATGTATCCGCATTATGACATCACAATATATTATGAGAGCGCAACATGCAGGTATTATGAGCAATTTCTCTTACCCCAATTTGTGTCACATCTACTGGAGCATCATGAGCATGTATTATGACGTCACAGTATATGATGATATCACAATTAGTATGCACTATGACGTCACAATATATTATGACGTCATAATGTATCAGCATTATGACATCACAATATATTATGAGAGCGCAATTTGCAGGTTTTATGACCACTTTCGCTTACCCCAATTTGTGTCACATCTACTGGAGCATCATGAGCATGTATTATGACGTCACAGTATATGATGACATCATAAACAGTATGCACTATGACGTCACAATGTATTATGACGTCATAATGTATCCGCATTATGACATCACAATATATTATGAGAGCGCAATATGCAGGTTTTATAAACAATTTCGCTTACCCCAATTTGTTTCACATCTACTGGAGCATCATGAGCATGTATTATGACATCACACTATATGATGACATCATAATTAGTATGCACTATGACGTCACAATGTATTATGACGTCATAATATATCCACATTATGACATCACAATATATTATGAGAGCGCATTTTGCAGGTTTTATGACCATTTTCGATTACCCCAATTTGTGTCACATCTACTGGAGCATCATGAGCATGTATTATGACGTCACAGTATTTTATGACATCATAATTAGTATGCAGTATGACGTCACAATATATTATGATGTCACAATGTATCCGCATTATGACATCACAATATATTATGAAAGCGCAACATGCAGGTATTGTGAGCAATTTCTCTTACCCGAATTTGTGTCACATCTACTGGAGCATCATGAGCATGTATTATGACGTCACAGTATATGATGACATCATAATTAGTATGCAGTATGACGTCACAATGTATTATGACGTCATAATGTATCCGCATTATGACATCACAATATATTATGAGAGCGCAACATGCAGGTTTTATGACCAATTTCGCTTACCCCAGTTTGTGTCAAATCTACCGTAGCATCATGAGCATGTATTATGACGTCACAGTATATGATGACATCATAATTAGTATGCACTATGAGGTCACAATGTATTATGACGTCATAATGTATCCGCATTATGACATCACAATATATGATGAGACCGCAATTTGCAGGTTTTATGACCCATATCTCTTACCGCAATTTGTGTCAAATCTACTGGAGCACCATGAGCATGTATTATGATATCACAGTATATGATGACAGCATAATTACTATGCAGTATGACGTCACAGTGTATTATGACGTCATAATGTATCCGCATTATGACATCACAATATATTATGAGAGCGAAATTTGCAGGTATTATGAGCAATGTCTCTTACCCCAATTTGTGTCACATCTACTGGAGCATCATGAGCATGTATGATGACGTCACAGTATATGATGACATCATAATTAGTATGCACTATGACGTCACAATGTATTATGACGTCATAATGTATCAGCATTATGACATCACGATATATCATGAGAGCGCAATTTGCATGCATTATGAGCAATTTCTCTTACCCCAATTTGAGTCACATCTACTGGAGCATCATGAGCATGTATTATGACATCATCGTATATGATGACATCATAATTAGTATGCAGTATGACGTCACAGTGTATTATGACGTCATAATGTATCCGCATTATGACATCACAATATATTATGAGAGCACAATTTGCAGGTATTATGAGCAATTTCTCTTACCCCAATTTGTGTCACATCTACTGGAGCATCATCAGCATGTATTCTGACGTCACAGCATATGATGACATCATAACAAGTATGCACTATGATGTCACAATGTATTATGACGTCATAATGTATCTGCATTATGACATCAGAAAATATTAAGAGAGCGCAACTTGCAGGTATTATGAGCAATTTCTCTTACCCCAATTTGTGTCACATCTACTGGAGCATCATGAGCATGTATTATGATGTCACAGTATATGATGACATCATAATTAGTATGCACTATGACGTCACAATGTATTATGACGTCATAATGTATCCGCATTATGACATTACAGTATATTATGAGAGCGCAATTTGCAGGTATTATGAGAAATTTCTCTTACCCCAATTTGTGTCACATCTACTGGAGCATCATGAGCATGTATTATGATGTCACAGTATATGGTGACATCATAATTATTATGCACTATGACGTCACAATGTTTTATTAAGTCATAATATATCCGCATTATGACATCACAATATATTATGAGAGCGCAGTTTGCAGGTATTATGAACAATTTCACTTACACCAATTTGTGTCACATCTACTGGAGCATCATGAGCATGTATTATGTTTTCACAGTATATGATGACATCATAATTAGTATGCACTCTGACGTCACAGTGTATTATGACGTCATAATCTATCCTCATTATGACATCACAATATATTATGAGAGGGCAATTTGCAGGTATTATGAGCAATTTCTCTTACCCCAATTTGTGTCACATTTACTGGAGTATCATGAGCATGTATTATGACGTCACAGTATATGATGACATCATAATTAGTATGCACTATGACGTCACAATGTATTATGACGTCATAATGTGTCCGCGTTATGACATCACAATATATTATGAGAGCCCAATTTAAAGGTATTATGGACAATTTCTCTTATCCCAATTTGTGTCACATCTACTGGAGCATCATGAGCATGTATTATGACGTCACAGTATATGATGACATCATAATTAGTATGCAGTATGACGTCACAATATATTATGACGTCACAATGTATCCGCATTATGACATCACAATATATTATGGGAGCGCAACATGAAGGTATTATGACCAAGTTCTCTTACCCCAATTTGTGTCACATCTACTGCAGCATCATGAGCATGTATTATGACGTCACAGTACATGATGACATCATAATGAGTATGCACTATGACGTCACAATATACTATGACGTCATATTGTATCCGCATTAAGACAGCACTATATATTATGAGAGCGCAATTTGGAGGTATTATGAGCAATTTGTCTTACCTCAATTTGTGTCACATCTACTGGAGCCTCATGAGCATGTATTATGACCTCACAGTATATGATGACATCATAATCAGTATGCACTATGGCGTCACAATGTATTATGACGTCATAATGTATCCGCATTATGACATCACAATATATTATGAGAGCGCAACATGCAGGTATTATGAGCAATTTCTCTTACCTCAATTTGTGTCACATCTACTGGAGCATCATGAGCATGTATTATGACGTCACAGTATATGATGACATCACAATTAGTATGCACTATGACATCACAATGTATTATGACGTCATAATGTATCCGCATTATGACATCACAATATATTATGAGAGGGCAACATGCAGGTGTTATGAGCAATTTCCCTTACCCCAATTTGTGTCACATCTACTGGAGCATCATGAGCATGTATTATGACGTCACAGTATATGATGACATCATAATTAGTATGCAGTATGACGTCACAATGTATTATGATGTCATAATGTATCCGCATTATGACATCACAATATATTATGAGAGCGCAACATGCAGGTATTATGAGCAATTACTCTTACCCCAATTTGTGTCACATCTACTGGAGCATCATGAGCATGTATTATGACGTCACAGTATATGATGACATCATAATTAGTATGCAGTATGACGTCACAATGTATTATGACGACATAATGTATCCGCATTATGACATCACAATATATTATGAGAGCGCAACATGCAGGTAATATGAGCAATTTCTCTTACCCCAATTTGTGTCACATCTACTGTAGCATCATGAGCATGTATTATGATGTCACAGTATATGAAGACATCATAATTAGTATGCACTATGACGTCACAATGTATTATGACGTCATAATGTGTCCGCGTTATGACATCACAATATATTATGAGAGCCCAATTTACAGGTATTATGAACAATTTCTCTTACCCCAATTTGTGTCACATCTACTGGAGCATCATGAGCATGTATTATGACGTCACAGTATTTGATGACATCATAATTAGTATGCAGTATGACGTCACAATATATTATGTCGTCACAATGTATCCGCATTATGACATCACAATATATTATGAGAGCGCAACATGCAGGTATTGTGAGCAATTTCTCTTACCCGAATTTGTGTCACATCTACTGGAGCGTCATGAGCATGTATTATGACGTCACAGTATATGATGACATCAGAATTAGTATGCACTATGACGTCACAATGTATTATGACGTCATAATGTATCCGCATTATGAAATCACAATATATTATGAGAGCGCAACATGCAGGTTTTATGACCAATTTCGCTTACCCCAATTTGTGTCACATCTACCGTAGCATCATGAGCATGTATTATGACGTAACAGTATATGATGACATCATAATTAGTATGCACTATGACGTCACAATGTATTATGACGTCATAATGTATCCGCATTATGACATCACAATATATGATGAGACCGCAATTTGCAGGTATTGTGACCCATATCTCTTACCGCAATTTGTGTCAAATCTACTGGAGCATCATGAGCATGTATTATGATGTCACAGTATATAATGACAGCATAATTACTATGCAGTATGACGTCACAGTGTATTATGACGTCATAATGTATCCGCATTATGACATCACAATATATTATGAGAGCGAAATTTGCAGGTATTATGAGCAATTTCTCTTACCCCAATTTGTGTCACATCTACTGGAGCATCATTAGCATGTATGATGATGTCACAGTATATGATGACATCATAATTAGTATGCACTATGACATCACAATGTATTATGACGTCATAATGTATCTGCATTATGACATCACAATATATTATGAGAGCGCAACATGCAGGTATTATGAGCAATTTCTCTTACCCCAATTTGTGTCACATCTACTGTAGCATCATGAGCATGTATTATGATGTCACAGTATATGATGACATCATAATTAGTATGCACTATGACGTCACAATGTATTATGACGTCATAATGTGTCTGCGTTATGACATCACAATATATTATGAGAGCCCAATTTACAGGTATTATGAACAATTTCTCTTACCCCAATTTGTGTCACATCTACTGCAGCATCATGAGCATGTATTATGACGTCACAGTATTTGATGACATCATAATTAGTATGCAGTATGACGTCACAATATCTTATGACGTCAAAATGTATCAGCATTATGACATCACAATATATTATGAGAGCGCAACATGCAGGTATTGTGAGCAATTTCTCTTACCCCAATTTGTGTCACATCTACTGTAGCATCATGAGCATGTATTATGACGTCACAGTATTTGATGACATCATAATTAGTATGCAGTATGACGTCACAATATATTATGTCGTCACAATGTATCCGCATTATGACATCACAATATATTATGAGAGCGCAACATGCAGGTATTGTGAGCAATTTCTCTTACCCGAATTTGTGTCACATCTACTGGAGCGTCATGAGCATGTATTATGACGTCACAGTATATGATGACATCAGAATTAGTATGCACTATGACGTCACAATGTATTATGACGTCATAATGTATCCGCATTATGAAATCACAATATATTATGAGAGCGCAACATGCAGGTTTTATGACCAATTTCGCTTACCCCAATTTGTGTCACATCTACCGTAGCATCATGAGCATGTATTATGACGTAACAGTATATGATGACATCATAATTAGTATGCACTATGACGTCACAATGTATTATGACGTCATAATGTATCCGCATTATGACATCACAATATATGTTGAGACCGCAATTTGCAGGTATTGTGACCCATATCTCTTACCGCAATTTGTGTCAAATCTACTGGAGCATCATGAGCATGTATTATGATGTCACAGTATATGATGACAGCATAATTACTATGCAGTATGACGTCACAGTGTATTATGACGTCATAATGTATCCGCATTATGACATCACAATATATTATGAGAGCGCAATTTGCAGGTATTATGAGCAATTTCTCTTACCCCAATTTGTGTCACATCTACTGGAGCATCATCAGCATGTATTCTGACGTCACAGCATATGATGACATCATAATTAGTATGCAGTATGACGTCACAATGTATTATGACGTCATAATGTATCTGCATTATGACATCAGAAAATTTTAAGAGAGCGGAATTTGCAGGTATTATGAGCAATTTCTCTTACCCCAATTTGTGTCACATCTACTGGAGCATCATGAGCATGTATTATGATGTCACAGTATATGATGACATCATAATTAGTATGCACTATGACGTCACAATGTATTATGACGTCATAATGTATCCGCATTATGACATTACAGTATATTATGAGAGCGCAATTTGCAGGTATTATGAGCAATTTCTCTTACCCCAATTTGTGTCACATCTACTGGAGCATCATGAGCATGTATTATGATGTCACAGTATATGGTGACATCATAATTATTATGCACTATGACGTCACAATGTTTTATTAAGTCATAATGTATCAGCATTATGACATCACAATAAATTATGAGAGCGCCAGGCCGGGCGCGGTGGCTCAAGCCTGTAATCCCAGCACTTTGGGAGGCCGAGGCGGGTGGATCACGAGGTCAAGAGATCGAGACCATCCTGGTCAACATGGTGAAACCCCGTCTCTACTAAAAATACAAAAAATTAGCTTGGCACCGTGGCGCGTGCCTGTAATCCCAGCTACTCGGGAGGCTGAGGCAGGAGAATTGCCTGAACCCAGGAGGCGGAGGTTGCGGTGAGCCGAAATCGCGCCATTGCACTCCAGCCTGGGTAACAAGAGCGAAACTCCGCCTAAAAAAAAAAAAAAAAAAAAAAAAAAAAAAAAAAAAATTATGAGAGCGCCATTTGCAGGTATTATGAGCAATTTCTCTTTCCCCAATTTGTTTCACGTCTACTGGAGCATCATGAGCATGTATTATGACGTCACAGTATATGATGACATCATGATTAGTATGCAATATGACGTCACAATATAGTATGACGTCATAATGTATCCGCATTATGACATCAAAATATATTATGAGAGCGCAATTTGCAGGTTTTATGACCAATTTCGCTTACCCCAATTTGTGTCACATCTACTGGAGCATCATGAGCATGTATTATGACATCACAGTATGTGATGACATCATAATTAGTATGCAGTATGACGTCACAATGCATTATGATGTCATAAAGTATCCACATTATGACATCACAATATATTATGAGAGCGCAACATGCAGGTATTATGACCAATTTCGCTTACCCCAATTTGTGTCACATCTACTGTAGCATCATGAGCATGTATTATGACGTCACAGTATATGATGACATCATAATTAGTATGCACTATGACGTCACAATGTATTATGACGTCATAATGTATCTGCATTATGACATCACAATATATTATGAGAGCGCAAATTGGAGGTTTTATGACCATTTTCGATTACCACAATTTGTGTCACATCTACTGGAGCATCATGAGCATGTATTATGACGTCACAGTATATGATGACATCATAATTAGTATGCAGTATGACGTCACAATGTATTATGACGTCATAATGTATCCGCATTATGACATCACAATATATTATGTGAGCGCAATTTGCAGGCTTTATGACCAATTTCGCTTACCCCAATTTGTGTCACATCTACTGGAGCATTATGAGCATGTATTATGACGTCACAGTATATGATGACATCATAATTAGTATGCAGTATGACGTCACAATGTATTATGACGTCATAATGTATCCGCATTATGACATCACAATATATTATGAGAGCGCAACATGCAGGTATTATGAGCAATTTCTCTTACCCCAATTTGTGTCACATCTACTGGAGCATCATGAGCATGTATTATGACATCACAGTATATGATGACATCATAATGAGTATGCACTATGACGGCACAATGTGCTATGACGTCATAATGTATCCGCATTATGACATCAAAATATATTATGAGAGCGCAATTTGCAGGTATTATGAGCAATTTGTCTTACCCCAAATTGTGTCACATCTACTGGAGCCTCTTGAGCATGTATTATGACGTCACAGTATATGATGACATCATAATTAGTATGCACTATGACGTCACAATGTATTATGACGTCATAATATATCCGCATTATGACATCACAATATATTATCAGAGCGCAACATGCAGGTATTATGAGCAATTTCGCTTACCCCAATTTGTGTCACATCTACTGGAGCATCATGGGCATGTATTATGACGTCACAGTATATGATGACATCCTAATTAGTATGCAGTATGACGTCACAATGTATTATGACGTCATAATGTATCCGCATTATGACATCACAATATATTATGAGAGCGCAATTTGCAGGTTTTATGACCACTTTCGCTTACCCCAATTTGTGTCACATCTACTGGAGCATCATGAGCATGTATTATGACGTCACAGTATATGATGACATCATAAACAGTATGCACTATGACGTCACAATGTATTATGACGTCATAATATATCCGCATTATGACATCACAATATATTATGAGAGCGCAATATGCAGGTTTTATAAACAATTTCGCTTACCCCAATTTGTTTCACATCTACTGGAGCATCATGAGCATGTATTATGACATCACACTATATGATGACATCATAATTAGTATGCACTATGACGTCACAATGTATTATGACGTCATAATATATCCACATTATGACATCACAATATATTATGAGAGCGCATTTTGCAGGTTTTATGACCATTTTCGATTACCCCAATTTGTGTCACATCTACTGGAGCATCATGAGCATGTATTATGACGTCACAGTATATGATGACATCATAATTAGTATGCAGTATGACGTCACAATGTATTATGAGGTCATAATGTATCCACATTATGACATCACAATATATTATGAGAGCGCAACATGCAGGTATTATGAGCAATTTCTCTTACCCCAATTTGTGTCACATCTACTGGAGCATCATGAGCATGTATTATGACGTCACAGTATATGATGACATCATAATTAGTATGCAGTATGACGTCACAATGTATTATGACGTCATAATATATCCGCATTATGACATCACAATATATTATAAGAGCGCAACATGCAGGTATTATGAGCAATTTCTCTTACCCCAATTTGTGTCACATCTACTGGAGCATAATGGGCATGTATTATGACGTCACAGTATATGATGACATCATAATTAGTATGCACTATGATGTCACAATGTATTATGACATCATAATGTATCCGCATTATGACATCACAATATATTATGATAGCGCAACATGCAGGTATTATGAGCAATTTCTCTTACCCCAATTTGTGTCACATCTACTGGAGCATCATGAGCATGTATTATGACGTCACAGTATTTGATGACATCATAATTAGTATGCACTATGACGTCACAATGTATTATGACGTCATAATGTATCCGCATTATGACATCACAGTATATTATGAGAGCGTAACATGCAGGTATTATGAGCAATTTCTCTTACCCCAATTTGAGTCACATCTACTGGAGCATCATGAGCATGTATTATGACGTCACAGTATATGATGACATCATAATTAGTATGCACTATGGCGTCACAATGTATTATGACGTCATAATGTATCCGCAATATGACATCACAATATATTATGAGAGAGCAATTTGCAGGTTTTATGACCAATTTCTCTTACCCCAATTTGTGTCACATCTACTGGACCATCATGAGCATGTACTGTGACGTCACAGTATATGATGACATCATAATTAGTATGCAGTATGACGTCACAATGTATTATGACGTCATAATGTATCCGCATTATGACATCAAAATATATTATGAGAGCGCAATTTGCAGGTTTTATGACCAATTTCTCTTACCCCAATTTGTGTCACATCTACTGGAGCATCATGAGCATGTATTATGATGTCACAGTATATGATGACATCATAATTAGTATGCAGTATGACGTCAAAATGTATTATGATGTCATAATGTATCCGCATTATGACATCAAAATATATTATGAGAGCGCAATTTGCAGGTTTTATGACCAATTTCGCTTACCCCAATTTGTGTCACATCTACTGGAGCATCATGAGCATGTATTATGACATCACAGTATATGATGACATCATAATTAGTATGCAGTATGACGTCACAATGCATTATGATGTCATAAAGTATCCGCATTATGACATCACAATATATTATGAGAGCGCAACATGCAGGTATTATGACCAATTTCGCTTACCCCAATTTGTGTCACATCTACTGTAGCATCATGAGCATTTATTATGACGTCACAGTATATGATGACATCATAATTAGTATGCACTATGACGTCACAATGTATTATGACGTCATAATGTATCTGCATTATGACATCACAATATATTATGAGAGCGCAATTTGGAGGTTTTATGACCATTTTCGATTACCCCAATTTGTGTCACATCTACTGGAGCATCATGAGCATGTATTATGACGTCACAGTATATGATGACATCAGAATTAGTATGCACTATGACGTCACAATGTATTATGACGTCATAATGTATCCGCATTATGAAATCACAATATATTATGAGAGCGCAACATGCAGGTTTTATGACCAATTTCGCTTACCCCAATTTGTGTCACATCTACCGTAGCATCATGAGCATGTATTATGACGTAACAGTATATGATGACATCATAATTAGTATGCACTATGACGTCACAATGTATTATGACGTCATAATGTATCCGCATTATGACATCACAATATATGTTGAGACCGCAATTTGCAGGTATTGTGACCCATATCTCTTACCGCAATTTGTGTCAAATCTACTGGAGCATCATGAGCATGTATTATGATGTCACAGTATATGATGACAGCATAATTACTATGCAGTATGACGTCACAGTGTATTATGACGTCATAATGTATCCGCATTATGACATCACAATATATTATGAGAGCGCAATTTGCAGGTATTATGAGCAATTTCTCTTACCCCAATTTGTGTCACATCTACTGGAGCATCATCAGCATGTATTCTGACGTCACAGCATATGATGACATCATAATTAGTATGCAGTATGACGTCACAATGTATTATGACGTCATAATGTATCTGCATTATGACATCAGAAAATTTTAAGAGAGCGGAATTTGCAGGTATTATGAGCAATTTCTCTTACCCCAATTTGTGTCACATCTACTGGAGCATCATGAGCATGTATTATGATGTCACAGTATATGATGACATCATAATTAGTATGCACTATGACGTCACAATGTATTATGACGTCATAATGTATCCGCATTATGACATTACAGTATATTATGAGAGCGCAATTTGCAGGTATTATGAGCAATTTCTCTTACCCCAATTTGTGTCACATCTACTGGAGCATCATGAGCATGTATTATGATGTCACAGTATATGGTGACATCATAATTATTATGCACTATGACGTCACAATGTTTTATTAAGTCATAATGTATCAGCATTATGACATCACAATAAATTATGAGAGCGCCAGGCCGGGCGCGGTGGCTCAAGCCTGTAATCCCAGCACTTTGGGAGGCCGAGGCGGGTGGATCACGAGGTCAAGAGATCGAGACCATCCTGGTCAACATGGTGAAACCCCGTCTCTACTAAAAATACAAAAAATTAGCTTGGCACCGTGGCGCGTGCCTGTAATCCCAGCTACTCGGGAGGCTGAGGCAGGAGAATTGCCTGAACCCAGGAGGCGGAGGTTGCGGTGAGCCGAAATCGCGCCATTGCACTCCAGCCTGGGTAACAAGAGCGAAACTCTGCCTAAAAAAAAAAAAAAAAAAAAAAAAAAAAAAAAAAAAAAATTATGAGAGCGCCATTTGCAGGTATTATGAGCAATTTCTCTTTCCCCAATTTGTTTCACGTCTACTGGAGCATCATGAGCATGTATTATGACGTCACAGTATATGATGACATCATGATTAGTATGCAATATGACGTCACAATATAGTATGACGTCATAATGTATCCGCATTATGACATCAAAATATATTATGAGAGCGCAATTTGCAGGTTTTATGACCAATTTCGCTTACCCCAATTTGTGTCACATCTACTGGAGCATCATGAGCATGTATTATGACATCACAGTATGTGATGACATCATAATTAGTATGCAGTATGACGTCACAATGCATTATGATGTCATAAAGTATCCGCATTATGACATCACAATATATTATGAGAGCGCAACATGCAGGTATTATGACCAATTTCGCTTACCCCAATTTGTGTCACATCTACTGTAGCATCATGAGCATGTATTATGACGTCACAGTATATGATGACATCATAATTAGTATGCACTATGACGTCACAATGTATTATGACGTCATAATGTATCTGCATTATGACATCACAATATATTATGAGAGCGCAAATTGGAGGTTTTATGACGATTTTCGATTACCACAATTTGTGTCACATCTACTGGAGCATCATGAGCATGTATTATGACGTCACAGTATATGATGACATCATAATTAGTATGCAGTATGACGTCACAATGTATTATGACGTCATAATGTATCCGCATTATGACATCACAATATATTATGTGAGCGCAATTTGCAGGCTTTATGACCAATTTCGCTTACCCCAATTTGTGTCACATCTACTGGAGCATTATGAGCATGTATTATGACGTCACAGTATATGATGACATCATAATTAGTATGCAGTATGACGTCACAATGTATTATGACGTCATAATGTATCCGCATTATGACATCACAATATATTATGAGAGCGCAACATGCAGGTATTATGAGCAATTTCTCTTACCCCAATTTGTGTCACATCTACTGGAGCATCATGAGCATGTATTATGACATCACAGTATATGATGACATCATAATGAGTATGCACTATGACGGCACAATGTGCTATGACGTCATAATGTATCCGCATTATGACATCAAAATATATTATGAGAGCGCAATTTGCAGGTATTATGAGCAATTTGTCTTACCCCAAATTGTGTCACATCTACTGGAGCCTCTTGAGCATGTATTATGACGTCACAGTATATGATGACATCATAATTAGTATGCACTATGACGTCACAATGTATTATGACGTCATAATATATCCGCATTATGACATCACAATATATTATCAGAGCGCAACATGCAGGTATTATGAGCAATTTCGCTTACCCCAATTTGTGTCACATCTACTGGAGCATCATGGGCATGTATTATGACGTCACAGTATATGATGACATCCTAATTAGTATGCAGTATGACGTCACAATGTATTATGACGTCATAATGTATCCGCATTATGACATCACAATATATTATGAGAGCGCAACATGCAGGTATTATGAGCAATTTCTCTTACCCCAATTTGTGTCACATCTACTGGAGCATCATGAGCATGTATTATGACGTCACAGTATATGATGATATCATAATTAGTATGCACTATGACATCACAATATATTATGACGTCATAATGTATCAGCATTATGACATCACAATATATTATGAGAGCGCAATTTGCAGGTTTTATGGCCACTTTCGCTTACCCCAATTTGTGTCACATCTACTGGAGCATCATGAGCATGTATTATGACGTCACAGTATATGATGACATCATAAACAGTATGCACTATGACGTCACAATGTATTATGACGTCATAATGTATCCGCATTATGACATCACAATATATTATGAGAGCGCAATATGCAGGTTTTATAAACAATTTCGCTTACCCCAATTTGTTTCACATCTACTGGAGCATCATGAGCATGTATTATGACATCACACTATATGATGACATCATAATTAGTATGCACTATGACGTCACAATGTATTATGACGTCATAATATATCCACATTATGACATCACAATATATTATGAGAGCGCATTTTGCAGGTTTTATGACCATTTTCGATTACCCCAATTTGTGTCACATCTACTGGAGCATCATGAGCATGTATTATGACGTCACAGTATATGATGACATCATAATTAGTATGCAGTATGACGTCACAATGTATTATGAGGTCATAATGTATCCACATTATGACATCACAATATATTATGAGAGCGCAACATGCAGGTATTTTGAGCAATTTCTCTTACCCCAATTTGTGTCACATCTACTGGAGCATCATGAGCATGTATTATGACGTCACAGTATATGATGACATCATAATTAGTATGCAGTATGACGTCACAATGTATTATGACGTCATAATATATCCGCATTATGACATCACAATATATTATAAGAGCGCAACATGCAGGTATTATGAGCAATTTCTCTTACCCCAATTTGTGTCACATCTACTGGAGCATCATGGGCATGTATTATGACGTCACAGTATATGATGACATCATAATTAGTATGCACTATGATGTCACAATGTATTATGACATCATAATGTATCCGCATTATGACATCACTATATATTATGATAGCGCAACATGCAGGTATTATGAGCAATTTCTCTTACCCCAATTTGTGTCACATCTACTGGAGCATCATGAGCATGTATTATGACGTCACAGTATTTGATGACATCATAATTAGTATGCACTATGACGTCACAATGTATTATGACGTCATAATGTATCCGCATTATGACATCACAGTATATTATGAGAGCGTAACATGCAGGTATTATGAGCAATTTCTCTTACCCCAATTTGAGTCACATCTACTGGAGCATCATGAGCATGTATTATGACGTCACAGTATATGATGACATCATAATTAGTATGCACTATGGCGTCACAATGTATTATGACGTCATAATGTATCCGCAATATGACATCACAATATATTATGAGAGAGCAATTTGCAGGTTTTATGACCAATTTCTCTTACCCCAATTTGTGTCACATCTACTGGAGCATCATGAGCATGTACTGTGACGTCACAGTATATGATGACATCATAATTAGTATGCAGTATGACGTCACAATGTATTATGACGTCATAATGTATCCGCATTATGACATCAAAATATATTATGAGAGCGCAATTTGCAGGTTTTATGACCAATTTCTCTTACCCCAATTTGTGTCACATCTACTGGAGCATCATGAGCATGTATTATGATGTCACAGTATATGATGACATCATAATTAGTATGCAGTATGACGTCAAAATGTATTATGATGTCATAATGTATCCGCATTATGACATCAAAATATATTATGAGAGCGCAATTTGCAGGTTTTATGACCAATTTCGCTTACCCCAATTTGTGTCACATCTACTGGAGCATCATGAGCATGTATTATGACATCACAGTATATGATGACATCATAATTAGTATGCAGTATGACGTCACAATGCATTATGATGTCATAAAGTATCCGCATTATGACATCACAATATATTATGAGAGCGCAACATGCAGGTATTATGACCAATTTCGCTTACCCCAATTTGTGTCACATCTACTGTAGCATCATGAGCATTTATTATGACGTCACAGTATATGATGACATCATAATTAGTATGCACTATGACGTCACAATGTATTATGACGTCATAATGTATCTGCATTATGACATCACAATATATTATGAGAGCGCAATTTGGAGGTTTTATGACCATTTTCGATTACCCCAATTTGTGTCACATCTACTGGAGCATCATGAGCATGTATTATGATGTCACAGTATATGATGACATCATAATTAGTATGCACTATGATGTCACAATATATTATGACGTCATAATGTATCCGCATTATGACATCACAATATATTATGAGAGCGCAATTTTCAGGTATTATGAGCAATTTGTCTTACCCCAAATTGTGTCACATCTACTGGAGCCTCATGAGCATGTATTATGACGTCACAGTATATCATGACATCATAATTAGTATGCACTATGACGTCACAATGTATTATGACGTCATAATATATCCGCATTATGACATCACAATATATTTTCAGAGCGCAACATGCAGGTATTATGAGCAATTTCGTTTACCCCAATTTGTGTCACATCTACTGGAGCATCATGAGCATGTATTATGACGTCACAGTATATGATGACATCATAATTAGTATGCAGTATGACGTCACAATGTATTATGATGTCATAATGTATCCGCATTATGACATTACAATATATTATGAGAGCGCAACATGCAGGTATTATGAGCAATTACTCTTACCCCAATTTGTGTCACATCTACTGGAACATCATGAGAATGTATTATGACGTCACAGTATATGATGACATCATAATTAGTATGCAGTATGACGTCACAATGTATTATGACGACATAATGTATCCGCATTATGACATCACAATATATTATGAGAGCGCAACATGCAGGTATTATGAGCAATTTCTCTTACCCCAATTTGTGTCACATCTACTGTAGCATCATGAGCATGTATTATGATGTCACAGTATATGAAGACATCATAATTAGTATGCACTATGACGTCACAATGTATTATGACGTCATAATGTGTCCGCGTTATGACATCACAATATATTATGAGAGTGCATCATGCAGGTATTATGAACAATTTCTCTTACCCCAATTTGTGTCACATCTACTGGAGCATCATGAGCATGTATTATGACGTCACAGTATTTGATGACATCATAATTAGTATGCAGTATGACGTCACAATATATTATGTCGTCACAATGTATCCGCATTATGACATCACAATATATTATGAGAGCGCAACATGCAGGTATTGTGAGCAATTTCTCTTACCCGAATTTGTGTCACATCTACTGGAGCGTCATGAGCATGTATTATGACGTCACAGTATATGATGACATCAGAATTAGTATGCACTATGACGTCACAATGTATTATGACGTCATAATGTATCCGCATTATGAAATCACAATATATTATGAGAGCGCAACATGCAGGTTTTATGACCAATTTCGCTTACCCCAATTTGTGTCACATCTACCGTAGCATCATGAGCATGTATTATGACGTAACAGTATATGATGACATCATAATTAGTATGCACTATGACGTCACAATGTATTATGACGTCATAATGTATCCGCATTATGACATCACAATATATGATGAGACCGCAATTTGCAGGTATTGTGACCCATATCTCTTACCGCAATTTGTGTCAAATCTACTGGAGCATCATGAGCATGTATTATGATGTCACAGTATATAATGACAGCATAATTACTATGCAGTATGACGTCACAGTGTATTATGACGTCATAATGTATCCGCATTATGACATCACAATATATTATGAGAGCGCAATTTGCAGGTATTATGAGCAATTTCTCTTACCCCAATTTGTGTCACATCTACTGGAGCATCATTAGCATGTATGATGATGTCACAGTATATGATGACATCATAATTAGTATGCACTATGACATCACAATGTATTATGACGTCATAATGTATCTGCATTATGA
This sequence comes from Aotus nancymaae, assembly GCF_030222135.1. Lineage (NCBI taxonomy): Eukaryota > Metazoa > Chordata > Mammalia > Primates > Aotidae > Aotus > Aotus nancymaae. Next base: position 7,175,562 of record NW_026988481.1, on the reverse strand, counting down.
CATCACAATATATTATGAGAGCGCAACATGCAGGTATTATGAGCAATTTCTCTTACCCCAATTTGTGTCACATCTACTGTAGCATCATGAGCATGTATTATGATGTCACAGTATATGATGACATCATAATTAGTATGCACTATGACGTCACAATGTATTATGACGTCATAATGTGTCTGCGTTATGACATCACAATATATTATGAGAGCCCAATTTACAGGTATTATGAACAATTTCTCTTACCCCAATTTGTGTCACATCTACTGCAGCATCATGAGCATGTATTATGACGTCACAGTATTTGATGACATCATAATTAGTATGCAGTATGACGTCACAATATATTATGACGTCAAAATGTATCAGCATTATGACATCACAATATATTATGAGAGCGCAACATGCAGGTATTGTGAGCAATTTCTCTTACCCCAATTTGTGTCATATCTACTGTAGCATCATGAGCATGTATTATGACGTCACAGTATTTGATGACATCATAATTAGTATGCAGTATGACGTCACAATATATTATGTCGTCACAATGTATCCGCATTATGACATCACAATATATTATGAGAGCGCAACATGCAGGTATTGTGAGCAATTTCTCTTACCCGAATTTGTGTCACATCTACTGGAGCGTCATGAGCATGTATTATGACGTCACAGTATATGATGACATCAGAATTAGTATGCACTATGACGTCACAATGTATTATGACGTCATAATGTATCTGCATTATGACATCAGAAAATATTAAGAGAGCGGAATTTGCAGGTATTATGAGCAATTTCTCTTACCCCAATTTGTGTCACATCTACTGGAGCATCATGAGCATGTATTATGATGTCACAGTATATGATGACATCATAATTAGTATGCACTATGACGTCACAATGTATTATGACGTCATAATGTATCCGCATTATGACATTACAGTATATTATGAGAGCGCAATTTGCAGGTATTATGAGCAATTTCTCTTACCCCAATTTGTGTCACATCTACTGGAGCATCATGAGCATGTATTATGATGTCACAGTATATGGTGACATCATAATTATTATGCACTATGACGTCACAATGTTTTGTTAAGTCATAATGTATCAGCATTATGACATCACAATAAATTATGAGAGCGCCAGGCCGGGCGCGGTGGCTCAAGCCTGTAATCCCAGCACTTTGGGAGGCCGAGGCGGGTGGATCACGAGGTCAAGAGATCGAGACCATCCTGGTCAACATGGTGAAACCCCGTCTCTACTAAAAATACAAAAAATTAGCTTGGCACCGTGGCGCGTGCCTGTAATCCCAGCTACTCGGGAGGCTGAGGCAGGAGAATTGCCTGAACCCAGGAGGCGGAGGTTGCGGTGAGCCGAAATCGCGCCATTGCACTCCAGCCTGGGTAACAAGAGCGAAACTCCGCCTAAAAAAAAAAAAAAAAAAAAAAAAAAAAAATTATGAGAGCGCCATTTGCAGGTATTATGAGCAATTTCTCTTTCCCCAATTTGTTTCACGTCTACTGGAGCATCATGAGCATGTATTATGACGTCACAGTATATGATGACATCATGATTAGTATGCAATATGACGTCACAATATAGTATGACGTCATAATGTATCCGCATTATGACATCAAAATATATTATGAGAGCGCAATTTGCAGGTTTTATGACCAATTTCGCTTACCCCAATTTGTGTCACATCTACTGGAGCATCATGAGCATGTATTATGACATCACAGTATGTGATGACATCATAATTAGTATGCAGTATGACGTCACAATGCATTATGATGTCATAAAGTATCCGCATTATGACATCACAATTTATTATGAGAGCGCAACATGCAGGTATTATGACCAATTTCGCTTACCCCAATTTGTGTCACATCTACTGGAGCATCATGGGCATGTATTATGACGTCACAGTATATGATGACATCCTAATTAGTATGCAGTATGACGTCACAATGTATTATGACGTCATAATGTATCCGCATTATGACATCACAATATATTAAGAGAGCGCAACATGCAGGTATTATGAGCAATTTCTCTTACCCCAATTTGTGTCACATCTACTGGAGCATCATGAGCATGTATTATGACGTCACAGTATATGATGATATCATAATTAGTATGCACTATGACGTCACAATATATTATGACGTCATAATGTATCAGCATTATGACATCACAATATATTATGAGAGCGCAATTTGCAGGTTTTATGACCACTTTCGCTTACCCCAATTTGTGTCACATCTACTGGAGCATCATGAGCATGTATTATGACGTCACAGTATATGATGACATCATAATCAGTATGCACTATGACGTCACAATGTATTATGACGTCATAATGTATCCGCATTATGACATCACAATATATTATGAGAGCGCAATATGCAGGTTTTATAAACAATTTCGCTTACCCCAATTTGTTTCACATCTACTGGAGCATCATGAGCATGTATTATGACATCACACTATATGATGACATCATAATTAGTATGCACTATGACGTCACAATGTATTATGACGTCATAATATATCCACATTATGACATCACAATATATTATGAGAGCGCATTTTGCAGGTTTTATGACCATTTTCGATTACCCCAATTTGTGTCACATCTACTGGAGCATCATGAGCATGTATTATGACGTCACAGTATATGATGACATCATAATTAGTATGCAGTATGACGTCACAATGTATTATGAGGTCATAATGTATCCACATTATGACATCACAATATATTATGAGAGCGCAACATGCAGGTATTATGAGCAATTTCTCTTACCCCAATTTGTGTCACATCTACTGGAGCCTCATGAGCATGTATTATGACGTCACAGTATATGATGACATCATAATTAGTATGCAGTATGACGTCACAATGTATTATGACGTCATAATATATCCGCATTATGACATCACAATATATTATAAGAGCGCAACATGCAGGTATTATGAGCAATTTCTCTTACCCCAATTTGTGTCACATCTACTGGAGCATCATGAGCTTGTATTATGACGTCACAGTATATGATGACATCATAATTAGTATGCACTATGATGTCACAATGTATTATGACATCATAATGTATCCGCATTATGACATCACAATATATTATGATAGCGCAACATGCAGGTATTATGAGCAATTTCTCTTACCCCAATTTGTGTCACATCTACTGGAGCATCATGAGCATGTATTATGACGTCACAGTATTTGATGACATCATAATTAGTATGCACTATGACGTCACAATGTATTATGACGTCATAATGTATCCGCATTATGACATCACAGTATATTATGAGAGCGTAACATGCAGGTATTATGAGCAATTTCTCTTACCCCAATTTGAGTCACATCTACTGGAGCATCATGAGCATGTATTATGACGTCACAGTATATGATGACATCATAATTAGTATGCACTATGGCGTCACAATGTATTATGACGTCATAATATATCCGCAATATGACATCACAATATATTATGAGAGAGCAATTTGCAGGTTTTATGACCAATTTCTCTTACCCCAATTTGTGTCACATCTACTGGAGCATCATGAGCATGTACTGTGACGTCACAGTATATGATGACATCATAATTAGTATGCAGTATGACGTCACAATGTATTATGACGTCATAATGTATCCGCATTATGACATCAAAATATATTATGAGAGCGCAATTTGCAGGTTTTATGACCAATTTCGCTTACCCCAATTTGTGTCACATCTACTGGAGCATCATGAGCATGTATTATGACATCACAGTATGTGATGACATCATAATTAGTATGCAGTATGACGTCACAATGCATTATGATGTCATAAAGTATCCGCATTATGACATCACAATATATTATGAGAGCGCAACATGCAGGTATTATGACCAATTTCGCTTACCCCAAAATGTGTCACATCTACTGTAGCATCATGAGCATGTATTATGACGTCACAGTATATGATGACATCATAATTAGTATGCACTATGACGTCACAATATATTATGACGTCATAATGTATCTGCATTATGACATCACAATATATTATGAGATCGCAAATTGGAGGTTTTATGACCATTTTCGATTACCACAATTTGTGTCACATCTACTGGAGCATCATGAGCATGTATTATGACGTCACAGTATATGATGATATCATAATTAGTATGCAGTATGACGTCACAATGTATTATGACGTCATAATGTATCCGCATTATGACATCACAATATATTATGTGAGCGCAATTTGCAGGCTTTATGACCAATTTCGCTTACCCCAATTTGTGTCACATCTACTGGAGCATTATGAGCATGTATTATGACGTCACAGTATATGATGACATCATAATTAGTATGCAGTATGACGTCACAATGTATTATGACGTCATAATGTATCCGCATTATGACATCACAATATATTATGAGAGCGCATTTTGCAGGTTTTTTGACCATTTTCGATTACCCCAATTTGTGTCACATCTACTGGAGCATCATGAGCATGTATTATGACGTCACAGTATATGATGACATCATAATTAGTATGCAGTATGACGTCACAATGTATTATGACGTCATAATATATCCGCATTATGACATCACAATATATTATAAGAGCGCAACATGCAGGTATTATGAGCAATTTCTCTTACCCCAATTTGTGTCACATCTACTGGAGCATCATGAGCATGTATTATGACATCACAGTATATGATGACATCATAATGAGTATGCACTATGACGTCACAATGTGCTATGACGTCATAATGTATCCGCATTATGACATCACAATATATTATGAGAGCGCAATTTTCAGGTATTATGAGCAATTTGTCTTACCCCAATTTGTGTCACATCTACTGGAGCCTCATGAGCATGTATTATGACGTCACAGTATATCATGACATCATAATTAGTATGCACTATGACGTCACAATGTATTATGACGTCATAATATATCCGCATTATGACATCACAATATATTTTCAGAGCGCAACATGCAGGTATTATGAGCAATTTCGCTTACCCCAATTTGTGTCACATCTACTGGAGCATCATGAGCATGTATTATGACGTCACAGTATATGATGACATCATAATTAGTATGCAGTATGACGTCACAATGTATTATGATGTCATAATGTATCCGCATTATGACATCACAATATATTATGAGAGCGCAACATGCAGGTATTATGAGCAATTACTCTTACCCCAATTTGTGTCACATCTACTGGAGCATCATGAGCATGTATTATGATGTCAAAGTATATGAAGACATCATAATAAGTATGCACTATGACGTCACAATGTATTATGACGTCATAATGTGTCCGCGTTATGACATCACAATATATTATGAGAGCGCATTTTGCAGGTTTTATGACCATTTTCGATTACCCCAATTTGTGTCACATCTACTGGAGCATCATGAGCATGTATTATGACGTCACAGTATATGATGACATCATAATTAGTATGCACTATGACGTCACAATGTATTATGACGTCATAATGTATCCGCATTATGACATCACAATATATTATGAGAGCGCAACATGCAGGTATTGTGAGCAATTTCTCTTACCCGAATTTGTGTCACATCTACTGGAGCGTCATGAGCATGTATTATGACGTCACAGTATATGATGACATCAGAATTAGTATGCACTATGACGTCACAATGTATTATGACGTCATAATGTATCCGCATTATGAAATCACAATATATTATGAGAGCGCAACATGCAGGTTTTATGACCAATTTCGCTTACCCCAATTTGTGTCACATCTACCGTAGCATCATGAGCATGTATTATGACGTAACAGTATATGATGACATCATAATTAGTATGCACTATGACGTCACAATGTATTATGACGTCATAATGTATCCGCATTATGACATCACAATATATGATGAGACCGCAATTTGCAGGTATTGTGACCCATATCTCTTACCGCAATTTGTGTCAAATCTACTGGAGCATCATGAGCATGTATTATGATGTCACAGTATATAATGACAGCATAATTACTATGCAGTATGACGTCACAGTGTATTATGACGTCATAATGTATCCGCATTATGACATCACAATATATTATGAGAGCGAAATTTGCAGGTATTATGAGCAATTTCTCTTACCCCAATTTGTGTCACATCTACTTGAGCATCATGAGCATGTATGATGATGTCACAGTATATGATGACATCATAATTAGTATGCACTATGACATCACAATGTATTATGACGTCATAATGTATCTGCATTATGACATCACAATATATTATGAGAGCGCAACATGCAGGTATTATGAGCAATTTCTCTTACCCCAATTTGTGTCACATCTACTGTAGCATCATGAGCATGTATTATGATGTCACAGTATATGATGACATCATAATTAGTATGCACTATGACGTCACAATGTATTATGACATCATAATGTGTCTGCGTTATGACATCACAATATATTATGAGAGCCCAATTTACAGGTATTATGAACAATTTCTCTTACCCCAATTTGTGTCACATCTACTGCAGCATCATGAGCATGTATTATGACGTCACAGTATTTGATGACATCATAATTAGTATGCAGTATGATGTCACAATATATTATGACGTCAAAATGTATCAGCATTATGACATCACAATATATTATGAGAGCGCAACATGCAGGTATTGTGAGCAATTTCTCTTACCCCAATTTGTGTCACATCTACTGGAGCATCATGAGCATGTATTATGACGTCACAGTATTTGATGACATCATAATTAGTATGCAGTATGACGTCACAATGTATTATGACGTCATAATATATCCGCATTATGACATCACAATATATTATAAGAGCGCAACATGCAGGTATTATGAGCAATTTCTCTTACACCAATTTGTGTCAAATCTACTGTAGCATCATGAGCATGTATTATGATGTCACAGTATATGATGACATCATAATTAGTATGCACTATGACGTCACAATGTATTATGACGTCATAATGTGTCTGCGTTATGACATCACAATATATTATGAGAGCCCAATTTACAGGTATTATGAACAATTTCTCTTACCCCAATTTGTGTCACATCTACTGCAGCATCATGAGCATGTATTATGACGTCACAGTATATGATGACATCATAATTAGTATGCAGTATGACGTCACAATGTATTATGACGTCATAATGTATCCGCATTATGACATCACAATATATTATGAGAGCGCAACATGCAGGTATTATGAGCAATTTCTCTTACCCCAATTTGTGTCACATCTACTGTAGCATCATGAGCATGTATTATGATGTCACAGTATATGATGACATCATAATTAGTATGCAGTATGACGTCACAATGTATTATGACGTCATAATTTATCCACATTATGACATCACAATATATTATGAGAGCGCAACATGCAGGTATTATGAGCAATTTCTCTTACCCCAATTTGTGTCACATCTACTGGAGCATCATGAGCATGTACTATGACATCACAGTATATGATGACATCATAATGAGTATGCACTATGACGTCACAATGTGCTATGACGTCATAATGTATCCGCATTATGACATCACAATATATTATGAGAGCGCAATTTTCAGGTATTATGAGCAATTTGTCTTACCCCAAATGGTGTCACATCTACTGGAGCCTCATGAGCATGTATTATGACGTCACAGTATATCATGACATCATAATTAGTATGCACTATGACGTCACAATGTATTATGACGTCATAATATATCCGCATTATGACATCACAATATATTTTCAGAGCGCAACATGCAGGTATTATGAGCAATTTCGCTTACCCCAATTTGTGTCACATCTACTGGAGCATCATGAGCATGTATTATGACGTCACAGTATATGATGACATCATAATTAGTATGCAGTATGACGTCACAATGTATTATGATGTCATAATGTATCCGCATTATGACATCACAATATATTATGAGAGCGCAACATGCAGGTATTATGAGCAATTACTCTTACCCCAATTTGTGTCACATCTACTGGAGCATCATGAGCATGTATTATGACGTCACAGTATATGATGACATCATAATTAGTATGCAGTATGACGTCACAATGTATTATGTCGACATAATGTATCCGCATTATGACATCACAATATATTATGAGAGCGCAACATGCAGGTATTATGAGCAATTTCTCTTACCCCAATTTGTGTCACATCTACTGTAGCATCATGAGCATGTATTATGATGTCACAGTATATGAAGACATCATAATTAGTATGCACTATGACGTCACAATGTATTATGACGTCATAATGTGTCCGCGTTATGACATCACAATATATTATGAGAGCCCAATTTACAGGTATTATGAACAATTTCTCTTACCCCAATTTGTGTCACATCTACTGGAGCATCATGAGCATGTATTATGACGTCACAGTATTTGATGACATCATAATTAGTATGCAGTATGACGTCACAATATATTATGTCATCACAATGTATCCGCATTATGACATCACAATATATTATGAGAGCGCAACATGCAGGTATTGTGAGCAATTTCTCTTACCCGAATTTGTGTCACATCTACTGGAGCGTCATGAGCATGTATTATGACGTCACAGTATATGATGACATCAGAATTAGTATGCACTATGACGTCACAATGTATTATGACGTCATAATGTATCCGCATTATGAAATCACAATATATTATGAGAGCGCAACATGCAGGTTTTATGACCAATTTCGCTTACCCCAATTTGTGTCACATCTACCGTAGCATCATGAGCATGTATTATGACGTAACAGTATATGATGACATCATAATTAGTATGCACTATGACGTCACAATGTATTATGACGTCATAATGTATCCGCATTATGACATCACAATATATGATGAGACCGCAATTTGCAGGTATTGTGACCCATATCTCTTACCGCAATTTGTGTGAAATCTACTGGAGCATCATGAGCATGTATTATGATGTCACAGTATATAATGACAGCATAATTACTATGCAGTATGACGTCACAGTGTATTATGACGTCATAATGTATCCGCATTATGACATCACAATATATTATGAGAGCGAAATTTGCAGGTATTATGAGCAATTTCTCTTACCCCAATTTGTGTCACATCTCCTAGAGCATCATGAGCATGTATGATGATGTCACAGTATATGATGACATCATAATTAGTTTGCACTATGACATCACAATGTATTATGACGTCATAATGTATCTGCATTATGACATCACAATATATTATGAGAGCGCAACATGCAGGTATTATGAGCAATTTCTCTTACCCCAATTTGTGTCACATCTACTGTAGCATCATGAGCATGTATTATGACGTCACAGTATATGATGACATCATAATTAGTATGCACTATGACGTCACAATGTATTATGACGTCATAATGTGTCTGCGTTATGACATCACAATATATTATGAGAGCCCAATTTACAGGTATTATGAACAATTTCTCTTACCCCAATTTGTGTCACATCTACTGCAGCATCATGAGCATGTATTATGACGTCACAGTATTTGATGACATCATAATTAGTATGCAGTATGACGTCACAATATATTATGACGTCAAAATGTATCAGCATTATGACATCACAATATATTATGAGAGCGCAACATGCAGGTATTGTGAGCAATTTCTCTTACCCCAATTTGTGTCACATCTACTGGAGCATCATGAGCATGTATTATGACGTCACAGTATTTGATGACATCATAATTAGTATGCAGTATGACGTCACAATATATTATGTCGTCACAATGTATCCGCATTATGACATCACAATATATTATGAGAGCGCAACATGCAGGTATTGTGAGCAATTTCTCTTACCCGAATTTGTGTCACATCTACTGGAGCGTCATGAGCATGTATTATGACGTCACAGTATATGATGACATCAGAATTAGTATGCACTATGACGTCACAATGTATTATGACGTCATAATGTATCCGCATTATGAAATCACAATATATTATGAGAGCGCAACATGCAGGTTTTATGACCAATTTCGCTTACCCCAATTTGTGTCACATCTACCGTTGCATCATGAGCATGTATTATGACGTAACAGTATATGATGACATCATAATTAGTATGCACTATGACGTCACAATGTATTATGACGTCATAATGTATCCGCATTATGACATCACAATATATGATGAGACCGCAATTTGCAGGTATTGTGACCCATATCTCTTACCGCAATTTGTGTCAAATCTACTGGAGCATCATGAGCATGTATTATGATGTCACAGTATATGATGACAGCATAATTACTATGCAGTATGACGTCACAGTGTATTATGACGTCATAATGTATCCGCATTATGACATCACAATATATTATGAGAGCGAAATTTGCAGGTATTATGAGCAATTTCTCTTACCCCAATTTGTGTCACATCTACTGGAGCATCATGAGCATGTATGATGATGTCACAGTATATGATGACATCATAATTAGTATGCACTATGACGTCACAATGTATTATGACGTCATAATGTATCTGCATTATGACATCACAATATATTATGAGAGCGCAACATGCAGGTAATATGAGCAATTTCTCTTACTCCAATTTGTGTCACATCTACTGTAGCATCATGAGCATGTATTATGATGTCACAGTATATGATGACATCATAATTAGTATGCACTATGACGTCACAATGTATTATGACGTCATAATGTGTCTGCGTTATGACATCACAATATATTATGAGAGCCCAATTTACAGGTATTATGAACAATTTCTCTTACCCCAATTTGTGTCACATCTACTGCAGCATCATGAGCATGTATTATGACGTCACAGTATTTGATGACATCATAATTGGTATGCAGTATGACGTCACAATATATTATGACGTCAAAATGTATCAGCATTATGACATCACAATATATTATGAGAGCGCAACATGCAGGTATTGTGAGCAATTTCTCTTACCCCAATTTGTGTCACATCTACTGGAGCATCATGAGCATGTATTATGATGTCACAGTATTTGATGACATCATAATTAGTATGCAGTATGACATCACAATATATTATGTCGTCACAATGTATCCGCATTATGACATCACAATATATTATGAGAGCGCAACATGTAGGTATTGTGAGCAATTTCTCTTACCCGAATTTGTGTCACATCTACTGGAGCGTCATGAGCATGTATTATGACGTCACAGTATATGATGACATCAGAATTAGTATGCACTGTGACGTCACAATGTATTATGACGACATAATGTATCCGCATTATGAAATCACAATATATTATGAGAGCGCAACATGCAGGTTTTATGACCAATTTCGCTTACCCCAATTTGTGTCACATCTACCGTAGCATCATGAGCATGTATTATGACGTAACAGTATATGATGACATCATAATTAGTATGCACTATGACGTCACAATGTATTATGACGTCATAATGTATCCGCATTATGACATCACAATATATGATGAGACCGCAATTTGCAGGTATTGTGACCCATATCTCTTACCGCAATTTGTGTCAAATCTACTGGAGCATCATGAGCATGTATTATGATGTCACAGTATATGATGACAGCATAATTACTATGCAGTATGACGTCACAGTGTATTATGACGTCATAATGTATCCGCATTATGACATCACAATATATTATGAGAGCGCAATTTGCAGGTATTATGAGCAATTTCTCTTACCCCAATTTGTGTCCCATCTACTGGAGCATCATCAGCATGTATTCTGACGTCACAGCATATGATGACATCATAATTAGTATGCAGTATGACGTCACAATGTATTATGACGTCATAATGTATCTGCATTATGACATCAGAAAATATTAAGAGAGCGGAATTTGCAAGTATTATGAGCAATTTCTCTTACCCCAATTTGTGTCACATCTACTGGAGCATCATGAGCATGTATTATGATGTCACAGTATATGATGACATCATAATTAGTATGCACTATGACGTCACAATGTATTATGACGTCATAATGTATCCGCATTATGACATTACAGTATATTATGAGAGCGCAATTTGCAGGTATTATGAGCAATTTCTCTTACCCCAATTTGTGTCACATCTACTGGAGCATCATGAGCATGTATTATGATGTCACAGTATATGGTGACATCATAATTATTATGCACTATGACGTCACAATGTTTTATTAAGTCATAATGTATCAGCATTATGACATCACAATAAATTATGAGAGCGCCAGGCCGGGCGCGGTGGCTCAAGCCTGTAATCCCAGCACTTTGGGAGGCCGAGGCGGGTGGATCACGAGGTCAATAGATCGAGACCATCCTGGTCAACATGGTGAAACCCCGTCTCTACTAAAAATACAAAAAATTAGCTTGGCACCGTGGCGCGTGCCTGTAATCCCAGCTACTCGGGAGGCTGAGGCAGGAGAATTGCCTGAACCCAGGAGGCGGAGGTTGCGGTGAGCCGAAATCGCGCCATTGCACTCCAGCCTGGGTAACAAGAGCGAAACTCCGCCTAAAAAAAAAAAAAAAAAAAAAAAAAAAAAAAAAAAAAAAATTATGAGAGCGCCATTTGCAGGTATTATGAGCAATTTCTCTTTCCCCAATTTGTTTCACGTCTACTGGAGCATCATGAGCATGTATTATGACGTCACAGTATATGATGACATCATGATTAGTATGCAATATGACGTCACAATATAGTATGACGTCATAATGTATCCGCATTATGACATCAAAATATATTATGAGAGCGCAATTTGCAGGTTTTATGACCAATTTCGCTTACCCCAATTTGTGTCACATCTACTGGAGCATCATGAGCATGTATTATGACATCACAGTATGTGATGACATCATAATTAGTATGCAGTATGACGTCACAATGCATTATGATGTCATAAAGTATCCGCATTATGACATCACAATATATTATGAGAGCGCAACATGCAGGTATTATGACCAATTTCGCTTACCCCAATTTGTGTCACATCTACTGTAGCATCATGAGCATGTATTATGACGTCACAGTATATGATGACATCATAATTAGTATGCACTATGACGTCACAATGTATTATGACGTCATAATGTATCTGCATTATGACATCACAATATATTATGAGAGCGCAAATTGGAGGTTTTATGACCATTTTCGATTACCACAATTTGTGTCACATCTACTGGAGCATCATGAGCATGTATTATGACGTCACAGTATATGATGACATCATAATTAGTATGCAGTATGACGTCACAATGTATTATGACGTCATAATGTATCCGCATTATGACATCACAATATATTATGTGAGCGCAATTTGCAGGCTTTATGACCAATTTCGCTTACCCCAATTTGTGTCACATCTACTGGAGCATTATGAGCATGTATTATGACGTCACAGTATATGATGACATCATAATTAGTATGCAGTATGACGTCACAATGTATTATGACGTCATAATGTATCCGCATTATGACATCACAATATATTATGAGAGCGCAACATGCAGGTATTATGAGCAATTTCTCTTACCCCAATTTGTGTCACATCTACTGGAGCATCATGAGCATGTATTATGACATCACAGTATATGATGACATCATAATGAGTATGCACTATGACGTCACAATGTGCTATGACGTCATAATGTATCCGCATTATGACATCAAAATATATTATGAGAGCGCAATTTGCAGGTATTATGAACAATTTGTCTTACCCCAAATTGTGTCACATCTACTGGAGCCTCTTGAGCATGTATTATGACGTCACAGTATATGATGACATCATAATTAGTATGCACTATGACGTCACAATGTATTATGACGTCATAATATATCCGCATTATGACATCACAATATATTATCAGAGCGCAACATGCAGGTATTATGAGCAATTTCGCTTACCCCAATTTGTGTCACATCTACTGGAGCATCATGAGCATGTATTATGACGTCACAGTATATGATGACATCCTAATTAGTATGCAGTATGACGTCACAATGTATTATGACGTCATAATGTATCCGCATTATGACATCACAATATATTATGAGAGCGCAACATGCAGGTATTATGAGCAATTTCTCTTACCCCAATTTGTGTCACAACTACTGGAGCATCATGAGCATGTATTATGACGTCACAGTATATGATGACATCATAATTAGTATGCACTATGACCTCACAATATATTATGACGTCATAATGTATCAGCATTATGACATCACAATATATTATGAGAGCGCAATTTGCAGGTTTTATGACCACTTTCGCTTACCCCAATTTGTGTCACATCTACTGGAGCATCATGAGCATGTATTATGACGTCACAGTATATGATGACATCATAATCAGTATGCACTATGACGTCACAATGTATTATGACGTCATAATGTATCCGCATTATGACATCACAATATATTATGAGAGCGCAATATGCAGGTTTTACAAACAATTTCGCTTACCCCAATTTGTTTCACATCTACTGGAGCATCATGAGCATGTATTATGACATCACACTATATGATGACATCATAATTAGTATGCACTATGACGTCACAATGTATTATGACGTCATAATATATCCACATTATGACATCACAATATATTATGAGAGCGCATTTTGCAGGTTTTATGACCATTTTCGATTACCCCAATTTGTGTCACATCTACCGTAGCATCATGAGCATGTATTATGACGTAACAGTATATGATGACATCATAATTAGTATGCACTATGACGTCACAATATATTATGACGTCATAATGTATCTGCATTATGACATCACAATATATTATGAGATCGCAAATTGGAGGTTTTATGACCATTTTCGATTACCCCAATTTGTGTCACATCTACTGGAGCATCATGAGCATGTATTATGACGTCACAGTATATGATGACATCATAATTAGTATGCAGTATGACGTCACAATGTATTATGACGTCATAATGTATCCGCATTATGACATCACAATATATTATGTGAGCGCAATTTGCAGGCTTTATGACCAATTTCGCTTACCCCAATTTGTGTCACATCTACTGGAGCATTATGAGCATGTATTATGACGTCACAGTATATGATGACATCATAATTAGTATGCAGTATGACGTCACAATGTATTATGACGTCATAATGTATCCGCATTATGACATCACAATATATTATGTGAGCGCAATTTGCAGGCTTTATGACCAATTTCGCTTACCCCAATTTGTGTCACATCTACTGGAGCATTATGAGCATGTATTATGACGTCACAGTATATGATGACATCATAATTAGTATGCACTATGGCGTCACAATGTATTATGACGTCATAATGTATCCGCAATATGACATCACAATATATTATGAGAGAGCAATTTGCAGGTTTTATGACCAATTTCTCTTACCCCAATTTGTGTCACATCTACTGGAGCATCATGAGCATGTACTGTGACGTCACAGTATATGATGACATCATAATTAGTATGCAGTATGACGTCACAATGTATTATGACGTCATAATGTATCCGCATTATGACATCAAAATATATTATGAGAGCGCAATTTGCAGGTTTTATGACCAATTTCGCTTACCCCAATTTGTGTCACATCTACTGGAGCATCATGAGCATGTATTATGACATCACAGTATGTGATGACATCATAATTAGTATGCAGTATGACGTCACAATGCATTATGATGTCATAAAGTATCCGCATTATGACATCACAATATATTATGAGAGCGCAACATGCAGGTATTATGACCAATTTCGCTTACCCCAAAATGTGTCACATCTACTGTAGCATCATGAGCATGTATTATGACGTCACAGTATATGTTGACATCATAATTAGTATGCACTATGACGTCACAATATATTATGACGTCATAATGTATCTGCTTTATGACATCACAATATATTATGAGATCGCAAATTGGAGGTTTTATGACCATTTTCGATTACCACAATTTGTGTCACATCTACTGGAGCATCATGAGCATGTATTATGACGTCACAGTATATGATGACATCATAATTAGTATGCAGTATGACGTCACAATGTATTATGACGTCATAATGTATCCGCATTATGACATCACAATATATTATGTGAGCGCAATTTGCAGGCTTTATGACCAATTTCGCTTACCCCAATTTGTGTCACATCTACTGGAGCATTATGAGCATGTATTATGACGTCACAGTATATGATGACATCATAATTAGTATGCAGTATGACGTCACAATGTATTATGACGTCATAATGTATCCGCATTATGACATCACAATATATTATGAGATCGCATTTTGCAGGTTTTTTGACCATTTTCGATTACCCCAATTTGTGTCACATCTACTGGAGCATCATGAGCATGTATTATGACGTCACAGTATATGATGACATCATAATTAGTATGCAGTATGACGTCACAATGTATTATGACGTCATAATATATCCGCATTATGACATCACAATATATTATAAGAGCGCAACATGCAGGTATTATGAGCAATTTCTCTTACCCCAATTTGTGTCACATCTACTGGAGCATCATGAGCATGTATTATGACATCACAGTATATGATGACATCATAATGAGTATGCACTATGACGTCACAATGTGCTATGACGTCATAATGTATCCGCATTATGACATCACAATATATTATGAGAGCGCAATTTTCAGGTATTATGAGCAATTTGTCTTACCCCAATTTGTGTCACATCTACTGGAGCCTCATGAGCATGTATTATGACGTCACAGTATATCATGACATCATAATTAGTATGCACTATGACGTCACAATGTATTATGACGTCATAATATATCCGCATTATGACATCACAATATATTTTCAGAGCGCAACATGCAGGTATTATGAGCAATTTCGCTTACCCCAATTTGTGTCACATCTACTGGAGCATCATGAGCATGTATTATGACGTCACAGTATATGATGACATCATAATTAGTATGCAGTATGACGTCACAATGTATTATGATGTCATAATGTATCCGCATTATGACATCACAATATATTATGAGAGCGCAACATGCAGGTATTATGAGCAATTACTCTTACCCCAATTTGTGTCACATCTACTGGAGCATCATGAGCATGTATTATGATGTCAAAGTATATGAAGACATCATAATTAGTATGCACTATGACGTCACAATGTATTATGACGTCATAATGTGTCCGCGTTATGACATCACAATATATTATGAGAGCGCATTTTGCAGGTTTTATGACCATTTTCGATTACCCCAATTTGTGTCACATCTACTGGAGCATCATGAGCATGTATTATGACGTCACAGTATATGATGACATCATAATTAGTATGCACTATGACGTCACAATGTATTATGACGTCATAATGTATCCGCATTATGACATCACAATATATTATGAGAGCGCAACATGCAGGTATTGTGAGCAATTTCTCTTACCCGAATTTGTGTCACATCTACTGGAGCGTCATGAGCATGTATTATGACGTCACAGTATATGATGACATCAGAATTAGTATGCACTATGACGTCACAATGTATTATGACGTCATAATGTATCCGCATTATGAAATCACAATATATTATGAGAGCGCAACATGCAGGTTTTATGACCAATTTCGCTTACCCCAATTTGTGTCACATCTACCGTAGCATCATGAGCATGTATTATGACGTAACAGTATATGATGACATCATAATTAGTATGCACTATGACGTCACAATGTATTATGACGTCATAATGTATCCGCATTATGACATCACAATATATGATGAGACCGCAATTTGCAGGTATTGTGACCCATATCTCTTACCGCAATTTGTGTCAAATCTACTGGAGCATCATGAGCATGTATTATGATGTCACAGTATATAATGACAGCATAATTACTATGCAGTATGACGTCACAGTGTATTATGACGTCATAATGTATCCGCATTATGACATCACAATATATTATGAGAGCGAAATTTGCAGGTATTATGAGCAATTTCTCTTATCCCAATTTGTGTCACATCTACTTGAGCATCATGAGCATGTATGATGATGTCACAGTATATGATGACATCATAATTAGTATGCACTATGACATCACAATGTATTATGACGTCATAATGTATCTGCATTATGACATCACAATATATTATGAGAGCGCAACATGCAGGTATTATGAGCAATTTCTCTTACCCCAATTTGTGTCACATCTACTGTAGCATCATGAGCATGTATTATGATGTCACAGTATATGATGACATCATAATTAGTATGCACTATGACGTCACAATGTATTATGACGTCATAATGTGTCTGCGTTATGACATCACAATATATTATGAGAGCCCAATTTACAGGTATTATGAACAATTTCTCTTACCCCAATTTGTGTCACATCTACTGCAGCATCATGAGCATGTATTATGACGTCACAGTATTTGATGACATCATAATTAGTATGCAGTATGATGTCACAATATATTATGACGTCATAATGTATCTGCATTATGACATCACAATATATTATGAGATCGCAAATTGGAGGTTTTATGACCATTTTCGATTACCACAATTTGTGTCACATCTACTGGAGCATCATGAGCATGTATTATGACGTCACAGTATATGATGACATCATAATTAGTATGCAGTATGACGTCACAATGTATTATGACGTCATAATGTATCCGCATTATGACATCACAATATATTATGTGAGCGCAATTTGCAGGCTTTATGACCAATTTCGCTTACCCCAATTTGTGTCACATCTACTGGAGCATTATGAGCATGTATTATGACGTCACAGTATATGATGACATCATAATTAGTATGCAGTATGACGTCACAATGTATTATGACGTCATAATGTATCCGCATTATGACATCACAATATATTATGAGAGCGCAACATGCAGGTATTATGAGCAATTTCTCTTACCCCAATTTGTGTCACATCTACTGGAGCATCATGAGCATGTATTATGACATCACAGTATATGATGACATCATAATGAGTATGCACTATGACGTCACAATGTATTATGACGTCATAATGTATCCGCATTATGACATCAAAATATATTATGAGAGCGCAATTTGCAGGTATTATGAGCAATTTGTCTTACCCCAAATTGTGTCACATCTACTGGAGACTCTTGAGCATGTATTATGACGTCACAGTATATGATGACATCATAATTAGTATGCACTATGACGTCACAATGTATTATGACGTCATAATATATCCGCATTATGACATCACAATATATTATCAGAGCGCAACATGCACGTATTATGAGCAATTTCTCTTACCCCAATTTGTGTCACATCTACTGGAGCATCATGAGCATGTATTATGACGTCACAGTATATGATGACATCCTAATTAGTATGCAGTATGATGTCACAATGTATTATGACGTCATAATGTATCCGCATTATGACATCACAATATATTATGAGAGCGCAACATGCAGGTATTATGAGCAATTTCTCTTACCCCAATTTGTGTCACATCTACTGGAGCATCATGAGCATGTATTATGACGTCACAGTATATGATGATATCATAATTAGTATGCACTATGACGTCACAATATATTATGACGTCATAATGTATCAGCATTATGACATCACAATATATTATGAGAGCGCAATTTGCAGGTTTTATGACCACTTTCGCTTACCCCAATTTGTGTCACATCTACTGGAGCATCATGAGCATGTATTATGACGTCACAGTATATGATGACATCATAATCAGTATGCACTATGACGTCACAATGTATTATGACGTCATAATGTATCCGCATTATGACATCACAATATATTATGAGAGCGCAATATGCAGGTTTTATAAACAATTTCGCTTACCCCAATTTGTTTCACATCTACTGGAGCATCATGAGCATGTATTATGACATCACACTATATGATGACATCATAATTAGTATGCACTATGACGTCACAATGTATTATGACGTCATAATATATCCACATTATGACATCACAATATATTATGAGAGCGCATTTTGCAGGTTTTTTGACCATTTTCGATTACCCCAATTTGTGTCACATCTACTGGAGCATCATGAGCATGTATTATGACGTCACAGTATATGATGACATCATAATTAGTATGCAGTAT
Source organism: Aotus nancymaae (assembly GCF_030222135.1). Lineage (NCBI taxonomy): Eukaryota > Metazoa > Chordata > Mammalia > Primates > Aotidae > Aotus > Aotus nancymaae. The sequence goes on along the minus strand of NW_026988481.1, from coordinate 7,155,311 downwards.
GACGTCACAATGTATTATGACGTCATAATATATCCGCATTATGACATCACAATATATTATAAGAGCGCAACATGCAGGTATTATGAGCAATTTCTCTTAACCCAATTTGTGTCACATCTACTGGAGCATCATGAGCATGTATTATGACATCACAGTATATGATGACATCATAATGAGTATGCACTATGACGTCACAATGTGCTATGACGTCATAATGTATCCGCATTATGACATCACAATATATTATGAGAGCGCAATTTTCAGGTATTATGAGCAATTTGTCTTACCCCAATTTGTGTCACATCTACTGGAGCCTCATGAGCATGTATTATGACGTCACAGTATATCATGACATCATAATTAGTATGCACTATGACGTCACAATGTATTATGACGTCATAATATATCCGCATTATGACATCACAATATATTTTCAGAGCGCAACATGCAGGTATTATGAGCAATTTCGCTTACCCCAATTTGTGTCACATCTACTGGAGCATCATGAGCATGTATTATGACGTCACAGTATATGATGACATCATAATTAGTATGCAGTCTGACGTCACAATGTATTATGATGTCATAATGTATCCGCATTATGACATCACAATATATTATGAGAGCGCAACATGCAGGTATTATGAGCAATTACTCTTACCCCAATTTGTGTCACATCTACTGGAGCATCATGAGCATGTATTATGATGTCAAAGTATATGAAGACATCATAATTAGTATGCACTATGACGTCACAATGTATTATGACGTCATAATGTGTCCGCGTTATGACATCACAATATATTATGAGAGCGCATTTTGCAGGTTTTATGACCATTTTCGATTACCCCAATTTGTGTCACATCTACTGGAGCATCATGAGCATGTATTATGACGTCACAGTATATGATGACATCATAATTAGTATGCACTATGACGTCACAATGTATTATGACGTCATAATGTATCCGCATTATGACATCACAATATATTATGAGAGCGCAACATGCAGGTATTGTGAGCAATTTCTCTTACCCGAATTTGTGTCACATCTACTGGAGCGTCATGAGCATGTATTATGACGTCACAGTATATGATGACATCAGAATTAGTATGCACTATGACGTCACAATGTATTATGACGTCATAATGTATCCGCATTATGAAATCACAATATATTATGAGAGCGCAACATGCAGGTTTTATGACCAATTTCGCTTACCCCAATTTGTGTCACATCTACCGTAGCTTCATGAGCATGTATTATGACGTAACAGTATATGATGACATCATAATTAGTATGCACTATGACGTCACAATGTATTATGACGTCATAATGTATCCGCATTATGACATCACAATATATGATGAGACCGCAATTTGCAGGTATTGTGACCCATATCTCTTACCGCAATTTGTGTGAAATCTACTGGAGCATCATGAGCATGTATTATGATGTCACAGTATATAATGACAGCATAATTACTATGCAGTATGACGTCACAGTGTATTATGACGTCATAATGTATCCGCATTATGACATCACAATATATTATGAGAGCGAAATTTGCAGGTATTATGAGCAATTTCTCTTACCCCAATTTGTGTCACATCTCCTAGAGCATCATGAGCATGTATGATGATGTCACAGTATATGATGACATCATAATTAGTTTGCACTATGACATCACAATGTATTATGACGTCATAATGTATCTGCATTATGACATCACAATATATTATGAGAGCGCAACATGCAGGTATTATGAGCAATTTCTCTTACCCCAATTTGTGTCACATCTACTGTAGCATCATGAGCATGTATTATGACGTCACAGTATATGATGACATCATAATTAGTATGCACTATGACGTCACAATGTATTATGACGTCATAATGTGTCTGCGTTATGACATCACAATATATTATGAGAGCCCAATTTACAGGTATTATGAACAATTTCTCTTACCCCAATTTGTGTCACATCTACTGCAGCATCATGAGCATGTATTATGACGTCACAGTATTTGATGACATCATAATTAGTATGCAGTATGACGTCACAATATATTATGACGTCAAAATGTATCAGCATTATGACATCACAATATATTATGAGAGCGCAACATGCAGGTATTGTGAGCAATTTCTCTTACCCCAATTTGTGTCACATCTACTGGAGCATCATGAGCATGTATTATGACGTCACAGTATTTGATGACATCATAATTAGTATGCAGTATGACGTCACAATATATTATGTCGTCACAATGTATCCGCATTATGACATCACAATATATTATGAGAGCGCAACATGCAGGTATTGTGAGCAATTTCTCTTACCCGAATTTGTGTCACATCTACTGGAGCGTCATGAGCATGTATTATGACGTCACAGTATATGATGACATCAGAATTAGTATGCACTATGACGTCACAATGTATTATGACGTCATAATGTATCCGCATTATGAAATCACAATATATTATGAGAGCGCAACATGCAGGTTTTATGACCAATTTCGCTTACCCCAATTTGTGTCACATCTACCGTTGCATCATGAGCATGTATTATGACGTAACAGTATATGATGACATCATAATTAGTATGCACTATGACGTCACAATGTATTATGACGTCATAATGTATCCGCATTATGACATCACAATATATGATGAGACCGCAATTTGCAGGTATTGTGACCCATATCTCTTACCGCAATTTGTGTCAAATCTACTGGAGCATCATGAGCATGTATTATGATGTCACAGTATATGATGACAGCATAATTACTATGCAGTATGACGTCACAGTGTATTATGACGTCATAATGTATCCGCATTATGACATCACAATATATTATGAGAGCGAAATTTGCAGGTATTATGAGCAATTTCTCTTACCCCAATTTGTGTCACATCTACTGGAGCATCATGAGCATGTATGATGATGTCACAGTATATGATGACATCATAATTAGTATGCACTATGACGTCACAATGTATTATGACGTCATAATGTATCTGCATTATGACATCACAATATATTATGAGAGCGCAACATGCAGGTAATATGAGCAATTTCTCTTACTCCAATTTGTGTCACATCTACTGTAGCATCATGAGCATGTATTATGATGTCACAGTATATGATGACATCATAATTAGTATGCACTATGACGTCACAATGTATTATGACGTCATAATGTGTCTGCGTTATGACATCACAATATATTATGAGAGCCCAATTTACAGGTATTATGAACAATTTCTCTTACCCCAATTTGTGTCACATCTACTGCAGCATCATGAGCATGTATTATGACGTCACAGTATTTGATGACATCATAATTGGTATGCAGTATGACGTCACAATATATTATGACGTCAAAATGTATCAGCATTATGACATCACAATATATTATGAGAGCGCAACATGCAGGTATTGTGAGCAATTTCTCTTACCCCAATTTGTGTCACATCTACTGGAGCATCATGAGCATGTATTATGATGTCACAGTATTTGATGACATCATAATTAGTATGCAGTATGACATCACAATATATTATGTCGTCACAATGTATCCGCATTATGACATCACAATATATTATGAGAGCGCAACATGTAGGTATTGTGAGCAATTTCTCTTACCCGAATTTGTGTCACATCTACTGGAGCGTCATGAGCATGTATTATGACGTCACAGTATATGATGACATCAGAATTAGTATGCACTGTGACGTCACAATGTATTATGACGACATAATGTATCCGCATTATGAAATCACAATATATTATGAGAGCGCAACATGCAGGTTTTATGACCAATTTCGCTTACCCCAATTTGTGTCACATCTACCGTAGCATCATGAGCATGTATTATGACGTAACAGTATATGATGACATCATAATTAGTATGCACTATGACGTCACAATGTATTATGACGTCATAATGTATCCGCATTATGACATCACAATATATGATGAGACCGCAATTTGCAGGTATTGTGACCCATATCTCTTACCGCAATTTGTGTCAAATCTACTGGAGCATCATGAGCATGTATTATGATGTCACAGTATATGATGACAGCATAATTACTATGCAGTATGACGTCACAGTGTATTATGACGTCATAATGTATCCGCATTATGACATCACAATATATTATGAGAGCGCAATTTGCAGGTATTATGAGCAATTTCTCTTACCCCAATTTGTGTCCCATCTACTGGAGCATCATCAGCATGTATTCTGATGTCACAGCATATGATGACATCATAATTAGTATGCAGTATGACGTCACAATGTATTATGACGTCATAATGTATCTGCATTATGACATCAGAAAATATTAAGAGAGCGGAATTTGCAGGTATTATGAGCAATTTCTCTTACCCCAATTTGTGTCACATCTACTGGAGCATCATGAGCATGTATTATGATGTCACAGTATATGATGACATCATAATTAGTATGCACTATGACGTCACAATGTATTATGACGTCATAATGTATCCGCATTATGACATTACAGTATATTATGAGAGCGCAATTTGCAGGTATTATGAGCAATTTCTCTTACCCCAATTTGTGTCACATCTACTGGAGCATCATGAGCATGTATTATGATGTCACAGTATATGGTGACATCATAATTATTATGCACTATGACGTCACAATGTTTTATTAAGTCATAATGTATCAGCATTATGACATCACAATAAATTATGAGTGCGCCAGGCCGGGCGCGGTGGCTCAAGCCTGTAATCCCAGCACTTTGGGAGGCCGAGGCGGGTGGATCACGAGGTCAAGAGATCGAGACCATCCTGGTCAACATGGTGAAACCCCGTCTCTACTAAAAATACAAAAAATTAGCTTGGCACCGTGGCGCGTGCCTGTAATCCCAGCTACTCGGGAGGCTGAGGCAGGAGAATTGCCTGAACCCAGGAGGCGGAGGTTGCGGTGAGCCGAAATCGCGCCATTGCACTCCAGCCTGGGTAACAAGAGCGAAACTCCGCCTAAAAAAAAAAAAAAAAAAAAAAAAAAAAAAAAAAAAAAAAATTATGAGAGCGCCATTTGCAGGTATTATGAGCAATTTCTCTTTCCCCAATTTGTTTCACGTCTACTGGAGCATCATGAGCATGTATTATGACGTCACAGTATATGATGACATCATGATTAGTATGCAATATGATGTCACAATATAGTATGACGTCATAATGTATCCGCATTATGACATCAAAATATATTATGAGAGCGCAATTTGCAGGTTTTATGACCAATTTCGCTTACCCCAATTTGTGTCACATCTACTGGAGCATCATGAGCATGTATTATGACATCACAGTATGTGATGACATCATAATTAGTATGCAGTATGACGTCACAATGCATTATGATGTCATAAAGTATCCGCATTATGACATCACAATATATTATGAGAGCGCAACATGCAGGTATTATGACCAATTTCGCTTACCCCAATTTGTGTCACATCTACTGTAGCATCATGAGCATGTATTATGACGTCACAGTATATGATGACATCATAATTAGTATGCACTATGACGTCACAATGTATTATGACGTCATAATGTATCTGCATTATGACATCACAATATATTATGAGAGCGCAAATTGGAGGTTTTATGACCATTTTCGATTACCACAATTTGTGTCACATCTACTGGAGCATCATGAGCATGTATTATGACGTCACAGTATATGATGACATCATAATTAGTATGCAGTATGACGTCACAATGTATTTTGACGTCATAATGTATCCGCATTATGATATCACAATATATTATGTGAGCGCAATTTGCAGGCTTTATGACCAATTTCGCTTACCCCAATTTGTGTCACATCTACTGGAGCATTATGAGCATGTATTATGACGTCACAGTATATGATGACATCATAATTAGTATGCAGTATGACGTCACAATGTATTATGACGTCATAATGTATCCGCATTATGACATCACAATATATTATGAGAGCGCAACATGCAGGTATTATGAGCAATTTCTCTTACCCCAATTTGTGTCACATCTACTGGAGCATCATGAGCATGTATTATGACATCACAGTATATGATGACATCATAATGAGTATGCACTATGACGTCACAATGTGCTATGACGTCATAATGTATCCGCATTATGACATCAAAATATATTATGAGAGCGCAATTTGCAGGTATTATGAACAATTTGTCTTACCCCAAATTGTGTCACATCTACTGGAGCCTCTTGAGCATGTATTATGACGTCACAGTATATGATGACATCATAATTAGTATGCACTATGACGTCACAATGTATTATGACGTCATAATATATCCGCATTATGACATCACAATATATTATCAGAGCGCAACATGCAGGTATTATGAGCAATTTCGCTTACCCCAATTTGTGTCACATCTACTGGAGCATCATGAGCATGTATTATGACGTCACAGTATATGATTACATCCTAATTAGTATGCAGTATGACGTCACAATGTATTATGACGTCATAATGTATCCGCATTATGACATCACAATATATTATGAGAGCGCAACATGCAGGTATTATGAGCAATTTCTCTTACCCCAATTTGTGTCACAACTACTGGAGCATCATGAGCATGTATTATGACGTCACAGTATATGATGACATCATAATTAGTATGCACTATGACCTCACAATATATTATGACGTCATAATGTATCAGCATTATGACATCACAATATATTATGAGAGCGCAATTTTCAGGTTTTATGACCACTTTCGCTTACCCCAATTTGTGTCACATCTACTGGAGCATCATGAGCATGTATTATGACGTCACAGTATATGATGACATCATAATCAGTATGCACTATGACGTCACAATGTATTATGACGTCATAATGTATCCGCATTATGACATCACAATATATTATGAGAGCGCAATATGCAGGTTTTACAAACAATTTCGCTTACCCCAATTTGTTTCACATCTACTGGAGCATCATGAGCATGTATTATGACATCACACTATATGATGACATCATAATTAGTATGCACTATGACGTCACAATGTATTATGACGTCATAATATATCCACATTATGACATCACAATATATTATGAGAGCGCATTTTGCAGGTTTTATGACCATTTTCGATTACCCCAATTTGTGTCACATCTACCGTAGCATCATGAGCATGTATTATGACGTAACAGTATATGATGACATCATAATTAGTATGCAATATGACGTCACAATGTATTATGACGTCATAATGTATCCGCATTATGACATCACAATATATGATGAGACCGCAATTTGCAGGTATTGTGACCCATATCTCTTACCGCAATTTGTGTCAAATCTACTGGAGCATCATGAGCATGTATTATGATGTCACAGTATATGATGACAGCATAATTACTATGCAGTATGACGTCACAGTGTATTATGACGTCATAATGTATCCGCATTATGACATCACAATATATTATGAGAGTGCAATTTGCAGGTATTATGAGCAATTTCTCTTACCCCAATTTGTGTCACATCTACTGGAGCATCATCAGCATGTATTCTGACGTCACAGCATATGATGACATCATAATTAGTATGCAGTATGACGTCACAATGTATTATGACGTCATAATGTATCTGCATTATGACATCAGAAAATTTTAAGAGAGCGGAATTTGCAGGTATTATGAGCAATTTCTCTTACCCCAATTTGTGTCACATCTACTGGAGCATCATGAGCATGTATTATGATGTCACAGTATATGATGACATCATAATTAGTATGCACTATGACGTCACAATGTATTATGACGTCATAATGTATCCGCATTATGACATTACAGTATATTATGAGAGCGCAATTTGCAGGTATTATGAGCAATTTCTCTTACCCCAATTTGTGTCACATCTACTGGAGCATCATGAGCATGTATTATGATGTCACAGTATATGGTGACATCATAATTATTATGCACTATGACGTCACAATATTTTATTAAGTCATAATGTATCAGCATTATGACATCACAATAAATTATGAGAGCGCCAGGCCGGGCGCGGTGGCTCAAGCCTGTAATCCCAGCACTTTGGGAGGCCGAGGCCGGTGGATCACGAGGTCAAGAGATCGAGACCATCCTGGTCAACATGGTGAAACCCCGTCTCTACTAAAAATACAAAAAATTAGCTTGGCACCGTGGCGCGTGCCTGTAATCCCAGCTACTCGGGAGGCTGAGGCAGGAGAATTGCCTGAACCCAGGAGGCGGAGGTTGCGGTGAGCCGAAATCGCGCCATTGCACTCCAGCCTGGGTAACAAGAGCGAAACTCCGCCTAAAAAAAAAAAAAAAAAAAAAAAAAAAAATTATGAGAGCGCCATTTGCAGGTATTATGAGCAATTTCTCTTTCCCCAATTTGTTTCACGTCTACTGGAGCATCATGAGCATGTATTATGACGTCACAGTATATGATGACATCATGATTAGTATGCAATATGACGTCACAATATAGTATGACGTCATAATGTATCCGCATTATGACATCAAAATATATTATGAGAGCGCAATTTGCAGGTTTTATGACCAATTTCGCTTACCCCAATTTGTGTCACATCTACTGGAGCATCATGAGCATGTATTATGACATCACAGTATGTGATGACATCATAATTAGTATGCAGTATGACGTCACAATGCATTATGATGTCATAAAGTATCCGCATTATGACATCACAATATATTATGAGAGCGCAACATGCAGGTATTATGACCAATTTCGCTTACCCCAATTTGTGTCACATCTACTGTAGCATCATGAGCATGTATTATGACGTCACAGTATATGATGACATCATAATTAGTATGCACTATGACGTCACAATGTATTATGACGTCATAATATATCCGCATTATGACATCACAATATATTATCAGAGCGCAACATGCAGGTATTATGAGCAATTTCGCTTACCCCAATTTGTGTCACATCTACTGGAGCATCATGGGCATGTATTATGACGTCACAGTATATGATGACATCCTAATTAGTATGCAGTATGACGTCACAATGTATTATGACGTCATAATGTATCCGCATTATGACATCACAATATATTATGAGAGCGCAACATGCAGGTATTATGAGCAATTTCTCTTACCCCAATTTGTGTCACATCTACTGGAGCATCATGAGCATGTATTATGACGTCACAGTATATGATGATATCATAATTAGTATGCACTATGACGTCACAATATATTATGACGTCATAATGTATCAGCATTATGACATCACAATATATTATGAGAGCGCAATTTGCAGGTTTTATGACCACTTTCGCTTACCCCAATTTGTGTCACATCTACTGGAGCATCATGAGCATGTATTATGACGTCACAGTATATGATGACATCATAATCAGTATGCACTATGACGTCACAATGTATTATGACGTCATAATGTATCCGCATTATGACATCACAATATATTATGAGAGCGCAATATGCAGGTTTTATAAACAATTTCGCTTACCCCAATTTGTTTCACATCTACTGGAGCATCATGAGCATGTATTATGACATCACACTATATGATGACATCATAATTAGTATGCACTATGACGTCACAATGTATTATGACGTCATAATATATCCACATTATGACATCACAATATATTATGAGAGCGCATTTTGCAGGTTTTATGACCATTTTCGATTACCCCAATTTGTGTCACATCTACTGGAGCATCATGAGCATGTATTATGACGTCACAGTATATGATGACATCATAATTAGTATGCAGTATGACGTCACAATGTATTATGAGGTCATAATGTATCCACATTATGACATCACAATATATTATGAGAGCGCAACATGCAGGTATTATGAGCAATTTCTCTTACCCCAATTTGTGTCACATCTACTGGAGCATCATGAGCATGTATTATGACGTCACAGTATATGATGACATCATAATTAGTATGCAGTATGACGTCACAATGTATTATGACGTCATAATATATCCGCATTATGACATCACAATACATTATAAGAGCGCAACATGCAGGTATTATGAGCAATTTCTCTTACCCCAATTTGTGTCACATCTACTGGAGCATCATGAGCTTGTATTATGACGTCACAGTATATGATGACATCATAATTAGTATGCACTATGATGTCACAATGTATTATGACATCATAATGTATCCGCATTATGACATCACAATATATTATGATAGCGCAACATGCAGGTATTATGAGCAATTTCTCTTACCCCAATTTGTGTCACATCTACTGGAGCATCATGAGCATGTATTATGACGTCACAGTATTTGATGACATCATAATTAGTATGCACTATGACGTCACAATGTATTATGACGTCATAATGTATCCGCATTATGACATCACAGTATATTATGAGAGCGTAACATGCAGGTATTATGAGCAATTTCTCTTACCCCAATTTGAGTCACATCTACTGGAGCATCATGAGCATGTATTATGACGTCACAGTATATGATGACATCATAATTAGTATGCACTATGGCGTCACAATGTATTATGACGTCATAATGTATCCGCAATATGACATCACAATATATTATGAGAGAGCAATTTGCAGGTTTTATGACCAATTTCTCTTACCCCAATTTGTGTGACATCTACTGGAGCATCATGAGCATGTACTGTGACGTCACAGTATATGATGACATCATAATTAGTATGCAGTATGACGTCACAATGTATTATGACGTCATAATGTATCCGCATTATGACATCAAAATATATTATGAGAGCGCAATTTGCAGGTTTTATGACCAATTTCGCTTACCCCAATTTGTGTCACATCTACTGGAGCATCATGAGCATGTATTATGACATCACAGTATGTGATGACATCATAATTAGTATGCAGTATGACGTCACAATGCATTATGATGTCATAAAGTATCCGCATTATGACATCACAATATATTATGAGAGCGCAACATGCAGGTATTATGACCAATTTCGCTTACCCCAAAATGTGTCACATCTACTGTAGCATCATGAGCATGTATTATGACGTCACAGTATATGATGACATCATAATTAGTATGCACTATGACGTCACAATATATTATGACGTCATAATGTATCTGCATTATGACATCACAATATATTATGAGATCGCAAATTGGAGGTTTTATGACCATTTTCGATTACCACAATTTGTGTCACATCTACTGGAGCATCATGAGCATGTATTATGACGTCACAGTATATGATGACATCATAATTAGTATGCAGTATGACGTCACAATGTATTATGACGTCATAATGTATCCGCATTATGACATCACAATATATTATGTGAGCGCAATTTGCAGGCTTTATGACCAATTTCGCTTACCCCAATTTGTGTCACATCTACTGGAGCATTATGAGCATGTATTATGACGTCACAGTATATGATGACATCATAATTAGTATGCAGTATGACGTCACAATGTATTATGACGTCATAATGTATCCGCATTATGACATCACAATATATTATGAGAGCGCAACATGCAGGTATTATGAGCAATTTCTCTTACCCCAATTTGTGTCACATCTACTGGAGCATCATGAGCATGTATTATGACATCACAGTATATGATGACATCATAATGAGTATGCACTATGACGTCACAATGTGCTATGACGTCATAATGTATCCGCATTATGACATCAAAATATATTATGAGAGCGCAATTTGCAGGTATTATGAGCAATTTGTCTTACCCCAAATTGTGTCACATCTACTGGAGACTCTTGAGCATGTATTATGACGTCACAGTATATGATGACATCATAATTAGTATGCACTATGACGTCACAATGTATTATGACGTCATAATATATCCGCATTATGACATCACAATATATTATCAGAGCGCAACATGCAGGTATTATGAGCAATTTCTCTTACCCCAATTTGTGTCACATCTACTGGAGCATCATGAGCTTGTATTATGACGTCACAGTATATGATGACATCATAATTAGTATGCACTATGATGTCACAATGTATTATGACATCATAATGTATCCGCATTATGACATCACAATATATTATGATAGCGCAACATGCAGGTATTATGAGCAATTTCTCTTACCCCAATTTGTGTCACATCTACTGGAGCATCATGAGCATGTATTATGACGTCACAGTATTTGATGACATCATAATTAGTATGCACTATGACGTCACAATGTATTATGACGTCATAATGTATCCGCATTATGACATCACAGTATATTATGAGAGCGTAACATGCAGGTATTATGAGCAATTTCTCTTACCCCAATTTGAGTCACATCTACTGGAGCATCATGAGCATGTATTATGACGTCACAGTATATGATGACATCATAATTAGTATGCACTATGGCGTCACAATGTATTATGACGTCATAATGTATCCGCAATATGACATCACAATATATTATGAGAGAGCAATTTGCAGGTTTTATGACCAATTTCTCTTACCCCAATTTGTGTGACATCTACTGGAGCATCATGAGCATGTATTATGACATCACAGTATGTGATGACATCATAATTAGTATGCAGTATGACGTCACAATGCATTATGATGTCATAAAGTATCCGCATTATGACATCACAATATATTATGAGAGCGCAACATGCAGGTATTATGACCAATTTCGCTTACCCCAAAATGTGTCACATCTACTGTAGCATCATGAGCATGTATTATGACGTCACAGTATATGATGACATCATAATTAGTATGCACTATGACGTCACAATATATTATGACGTCATAATGTATCTGCATTATGACATCACAATATATTATGAGATCGCAAATTGGAGGTTTTATGACCATTTTCGATTACCACAATTTGTGTCACATCTACTGGAGCATCATGAGCATGTATTATGACGTCACAGTATATGATGACATCATAATTAGTATGCAGTATGACGTCACAATGTATTATGACGTCATAATGTATCCGCATTATGACATCACAATATATTATGTGAGCGCAATTTGCAGGCTTTATGACCAATTTCGCTTACCCCAATTTGTGTCACATCTACTGGAGCATTATGAGCATGTATTATGACGTCACAGTATATGATGACATCATAATTAGTATGCAGTATGACGTCACAATGTATTATGACGTCATAATGTATCCGCATTATGACATCACAATATATTATGAGAGCGCAACATGCAGGTATTATGAGCAATTTCTCTTACCCCAATTTGTGTCACATCTACTGGAGCATCATGAGCATGTATTATGACATCACAGTATATGATGACATCATAATGAGTATGCACTATGACGTCACAATGTGCTATGACGTCATAATGTATCCGCATTATGACATCAAAATATATTATGAGAGCGCAATTTGCAGGTATTATGAGCAATTTGTCTTACCCCAAATTGTGTCACATCTACTGGAGACTCTTGAGCATGTATTATGACGTCACAGTATATGATGACATCATAATTAGTATGCACTATGACGTCACAATGTATTATGACGTCATAATATATCCGCATTATGACATCACAATATATTATCAGAGCGCAACATGCACGTATTATGAGCAATTTCTCTTACCCCAATTTGTGTCACATCTACTGGAGCATCATGAGCATGTATTATGACGTCACAGTATATGATGACATCCTAATTAGTATGCAGTATGATGTCACAATGTATTATGACGTCATAATGTATCCGCATTATGACATCACAATATATTATGAGAGCGCAACATGCAGGTATTATGAGCAATTTCTCTTACCCCAATTTGTGTCACATCTACTGGAGCATCATGAGCATGTATTATGACGTCACAGTATATGATGATATCATAATTAGTATGCACTATGACGTCACAATATATTATGACGTCATAATGTATCAGCATTATGACATCACAATATATTATGAGAGCGCAATTTGCAGGTTTTATGACCACTTTCGCTTACCCCAATTTGTGTCACATCTACTGGAGCATCATGAGCATGTATTATGACGTCACAGTATATGATGACATCATAATCAGTATGCACTATGACGTCACAATGTATTATGACGTCATAATGTATCCGCATTATGACATCACAATATATTATGAGAGCGCAATATGCAGGTTTTATAAACAATTTCGCTTACCCCAATTTGTTTCACATCTACTGGAGCATCATGAGCATGTATTATGACATCACACTATATGATGACATCATAATTAGTATGCACTATGACGTCACAATGTATTATGACGTCATAATATATCCACATTATGACATCACAATATATTATGAGAGCGCATTTTGCAGGTTTTATGACCATTTTCGATTACCCCAATTTGTGTCACATCTACTGGAGCATCATGAGCATGTATTATGACGTCACAGTATACGATGACATCATAATTAGTATGCAGTATGACGTCACAATGTATTATGACGTCATAATATATCCGCATTATGACATCACAATATATTATAAGAGCGCAACATGCAGGTATTATGAGCAATTTCTCTTACCCCAATTTGTGTCACATCTACTGGAGCATCATGAGCATGTATTATGACATCACAGTATATGATGACATCATAATGAGTATGCACTATGACGTCACAATGTGCTATGACGTCATAATGTATCCGCATTATGACATCACAATATATTATGAGAGCGCAATTTTCAGGTATTATGAGCAATTTGTCTTACCCCAATTTGTGTCACATCTACTGGAGCCTCATGAGCATGTTTTATGACGTCACAGTATATCATGACATCATAATTAGTATGCACTATGACGTCACAATGTATTATGACGTCATAATATATCCGCATTATGACATCACAATATATTTTCAGAGCGCAACATGCAGGTATTATGAGCAATTTCGCTTACCCCAATTTGTGTCACATCTACTGGAGCATCATGAGCATGTATTATGACGTCACAGTATATGATGACATCATAATTAGTATGCAGTATGACGTCACAATGTATTATGATGTCATAATGTATCCGCATTATGACATCACAATATATTATGAGAGCGCAACATGCAGGTATTATGAGCAATTACTCTTACCCCAATTTGTGTCACATCTACTGGAGCATCATGAGCATGTATTATGATGTCAAAGTATATGAAGACATCATAATTAGTATGCACTATGACGTCACAATGTATTATGACGTCATAATGTGTCCGCGTTATGACATCACAATATATTATGAGAGCGCATTTTGCAGGTTTTATGACCATTTTCGATTACCCCAATTTGTGTCACATCTACTGGAGCATCATGAGCATGTATTATGACGTCACAGTATATGATGACATCATAATTAGTATGCACTATGACGTCACAATGTATTATGACGTCATAATGTATCCGCATTATGACATCACAATATATTATGAGAGCGCAACATGCAGGTATTGTGAGCAATTTCTCTTACCCGAATTTGTGTCACATCTACTGGAGCGTCATGAGCATGTATTATGACGTCACAGTATATGATGACATCAGAATTAGTATGCACTATGACGTCACAATGTATTATGACGTCATAATGTATCCGCATTATGAAATCACAATATATTATGAGAGCGCAACATGCAGGTTTTATGACCAATTTCGCTTACCCCAATTTGTGTCACATCTACCGGAGCATCATGAGCATGTATTATGACGTAACAGTATATGATGACATCATAATTAGTATGCACTATGACGTCACAATGTATTATGACGTCATAATATATCCGCATTATGACATCACAATATATTATCAGAGCGCAACATGCACGTATTATGAGCAATTTCTCTTACCCCAATTTGTGTCACATCTACTGGAGCATCATGAGCATGTATTATGACGTCACAGTATATGATGACATCCTAATTAGTATGCACTATGATGTCACAATGTATTATGACGTCATAATGTATCCGCATTATGACATCACAATATATTATGAGAGCGCAACATGCAGGTATTATGAGCAATTTCTCTTACCCCAATTTGTGTCACATCTACTGGAGCATCATGAGCATGTATTATGACGTCACAGTATATGATGATATCATAATTAGTATGCACTATGACGTCACAATATATTATGACGTCATAATGTATCAGCATTATGACATCACAATATATTATGAGAGCGCAATTTGCAGGTTTTATGACCACTTTCGCTTACCCCAATTTGTGTCACATCTACTGGAGCATCATGAGCATGTATTATGACGTCACAGTATATGATGACATCATAATCAGTATGCACTATGACGTCACAATGTATTATGACGTCATAATGTATCCGCATTATGACATCACAATATATTATGAGAGCGCAATATGCAGGTTTTATAAACAATTTCGCTTACCCCAATTTTTTTCACATCTACTGGAGCATCATGAGCATGTATTATGACATCACACTATATGATGACATCATAATTAGTATGCACTATGACGTCACAATGTATTATGACGTCATAATATATCCACATTATGACATCACAATATATTATGAGAGCGCATTTTGCAGGTTTTATGACCATTTTCGATTACCCCAATTTGTGTCACATCTACTGGAGCATCATGAGCATGTATTATGACGTCACAGTATATGATGACATCATAATTAGTATGCAGTATGACGTCACAATGTATTATGACGTCATAATATATCCGCATTATGACATCACAATATATTATAAGAGCGCAACATGCAGGTATTATGAGCAATTTCTCTTACCCCAATTTGTGTCACATCTACTGGAGCATCATGAGCATGTATTATGACATCACAGTATATGATGACATCATAATGAGTATGCACTATGACGTCACAATGTGCTATGACGTCATAATGTATCCGCATTATGACATCACAATATATTATGAGAGCGCAATTTTCAGGTATTATGAGCAATTTGTCTTACCCCAATTTGTGTCACATCTACTGGAGCCTCATGAGCATGTATTATGACGTCACAGTATATCATGACATCATAATTAGTATGCACTATGACGTCACAATGTATTATGACGTCATAATATATCCGCATTATGACATCACAATATATTTTCAGAGCGCAACATGCAGGTATTATGAGCAATTTCGCTTACCCCAATTTGTGTCACATCTACTGGAGCATCATGAGCATGTATTATGACGTCACAGTATATGATGACATCATAATTAGTATGCAGTATGACGTCACAATGTATTATGATGTCATAATGTATCCGCATTATGACATCACAATATATTATGAGAGCACAACATGCAGGTATTATGAGCAATTACTCTTACCCCAATTTGTGTCACATCTACTGGAGCATCATGAGCATGTATTATGATGTCAAAGTATATGAAGACATCATAATTAGTATGCACTATGACGTCACAATGTATTATGACGTCATAATGTGTCCGCGTTATGACATCACAATATATTATGAGAGCGCATTTTGCAGGTTTTATGACCATTTTCGATTACCCCAATTTGTGTCACATCTACTGGAGCATCATGAGCATGTATTATGACGTCACAGTATATGATGACATCATAATTAGTATGCACTATGACGTCACAATGTATTATGACGTCATAATGTATCCGCATTATGACATCACAATATATTATGAGAGCGCAACATGCAGGTATTGTGAGCAATTTCTCTTACCCGAATTTGTGTCACATCTACTGGAGCGTCATGAGCATGTATTATGACGTCACAGTATATGATGACATCAGAATTAGTATGCACTATGACGTCACAATGTATTATGACGTCATAATGTATCCGCATTATGAAATCACAATATATTATGAGAGCGCAACATGCAGGTTTTATGACCAATTTCGCTTACCCCAATTTGTGTCACATCTACCGGAGCATCATGAGCATGTATTATGACGTAACAGTATATGATGACATCATAATTAGTATGCACTATGACGTCACAATGTATTATGACGTCATAATGTATCCGCATTATGACATCACAATATATGATGAGACCGCAATTTGCAGGTATTGTGACCCATATCTCTTACCGCAATTTGTGTCAAATCTACTGGAGCATCATGAGCATGTATTATGATGTCACAGTATATAATGACAGCATAATTGCTATGCAGTATGACGTCACAGTGTATTATGACGTCATAATGTATCCGCATTATGACATCACAATATATTATGAGAGCGAAATTTGCAGGTATTATGAGCAATTTCTCTTACCCCAATTTGTGTCACATCTCCTAGAGCATCATGAGCATGTATGATGATGTCACAGTATATGATGACATCATAATTAGTTTGCACTATGACATCACAATGTATTATGACGTCATAATGTATCTGCATTATGACATCACAATATATTATGAGAGCGCAACATGCAGGTATTATGAGCAATTTCTCTTACCCCAATTTGTGTCACATCTACTGTAGCATCATGAGCATGTATTATGACGTCACAGTATATGATGACATCATAATTAGTATGCACTATGACGTCACAATGTATTATGACGTCATAATGTGTCTGCGTTATGACATCACAATATATTATGAGAGCCCAATTTACAGGTATTATGAACAATTTCTCTTACCCCAATTTGTGTCACAACTACTGCAGCATCATGAGCATGTATTATGACGTCACAGTATTTGATGACATCATAATTAGTATGCAGTATGACGTCACAATATATTATGACGTCAAAATGTATCAGCATTATGACATCACAATATATTATGAGAGCGCAACATGCAGGTATTGTGAGCAATTTCTCTTACCCCAATTTGTGTCACATCTACTGGAGCATCATGAGCATGTATTATGACGTCACAGTATTTGATGACATCATAATTAGTATGCAGTATGACGTCACAATATATTATGTCGTCACAATGTATCCGCATTATGACATCACAATATATTATGAGAGCGCAACATGCAGGTATTGTGAGCAATTTCTCTTACCCGAATTTGTGTCACATCTACTGGAGCGTCATGAGCATGTATTATGACGTCACAGTATATGATGACATCAGAATTAGTATGCACTATGACGTCACAATGTATTATGACGTCATAATGTATCCGCATTATGAAATCACAATATATTATGAGAGCGCAACATGCAGGTTTTATGACCAATTTCGCTTACCCCAATTTGTGTCACATCTACCGTAGCATCATGAGCATGTATTATGACGTAACAGTATATGATGACATCATAATTAGTATGCACTATGACGTCACAATGTATTATGACGTCATAATGTATCCGCATTATGACATCACAATATATGATGAGACCGCAATTTGCAGGTATTGTGACCCATATCTCTTACCGCAATTTGTGTCAAATCTACTGGAGCATCATGAGCATGTATTATGATGTCACAGTATATGATGACAGCATAATTACTATGCAGTATGACGTCACAGTGTATTATGACGTCATAATGTATCCGCATTATGACATCACAATATATTATGAGAGCGAAATTTGCAGGTATTATGAGCAATTTCTCTTACCCCAATTTGTGTCACATCTACTGGAGCATCATGAGCATGTATGATGATGTCACAGTATATGATGACATCATAATTAGTATGCACTATGACGTCACAATGTATTATGACGTCATAATGTATCTGCATTATGACATCACAATATATTATGAGAGCGCAACATGCAGGTAATATGAGCAATTTCTCTTACTCCAATTTGTGTCACATCTACTGTAGCATCATGAGCATGTATTATGATGTCACAGTATATGATGACATCATAATTAGTATGCACTATGACGTCACAATGTATTATGACGTCATAATGTGTCTGCGTTATGACATCACAATATATTATGAGAGCCCAATTTACAGGTATTATGAACAATTTCTCTTACCCCAATTTGTGTCACATCTACTGCAGCATCATGAGCATGTATTATGACGTCACAGTATTTGATGACATCATAATTGGTATGCAGTATGACGTCACAATATATTATGACGTCAAAATGTATCAGCATTATGACATCACAATATATTATGAGAGCGCAACATGCAGGTATTGTGAGCAATTTCTCTTACCCCAATCTGTGTCACATCTACTGGAGCATCATGAGCATGTATTATGATGTCACAGTATTTGATGACATCATAATTAGTATGCAGTATGACATCACAATATATTATGTCGTCACAATGTATCCGCATTATGACATCACAATATATTATGAGAGCGCAACATGTAGGTATTGTGAGCAATTTCTCTTACCCGAATTTGTGTCACATCTACCGGAGCGTCATGAGCATGTATTATGACGTCACAGTATATGATGACATCAGAATTAGTATGCACTATGACGTCACAATGTATTATGACGTCATAATGTATCCGCATTATGACATCACAATATATGATGAGACCGCAATTTGCAGGTATTGTGACCCATATCTCTTACCGCAATTTGTGTCAAATCTACTGGAGCATCATGAGCATGTATTATGATGTCACAGTATATGATGACAGCATAATTACTATGCAGTATGACGTCACAGTGTATTATGACGTCATAATGTATCCGCATTATGACATCACAATATATTATGAGAGCGCAATTTGCAGGTATTATGAGCAATTTCTCTTACCCCAATTTGTGTCCCATCTACTGGAGCATCATCAGCATGTATTCTGACGTCACAGCATATGATGACATCATAATTAGTATGCAGTATGACGTCACAATGTATTATGACGTCATAATGTATCTGCATTATGACATCAGAAAATATTAAGAGAGCGGAATTTGCAGGTATTATGAGCAATTTCTCTTACCCCAATTTGTGTCACATCTACTGGAGCATCATGAGCATGTATTATGATGTCACAGTATATGATGACATCATAATTAGTATGCACTATGACGTCACAATGTATTATGACGTCATAATGTATCCGCATTATGACATTACAGTATATTATGAGAGCGCAATTTGCAGGTATTATGAGCAATTTCTCTTACCCCAATTTGTGTCACATCTACTGGAGCATCATGAGCATGTATTATGATGTCACAGTATATGGTGACATCATAATTATTATGCACTATGACGTCACAATGTTTTATTAAGTCATAATGTATCAGCATTATGACATCACAATAAATTATGAGAGCGCCAGGCCGGGCGCGGTGGCTCAAGCCTGTAATCCCAGCACTTTGGGAGGCCGAGGCGGGTGGATCACGAGGTCAAGAGATCGAGACCATCCTGGTCAACATGGTGAAACCCCGTCTCTACTAAAAATACAAAAAATTAGCTTGGCACCGTGGCGCGTGCCTGTAATCCCAGCTATTCGGGAGGCTGAGGCAGGAGAATTGCCTGAACCCAGGAGGCGGAGGTTGCGGTGAGCCGAAATCGCGCCATTGCACTCCAGCCTGGGTAACAAGAGCGAAACTCCGCCTAAAAAAAAAAAAAAAAAAAAAAAAAAAAAAAAAAAAAAAAAAATTATGAGAGCGCCATTTGCAGGTATTATGAGCAATTTCTCTTTCCCCAATTTGTTTCACGTCTACTGGAGCATCATGAGCATGTATTATGACGTCACAGTATATGATGACATCATGATTAGTATGCAATATGACGTCACAATATAGTATGACGTCATAATGTATCCGCATTATGACATCAAAATATATTATGAGAGCGCAATTTGCAGGTTTTATGACCAATTTCGCTTACCCCAATTTGTGTCACATCTACTGGAGCATCATGAGCATGTATTATGACATCACAGTATGTGATGACATCATAATTAGTATGCAGTATGACGTCACAATGCATTATGATGTCATAAAGTATCCGCATTATGACATCACAATATATTATGAGAGCGCAACATGCAGGTATTATGACCAATTTCGCTTACCCCAATTTGTGTCACATCTACTGTAGCATCATGAGCATGTATTATGACGTCACAGTATATGATGACATCATAATTAGTATGCACTATGACGTCACAATGTATTATGACGTCATAATGTATCTGCATTATGACATCACAATATATTATGAGAGCGCAAATTGGAGGTTTTATGACCATTTTCGATTACCACAATTTGTGTCACATCTACTGGAGCATCATGAGCATGTATTATGACGTCACAGTATATGATGACATCATAATTAGTATGCAGTATGACGTCACAATGTATTATGACGTCATAATGTATCCGCATTATGACATCACAATATATTATGTGAGCGCAATTTGCAGGCTTTATGACCAATTTCGCTTACCCCAATTTGTGTCACATCTACTGGAGCATTATGAGCATGTATTATGACGTCACAGTATATGATGACATCATAATTAGTATGCAGTATGAGGTCACAATGTATTATGACGTCATAATGTATCCGCATTATGACATCACAATATATTATGAGAGCGCAACATGCAGGTATTATGAGCAATTTCTCTTACCCCAATTTGTGTCACATCTACTGGAGCATCATGAGCATGTATTATGACATCACAGTATATGATGACATCATAATGAGTATGCACTATGACGTCACAATGTGCTATGACGTCATAATGTATACGCATTATGACATCAAAATATATTATGAGAGCGCAATTTGCAGGTATTATGAACAATTTGTCTTACCCCAAATTGTGTCACATCTACTGGAGCCTCTTGAGCATGTATTATGACGTCACAGTATATGATGACATCATAATTAGTATGCACTATGACGTCACAATGTATTATGACGTCATAATATATCCGCATTATGACATCACAATATATTATCAGAGCGCAACATGCAGGTATTATGAGCAATTTCGCTTACCCCAATTTGTGTCACATCTACTGGAGCATCATGAGCATGTATTATGACGTCACAGTATATGATGACATCCTAATTAGTATGCAGTATGACGTCACAATGTATTATGACGTCATAATGTATCCGCATTATGACATCACAATATATTATGAGAGCGCAACATGCAGGTATTATGAGCAATTTCTCTTACCCCAATTTGTGTCACAACTACTGGAGCATCATGAGCATGTATTATGACGTCACAGTATATGATGACATCATAATTAGTATGCACTATGACCTCACAATATATTATGACGTCATAATGTATCAGCATTATGACATCACAATATATTATGAGAGCGCAATTTTCAGGTTTTATGACCACTTTCGCTTACCCCAATTTGTGTCACATCTACTGGAGCATCATGAGCATGTATTATGACGTCACAGTATATGATGACATCATAATCAGTATGCACTATGACGTCACAATGTATTATGACGTCATAATGTATCCGCATTATGACATCACAATATATTATGAGAGCGCAATATGCAGGTTTTACAAACAATTTCGCTTACCCCAATTTGTTTCACATCTACTGGAGCATCATGAGCATGTATTATGACATCACACTATATGATGACATCATAATTAGTATGCACTATGACGTCACAATGTATTATGACGTCATAATATATCCACATTATGACATCACAATATATTATGAGAGCGCATTTTGCAGGTTTTATGACCATTTTCGATTACCCCAATTTGTGTCACATCTACTGGAGCATCATGAGCATGTATTATGACGTCACAGTATATGATGACATCATAATTAGTATGCAGTATGACGTCACAATGTATTATGAGGTCATAATGTATCCACATTATGACATCACAATATATTATGAGAGCGCAACATGCAGGTATTATGAGCAATTTCTCTTACCCCAATTTGTGTCACATCTACTGGAGCATCATGAGCATGTATTATGACGTCACAGTATATGATGACATCATAATTAGTATGCAGTATGACGTCACAATGTATTATGACGTCATAATATATCCGCATTATGACATCACAATATATTATAAGAGCGCAACATGCAGGTATTATGAGCAATTTCTCTTACCCCAATTTGTGTCACATCTACTGGTGCATCTTGAGCATGTATTATGACGTCACAGTATATGATGACATCATAATTAGTATGCACTATGATGTCACAATGTATTATGACATCATAATGTATTCGCATTATGACATCACAATATATTATAAGAGCGCAACATGCAGGTATTATGAGCAATTTCTCTTACCCCAATTTGTGTCACATCTACTGGAGCATCATGAGCATGTATTATGACGTCACAGTATTTGATGACATCATAATTAGTATGCACTATGACGTCACAATGTATTATGACGTCATAATGTATCCTCATTATGACATCACAGTATATTATGAGAGCGTAACATGCAGGTATTATGAGCAATTTCTCTTACCCCAATTTGAGTCACATCTACTGGAGCATCATGAGCATGTATTATGATGTCACAGTATATGATGACATCATAATTAGTATGCACTATGGCGTCACAATGTATTATGACATCATAATGTATCCGCAATATGACATCACAATATATTATGAGAGAGCAATTTGCAGGTTTTATGACCAATTTCTCTTACCCCAATTTGTGTCACATCTACTGGAGCATCATGAGCATGTACTGTGACGTCACAGTATATGATGACATCATAATTAGTATGCAGTATGACGTCACAATGTATTATGACGTCATAATGTATCCGCATTATGACATCAAAATATATTATGAGAGCGCAATTTGCAGGTTTTATGACCAATTTCGCTTACCCCAATTTGTGTCACATCTACTGGAGCATCATGAGCATGTATTATGACATCACAGTATGTGATGACATCATAATTAGTATGCAGTGTGACGTCACAATGCATTATGATGTCATAAAGTATCCGCATTATGACAACACAATATATTATGAGAGCGCAACTTGCAGGTATTATGACCAATTTCGCTTACCCCAATTTGTGTCACATCTACTGTAGCATCATGAGCATGTATTATGACGTCACAGTATATGATGACATCATAATTAGTATGCACTATGACGTCACAATATATTATGACGTCATAATGTATCTGCATTATGACATCACAATATATTATGAGAGCGCATATTGGAGGTTTTATGACCATTTTCGATTACCACAATTTGTGTCACATCTACTGGAGCATCATGAGCATGTATTATGACGTCACAGTATATGATGACATCATAATTAGTATGCAGTATGACGTCACAATGTATTATGACGTCATAATGTATCCGCATTATGACATCACAATATATTATGTGAGCGCAATTTGCAGGCTTTATGACCAATTTCGCTTACCCCAATTTGTGTCACATCTACTGGAGCATTATGAGCATGTATTATGACGTCACAGTATATGATGACATCATAATTAGTATGCACTATGACGTCACAATGTATTATGACGTCATAATGTATCCGCATTATGACATCACAATATATTATGAGAGCGCAACATGCAGGTATTATGAGCAATTTCTCTTACCCCAATTTGTGTCACATCTACTGGAGCATCATGAGCATGTATTATGACATCACAGTATATGATGACATCATAATGAGTATGCACTATGACGTCACAATGTGCTATGACGTCATAATGTATCCGCATTATGACATCAAAATATATTATGAGAGCGCAATTTGCAGGTATTATGAGCAATTTGTCTTACCCCAAATTGTGTCACATCTACTGGAGCCTCTTGAGCATGTATTATGACGTCACAGTATATGATGACATCATAATTAGTATGCACTATGACGTCACAATGTATTATGACGTCATAATATATCCGCATTATGACATCACAATATATTATCAGAGCGCAACATGCAGGTATTATGAGCAATTTCGCTTACCCCAATTTGTGTCACATCTACTGGAGCATCATGAGCATGTATTATGACGTCACAGTATATGATGACATCCTAATTAGTATGCAGTATGACGTCACAATGTATTATGACGTCATAATGTATCCGCATTATGACATCACAATATATTATGAGAGCGCAACATGCAGGTATTATGAGCAATTTCTCTTACCCCAATTTGTGTCACATCTACTGGAGCATCATGAGCATGTATTATGACGTCACAGTATATGATGACATCATAATTAGTATGCACTATGACGTCACAATATATTATGACGTCATAATGTATCAGCATTATGACATCACAATATATTATGAGAGCGCAATTTGCAGGTTTTATGACCACTTTCGCGTACCCCAATTTGTGTCACATCTACTGGAGCATCATGAGCATGTATTATGATGTCACAGTATATGATGACATCATAATCAGTATGCACTATGACGTCACAATGTATTATGACGTCATAATGTATCCGCATTATGACATCACAATATATTATGAGAGCGCAATATGCAGGTTTTATAAACAATTTCGCTTACCCCAATTTGTTTCACATCTACTGGAGCATCATGAGCATGTATTATGACATCACACTATATGATGACATCATAATTAGTATGCACTATGACGTCACAATGTATTATGACGTCATAATATATTCACATTATGACATCACAATATATTATGAGAGCGCATTTTGCAGGTTTTATGACCATTTTCGATTACCCCAATTTGTGTCACATCTACTGGAGCATCATGAGCATGTATTATGACGTCACAGTATATGATGACATCATAATTAGTATGCAGTATGACGTCACAATGTATTATGAGGTCATAATGTATCCACATTATGACATCACAATATATTATGAGAGCGCAACATGCAGGTATTATGAGCAATTTCTCTTACCCCAATTTGTGTCACATCTACTGGAGCATCATGAGCATGTATTATGACGTCACAGTATATGATGACATCATAATTAGCATGCACTATGACGTCACCATGTATTATGACGTCATAATATATCCGCATTATGACATCACAATATATTATAAGAGCGCAACATGCAGGTATTATGAGCCATTTATCTTACCCCAATTTGTGTCACATCTACTGGAGCATCATGAGCATGTATTATGACGTCACAGTATATGATGACATCATAATTAGTATGCACTATGATGTCACAATGTATTATGACATCATAATGTATCCGCATTATGACATCACAATATATTTTGATAGCGCAACATGCAGGTATTATGAGCAATTTCTCTTACCCCAATTTGTGTCACATCTACTGGAGCATCATGAGCATGTATTATGACGTCACAGTATTTGATGACATCATAATTAGTATGGACTATGACGTCACAATGTATTATGACGTCATAATGTATCCGCATTATGACATCACAGTATATTATGAGAGCGTAACATGCAGGTATTATGAGCAATTTCTCTTACCCCAATTTGAGTCACATCTACTGGAGCATCATGAGCATGTATTATGACGTCACAGTATATGATAACATCATATTAATATGCACTATGACGTCACAATGTATTATGACGTCATAATGTATCCACATTATGACATCACAATATATGATGAGAGCGCAACTTGCAGGTATTATGAGCAATTTCTCTTACCCCAATTTGTGTCACATCTACTGGAGCATCATGAGCATGTATTGTGACGTCACAGTATATGATGACATCATAATTAGTATGCACTATGACGTCACAATGTATTATGACGTCATAATATATCCGCATTATGACATCACAATATATTATCAGAGCGCAACATGCAGGTATTATGAGCAATTTCGCTTACCCCAATTTGTGTCACATCTACTGGAGCATCATGAGCATGTATTATGACGTCACAGTATATGATGACATCCTAATTAGTATGCACTATGACGTCACAATGTATTATGACGTCATAATGTATCCGCATTATGACATCACAATATATTATGAGAGCGCAATATGCAGGTTTTATAAACAATTTCGCTTACCCCAATTTGTTTCACATCTACTGGAGCATCATGAGCATGTATTATGACATCACACTATATGATGACATCATAATTAGTATGCACTATGACGTCACAATGTATTATGACGTCATAATATATCCACATTATGACATCACAATATATTATGAGAGCGCATTTTGCAGGTTTTATGACCATTTTCGATTACCCCAATTTGTGTCACATCTACTGGAGCATCATGAGCATGTATTATGACGTCACAGTATATGATGACATCCTAATTAGTATGCAGTATGACGTCACAATGTATTATGACGTCATAATGTATCCGCATTATGACATCACAATATATTATGAGAGCGCAACATGCAGGTATTATGAGCAATTTCTCTTACCCCAATTTGTTTCACATCTACTGGAGCATCATGAGCATGTATTATGACGTCACAGTATATGATGACATCATAATTAGTATGCACTATGACGTCACAATATATTATGACGTCATAATGTATCAGCATTATGACATCACAATATATTATGAGAGCGCAATTTGCAGGTTTTATGACCACTTTCGCTTACCCCAATTTGTGTCACATCTACTGGAGCATCATGAGCATGTATTATGACGTCACAGTATATGATGACATCATAATCAGTATGCACTATGACGTCACAATGTATTATGATGTCATAATGTATCCGCATTATGACATCACAATATATTATGAGAGCGCAATATGCAGGTTTTATAAACAATTTCGCTTACCCCAATTTGTTTCACATCTACTGGAGCATCATGAGCATGTATTATGACATCACACTATATGATGACATCATAATTAGTATGCACTATGACGTCACAATGTATTATGACGTCATAATATATCCACATTATGACATCACAATATATTATGAGAGCGCATTTTGCAGGTTTTATGACCATTTTCGATTACCCCAATTTGTGTCACATCTACTGGAGCATTATGAGCATGTATTATGACGTCACAGTATATGATGACATCATAATTAGTATGCAGTATGACGTCACAATGTATTATGAGGTCATAATGTATCCACATTATGACATCACAATATATTATGAGAGCGCAACATGCAGGTATTATGAGCAATTTCTCTTACCCCAATTTGTGTCACATCTACTGGAGCATCATGAGCATGTATTATGACGTCACAGTATATGATGACATCATAATTAGTATGCAGTATGACGTCACAATGTATTATGACGTCATAATATATCCGCATTATGACATCACAATATATTATAAGAGCGCAACATGCAGGTATTATGAGCAATTTCTCTTACCCCAATTTGTGTCACATCTACTGGAGCATCATGAGCATGTATTATGACGTCACAGTATATGATGACATCATAATTAGTATGCACTATGATGTCACAATGTATTATGACATCATAATGTATCCGCATTATGACATCACAATATATTATGATAGCGCAAGATGCAGGTATTATGAGCAATTTCTCTTACCCCAATTTGTGTCACATCTACTGGAGCATCATGAGCATGTATTATGACGTCACAGTATTTGATGACATCATAATTAGTATGAACTATGACGTCACAATGTATTATGACGTGATAATGTATCCGCATTATGACATCACAGTATATTATGAGAGCGTAACATGCAGGTATTATGAGCAATTTCTCTTACCCCAATTTGAGTCACATCTACTGGAGCATCATGAGCATGTATTATGACGTCACAGTATATGATAACATCATATTAATATGCACTATGACGTCACAATGTATTATGACGTCATAATGTATCCGCATTATGACATCACAATATATTATGAGAGCGCAACTTGCAGGTATTATGAGCAATTTCTCTTACCCCAATTTGTGTCACATCTACTGGAGCATCATGAGCATGTATTGTGACGTCACAGTATATGATGACATCATAATTAGTATGCACTATGACGTCACAATGTATTATGACGTCATAATATATCCGCATTATGACATCACAATATATTATGAGAGCGCAATTTGCAGGTTTTATGACCAATTTCGCTTACCCCAATTTGTGTCACATCTACTGGAGCATCATGAGCATGTATTATGACGTCACAGTATATGATGACATCATAATTAGTATGCACTATGACGTCACAATGTATTATGACGTCATAATGTATCTGCATTATGACATCACAATATATTATGAGAGCGCAATTTGCAGGTTTTATGACCATTTTCGATTACCCCAATTTGTGTCACATCTACTGGAGCATCATGAGCATGTATTATGATGTCACAGTATATGATGACATCATAATTAGTATGCAGTATGACGTCACAATGTATTATGAGGTCATAATGTATCCACATTATGACATCACAATATATTATGAGAGCGCAACATGCAGGTATTATGAGCAATTTCTCTTACCCCAATTTGTGTCACATCTACTGGAGCATCATGAGCATGTATTATGACGTCACAGTATATGATGACATCATAATTAGTATGCAGTATGACGTCACAATGTATTATGACGTCATAGTGTATCCGCATTATGACATCACAATATATTATGAGACCGCAACATGCAGGTATTATGAGCAATTTCTCTTATCACAATTTGTGTCACATCTACTGGAGCATCATGAGCATGTATTGTGACCTCACAGTATATGATGACATCATAATTAGCATGCATTATGACGTCACAATGTATTATGACGTCATAATGTATCTGCATTATGACATCACAATATATTATGAGAGCGCAATTTGCAGGTTTTATGACCAATTTCGCTTACCCCAATTTGTGTCACATCTACTGGAGCATCATGAGCATGTATTATGACGTCACAGTATATGATGACATCATAATTAGTATGCACTATGACGTCACAATGTATTATGACGTCATAATGTATCTGCATTATGACATCACAATATATTATGAGAGCGCAATTTGCAGGTTTTATGACCAATTTCGCTTACCCCAATTTGTGTCACATCTACTGTAGCATCATGAGCATGTATTATGACGTCACAGTATATGATGACATCATAATTAATATGCAGTATGACGTCACAGTGTATTATGACGTCATAATGTATCCGCAATAAGACATCACAATATATTATGAGAGCGCAACATGCAGGTATTATGAGCAATTTCTCTTACCCCAATATGTGTCACATCTACTGGAGCATCATGAGCATGTATTATGACGTCACAGTATATGATGACATCATAATTAGTATGCAGTATGACGTCACAATGTATTATGAGGTCATAATGTATCCACATTATGACATCACAGTATATTATGAGAGCGCAACATGCAGGTATTATGAGCAATTTCTCTTACCCCAATTTGTGTCACATCTACTGGAGCATCATGAGCATGTATTATGACGTCACAGTATTTGATGACATCATAACTAGTATGCACTATGACGTCACAATGTATTATGACGTCATAATGCAGCCGCATTATGACATCACAATATATTATGAGAGCGCAACTTGCAGGTATTATGAGCAATTTCTCTTACCCCAATTTGTGTCACATCTACTGGAGCATCATGAGCATGTATTGTGACGTCACAGTATATGATGACATCATAATTAGTATGCACTATGACGTCACAATGTATTATGACGTCATAATATATCCGCATTATGACATCACAATATATTATGAGAGCGCAATTTGCAGGTTTTATGACCAATTTCGCTTACCCCAATTTGTGTCACATCTACTGGAGCATCATGAGCATGTATTATGACGTCACAGTATATGATGACATCATAATTAGTATGCACTATGACGTCACAATGTATTATGACGTCATAATGTATCTGCATTATGACATCACAATATATTATGAGAGCGCAATTTGCAGGTTTTATGACCATTTTCGATTACCCCAATTTGTGTCACATCTACTGGAGCATCATGAGCATGTATTATGACGTCACAGTATATGATGACATCATAATTAGTATGCAGTATGACGTCACAATGTATTATGAGGTCATAATGTATCCACATTATGACATCACAATATATTATGAGAGCGCAACATGCAGGTATTATGAGCAATTTCTCTTACCCCAATTTGTGTCACATCTACTGGAGCATCATGAGCATGTATTATGACGTCACAGTATATGATGACATCATAATTAGTATGCAGTATGACGTCACAATGTATTATGACGTCATAGTGTATCCGCATTATGACATCACAATATATTATGAGACCGCAACATGCAGGTATTATGAGCAATTTCTCTTATCCCAATTTGTGTCACATCTACTGGAGCGTCATGAGCATGTATTGTGACCTCACAGTATATGATGACATCATAATTAGCATGCACTATGACGTCACAATGTATTATGACGTCATAATGTATCTGCATTATGACATCACAATATATTATGAGAGCGCAATTTGCAGGTTTTATGATCAATTTCGCTTACCCCAATTTGTGTCACATCTACTGGAGCATCATGAGCATGTATTATGACGTCACAGTATATGATGACATCATAATTAGTATGCACTATGACGTCACAATGTATTATGACGTCATAATGTATCTGCATTATGACATCACAATATATTATGAGAGCGCAATTTGCAGGTTTTATGACCAATTTCGCTTACCCCAATTTGTGTCACATCTACTGTAGCATCATGAGCATGTATTATGACGTCACAGTATATGATGACATCATAATTAATATGCAGTATGACGTCACAGTGTATTATGACGTCATAATGTATAAGCAATAAGACATCACAATATATTATGAGAGCGCAACATGCAGGTATTATGAGCAATTTCTCTTACCCCAATATGTGTCACATCTACTGGAGCATCATGAGCATGTATTATGACGTCACAGTATATGATGACATCATAATTAGTATGCAGTATGACGTCACAATGTATTATGAGGTCATAATGTATCCACATTATGACATCACAATATATTATGAGAGCGCAACATGCAGGTATTATGAGCAATTTCTCTTACCCCAATTTGTGTCACATCTACTGGAGCATCATGAGCATGTATTATGACGTCACAGTATTTGATGACATCATAACTAGTATGCACTATGACGTCACAATGTATTATGACGTCATAATGTAGCCGCATTATGACATCACAATATATTATGAGACCGCAACATGCAGGTATTATGAGCAATTTCTCTTATCCCAATTTGTGTCACATCTACTGGAGCATCATGAACATGTATTGTGACGTCACAGTATATGATGACATCATAATTAGTATGCACTATGACGTCACAATGTATTATGACGTCATAATATATCCGCATTGTGACATCACAATATATTATGAGAGCGCAATTTGCAGGTTTTATGACCAATTTCGCTTACCCCAATTTGTGTCACATCTACTGGAGCATCATGAGCATGTATTATGACGTCACAGTATATGATGACATCATAATTAGTATGCACTATGGCGTCACAATGTATTATGACGTCATAATGTATCTGCATTATGACATCACAATATATTATGAGAGCGCAATTTGCAGGTTTTATGACCATTTTCGATTACCCCAATTTGTGTCACATCTACTGGAGCATCATGAGCATGTATTATGACGTCACAGTATATGATGACATCTTAATTAGTATGCAGTATGACGTCACAATGTATTATGAGGTCATAATGTATCCACATTATGACATCACAATATATTATGAGAGCGCAACATGCAGGTATTATGAGCAATTTCTCTTACCCCAATTTGTGTCACATCTACTGGAGCATCATGAGCATGTATTATGACATCACAGTATATGATGACATCATAATCAGTATGCAGTATGACGTCACAATGTATTATGACGTCATAATGTATCCGCATTATGACATCACAATATATTATGAGACCGCAACATGCAGGTATTATGAGCAATTTCTCTTACCCCAATTTGTGTCACATCTACTGGAGCATCATGAGCATGTATTATGACATCACAGTATATGATGACATCATAATGATTATGCACTATGACGTCACAATGTGCTATGACGTCATAATGTATCCGCATTATGACATCAAAATATATTATGAGAGCGCAATTTGCAGGTATTATGAGCAATTTGTCTTACCCCAAATTGTGTCACATCTACTGGAGCCTCTTGAGCATGTATTATGACGTCACAGTATATGATGACATCATAATTAGTATGCACTATGACGTCACAATGTATTATGACGTCATAATATATCCGCATTATGACATCACAATATATTATCAGAGCGCAACATGCAGGTATTATGAGCAATTTCGCTTACCCCAATTTGTGTCACATCTACTGGAGCATCATGAGCATGTATTATGACGTCACAGTATATGATGACATCCTAATTAGTATGCAGTATGACGTCACAATGTATTATGACGTCATAATGTATCCGCATTATGACATCACAATATATTATGAGAGCGCAACATGCAGGTATTATGAGCAATTTCTCTTACCCCAATTTGTGTCACATCTACTGGAGCATCATGAGCATGTATTATGACGTCACAGTATATGATGACATCATAATTAGTATGCACTATGACGTCACAATATATTATGACGTCATAATGTATCAGCATTATGACATCACAATATATTATGAGAGCGCAATTTGCAGGTTTTATGACCACTTTCGCTTACCCCAATTTGTGTCACATCTACTGGAGCATCATGAGCATGTATTATGATGTCACAGTATATGATGACATCATAATCAGTATGCACTATGACGTCACAATGTATTATGACGTCATAATGTATCCGCATTATGACATCACAATATATTATGAGAGCGCAATATGCAGGTTTTATAAACAATTTCGCTTACCCCAATTTGTTTCACATCTACTGGAGCATCATGAGCATGTATTATGACATCACACTATATGATGACATCATAATTAGTATGCACTATGACGTCACAATGTATTATGACGTCATAATATATCCACATTATGACATCACAATATATTATGAGAGCGCATTTTGCAGGTTTTATGACCATTTTCGATTACCCCAATTTGTGTCACATCTACTGGAGCATCATGAGCATGTATTATGACGTCACAGTATATGATGACATCATAATTAGTATGCAGTATGACGTCACAATGTATTATGAGGTCATAATGTATCCACATTATGACATCACAATATATTATGAGAGCGCAACATGCAGGTATTATGAGCAATTTCTCTTACCCCAATTTGTGTCACATCTACTGGAGCATCATGAGCATGTATTATGACGTCACAGTATATGATGACATCATAATTAGCATGCACTATGACGTCACAATGTATTATGACGTCATAATATATCCGCATTATGACATCACAATATATTATAAGAGCGCAACATGCAGGTATTATGAGCAATTTCTCTTACCCCAATTTGTGTCACATCTACTGGAGCATCATGAGCATGTATTATGACGTCACAGTATATGATGACATCATAATTAGTATGCACTATGATGTCACAATGTATTATGACATCATAATGTATCCGCATTATGACATCACAATATATTATGATAGCGCAACATGCAGGTATTATGAGCAATTTCTCTTACCCCAATTTGTGTCACATCTACTGGAGCATCATGAGCATGTATTATGACGTCACAGTATTTGATGACATCATAATTAGTATGCACTATGACGTCACAATGTATTATGACGTCATAATGTATCCGCATTATGACATCACAGTATATTATGAGAGCGTAACATGCAGGTATTATGAGCAATTTCTCTTACCCCAATTTGAGTCACATCTACTGGAGCATCATGAGCATGTATTATGACGTCACAGTATATGATAACATCATATTAATATGCACTATGACGTCACAATGTATTATGACGTCATAATGTATCCGCATTATGACATCACAATATATGATGAGAGCGCAACTTGCAGGTATTATGAGCAATTTCTCTTACCCCAATTTGTGTCACATCTACTGGAGCATCATGAGCATGTATTGTGACGTCACAGTATATGATGACATCATAATTAGTATGCACTATGACGTCACAATGTATTATGACGTCATAATATATCCGCATTATGACATCACAATATATTATCAGAGCGCAACATGCAGGTATTATGAGCAATTTCGCTTACCCCAATTTGTGTCACATCTACTGGAGCATCATGAGCATGTATTATGACGTCACAGTATATGATGACATCCTAATTAGTATGCACTATGACGTCACAATGTATTATGACGTCATAATGTATCCGCATTATGACATCACAATATATTATGAGAGCGCAATATGCAGGTTTTATAAACAATTTCGCTTACCCCAATTTGTTTCACATCTACTGGAGCATCATGAGCATGTATTATGACATCACACTATATGATGACATCATAATTAGTATGCACTATGACGTCACAATGTATTATGACGTCATAATATATCCACATTATGACATCACAATATATTATGAGAGCGCATTTTGCAGGTTTTATGAGCATTTTCGATTACCCCAATTTGTGTCACATCTACTGGAGCATCATGAGCATGTATTATGACGTCACAGTATATGATGACATCCTAATTAGTATGCAGTATGACGTCACAATGTATTATGACGTCATAATGTATCCGCATTATGACATCACAATATATTATGAGAGCGCAACATGCAGGTATTATGAGCAATTTCTCTTACCCCAATTTGTTTCACATCTACTGGAGCATCATGAGCATGTATTATGACGTCACAGTATATGATGACATCATAATTAGTATGCACTATGACGTCACAATATATTATGACGTCATAATGTATCAGCATTATGACATCACAATATATTATGAGAGCGCAATTTGCAGGTTTTATGACCACTTTCGCTTACCCCAATTTGTGTCACATCTACTGGAGCATCATGAGCATGTATTATGACGTCACAGTATATGATGACATCATAATCAGTATGCACTATGACGTCACAATGTATTATGATGTCATAATGTATCCGCATTATGACATCACAATATATTATGAGAGCGCAATATGCAGGTTTTATAAACAATTTCGCTTACCCCAATTTGTTTCACATCTACTGGAGCATCATGAGCATGTATTATGACATCACACTATATGATGACATCATAATTAGTATGCACTATGACGTCACAATGTATT
Source organism: Aotus nancymaae (assembly GCF_030222135.1). NCBI lineage: Eukaryota > Metazoa > Chordata > Mammalia > Primates > Aotidae > Aotus > Aotus nancymaae. The sequence goes on along the minus strand of NW_026988481.1, from coordinate 7,118,022 downwards.
ATGACGTCATAATATATCCACATTATGACATCACAATATATTATGAGAGCGCATTTTGCAGGTTTTATGACCATTTTCGATTACCCCAATTTGTGTCACATCTACTGGAGCATCATGAGCATGTATTATGACGTCACAGTATATGATGACATCATAATTAGTATGCAGTATGACGTCACAATGTATTATGAGGTCATAATGTATCCACATTATGACATCACAATATATTATGAGAGCGCAACATGCAGGTATTATGAGCAATTTCTCTTACCCCAATTTGTGTCACATCTACTGGAGCATCATGAGCATGTATTATGACGTCACAATATATGATGACATCATAATTAGTATGCAGTATGACGTCACAATGTATTATGACGTCATAATATATCCGCATTATGACATCACAATATATTATAAGAGCGCAACATGCAGGTATTATGAGCAATTTCTCTTACCCCAATTTGTGTCACATCTACTGGAGCATCATGAGCATGTATTATGACGTCACAGTATATGATGACATCATAATTAGTATGCACTATGATGTCACAATGTATTATGACATCATAATGTATCCGCATTATGACATCACAATATATTATGATAGCGCAAGATGCAGGTATTATGAGCAATTTCTCTTACCCCAATTTGTGTCACATCTACTGGAGCATCATGAGCATGTATTATGACGTCACAGTATTTGATGACATCATAATTAGTATGCACTATGACGTCACAATGTATTATGACGTGATAATGTATCCGCATTATGACATCACAGTATATTATGAGAGCGTAACATGCAGGTATTATGAGCAATTTCTCTTACCCCAATTTGAGTCACATCTACTGGAGCATCATGAGCATGTATTATGACGTCACAGTATATGATAACATCATATTAATATGCACTATGACGTCACAATGTATTATGACGTCATAATGTATCCGCATTATGACATCACAATATATTATGAGAGCGCAACTTGCAGGTATTATGAGCAATTTCTCTTACCCCAATTTGTGTCACATCTACTGGAGCATCATGAGCATGTATTGTGACGTCACAGTATATGATGACATCATAATTAGTATGCACTATGACGTCACAATGTATTATGACGTCATAATATATCCGCATTATGACATCACAATATATTATGAGAGCGCAATTTGCAGGTTTTATGACCAATTTCGCTTACCCCAATTTGTGTCACATCTACTGGAGCATCATGAGCATGTATTATGACGTCACAGTATATGATGACATCATAATTAGTATGCACTATGACGTCACAATGTATTATGACGTCATAATGTATCTGCATTATGACATCACAATATATTATGAGAGCGCAATTTGCAGGTTTTATGACCATTTTCGATTACCCCAATTTGTGTCACATCTACTGGAGCATCATGAGCATGTATTATGACGTCACAGTATATGATGACATCATAATTAGTATGCAGTATGACGTCACAATGTATTATGAGGTCATAATGTATCCACATTATGACATCACAATATATTATGAGAGCGCAACATGCAGGTATTATGAGCAATTTCTCTTACCCCAATTTGTGTCACATCTACTGGAGCATCATGAGCATGTATTATGACGTCACAGTATATGATGACATCATAATTAGTATGCAGTATGACGTCACAATGTATTATGACGTCATAGTGTATCCGCATTATGACATCACAATATATTATGAGACCGCAACATGCAGGTATTATGAGCAATTTCTCTTATCCCAATTTGTGTCACATCTACTGGAGCATCATGAGCATGTATTGTGACGTGACAGTATATGATGACATCATAATTAGTATGCACTATGACGTCACAATGTAGTATGACGTCATAATGTATCTGCATTATGACATCACAATATATTATGAGACCGCAACATGCAGGTATTATGAGCAATTTCTCTTATCCCAATTTGTGTCACATCTACTGGAGCATCATGAGCATGTATTGTGACCTCACAGTATATGATGACATCATAATTAGCATGCACTATGACGTCACAATGTATTATGACGTCATAATGTATCTGCATTATGACATCACAATATATTATGAGAGCGCAATTTGCAGGTTTTATGACCAATTTCGCTTACCCCAATTTGTGTCACATCTACTGGAGCATCATGAGCATGTATTATGACGTCACAGTATATGATGACATCATAATTAGTATGCACTATGACGTCACAATGTATTATGACGTCATAATGTATCTGCATTATGACATCACAATATATTATGAGAGCGCAATTTGCAGGTTTTATGACCAATTTCGCTTACCCCAATTTGTGTCACATCTACTGTAGCATCATGAGCATGTATTATGACGTCACAGTATATGATGACATCATAATTAATATGCAGTATGACGTCACAGTGTATTATGACGTCATAATGTATCCGCAATAAGACATCACAATATATTATGAGAGCGCAACATGCAGGTATTATGAGCAATTTCTCTTACCCCAATATGTGTCACATCTACTGGAGCATCATGAGCATGTATTATGACGTCACAGTATATGATGACATCATAATTAGTATGCAGTATGACGTCACAATGTATTATGAGGTCATAATGTATCCACATTATGACATCACAATATATTATGAGAGCGCAACATGCAGGTATTATGAGCAATTTCTCTTACCCCAATTTGTGTCACATCTACTGGAGCATCATGAGCATGTATTATGACGTCACAGTATTTGATGACATCATAACTAGTATGCACTATGACGTCACAATGTATTATGACGTCATAATGTAGCCGCATTATGACATCACAATATATTATGAGACCGCAACATGCAGGTATTATGAGCAATTTCTCTTATCCCAATTTGTGTCACATCTACTGGAGCATCATGAACATGTATTGTGACGTCACAGTATATGATGACATCATAATTAGTATGCACTATGACGTCACAATGTATTATGACGTCATAATATATCCGCATTGTGACATCACAATATATTATGAGAGCGCAATTTGCAGGTTTTATGACCAATTTCGCTTACCCCAATTTGTGTCACATCTACTGGAGCATCATGAGCATGTATTATGACGTCACAGTATATGATGACATCATAATTAGTATGCACTATGGCGTCACAATGTATTATGACGTCATAATGTATCTGCATTATGACATCACAATATATTATGAGAGCGCAATTTGCAGGTTTTATGACCATTTTCGATTACCCCAATTTGTGTCACATCTACTGGAGCATCATGAGCATGTATTATGACGTCACAGTATATGATGACATCTTAATTAGTATGCAGTATGACGTCACAATGTATTATGAGGTCATAATGTATCCACATTATGACATCACAATATATTATGAGAGCGCAACATGCAGGTATTATGAGCAATTTCTCTTACCCCAATTTGTGTCACATCTACTGGAGCATCATGAGCATGTATTATGACATCACAGTATATGATGACATCATAATTAGTATGCAGTATGACGTCACAATGTATTATGACGTCATAATGTATCCGCATTATGACATCACAATATATTATGAGACCGCAACATGCAGGTATTATGAGCAATTTCTCTTATCCCAATTTGTGTCACATCTACTGGAGCATCATGAGCATGTATTGTGACGTCAAAGTATATGATGACATCATAATTAGTATGCACTATGACGTCACAATGTATTATGACGTCATAATGTATCTGCATTATGACATCACAATATATTATGAGAGCGCAATTTGCAGGTTTTATGACCATTTTTGATTACCCCAATTTGTGTCACATCTACTGGAGCATCATGAGCATGTATTATGACGTCACAGTATATGATGACATCATAATTAGTATGCAGTATGACGTCACAATGTATTATGAGGTCATAATGTATCCACATTATGACATCACAATATATTATGAGAGCGCAACATGCAGGTATTATGAGCAATTTCTCTTACCCCAATTTGAGTCACATCTACTGGAGCATCATGAGCATGTATTATGACGTCACAGTATTTGATGACATCATAATTAGTATGCACTATGACGTCACAATGTATTATGACGTCATAATGTATCCGCATTATGACATCACAATATATTATGAGACCGCAACATGCAGGTATTATGAGCAATTTCTCTTATCCCAATTTGTGTCACATCTACTGGAGCATCATGAGCATGTATTGTGACGTCACAGTATATGATGACATCATAATTAGTATGCACTATGACGTCACAATGTATTATGACGTCATAATGTATCTGCATTATGACATCACAATATATTATGAGAGCGCAGTTTGCAGGTTTTATGACCATTTTCGATTACCCCAATTTGTGTCACATCTACTGGAGCATCATGAGCATGTATTATGACGTCACAGTATATGATGACATCATAATTAGTATGCAGTATGACGTCACAATGTATTATGAGGTCATAATGTATCCACATTATGACATCACAATATATTATGAGAGCGCAACATGCAGGTATTATGAGCAATTTCTCTTACCCCAATTTCAGTCACATCTACTGGAGCATCATGAGCATGTATTATGACGTCACAGTATTTGATGACATCATAATTAGTATGCACTATGACGTCACAATGTATTATGACGTCATAATGTATCCGCATTATGACATCACAATATATTATGAGACCGCAACATGCAGGTATTATGAGCACTTTCTCTTATCCCAATTTGTGTCACATCTACTGGAGCATCATGAGCATGTATTATGACGTCACAGTATATGATGACATCATAATTAGTATGCACTATGACGTCACAATGTATTATGACGTCATAATGTATCTGCATTATGACATCACAATATATTACGAGAGCGCAATTTGCAGGTTTTATGACCATTTTCGATTACCCCAATTTGTGTCACATCTACTGGAGCATCATGAGCATGTATTATGACGTCACAGTATATGATGACATCATAATTAGTATGCAGTATGACGTCACAATGTATTATGAGGTCATAATGTATCCACATTATGACATCACAATATATTATCAGAGCGCAACATGCAGGTATTATGAGCAATTTCTCTTACCCCAATTTGTGTCACATATACTGGAGCATCATGAGCATGTATTATGACGTCACAGTATATGATGACATCATAATTAGTATGCAGTATGACGTCACAATGTATTATGACGTCATAATGTATCCACATTATGACATCACAATATATTATGAGACCGCAACATGCAGGTATTATGAGCAATTTCTCTTATCCCAATTTGTGTCACATTTACTGGAGCATCATGAGCATGTATTGTGACGTCACAGTATATGATGACATCATAATTAGTATGCACTATGACGTCACAATGTATTATGACGTCATAATGTATCTGCATTATGACATCACAATATATTATGAGAGCGCAATTTGCAGGTTTTATGACCTTTTTCGATTACCCCAATTTGTGTCACATCTACTGGAGCATCATGAGCATGTATTATGACGTCACAGTATATGATGACATCATAATTAGTATGCAGTATGACGTCACAATGTATTATGAGGTCATAATGTATCCACATTATGACATCACAATATATTATGAGAGCGCAACATGCAGGTATTATGAGCAATTTCTCTTACCCCAATTTGAGTCACATCTACTGGAGCATCATGAGCATGTATTATGACGTCACAGTATTTGATGACATCATAATTAGTATGCACTATGACGTCACAATGTATTATGACGTCATAATGTATCCGCATTATGACATCACAATATATTATGAGACCGAAACATGCAGGTATTATGAGCAATTTCTCTTATCCCAATTTGTGTCACATCTACTGGAGCATCATGAGCATGTATTGTGACGTCACAGTATATGATGACATCATAATTAGTATGCACTATGACGTCACAATGTATTATGACGTCATAATGTATCTGCATTATGACATCACAATATATTATGAGAGCGCAATTTGCAGGTTTTAAGACCATTTTCGATTACCCCAATTTGTGTCACATCTACTGGAGCATCATGAGCATGTATTATGACGTCACAGTATATGATGACATCATAATTAGTATGCAGTATGACGTCACAATGTATTATGAGGTCATAATGTATCCACATTATGACATCACAATATATTATGAGAGCGCAACATGCAGGTATTATGAGGAATTTCTCTTACCCCAATTTGAGTCACATCTACTGGAGCATCATGAGCATGTATTATGACGTCACAGTATTTAATGACATCATAATTAGTATGCACTATGACGTCACAATGTATTATGACGTCATAATGTATCCGCATGATGACATCACAATATATTATGAGACCGCAACATGCAGGTATTATGAGCAATTTCTCTTATCCCAATTTGTGTCACATCGACTGGAGCATCATGAGCATGTATTGTGACGTCACAGTATATGATGACATCATAATTAGTATGCACTATGACGTCACAATGTATTATGACGTCATAATGTATCTGCATTATGGCATCACAATATATTATGAGATCGCAATTTGCAGGTTTTATGACCATTTTCGATTACCACAATTTGTGTCACATCTACTGGAGCATCATGAGCATGTGTTATGACGTCACAGTATATGATGACATCATAATTAGTATGCAGTATGACGTCACAATGTATTATGAGGTCATAATGTATCCACATTATGCCATCACAATATATTATGAGAGCGCAACATGCAGGTATTATGAGCAATTTCTCTTAACCCAATTTGAGTCACATCTACTGGAGCATCATGAGCATGTATTATGACGTCACAGTATATGATGACATCATAATTAGTATGCAGTATGACGTCACAATGTATTATGACGTCATAATGTATCCGCATTATGACATCACAATATATTATGAGAGCGCAATTTGCAGGTTTTATGACCAATTTCGCTTACCCCAATTTGTGTCACATCTACTGGGGCATCATGAGCATGTATTACGACGTCACAGTATATGATGACATCATAATTAGTATGCACTATGACGTCACAATGTATTATGACGTCATAATGTATCTGCATTATGACATCACAATATATTATGAGAGCGCAATTTGCAGGTTTTATGACCATTTTCGATTACCCCAATTTGTGTCACATCTACCGGAGCATCATGAGCATGTATTATGACGTCACAGTATATGATGACATCATAATTAGTATGCAGGATGACGTCACAATGTATTATGAGGTCATAATGTATCCACATTATGACATCACAATACATTATGAGAGCGCAACATGCAGGTATTATGAGCAATTTCTCTTACCCCAATTTCAGTCACATCTACTGGAGCATCATGAGCATGTATTATGACGTCACAGTATTTGATGACATCATAGTTAGTATGCACTATGACGTCACAATGTATTATGACGTCATAATGTATCCGCATTATGACATCACAATATATTATGAGACCGCAACATGCAGGTATTATGAGCAATTTCTCTTATCCCAATTTGTGTCACATCTACTGGAGCATCATGAGCATGTATTGTGACGTCACAGTATATGATGACATCATAATTAGTATGCACTATGACGTCACAATGTATTATGACGTCATAATGTATCTGCATTATGACATCACAATATGATAGGAGAGCGCAATTTGCAGGTTTTATGACCATTTTCGATTACCCGAATTTGTGTCACATCTACTGGAGTATCATGAGCATGCATTATGACGTCACAGTATATGATGACATCATAATTAGTATGCAGTATGACGTCACAATGTATTATGAGGTCATAATGTATCCACATTATGACATCACAATATTTTATGAGAGCGCAACATCCAGGTATTATGAGCAATTTCTCTTACCCCAATTTGTGTCACATCTACTGGAGCATCATGAGCATGTATTATGACGTCACAGTATATGATGACATCATAATTAGTATGCAGTATGACGTCACAATGTATTATGACGTCATAATGTATCCGCATTATGACATCACAATATATTATAAGAGCGCAACATGCAGGTATTATGAGCAATTTCTCTTACCCCAATTTGTGTCACATCTATTGGAGCATCATGAGCATGTATTATGACGTCACAGTATATGATGACATCATAATTAGTATGCAGTATGACGTCACAATGTATTATGAGGTCATAATGTATCCACATTATGACATCACAATATATTATGAGAGCGCAACATGCAGGTATTATGAGCAATTTCTCTTACCCCAATTTGAGTCACATCTACTGGAGCATCATGAGCATGTATTATGACGTCACAGTATTTGATGACATCATAATTAGTATGCACTATGACGTCACAATGTATTATGACGTCATAATGTATCCGCATTATGACATCACAGTATATTATGAGAGCGCAACATGCAGGTATTATGAGCAATTTCTCTTACCCCAATTTGTGTCACATCTACTGGAGCATCATGAGCATGTATTGTGACGTCACAGTATATGATGACATCATAATTAGTATGCACTGTGACGTCACAATGTATTATGACGTCATAATGTATCCGCATTATGACATCACAATATATTATGAGAGCGCAATTTGCAGGTTTTATGACCAATTTCGCTTACCCCAATTTGTGTCACATCTACGGGAGCATCATGAGCATGTATTATGACGTCACAGTATATGATGACATCATAATTAGTATGCACTATGACGTCACAATGTATTATGACGTCATAATGTATCTGCATTATGACATCACAATATATTATGAGAGCGCAATTTGCAGGTTTTATGACCATTTTCGATTACCCCAATTTGTGTCACATCTACTGGAGCATCATGAGCATGTATTATGACGTCACAGTATATGATGACATCATAATTAGTATGCAGTATGACGTCACAATGTATTATGAGGTCATAATGTATCCACATTATGACATCACAATATATTATGAGAGCGCAACATGCAGGTATTATGAGCAATTTCTCTTACCCCAATTTGAGTCACATCTACTGGAGCATCATGAGCATGTATTATGACGTCACAGTATTTGATGACATCATAATTAGTATGCACTATGACGTCACAATGTATTATGACGTCATAATGTATCCGCAATAAGACATCACAATATATTATGAGAGCGCAACATGCAGGTATTATGAGCAATTTCTCTTATCCCAATTTGTGTCACATCTACTGGAGCATCATGAGCATGTATTGTGACGTCACAGTATATGATGACATCATAATTAGTATGCAGTATGACGTCACAATGTATTATGACGTCATAATGTATCTGCATTATGACATCACAATATATTATGAGAGCGCAATTTGCAGGTTTTATGACCATTTTCGATTACCCCAATTTGTGTCACATCTACTGGAGCATCATGAGCATGTATTATGACGTCACAGTATATGATGACATCATAATTAGTATGCAGTATGACGTCACAATGTATTATGAGGTCATAATGTATCCACATTATGACATCACAATATATTATGAGAGCGCAACATGCAGGTATTATGAGCAATTTCTCTTACCCCAATGTGAGTCACATCTACTGGAGCATCATGAGCATGTATTATGACGTCACAGTATTTGATGACATCATAATTAGTATGCACTATGACGTCACAATGTATTATGACGTCATAATGTATCCACATTATGACATCACAATATATTATAAGAGCGCAACATGCAGGTATTATGAGCAATTTCTCTTACCCCAATTTGAGTCACATCTACTGGAGCATCATGAGCATGTATTATGACGTCACAGTATTTGATGACATCATAATTAGTATGCACTATGACGTCACAATGTATTATGACGTCATAATGTATCCGCATTATGACATCACAATATATTATGAGACCGCAACATGCAGGTACTATGAGCAATTTCTCTTATCCCAATTTGTGTCACATCTACTGGAGCATCATGAGCATGTATTGTGACGTCACAGTATATGATGACATCATAATTAGTATGCACTATGACGTCACAATGTATTATGACGTCATAATATATCCGCATTATGACATCACAATATATTATGAGAGCGCAATTTGCAGGTTTTATGACCAATTTCGCTTACCCCAATTTGTGTCACATCTACTGGAGCATCATGAGCATGTATTATGACGTCACAGTATATGATGACATCATAATTAGTATGCACTATGACGTCACAATGTATTATGACGTCATAATGTATCTGCATTATGACATCACAATATATTATGAGAGCGCAATTTGCAGGTTTTATGACCATTTTCGATTACCCCAATTTGTGTCACATCTAGTGGAGCATCATGAGCATGTATTATGATTTCATAGTATATGATGACATCATAATTAGTATGCAGTATGACGTCACAATGTATTATGAGGTCATAATGTATCCACATTATGACATCACAATATATTATGAGAGCGCAACATGCAGGTATTATGAGCAATTTCTCTTACCCCAATTTGTGTCACATCTACTGGAGCATCATGAGCATGTATTATGACGTCACAGTATATGATGACATCATAATTAGTATGCAGTATGACGTCACAATGTATTATGACGTCATAATGTATCCGCATTATGACATCACAATATATTATAAGAGCGCAACATGCAGGTATTATGAGCAATTTCTCTTACCCCAATTTGTGTCACATCTACTGGAGCATCATGAGCATGTATTATGACGTCACAGTATATGATGACATCATAATTAGTATGCACTATGACATCACAATGTATTATGACATCATAATGTATCCGCATTATGACATCACAATATATTATGAGAGCGCAACATGCAGGTATTATGAGCAATTTCTCTTACCCCAATTTGTGTCACATCTACTGGAGCATCATGAGCATGTATTATGACGTCACAGTATTTGATGACATCATAATTAGTATGCACTATGACGTCACAATGTATTATGACGTCATAATGTATCCGCATTATGACATCACAATATATTATGAGAGCGTAACATGCAGGTATTATGAGCAATTTCTCTTACCCCAATTTGTGTCACATCTACTGGAGCATCATGAGCATGTATTATGACGTCACAGTATATGATGACAACATAATTAGTATGCAGTATGACGTCACAATGTATTATGACGTCATAATGTATCCGCATTATTACATCACAATATATTATAAGAGCGCAACATGCAGGTATTATGAGCAATTTCTCTTACCCCAATTTGTGTCACATCTACTGGGGCATCATGAGCATGTATTATGACGTCACAGTATATGATGACATCATAATTAGTATGCACTATGACATCACAATGTATTATGACATCATAATGTATCCGCATTATGACATCACAATATATTATGAGAGCGCAACATGCAGGTATTATGAGCAATTTCTCTTACCCCTATTTGTGTCACATCTACTGGAGCATCATGAGCATGTATTATGACGTCACAGTATTTGATGACATCATAATTAGTATGCACTATGACGTCACAATGTATTATGACGTCATAATGTATCCGCATTATGACATCACAATATATTATGAGAGCGTAACATGCAGGTATTATGAGCAATTTCTCTTATCCCAATTTGTGTCACATCTACTGGAGCATCATGAGTATGTATTATGACGTCACAGTATATGATGACATCATAATTAGTATGCACTATGACGTCACAATGTATTATGACGTCATAATGTATCCGCATTATGACATCACAATATATTATGAGAGCGCAACATGCAGGTATTATGAGCAATTTCTCTTACCCCAATTTGTGTCACATCTACTGGAGCATCATGAGCATGTATTATGACGTCACAGTATTTGATGACATCATAATTAGTATGCACTATGACGTCACAATGTATTATGACGTCATAATGTATCCACATTATGACATCACAATATATTATGAGACCGCAACATGCAGGTATTATGAGCAATTTCTCTTATCCCAATTTGTGTCACATCTACTGGAGCATCATGAGCATGTATTGTGACGTCACAGTATATGATGACATCATAATTAGTATGCACTATGACGTCACAATGTATTATGACGTCATATTATATCCGCATTATGACATCACAATATATTATGAGAGCGCAATTTGCAGGTTTTATGACCAATTTCGCTTACCCCAATTTGTGTCACATCTACTGGAGCATCATGAGCATGTATTATGACGTCACAGTATATGATGACATCATAATTAGTATGCACTATGACGTCACAATGTATTATGACGTCATAATGTATCTGCATTATGACATCGCAATATATTATGAGAGCGCAATTTGCAGGTTTTATGACCATTTTCGATTACCACAATTTGTGTCACATCTACTGGAGCATCATGAGCATGTATTATGACATCACAGTATATGATGACATCATAATTAGTATGCAGTATGACGTCACAATGTATTATGAGGTCATAATGTATCCACATTATGACATCACAATATATTATGAGAGCGCAACATGCAGGTATTATGAGCAATTTCTCTTACCCCAATTTGTGTCACATCTACTGGAGCATCATGAGCATGTATTATGACGTCACAGTATATGAAGACATCATAATTAGTATGCACTATGACGTCACAATGTATTATGCCATCATAATGTATCCGCATTATGACATCACAATATATTATGAGAGGGCAACATGCAGGTATTATGAGCAATTTCTCTTACCCCAATTTGAGTCACATCTACTGGAGCATCATGAGCATGTATTATGACGTCACAGTATTTGATGACATCATAATTAGTATGCACTATGACGTCACAATGTATTATGACGTCATAATGTATCCGCATTATGACATCACAATATATTATGAGACCGCAACATGCAGGTATTATGAGCAATTTCTCTTATCCCAATTTGTGTCACATCTACTGGAGCATCATGAGCATGTATTGTGACGTCACAGTATATGATGACATCATAATTAGTATGCACTATGACGTCACAATGTATTATGACGTCATAATATATCCACATTTTGACATCACAATATATTATGAGAGCGCAATTTGCATGTTTTATGACCAATTTCGCTTACCCCAATTTGTGTCACATCTACTGGAGCATCATGAGCATGTATTATGACATCACAGTATATGATGACATCATAATTAGTATGCACTATGACGTCACAATGTATTATGACGTCATAATGTATCTGCATTATGACATCACAATATATTATGAGAGCGCAATTTGCAGGTTTTATGACCATTTTCGATTACCCCAATTTGTGTCACATCTACTGGAGCATCATGAGCATGTATTGTGACGTCACAGTATATGATGACATCATAATTAGTATGCAGTATGACGTCACAATGTATTATGAGGTCATAATGTATCCACATTATGACATCACAATATATTATGAGAGCGCAACATGCAGGTATTATGAGCAATTTCTCTTACCCAATTTGTGTCACATCTACTGGAGCATCATGAGCATGTATTATGACGTCACAGTATATGATGACATCATAATTAGTATGCAGTATGACGTCACAATGTATTATGACGTCATAATGTATCCGCATTATGACATCACAATATATTATAAGAGCGCAACATGCAGGTATTATGAACAATTTCTCTTACCCCAATTTGTGTCACATCTACTGGAGCATCATGAGCATGTATTATGACGTCACAGTATATGATGACATCATAATTAGTATGCACTATGACGTCACAATGTATTATGACATCATAATGTATCCGCATTATGACATCACAATATATTATGATAGCGCAACATGCAGGTATTATGAGCAATTTCTCTTACCCCAATTTGTGTCACATCTACTGGAGCATCATGAGCATGTATTATGACGTCACAGTATATGATGACATCATAACTAGTATGCACTATGATGTCACAATGTATTATGACGTCATAATGTATCCGCATTATGACATCACAATATATCATGAGAGCGCAATATGCAGGTTTTATGACCAATTTCGCTTACCCCAATTTGTGTCACATCTACTGGAGCAACATGAGCATGTATTATGACGTCACAGTATACGATGACATCATATTAATATGCACTATGACGTCACAATGTATTATGACGTCATAATGTATCCGCATTATGACATCACAATATATTATGAGAGCGCAACATGCAGGTATTATGAGCAATTTCTCTTACCCCAATTTGTGTCACATCTACTGGAGCATCATGAGAATGTATTATGACGTCACAGTATTTGATGACATCATAATTAGTATGCACTATGAAGTCACAATGTATTATGACGTCATAATGTATCCGCATTATGACATCACAATATATTATGAGACCGCAACATGCAGGTATTATGAGCAATTTCTCTTATCCCAATTTGTGTCACATCTACTGGAGCATCATGAACATGTATTGTGACGTCACAGTATATGATGACATCATAATTAGTATGCACTATGACGTCACAATGTATTATGACGTCATAATATATCCGCATTATGACATCACAATATATTATGAGAGCGCAATTTGCAGGTTTTATGACCAATTTCGCTTACCCCAATTTGTGTCACATCTACTGGAGCATCATGAGCATGTATTGTGACGTCACAGTATATGATGACATCATAATTAGTATGCACTATGACGTCACAATGTATTATGACGTCATAATGTATCTGCATTATGACATCACAATATATTATCAGAGCGCAATTTGCAGGTTTTATGACCATTTTCGATTACCCCAATTTGTGTCACATCTACTGGAGCATCATGAGCATGTATTATGACGTCACAGTATATGATGACATCATAATTAGTATGCAGTATGACGTCACAATGTATTATGAGGTCATAATGTATCCACATTATGACATCACAATATATTATGAGAGCGCAACATGCAGGTATTATGAGCAATTTCTCTTACCCCAATTTCAGTCACATCTACTGGAGCATCATGAGCATGTATTATGACATCACAGTATTTGATGACATCATAATTAGTATGCACTATGATGTCACAATGTATTATGACGTCATAATGTATCCGCATTATGACATCACAATATATTATGAGACCGCAACATGCAGGTATTATGAGCAATTTCTCTTATCCCAATTTGTGTCACATCTACTGGAGCATCATGAGCATGTATTATGACGTCACAGTATATGATGACATCATAATTAGTATGAACTATGACGTCACAATGTATTATGACGTCATAATGTATCTGCATTATGACATCACAATATATTATGAGAGCGCAATTTGCAGGTTTTATGACCATTTTCGATTACCCCAATTTGTGTCACATCTACTGGAGCATCATGAGCATGTATTATGACATCACAGTATATGATGACATCATATTTAGTATGCAGTATGACGTCACAGTGTATTATGAGGTCATAATGTATCCGCATTATGACATCACAATATATTATGAGAGCGCAACATGCAGGTATTATGAGCAATTTCTCTTACCCCAATTTGTGTCACATCTACTGGAGCATCATGAGCATGTATTATGACGTCACAGTATATGATGACATCATAATTAGTATGCAGTATGACGTCACAATGTATTATGACGTCATAATGTATCCACATTATGACAGAACAATATATTATGAGACCGCAACATGCAGGTATTATGAGCAATTTCTCTTATCCCAATTTGGGTCACATCTACTGGAGCATCATGAGCATGTATTGTGACGTCACAGTATATGATGACATCATAAGTAGTATGCACTATGACGTCACAATGTATTATGATGTCATAATGTATCTGCATTATGACATCACAATATATTATGAGAGCGCAATTTGCAGGTTTTATGACCATTTTCGATTACCCCAATTTGTGTCACATCTACTGGAGCATCATGAGCATGTATTATGACGTCACAGTATATGATGACATCATAATTAGTATGCAGTATGACGTCACAATGTATTATGAGGTCATAATGTATCCACATTATGACATCACAATATATTATGAGAGCGCAACATGCAGGTATTATGAGCAATTTCTCTTACCCCAATTTGTGTCACATCTACTGGAGCATCATGAGCATGTATTATGACGTCACAGTATATGAAGACATCATAATTAGTATGCACTATGACGTCACAATGTATTATGCCATCATAATGTATCCGCATTATGACATCACAATATATTATGAGAGGGCAACATGCAGGTATTATGAGCAATTTCTCTTACCCCAATTTGAGTCACATCTACTGGAGCATCATGAGCATGTATTATGACGTCACAGTATTTGATGACATCATAATTAGTATGCACTATGACGTCACAATGTATTATGACGTCATAATGTATCCGCATTATGACATCACAATATATTATGAGACCGCAACATGCAGGTATTATGAGCAATTTCTCTTATCCCAATTTGTGTCACATCTACTGGAGCATCATGAGCATGTATTGTGACGTCACAGTATATGATGACATCATAATTAGTATGCACTATGACGTCACAATGTATTATGACGTCATAATATATCCACATTTTGACATCACAATATATTATGAGAGCGCAATTTGCATGTTTTATGACCAATTTCGCTTACCCCAATTTGTGTCACATCTACTGGAGCATCATGAGCATGTATTATGACATCACAGTATATGATGACATCATAATTAGTATGCACTATGACGTCACAATGTATTATGACGTCATAATGTATCTGCATTATGACATCACAATATATTATGAGAGCGCAATTTGCAGGTTTTATGACCATTTTCGATTACCCCAATTTGTGTCACATCTACTGGAGCATCATGAGCATGTATTGTGACGTCACAGTATATGATGACATCATAATTAGTATGCAGTATGACGTCACAATGTATTATGAGGTCATAATGTATCCACATTATGACATCACAATATATTATGAGAGCGCAACATGCAGGTATTATGAGCAATTTCTCTTACCCCAATTTGTGTCACATCTACTGGAGCATCATGAGCATGTATTATGACGTCACAGTATATGATGACATCATAATTAGTATGCAGTATGACGTCACAATGTATTATGACGTCATAATGTATCCGCATTATGACATCACAATATATTATAAGAGCGCAACATGCAGGTATTATGAACAATTTCTCTTACCCCAATTTGTGTCACATCTACTGGAGCATCATGAGCATGTATTATGACGTCACAGTATATGATGACATCATAATTAGTATGCACTATGACGTCACAATGTATTATGACATCATAATGTATCCGCATTATGACATCACAATATATTATGATAGCGCAACATGCAGGTATTATGAGCAATTTCTCTTACCCCAATTTGTGTCACATCTACTGGAGCATCATGAGCATGTATTATGACGTCACAGTATATGATGACATCATAATTAGTATGCACTATGATGTCACAATGTATTATGACGTCATAATGTATCCGCATTATGACATCACAATATATCATGAGAGCGCAATATGCAGGTTTTATGACCAATTTCGCTTACCCCAATTTGTGTCACATCTACTGGAGCAACATGAGCATGTATTATGACGTCACAGTATACGATGACATCATATTAATATGCACTATGACGTCACAAAGTATTATGACGTCATAATGTATCCGCATTATGACATCACAATATATTATGAGAGCGCAACATGCAGGTATTATGAGCAATTTCTCTTACCCCAATTTGTGTCACATCTACTGGAGCATCATGAGAATGTATTATGACGTCACAGTATTTGATGACATCATAATTAGTATGCACTATGAAGTCACAATGTATTATGACGTCATAATGTATCCGCATTATGACATCACAATATATTATGAGACCGCAACATGCAGGTATTATGAGCAATTTCTCTTATCCCAATTTGTGTCACATCTACTGGAGCATCATGAACATGTATTGTGACGTCACAGTATATGATGACATCATAATTAGTATGCACTATGACGTCACAATGTATTATGACGTCATAATATATCCGCATTATGACATCACAATATATTATGAGAGCGCAATTTGCAGGTTTTATGACCAATTTCGCTTACCCCAATTTGTGTCACATCTACTGGAGCATCATGAGCATGTATTGTGACGTCACAGTATATGATGACATCATAATTAGTATGCACTATGACGTCACAATGTATTATGACGTCATAATGTATCTGCATTATGACATCACAATATATTATCAGAGCGCAATTTGCAGGTTTTATGACCATTTTCGATTACCCCAATTTGTGTCACATCTACTGGAGCATCATGAGCATGTATTATGACGTCACAGTATATGATGACATCATAATTAGTATGCAGTATGACGTCACAATGTATTATGAGGTCATAATGTATCCACATTATGACATCACAATATATTATGAGAGCGCAACATGCAGGTATTATGAGCAATTTCTCTTACCCCAATTTCAGTCACATCTACTGGAGCATCATGAGCATGTATTATGACATCACAGTATTTGATGACATCATAATTAGTATGCACTATGATGTCACAATGTATTATGACGTCATAATGTATCCGCATTATGACATCACAATATATTATGAGACCGCAACATGCAGGTATTATGAGCAATTTCTCTTATCCCAATTTGTGTCACATCTACTGGAGCATCATGAGCATGTATTATGACGTCACAGTATATGATGACATCATAATTAGTATGAACTATGACGTCACAATGTATTATGACGTCATAATGTATCTGCATTATGACATCACAATATATTATGAGAGCGCAATTTGCAGGTTTTATGACCATTTTCGATTACCCCAATTTGTGTCACATCTACTGGAGCATCATGAGCATGTATTATGACATCACAGTATATGATGACATCATATTTAGTATGCAGTATGACGTCACAGTGTATTATGAGGTCATAATGTATCCGCATTATGACATCACAATATATTATGAGAGCGCAACATGCAGGTATTATGAGCAATTTCTCTTACCCCAATTTGTGTCACATCTACTGGAGCATCATGAGCATGTATTATGACGTCACAGTATATGATGACATCATAATTAGTATGCAGTATGACGTCACAATGTATTATGACGTCATAATGTATCCACATTATGACAGAACAATATATTATGAGACCGCAACATGCAGGTATTATGAGCAATTTCTCTTATCCCAATTTGGGTCACATCTACTGGAGCATCATGAGCATGTATTGTGACGTCACAGTATATGATGACATCATAAGTAGTATGCACTATGACGTCACAATGTATTATGACGTCATAATGTATCTGCATTATGACATCACAATATATTATGAGAGCGCAATTTGCAGGTTTTATGACCATTTTCGATTACCCCAATTTGTGTCACATCTACTGGAGCATCATGAGCATGTATTATGACGTCACAGTATATGATGACATCATAATTAGTATGCAGTATGACGTCACAATGTATTATGAGGTCATAATGTATCCACATTATGACATCACAATATATTATGAGAGCGCAACATGCAGGTATTATGAGCAATTTCTCTTACCCCAATTTGAGTCACATCTACTGGAGCATCATGAGCATGTATTATGACGTCACAGTATTTGATGACATCATAATTAGTATGCACTATGACGTCACAATGTATTATGACGTCATAATGTATCCGCATTATGACATCACAATATATTATGAGACCGAAACATGCAGGTATTATGAGCAATTTCTCTTATCCCAATTTGTGTCACATCTACTGGAGCATCATGAGCATGTATTGTGACGTCACAGTATATGATGACATCATAATTAGTATGCACTATGACGTCACAATGTATTATGACGTCATAATGTATCTGCATTATGACATCACAATATATTATGAGAGCGCAATTTGCAGGTTTTATGACCATTTTCGATTACCCCAATTTGTGTCACATCTACTGGAGCATCATGAGCATGTATTATGACGTCACAGTATATGATGACATCATAATTAGTATGCAGTATGACGTCACAATGTATTATGAGGTCATAATGTATCCACATTATGACATTACAATATATTATGAGAGCGCAACATGCAGGTATTATGAGCAATTTCTCTTTCCCCAATTTGAGTACCATCTACTGGAGCATCATGAGCATGTATTATGACGTCACAGTATTTGATGACATCATAATTAGTATGCACTATGACGTCACAATGTATTATGACGTCATAATGTATCCGCATTATGACATCACAATATATTATGAGACCGCAACATGCAGGTATTATGAGCAATTTCTCTTATCCCAATTTGTGTCACATCTACTGGAGCATCATGAGCATGTATTGTGACGTCACAGTATATGATGACATCATAAATAGTATGCACTATGACGTCACAATGTATTATGACGTCATAATGTATCTGCATTATGACATCACAATATATTATGAGAGCGCAATTTGCAGGTTTTATGACAATTTTCGATTACCCCAATTTGTGTCACATCTACTGGAGCATGATGAGCATGTATTATGACGTCACAGTATATGATGACATCATAATTAGTATGCAGTATGACGTCACAATGTATTATGAGGTCATAATGTATCCACATTATGACATCACAATATATTATGAGAGCGCGACATGCAGGTATTATGAGCAATTTCTCTTACCCCAATTTGAGTCACATCTACTGGAGCATCATGAGCATGTATTATGACGTCACAGTATTTGATGACATCATAATTAGTATGCACTATGATGTCACAATGTATTATGACGTCATAATGTATCCGCATTATGACATCACAATATAATATGAGACCGCAACATGCAGGTATTATGAGCAATTTCTCTTATCCCAATTTGTGTCACATCTACTGGAGCATCATTAGCATGTATTGTGACGTCACAGTATATGATGACATCATAATTAGTATGCACTATGACGTCACAATGTATTATGACGTCATAATGTATCTGCATTATGACATCACAATATATTATGAGAGCGCAATTTGCAGGTTTTATGACCATTTTCGATTACCCCAATTTGTGTCACATCTACTGGAGCATCATGAGCATGTATTATGACGTCACAGTATATGATGACATCATAATTAGTATGCAGTATGACGTCACAATATATTATGAGGTCATAATGTATCCACATTATGACATCACAATATATTATGAGAGCGCAACATGCAGGTATTATGAGCAATTTCTCTTAACCCAATTTGAGTCACATCTACTGGAGCATCATGAGCATGTATTATGACGTCACAGTATATGATGACATCATAATTAGTATGCAGTATGACGTCACAATGTATTATGATGTCATAATGTATCCGCATTATGACATCACAATATATTATGAGAGCGCAATTTGCAGGTTTTATGACCAATTTCGCTTACCCCAATTTGTGTCACATCTACTGGAGCATCATGAGCATGTATTACGACGTCACAGTATATGATGACATCATAATTAGTATGCACTATGACGTCACAATGTATTATGACGTCATAATGTATCTGCATTATGACATCACAATATATCATGAGAGCGCAATTTGCAGGTTTTATGACCATTTTCGATTACCCCAATTTGTGTCACATCTACTGGAGCATCATGAGCATGTATTATGACGTCACAGTATATGATGACATCATAATTAGTATGCAGTATGACGTCACAATGTATTATGAGGTCATAATGTATCCACATTATGACATCACAATATGTTATGAGAGCGCAACATGCAGGTATTATGAGCAATTTCTCTTACCCCAATTTCAGTCACATCTACTGGAGCATCATGAGCATGTATTATGACGTCACAGTATTTGATGACATCATAATTAGTATGCACTATGACGTCACAATGTATTATGACGTCATAATGTATCCGCATTATGACATCACAATATATTATGAGACCGCAACATGCAGGTATTATGAGCAATTTCTCTTATCCCAATTTGTGTCACATCTACTGGAGCATCATGAGCATGTATTGTGACGTCACAGTATATGATGACAGCATAATTAGTATGCACTATGACGTCACAATGTATTATGACGTCATAATGTATCTGCATTATGACATCACAATATATTATGAGAGCGCAATTTGCAGGTTTTATGACAATTTTCGATTACCCCAATTTGTGTCACATCTACTGGAGCATCATGAGCATGTATTATGACGTCACAGTATATGATGACATCATAATTAGTATGCAGTATGACGTCACAATGTATTATGAGGTCATAATGTATCCACATTATGACATCACAATATATTATGAGAGCGCAACATGCAGGTATTATGAGCAATTTCTCTTACCCCAATTTGTGTCACATCTACTGGAGCATCATGAGCATGTATTATGACGTCACAGTATATGATGACATCATAATTAGTATGCAGTATGACGTCACAATGTATTATGACGTCATAATGTATCCGCATTATGACATCACAATATATTATAAGAGCGCAACATGCAGGTATTATGAGCAATTTCTCTTACCCCAATTTGTGTCACATCTACTGGAGCATCATGAGCATGTATTATGACGTCACAGTATATGATGACATCATAATTAGTATGCAGTATGACGTCACAATGTATTATGAGGTCATAATGTATCCACATTATGACATCACAATATATTATGAGAGCGCAACATGCAGGTATTATGAGCAATTTCTCTTACCCCAATTTGAGTCACATCTACTGGAGCATCATGAGCATGTATTATGACGTCACAGTATATGATGACATCATAATTAGTATGCACTATGACGTCACAATGTATTATGACGTCATAATGTATCCGCATTATGACATCACAATATATTATGAGAGCGCAACATGCAGGTATTATGAGCAATTTCTCTTACCCCAATTTGTGTCACATCTACTGGAGCATCATGAGCATGTATTGTGACGTCACAGTATATGATGACATCATAATTAGTATGCACTATGACGTCACAATGTATTATGACGTCATAATATATCCGCATTATGACATCACAATATATTATGAGAGCGCAATTTGCAGGTTTTATGACCAATTTCGCTTACCCCAATCTGTGTCACATCTACTGGAGCATCATGAGAATGTATTATGACGTCACAGTATATGATGACATCATATTTAGTATGCACTATGACGTCACAATGTATTATGACGTCATAATGTATCTGCATTATGACATCACAATATATTATGAGAACGCAATTTGCAGGTTTTATGACCATTTTCGATTACCCCAATTTGTGTCACATCTACTGGAGCATCATGAGCATGTATTATGACGTCACAGTATGTGATGACATCATAATTAGTATGCAGTATGACGTCACAATGTATTATGAGGTCATAATGTATCCACATTATGACATCACAATATATTATGAGAGCGCAACATGCAGGTATTATGAGCAATTTCTCTTACCCCAATTTGAGTCACATCTACTGGAGCATCATGAGCATGTATTATGACGTCACAGTATTTGATGACATCATAATTAGTATGCACTATGACGTCACAATGTATTATGACGTCATAATGTATCCGCATTATGACATCACAATATATTATGAGACCGCAACATGCAGGTATTATGAGCAATTTCTCTTATCCCAATTTTGTCACATCTACTGGAGCATCATGAGCATGTATTATGACGTCACAGTATATGATGACATCATAATTAGTATGCAGTATGACGTCACAATGTATTATGAGGTCATAATGTATCCACATTATGACATCACAATATATTATGAGAGCGCAACATGCAGGTATTATGAGCAATTTCTCTTACCCCAATTTGTGTCACATCTACTGGAGCATCATGAGCATGTATTATGACGTCACAGTATATGATGACATCATAATTAGTATGCAGTATGACGTCACAATGTATTATGACGTCATAATGTATCCGCATTATGACATCACAATATATTATAAGAGCGCAACATGCAGGTATTATGAGCAATTTCTCTTACCCCAACTTGTGTCACATCTACTGGAGCATCATGAGCATGTATTATGACGTCACAGTATATGATGACATCATAATTAGTATGCAGTATGACGTCACAATGTATTATGAGGTCATAATGTATCCACATTATGACATCACAATATGTTATGAGAGCGCAACATGCAGGTATTATGAGCAATTTCTCTTACCCCAATTTCAGTCACATCTACTGGAGCATCATGAGCATGTATTATGACGTCACAGTATTTGATGACATCATAATTAGTATGCACTATGACGTCACAATGTATTATGACGTCATAATGTATCCGCATTATGACATCACAATATATTATGAGACCGCAACATGCAGGTATTATGAGCAATTTCTCTTATCCCAATTTGTGTCACATCTACTGGAGCATCATGAGCATGTATTGTGACGTCACAGTATATGATGACAGCATAATTAGTATGCACTATGACGTCACAATGTATTATGACGTCATAATGTATCTGCATTATGACATCACAATATATTATGAGAGCGCAATTTGCAGGTTTTATGACAATTTTCGATTACCCCAATTTGTGTCACATCTACTGGAGCATCATGAGCATGTATTATGACGTCACAGTATATGATGACATCATAATTAGTATGCAGTATGACGTCACAATGTATTATGAGGTCATAATGTATCCACATTATGACATCACAATATATTATGAGAGCGCAACATGCAGGTATTATGAGCAATTTCTCTTACCCCAATTTGTGTCACATCTACTGGAGCATCATGAGCATGTATTATGACGTCACAGTATATGATGACATCATAATTAGTATGCAGTATGACGTCACAATGTATTATGACGTCATAATGTATCCGCATTATGACATCACAATATATTATAAGAGCGCAACATGCAGGTATTATGAGCAATTTCTCTTACCCCAATTTGTGTCACATCTACTGGAGCATCATGAGCATGTATTATGACGTCACAGTATATGATGACATCATAATTAGTATGCAGTATGACGTCACAATGTATTATGAGGTCATAATGTATCCACATTATGACATCACAATATATTATGAGAGCGCAACATGCAGGTATTATGAGCAATTTCTCTTACCCCAATTTGAGTCACATCTACTGGAGCATCATGAGCATGTATTATGACGTCACAGTATATGATGACATCATAATTAGTATGCACTATGACGTCACAATGTATTATGACGTCATAATGTATCCGCATTATGACATCACAATATATTATGAGAGCGCAACATGCAGGTATTATGAGCAATTTCTCTTACCCCAATTTGTGTCACATCTACTGGAGCATCATGAGCATGTATTGTGACGTCACAGTATATGATGACATCATAATTAGTATGCACTATGACGTCACAATGTATTATGATGTCATAATATATCCGCATTATGACATCACAATATATTATGAGAGCGCAATTTGCAGGTTTTATGACCAATTTCGCTTACCCCAATCTGTGTCACATCTACTGGAGCATCATGAGCATGTATTATGACGTCACAGTATATGATGACATCATAATTAGTATGCACTATGACGTCACAATGTATTATGACGTCATAATGTATCTGCATTATGACATCACAATATATTATGAGAACGCAATTTGCAGGTTTTATGACCATTTTCGATTACCCCAATTTGTGTCACATCTACTGGAGCATCATGAGCATGTATTATGACGTCACAGTATGTGATGACATCATAATTAGTATGCAGTATGACGTCACAATGTATTATGAGGTCATAATGTATCCACATTATGACATCACAATATATTATGAGAGCGCAACATGCAGGTATTATGAGCAATTTCTCTTACCCCAATTTGAGTCACATCTACTGGAGCATCATGAGCATGTATTATGACGTCACAGTATTTGATGACATCATAATTAGTATGCACTATGACGTCACAATGTATTATGACGTCATAATGTATCCGCATTATGACATCACAATATATTATGAGACCGCAACATGCAGGTATTATGAGCAATTTCTCTTATCCCAATTTTGTCACATCTACTGGAGCATCATGAGCATGTATTATGACGTCACAGTATATGATGACATCATAATTAGTATGCAGTATGACGTCACAATGTATTATGAGGTCATAATGTATCCACATTATGACATCACAATATATTATGAGAGCGCAACATGCAGGTATTATGAGCAATTTCTCTTACCCCAATTTGTGTCACATCTACTGGAGCATCATGAGCATGTATTATGACGTCACAGTATATGATGACATCATAATTAGTATGCAGTATGACGTCACAATGTATTATGACGTCATAATGTATCCGCATTATGACATCACAATATATTATAAGAGCGCAACATGCAGGTATTATGAGCAATTTCTCTTACCCCAACTTGTGTCACATCTACTGGAGCATCATGAGCATGTATTATGACGTCACAGTATATGATGACATCATAATTAGTATGCAGTATGACGTCACAATGTATTATGAGGTCATAATGTATCCACATTATGACATCACAATATATTATGAGAGCGCAACATGCAGGTATTATGAGCAATTTCTCTTACCCCAATTTGAGTCACATCTACTGGAGCATCATGAGCATGTATTATGACGTCACAGTATATGATGACATCATAATTAGTATGCACTATGACGTCACAATGTATTATGACGTCATAATGTATCCGCATTATGACATCACAATATATTATGAGAGCGCAACATGCAGGTATTATGAGCAATTTCTCTTACCCCAATTTGTGTCACATCTACTGGAGCATCATGAGCATGTATTGTGACGTCACAGTATATGATGACATCATAATTAGTATGCACTATGACGTCACAATGTATTATGACGTCATAATATATCCGCATTATGACATCACAATATATTATGAGAGCGCAATTTGCAGGTTTTATGATCAATTTCGCTTACCCCAATTTGTGTCACATCTACTGGAGCATCATGAGCATGTATTATGACGTCACAGTATATGATGACATCATAATTAGTATGCACTATGACGTCACAATGTATTATGACGTCATAATGTATCTGCATTATGACATCACAATATATTATGAGAGCGCAATTTGCAGGTTTTATGACCATTTTCGATTACCCCAATTTGTGTCACATCTACTGGAGCATCATGAGCATGTATTATGACGTCACAGTATATGATGACATCATAATTAGTATGCAGTATGATGTCACAATGTATTATGAGGTCATAATGTATCCACATTATGACATCACAATATATTATGAGAGCGCAACATGCAGGTATTATGAGCAATTTCTCTTACCCCAATTTGAGTCACATCTACTGGAGCATCATGAGCATGTATTATGACGTCACAGTATTTTATGACATCATAATTAGTATGCACTATGACGTCACAATGTATTATGACGTCATAATGTATCCGCATTATGACATCACAGTATATTATGAGACCGCAACATGCAGGTATTATGAGCAATTTCTCTTATCCCAATATTGTCACATCTACTGGACCATCATGAGCATGTATTGTGACGTCACAGTATATGATGACATCATAATTAGTATGCACTATGACGTCACAATGTATTATGACGTCATAATGTATCTGCATTATGACATCACAATATATTATGAGAGCGCAATTTGCAGGTTTTATGACCATTTTCGATTACCCCAATTTGTGTCACATCTACTGGAGCATCATGAGCATGTATTATGACGTCACAGTATATGATGACATCATAATTAGTATGCAGTATGACGTCACAATGTATTATGAGGTCATAATGTATCCACATTATGACATCACAATATATTATGAGAGCGCAACATGCAGGTATTATGAGCAATTGCTCTTACCCCAATTTGTGTCACATCTACTGGAGCATCATGAGCATGTATTATGACGTCACAGTATATGATGACATCATAATTAGTATGCAGTATGACGTCACAATGTATTATGACGTCATAATGTATCCGCATTATGACATCACAATATATTATGAGAGCGCAATTTGCAGGTTTTATGACCAATTTCGCTTACCCCAATTTGTGTCACATCTACTGGAGCATCATGAGCATGTATTACGACGTCACAGTATATGATGACATCATAATTAGTATGCACTATGACGTCACAATGTATTATGACGTCATAATGTATCTGTATTATGACATCACAATATATTATGAGAGCGCAATTTGCAGGTTTTATGACCATTTTCGATTACCCCAATTTGTGTCACATCTACTGGAGCATCATGAGCATGTATTATGACGTCACAGTATATGATGACATCATAATTAGTATGCAGTATGACGTCACAATGTATTATGAGGTCATAATGTATCCACATTATGACATCACAATATATTATGAGAGCGCAACATGCAGGTATTATGAGCAATTTCTATTACCCCAATTTGAGTCACATCTACTGGAGCATCATGAGCATGTATTATGACGTCACAGTATTTGATGACATCATAATTAGTATGCACTATGACGTCACAATTTATTATGACGTCATAATGTATCCGCATTATGACATCACAATATATTATGAGACCGCAACATGCAGGCATTATGAGCAATTTCTCTTATCCCAATTTGTGTCACATCTACTGGAGCATCATGAGCATGTATTGTGACGTCACAGTATATGATGACATCATAATTAGTATGCACTATGACGTCACAATGTATTATGACGTCATAATGTATCTGCATTATGACATCACAATATATTATGAGAGCGCAATTTGCAGGTTTTATGACCATTTTCGATTACCCCAATTTGTGTCACATCTACTGGAGCATCATGAGCATGTATTATGACGTCACAGTATATGATGACATCATAATTAGTATGCAGTATGACGTCACAATGTATTATGAGGTCATAATGTATCCACATTATGACATCACCATATATTATGAGAGCGCAACATGCAGGTATTATGAGCAATTTCTCTTACCCCAATTTGAGTCACATCTACTGTAGCATCATGAGCATGTATTATGACGTCACAGTATTTGATGACATCATAATTAGTATGCACTATGACGTCACAATGTATTATGACGTCATAATGTATCCGCATTATGACATCACAATATATTATAAGAGCGCAACATGCAGGTATTATGAGCAATTTCTCTTACCCCAATTTGTGTCACATCTACTGGAGCATCATGAGCATGTATTATGACGTCACAGTATATGATGACATCATAATTAGTATGCACTATGACGTCACAATGTATTATGACATCATAATGTATCCGCATTATGACATCACAATATATTATGAGAGCGCAACATGCAGGTATTATGAGCAATTTCTCTTACCCCAATTTGTGTCACATCTACTGGAGCATCATGAGCATGTATTATGATGTCACAGTATTTGATGACATCATAATTAGTATGCACTATGACGTCCCAATGTATTATGACGTCATAATGTATCCGCATTATGACATCACAATATATTATGAGAGCGTAACATGCAGGTATTATGAGCAATTTCTCTTATCCCAATTTGTGTCACATCTACTGGAGCATCATGAGCATGTATTGTGACGTCACAGTATATGATGACATCATAATTAGTATGCACTATGACGTCACAATGTATTATGACGTCATAATATATCCGCATTATGACATCACAATATATTATGAGAGCGCAATTTGCAGGTTTTATGACCAATTTCGCTTACCCCAATTTGTGTCACATCTACTGGAGCATCATGAGCATGTATTATGACGTCACAGTATATGATGACATCATAATTAGTATGCACTATGATGTCACAATGTATTATGACGTCATAATGTATCTGCATTATGACATCACAATATATTATAAGAGCGCAACATGCAGGTATTATGAGCAATTTCTCTTACCCCAATTTGTGTCACATCTACTGGAGCATCATGAGCATGTATTGTGACGTCACAGTATATGATGACATCATAATTAGTATGCACTATGACGTCACAATGTATTATGACATCATAATATATCCGCATTATGACATCACAATATATTATGATAGCGCAACATGCAGGTATTATGAGCAATTTCTCTTACCCCAATTTGTGTCACATCTACTGGAGCATCATGAGCATGTATTATGAAGTCACACTATATGATGACATCATAATTAGTATGCAGTATGACGTCACAATGTATTATGACGTCATAATGTATCCGCATTATGACATCACAATATATTATAAGAGCGCAACATGCAGGTATTATGAACAATTTCTCTTACCCCAATTTGTGTCACATCTACTGGAGCATCATGAGCATGTATTATGACGTCACAGTATATGATGACATCATAATTAGTATGCATCATGACGTCACAATGTATTATGACATCATAATGTATCCGCATTATGACATCACAATATATTATGATAGCGCAACATGCAGGTATTATGAGCAATTTCTCTTACCCCAATTTGTGTCACATCTACTGGAGCATCATGAGCATGTTTTATGACGTCACAGTATTTGATGACATCATAATTAGTATGCACTATGACGTCACAATGTATTATGACGTCATAATGTATCCGCATTATGACATCACAATATATTATGAGAGCGTAACATGCAGGTATTATGAGCAATTTCTCTTATCCCAATTTGTGTCACATCTACTGGAGCATCATGAGCATGTATTGTGACGTCACAGTATATGATGACATCATAATTAGTATGCACTATGACGTCACAATGTATTATGACGTCATAATATATCCGCATTATGACATCACAATATATTATGAGAGCGCAATTTGCAGGTTCTATGACCAATTTCGCTTACCCCAATTTGTGTCACATCTACTGGAGCATCATGAGCATGTATTATGACGTCACAGTATATGATGACATCATAATTAGTATGCACTATGACGTCACAATGTATTATGACGTCATAATGTATCTGCATTATGACATCACAATATATTATGAGAGCGCAATTTGCAGGTTTTATGACCATTTTCGATTACCCCAATTTGTGTCACATCTACTGGAGCATCATGAGCATGTATTATGACGTCACAGTATATGATGACATCATAATTAGTATGCAGTATGACGTCACAATGTATTATGACGTCATAATGTATCCGCATTATGACATCACAATATATTATGAGAGCGCAACATGCAGGTATTATGAGCAATTTCTCTTACCCCAATTTGTGTCACATCTACTGGAGCATCCTGAGCATGTATTATGACGTCACAGTATTTGATGACATCATAATTAGTATGCACTATGACGTCACAATGTATTATGACGTCATAATGTATCCGCATTATGACATCACAATATATTATGAGACCGCAACATGCAGGTATTATGGGCAATTTCTCTTATCCCAATTTGTGTCACATCTACTGGAGCATCATGAGCATGTATTGTGACGTCACAGTATATGATGACATCATAATTAGTATGCACTATGACGTCACAATGTATTATGATGTCATAATATATCCGCATTATGACATCACAATATATTATGAGAGCGCAATTTGCAGGTTTTATGACCAATTTCGCTTACCCCAATTTGTGTCACATCTACTGGAGCATCATGAGCATGTATTATGACGTCACAGTATATGATGACATCATAATTAGTATGCACTATGACGTCACAATGTATTATGACGTCATAATGATTCCGCATTATGACATCACAATATATTATAAGAGCGAAACATGCAGGTATTATGAGCAATTTCTCTTACCCCAATTTGTGTCACATCTACTGGAGCATCATGAGCATGTATTATGACGTCACAGTATATGGTGACATCATAATTAGTATGCACTATGACGTCACAATGTATTATGACATCATAATGTATCCGCATTATGACATCACAATATATTATGAGAGCGCAACATGCAGGTATTATGAGCAATTTCTCATACCCCAATTTGTGTCACATCTACTGGAGCATCATGAGCATGTATTATGTCGTCACAGTATTTGATGACATCATAATTAGTATGCACTATGACGTCACAATGTATTATGACGTCATAATGTATCCGCATTATGACACCACAATATATTATGAGACCGCAACATGCAGGTATTATGAGCAATTTCTCTTATCCCAATTTGTGTCACATCTACTGGAGCATCATGAGCATGTATTGTGATGTCACAGTATATGATGACATCATAATTAGTATGCACTATGACGTCACAATGTATTATGACGTCATAATATATCCGCATTATGACATCACAATATATTATGAGAGCGCAATTTGCAGGTTTTATGACCAATTTCGCTTACCCCAATTTGTGTCACATCTACTGGAGCATCATGAGCATGTATTATGACGTCACAGTATATGATGACATCATAATTAGTATGCACTATGACGTCACAATGTATTATGACGTCATAATGTATCTGCATTATGACATCACAATATATTATGAGAGCGCAATTTGCAGGTTTTATGATCATTTTCGATTACCCCAATTTGTGTCACATCTACTGGAGCATCATGAGCATGTATTATGACGTCACAGTATATGATGACATCATAATTAGTATGCAGTATGACATCACAATGTATTATGAGGTCATAATGTATCCACATTATGACATCACAATATATTATGAGAGCGCAACATGCAGGTATTATGAGCAATTTCTCTTACCCCAATTTGTGTCACATCTACTGGAGCATCATGAGCATGTATTATGACATCACAGTATATGATGACATCATAATTAGTATGCAGTATGACGTCACAATGTATTATGACGTCATAATGTATCCGCATTATGACATCACAATATATTATGAGACCGCAACATGCAGGTATTATGAGCAATTTCTCTTATCCCAATTTGTGTCAAAACTACTGGAGCATCATGAGCATGTATTGTGACGTCACAGTATATGATGATATCATAATTAGTATGCACTATGACGTCACAATGTATTATGACGTCATAATGTGTCCGCATTAAGACATCACAATATATTATGAGAGCGCAACATGCAGGTATTCAGAGCAATTTCTCTTACCCGAATTTGTGTCACATCTACTGGAGCATCATGAGGATGTATTATGACTTCACAGTATATGATGACATCATAATTAGTATGCACTATGACGTCACAATGTATTATGACGTCTTAATGTATCCGCATTATGACATCACAATATATTATGAGAGAGCAATTTGCAGGTTTTATGACTAATTTCGCTTACCCCAATTTGTGTCACATCTACTGGAGCATCATGAGCATGTATTATGACGTCACAGTATATGATGACATCATAATTAGTATGCAGTATGACGTCACAATGTATTATGATGTCATAAATTATCCGCATTATGACATCACAATATATTATGAGAGCGCAACATGCAGGTATTATGACCAATTTCGCTTACCCCAATTTGTGTCACATCTACTGTAGCATCATGAGCATGTATTATGACGTCATAGTATATGATGACATCATAATTAGTATGCACTATGACGTCACAATGTATTATGACGTCATAATGTATCTGCATTATGACATCACAATATATTATGAGAGCGCAATTTGGAGGTTTTATGACCATTTTCGATTACCCCAATTTGTGTCACATCTACTGGAGCATCATGAGCATGTATTATGATGTCGCAGCATATGATGACATCATAATTAGTATGCACTATGACGTCACAATGTATTATGACGTCATAATATATCCGCATTATGACATCACAATATATTATGAGAGCGCAATATGCAGGTATTATGAGCAATTTCTCTTACCCCAATTTGTGTCACATCTACTGGAGCATCATGAGCATGTATTATGACGTCACAGTATATGATGACATCATAATTAGTATGCAGTATGACGTCACAATGTATTATGACGTCATAATGTATCCGCATTATGACATCACAATATATTATGAGAGCGCAACATGCAGGTATTATGAGCAATTTCTCTAACCTCAATTTGTGTCACATCTACTGGAGCATCATGAGCATGTATTATGACGTCACAGTATACGATGACATCATAATTAGCATGCACTATGACGTCACAATGTATTATGACGTCATAATGTATCCGCATTATGACATCACAATATATTATGAGAGCGCAACATGCAGGTTTTATGACCAATTTCGCTCACCCCAATTTGTGTCACATCTACTGTAGCATCATGAGCATGTATTATGACGTCACAGTAAATGATGACATCATAATTAGTATGCACTATGACGTCACAATGTATTATGACTTCATAATGTATCCGCATTATGACATCACAATATATTATGAGAGCGCAACATGCAGGTATTATGAGCAATTTCTCTTACCCCAATTTGTGTCACATCTACTGGAGCATCATGAGCATGTATTACGACGTCACAGTATATGATGACATCATAATTAGTATGCACTATGACGTCACAATATATTATGAAGTCATAATGTATCCGCATTACGACATCACAATATATTATGAGAGCGCAATATGCAGGTATTATGAGCAATTTATCTTACCCCAATTTGTGTCACATCTACTGGAGCATCATGAGCATGTATTATGACGTCACAATATATGATGACATCATAATTAGTATGCACTATCACGTCACAATGTACTATGACGTCATAATGTGTCCGCGTTATGACATCACAATATATTATGAGAGCCCAATTTACAGGTATTATGAACAATTTCTCTTACCCCAATTTGTGTCACATCTACTGGAGAATCATGAGCATGTATTATGACGTCACAGTATATGATGACATCATAATTAGTATGCAGTATGACGTCACAATGTATTATGAGGTCATAATGTATCCACATTATGACATCACAATATATTATGAGAGCGCAACATGCAGGTATTATGAGCAATTTCTCTTACCCCAATTTGTGTCACATCTACTGGAGCATCATGAGCATGTATTATGACGTCACAGTATATGATGACATCATAATTAGTATGCACTATGACGTCACAATGTATTATGACGTCATAATGTATCCGCATTATGACATCACAATATATTATAAGAGCGCAACATGCAGGTATTATGAGCAATTTCTCTTACCCCAATTTGTGTCACATCTACTGGAGCATCATGAGCATGTATTATGACGTCACAGTATATGATGACATCATAATTAGTATGCACTATGACGTCACAATGTATTATGACATCATAATGTATCCGCATTATGACATCACAATATATTATGAGAGCGCAACATGCAGGTATTATGAGCAATTTCTCTTACCCCAATTTGTGTCACATCTACTGGAGCATCATGAGCATGTATTATGACGTCACAGTATTTGATGACATCATAATTAGTATGCACTATGACGTCACAATGTATTATGACGTCATAATGTATCCGCATTATGACATCACAATAAATTATGAGAGCGTAACATGCAGGTATTATGAGCAATTTCTCTTATCCCAATTTGTGTCACATCTACTGGAGCATCATGAGCATGTATTGTGACGTCACAGTATATGATGACATCATAATTAGTATGCATTATGACGTCACAATGTATTATGACGTCATAATATATCCGCATTATGCACAATATATTATGAGAGCGCAATTTGCAGGTTTTATGACCAATTTCGCTTACCCCAATTTGTGTCACATCTACTGGAGCATCATGAGCATGTATTATGACGTCACAGTATATGATGACATCATAATTAGTATGCGCTATGATGTCACAATGTATTATGACGTCATAATGTATCTGCATTATGACATCACAATATATTATGAGAGCGCAATTTGCAGGTTTTATGACCATTTTCGATTACCCCAATTTGTGTCACATCTACTGGAGCATCATGAGCATGTATTATGACGTCACAGTATATGATGACATCATAATTAGTATGCAGTATGACGTCACAATGTATTATGAGGTCATAATGTTTCCACATTATGACATCACAATATATTATGAGAGCGCAACATGCAGGTATTATGAGCAATTTCTCTTACCCCAATTTGTGTCACATCTACTGGAGCATCATGAGCATGTATTATGACGTCACAGTATATGATGACATCATAATTAGTATGCAGTATGACGTCACAATATATTATGACGTCATAATGTATCTGCCTTATGACATCACAATATATTATGAGAGCGCAATTTGCAGGTTTTATGACCATTTTCGATTACCCCAATTTGTGTCACATCTACAGGAGCATCATGGGCATGTATTATGACGTCACAGTATATGATGACATCATAATTAGTATGCACTATGACGTCACAATGTATTATGACGTCATAATGTATCTGCATTATGACATCACAATATATTATGATTGCGCAATTTGCAGGTTTTATGACCATTTTCGATTACCCCAATTTGTGTCACATCTACTGGAGCATCATGAGCATGTATTATGACGTCACAGTATATGATGACATCATAATTAGTATGCAGTATGATGTCACAATGTATTATGAGGTCATAATATATCCACATTATGACATCACAATATATTATGAGACCGCAACATGCAGGTATTATGAGCAATTTCTCTTATCCCAATTTGTGTCACATCTACTGGAGCATCATGAGCATGTATTGTGACGTCACAGTATATGATGACATCATAATTAGTATGCACTATGACGTCACAATGTATTATGACGTCATAATATATCCGCATTATGACATCACAATATATTATGAGAGCGCAATTTGCAGGTTTTCTGACCAATTTCGCTTACCCCAATTTGTGTCACATCTACTGGAGCATCATGAGCATGTATTATGACGTCACAGTATATGATGACATCATAATTAGTATGCACAATGACGTCACAATGTATTATGACGTCATAATGTATCTGCATTATGATATCACAATATATTATGAGAGCGCAATTTGCAGGTTTTATGACCATTTTCGATTACCCCAATTTGTGTCACATCTACTGGAGCATCATGAGCATGTATTATGACGTCACAGTATATGATGACATCATAATTAGTATGCAGTATGACGTCACAATGTATTATGAGGTCATAATGTATCCACATTATGACATCACAATATATTATGAGAGCGCAAAATGAAGGTATTATGAGCAATTTCTCTTACCCCAATTTGTGTCACATCTACTGGAGCATCATGAGCATGTATTATGACGTCACAGTATATGATGACATCATAATTAGTATGCACTATGACGTCACAATGTATTATGACATCATAATGTATCCGCATTATGACATCACAATATATTATGAGAGCGCAACATGCAGGTATTATGAGCAATTTCTCTTACCCCAATTTGTGTCACATCTACTGGAGCATCATGAGCATGTATTATGACGTCACAGTATTTGATGACATCATAATTAGTATGCACTATGACGTCAAAATGTATTATGACGTCATAATGTATCCACATTATGACATCACAATATATTATGAGAGCGTAACATGCAGGTATTATGAGCAATTTCTCTTATCCCAATTTGTGTCACATCTACTGGAGCATCATGAGCATGTATTGTGACGTCACAGTATATGATGACATCATAATTAGTATGCACTATGACGTCACAATGTATTATGACGTCATAATATATCCGCATTATGACATCACAATATATTATGAGAGCGCAATTTGCAGGTTTTATGACCAATTTCGCTTACCCCAATTTGTGTCACATCTACTGGAGCATCATGAGCATGTATTATGACGCCACAGTATATGATGATATCATAATTAGTATGCACTATGATGTCACAATGTATTATGACGTCATAATGTATCTGCATTATGACATCACAATATATTATGAGAGCGCAATTTGCAGGTTTTATGACCATTTTCGATTACCCCAATTTGTGTCACATCTACTGGAGCATCATGAGCATGTATTATGACGTCACAGTATATGATGACATCATAATTAGTATGCAGTATGACGTCACAATGTATTATGAGGTCATAATGTTTCCACATTATGACATCACAATATATTTTGAGAGCGCAACATGCAGGTATTATGAGCAATTTCTCTTACCCCAATTTGTGTCACATCTACTGGAGCATCATGAGCATGTATTATGACGTCACAGTATATGATGACATCATAATTAGTATGCAGTATGACGTCACAATGTATTATGACGTCATAATGTATCTGCCTTATGACATCACAATATATTATGAGAGCGCAATTTGCAGGTTTTATGACCATTTTCGATTACCCCAATTTGTGTCACATCTACTGGAGCATCATGAGCATGTATTATGAGGTCACAGTATATGATGACATCATAATTAGTATGCACTATGACGTCACAATGTATTATGACGTCATAATGTATCTGCATTATGACATCACAATATATTATGAGAGCGCAATTTGCAGGTTTTATGACCATTTTTGATTACCCCAATTTGTGTCACATCTACAGGAGCATCATGAGCATGTATTATGATGTCACAGAATATGATGACATCATAATTAGTATGCAGTATGACGTCACAATGTATTATGAGGTCATAATGTATCCACATTATGACATCACAATATATTATGAGAGCGCAACATGCAGGTATTATGAGCAATTTCTCTTACCCCAATTTGTGTCACATCTACTGGAGCATCATGAGCATGTATTATGACGTCACAGTATATGATGACATCATAATTAGTATGCACTATGACGTCACAATGTATTATGACGTCATAATGTATCCGCATTATGACATCACAATATATTATGAGAGCGCAACATGCAGGTATTATGAGCAATTTCTCTTACCCCAATTTGTGTCACATCTACTGGAGCATCATGAGCATGTATTATGACGTCACAGTATATGATGACATCATAATTAGTATGCACTATGACGTCACAATGTAGTATGACGTCATAATGTATCTGCATTATGACATCACAATATATTATGAGAGCGCAATTTGCAGGTTTTATGACCATTTTCGATTACCCCAATTTGTGTCACATCTACTGGAGCATCATGAGCATGTATTATGACGTCACAGTATATGATGACATCATAATTAGTATGCAATATGACGTCACAATGTATTATGAGGTCATAATGTATCCACATTATGACATCACAGTATATTATGAGAGCGCAACTTGCAGGTATTATGAGAAATTTCTCTTACCCCAATTTGTGTCACATCTACTGGAGCATCATGAGCATGTATTATGACGTCACAGTATATGATGACATCATAATTAGTATGCAGTATGACGTCACAATGTATTATGACGTCTTAATGTATCCGCATTATGACATCACAATATATTATGAGAGAGCAATTTGCAGGTTTTATGACTAATTTCGCTTACCCCAATTTGTGTCACATCTACTGGAGCATCATGAGCATGTATTATGACGTCACAGTATATGATGACATCATAATTAGTATGCAGTATGACGTCACAATGTATTATGATGTCATAAATTATCCGCATTATGACATCACAATATATTATGAGAGCGCAACATGCAGGTATTATGACCAATTTCGCTTACCACAATTTGTGTCACATCTACTGTAGCATCATGAGCATGTATTATGACGTCACAGTATATGATGACATCATAATTAGTATGCACTATGACGTCACAATGTATTATGACGTCATAATGTATCTGCATTATGACATCACAATATATTATGAGAGCGCAATTTGGAGGTTTTATGACCATTTTCGATTACCCCAATTTGTGTCACATCTACTGGAGCATCATGAGCATGTATTATGATGTCGCAGCATATGATGACATCATAATTAGTATGCACTATGACGTCACAATGTATTATGACGTCATAAATGTATCCGCATTATGACATCACAATATATTATGAGAGCGCAATATGCAGGTATTATGAGCAATTTCTCTTACCCCAATTTGTGTCACATCTACTGGAGCATCATGAGCATGTATTATGACGTCACAGTATATGATGACATCATAATTAGTATGCACTATGACGTCACAATGTATTATGACGTCATAATGTATCCGCATTATGACATCACAATATATTATGAGAGCGCAACATGCAGGTATTATGAGCAATTTCTCTTACCTCAATTTGTGTCACATCTACTGGAGCATCATGAGCATGTATTATGACGTCACAGTATATGATGACATCATAATTAGCATGCACTATGACATCACAATGTATTATGACGTCATAATGTATCCGCATTATGACATCACAATATATTATGAGAGCGCAACATGCAGGTTTTATGACCAATTTCGCTCACCCCAATTTGTGTCACATCTACTGTAGCATCATGAGCATGTATTATGACGTCACAGTATATGATGACATCATAATTAGTATGCACTATGACGTCACAATGTATTATGACTTCATAATGTATCCGCATTATGACATCACAATATATTATGAGAGCGCAACATGCAGGTATTATGAGCAATTTCTCTTACCCCAATTTGTGTCACATCTAATGGAGCATCATGAGCATGT
Source organism: Aotus nancymaae (assembly GCF_030222135.1). Taxonomy (NCBI): domain Eukaryota; kingdom Metazoa; phylum Chordata; class Mammalia; order Primates; family Aotidae; genus Aotus; species Aotus nancymaae. The sequence goes on along the minus strand of NW_026988481.1, from coordinate 7,077,142 downwards.
ATTACGACGTCACAGTATTTGATGACATCATAATTAGTATGCACTATGACGTCACAATATATTATGAAGTCATAATGTATCCGCATTACGACATCACAATATATTATGAGAGCGCAATATGCAGGTATTATGAGCAATTTCTCTTACCCCAATTTGTGTCACATCTACTGGAGCATCATGAGCATGTATTATGACGTCACAGTATATGATGACATCATAATTAGTATGCACTATCACGTCACAATGTACTATGACGTCATAATGTGTCCGCGTTATGACATCACAATATATTATGAGAGCCCAATTTACAGGTATTATGAACAATTTCTCTTACCCCAATTTGTGTCACATCTACTGGAGTATCATGAGCAAGTATTATGACGTCACAGTATATGATGACATCATAATTAGTATGCAGTATGACGTCACAATATATTATGACGTCACAATGTATCTGCATTCTGACATCACAATATATTATGAGAGCGCAACATGCAGGTATTGTGAGCAATTTCTCTTACCCGAATTTGTGTCACATCTACTGGAGCATCATGAGCATGTATTATGACGTCACATTATATGATGACATCATAATTAGTATGCAGTATGACGTCACAATGTATTATGACGTCATAATGTATCCGCATTATGACATCACAACATATTATGTGAGCGCAACTTGCAGGTTTTATGACCAATTTCTCTTACCCCAATTTGTGTCACATCTCATGGATCATCATGAGCATGTATTATGACGTCACAGCATATAATGAAATCATAATTAGTATGCAGTATGACGTCACAATACATTATGACGTCATAATGTATCCGCATTATGACATCACAATATATTATGAGAGCGCAACATGCAGGTATTATGAGCAATTTCTCTAACCCCAATTTGTGTCACATCTACTGGAGCATCATGAGCATGTATTATGACATCACAGTATATGATGACATCATAATGAGTATGCACTATGACGTCACAATGTGCTATGATGTCATAATGTATCCGCATTATGACATCACAATATATTATGGGAGCGCAATTTGCAGGAATTATGAGCAATTTGCTTACACCAGTTTGTGTCACATCTACTGGAGCCTCATGAGCATGTATTATGATGTCACAGTATATGATGACATCATTATTAGTATGCACTATGACGTCACAATATATTATGACGTCATAATGTATCCGCATTATGACATCACAATATATTATGAGAGCGCAATATGCAGGTATTATGAGCAATTTCTCTTACCCCAACTTGTGTCACATCTACTGGAGCATCATGAGCATATATTATGACGTCACAGTATATGATGACATCATAATTAGTATGCAGTATGACGTCACAATGTATTATGACGTCATAATGTATCCGCATTACGACATCACAATATATTATGAGAGCGCAATTTGCAGGTATTTTGAGCAATTTCTCTTACCCCAATTTGTGTCACATCTACTGGAGCATCATGAGCATGTATTATGACATCACAGTATATGATGACATCATAATTAGTATGCACTATGACGTCACAATGTATTATGACGTCATAATGTATCCGCATTATGACATCACAATATATTATGAGAGCGCAATTTGGAGGTTTTATGACCATTTTCGATTACCCCAATTTGTGTCACATCTACTGGAGCATCATGAGCATGTATTATGACGTCACAGTATATGATGACATCATAATTAGTATGCACTATGACGTCACAATATATTATGACCTCATAATGTTTCCGCATTATGACATCACAATATATTATGAGAGCGCAATATGCAGGTATTATGAGCAATTTCTCTTACCCCAATTTGTGTCACATCTACTGGAGCATCATGAGCAAATATTATGACGTCACAGTATATGATGACAACATAATTATTATGCACTATGACGTCACAATGTATTATGACGTCATAATGTATCCGCATTATGACATCACAATATATTATGAGAGCGCAACATGCAGGTATTATGAGCAATTTCTCTTACCCCAATTTGTGTCACATCTACTGTAGCATCATGAGCATGTATTATGATGTCACAGTATATGATGACATCATAGTTAGTATGCACTATGACGTCACAATGTATTATGACGTCATAATGTGTCCGCGTTATGACATCACAATATATTATGAGAGCCCAATTTACTGGTATTATGAAAAATTTCTCTTACCCCAATTTGTGTCACATCTACTGGAGCATCATGAGCATGTATTATGACGTCACAGTATTTGATGACATCATAATTAGTATGCAGTATGACGTCACAATGTATTATGACGTCATAATGTATCCGCATTATGACATCACAATATATTATGAGAGCGCAACATGCAGGTATTAAGAGCAATTTCTCTTACCCGAATTTGTGTCACATCTACTGGAGCATCATGAGCATGTATTATGACGTCACAGTATATGATGACATCATAATTAGTATGCACTATGACGTCACAATGTGTTATTACGTCTTAATGTATCCGCATTATGACATCACAATATATTATGAGAGAGCAATTTGCAGGTTTTATGACTAATTTCGCTTACCCCAATTTGTTTCACATCTACTGGAGCATCATGAGCATGTATTATGACGTCACAGTATATGATGACATCATAATTAGTATGCAGTATGACGTCACAATGTATTATGATGTCATAAAGTATCCGCATTATGACATCACAATATATTATGAGAGCGCAACATGCAGGTATTATGACCAAATTCGGTTACCCCAATTTGTGTCACATCTACTGTAGCATCATGAGCATGTATTATGACGTCACAGTATATGATGACATCATAATTAGTATGCACTATGACGTCACAATGTATTATGACGTCATAATGTATCCGCATTATGACATCACAATATATTATGAGAGCGCAACATGCAGGTATTATGACCAAATTCGCTTACCCCAATTTCTGTCACATCTACTGTAGCATCATGAGCATGTATTATGACGTCACAGTATATGATGACATCATAATTAGCATGCACTATGACGTCACAATGTATTATGACGTCATAATGTATCCGCATTATGACATCACAATATATTATGAGAGCGCAACATGCAGGATTTATGACCAATTTCGCTAACCCCAATTTGTGTCACATCTACTGGAGCATCATGAGCATGTATTATGACGTCACAGTATATGATGACATCATAATTAGTATGCACTATGACGTCACAATGTATTATGACGTCATAATGTATCCGCATTATGACATCACAATATATTATCTGAGCGCAATTTGCAGGTTTTATGACCAATTTCGCTTACCCCAATTTGTGTCACATCTACTGGAGCATCATGAGCATGTATTATGACGTCACAGTATTTGATGACATCATAATTAGTATGCAGTATGACGTCACAATGTATTATGACGTCACAATGTATCCGCATTATGACATCACAATATATTATGAGAGCGCAACATGCAGGTATTGTGAGCAACTTCTCTTACCCGAATTTGTGTCACATCTACTGGAGCATCATGAGCATGTATTATGACGTCACAGTATATGATGACATCATAATTAGTATGCAGTATGACGTCACAATGTATTATGACGTCATAATGTATCCGCATTATGACATCACAATATATTATGAGAGCGCAACATGCAGGTATTATGAGCAATTTCTCTTACCCCAATTTCTGTCACATTTACAGGAGCATCATGAGCATGTATTATGACATCACAGTATATGAGGACATCATAATGAGTATGCACTATGACGTCACAATGTGCTATGACGTCATAATGTATCCGCATTATGACATCACAATATATTATGAGAGCGCAACATGCAGGTATTGTGAGCAATTTCTCTTACCCGAATTTGTGTCACATCTACTGGATCATCATGAGCATGTATTATGACGTCACAGTATATGATGACATCATACTGAGTATGCACTATGACGTCACAATGTGCTATGACGTCATAATGTATCCGCATTATGACATCACAATATATTTTGAGAGCGCAACATGCAGGTATTGTGAGCAATTTCTCTTACACGAATTTGTGTCACATCTACTGGATCATCATGAGCATGTATTATGACGTCACAGTATATGATGACATCATAATTAGTATGCAGTATGACGTCACAATGTATTATGACCTCATAATGTATCCGCATTATGACATCACAATATATTATGAGAGCGCAACATGCAGGTATTATGAGCAATTTCTCTTACCCTAATTTGTGTCACATCTACTGGATCATCATGAGCATGTATTGTGACGTCACAGTATATGATGACATCATAATTAGTATGCACTATGACGTCACAATGTATTATGACGTCATAATGTAGACGCATTATGACATCACATTATATTATGAGAGCGCAATTTGGAGGTTTTATGACCATTTTCGATTACCCCAATTTGTGTCACATCTACTGGAGCATCATGAGCATGTATTATGACGTCACAGTATATGATGACATCATAATTAGTATGCAGTATGACGTCACAATGTATTATGACATCACAATATATTATGTGAGCGCAATTTGCAGGTTTTATGACAAATTTCGCTTACCCCAAATTGTGTCACATCTACTGGAGCATCATGAGCATGTATTATGACGTCACAGTATTTGATGACATCATAATTAGTATGCAGTATGACGTCACAATATATTATGACGTCACAATGTATCCGCATTATGACATCACAATATACTATGAGAGCGCAACATGCAGGTATTGTGAGCAATTTCTCTTACCCGAATTTGTGTCACATCTACTGGATCATCATGAGCATGTATTATGATGTCACAGTATATGATGACATCATAATTAGTATGCAGTATGACGTCACAATGTGCTATCATGTCATAATGTATCCGCATTATGACATCACAATATATTATGAGAGCGCAATTTGCAGGTATTATGAGCAATTTGTCTTACACCAGTTTGTGTCACATCTACTGGAGCCTCATGAGCATGTATTATGACGTCACTGTATATGATGACATCATTATTAGTATGCACTATGACGTCACAATATATTATGACGTCATAATGTATCCGCATTATGACATCACAATATATTATGAGAGCGCAATATGCAGGTATTATGAGCAATTTCTCTTACCCCAATTTGTGTCACATCTACTGGAGCATCATGAGCATATATTATGATGTCACAGTATATGATGACATCATAATTAGTATGCAGTATGACGTCACAATGTATTATGACGTCATAATGTATCCGCATTATGACATCAAAATATATTATGAGAGCGCAATTTGCAGGTTTTATGACCAATTTCGCTTACCTCAATTTGTGTCACATCTACTGGAGCATCATGAGCCTGTATTATGACGTCACAGTATATGATGACATCATAATTAGTATGCACTATGATGTCACAATGTATTATGATGTCATAAAGTATCCGCATTATGACCTCACAATATATTATGAGAGCGCAACATGCAGGTATTATGACGAATTTCGCTTACCCCAATTTGTGTCACATCTACTGTAGCATCATGAGCATGTATTATGACGTCACAGTATATGATGACATCATAATTAGTATGCACTATGACATCACAATGTATTATGACGTCATAATGTATCCGCATTATGACATCACAATATATTATGAGAGCGCAATTTGGAGGTTTTATGACCATTTTCGATTACCACAATTTGTGTCACATCTACTGGAGCATCATGAGCATGTATTATGACGTCACAGTATATGATGACATCATAATTAGTATGCACTATGACGTCACAATATATTATGACCTCATAATGTTTCCGCATTATGACATCACAATATATTATGAGAGCGCAATATGCAGGTATTATGAGCAATTTCTCTTACCCCAATTTGTGTCACATCTACTGGAGCATCATGAGCAAATATTATGACGTCACAGTATATGATGACAACATAATTATTATGCACTATGACGTCACAATGTATTATGACGTCATAATGTATCCACATTATGACATCACAATATATTATGAGAGCGCAACATGCAGGTATTATGAGCAATTTCTCTTACCCCAATTTGTGTCACATCTACTGTAGCATCATGAGCATGTATTATGATGTCACAGTATATGATGACATCATAGTTAGTATGCACTATGACGTCACAATGTATTATGACGTCATAATGTGTCCGCGTTATGACATCACAATATATTATGAGAGCCCAATTTACTGGTATTATGAAAAATTTCTCTTACCCCAATTTGTGTCACATCTACTGGAGCATCATGAGCATGTATTATGACGTCACAGTATTTGATGACATCATAATTAGTATGCAGTATGACGTCACAATGTATTATGACGTCATAATGTATCCGCATTATGACATCACAATATATTATGAGAGCGCAACATGCAGGTATTAAGAGCAATTTCTCTTACCCGAATTTGTGTCACATCTACTGGAGCATCATGAGCATGTATTATGACGTCACAGTATTTGATGACATCATAATTAGTATGCACTATGACGTCACAATGTGTTATTACGTCTTAATGTATCCGCATTATGACATCACAATATATTATGAGAGAGCAATTTGCAGGTTTTATGACTAATTTCGCTTACCCCAATTTGTTTCACATCTACTGGAGCATCATGAGCATGTATTATGACGTCACAGTATATGATGACATCATAATTAGTATGCAGTATGACGTCACAATGTATTATGATGTCATAAAGTATCCGCATTATGACATCACAATATATTATGAGAGCGCAACATGCAGGTATTATGACCAAATTCGGTTACCCCAATTTGTGTCACATCTACTGTAGCATCATGAGCATGTATTATGACGTCACAGTATATGATGACATCATAATTAGTATGCACTATGACGTCACAATGTATTATGACGTCATAATGTATCCGCATTATGACATCCCAATATATTATGAGAGCGCAACATGCAGGTATTATGACCAAATTCGCTTACCCCAATTTCTGTCACATCTACTGTAGCATCATGAGCATGTATTATGACGTCACAGTATATGATGACATCATAATTAGCATGCACTATGACGTCACAATGTATTATGACGTCATAATGTATCCGCATTATGACATCACAATATATTATGAGAGCGCAACATGCAGGATTTATGACCAATTTCGCTAACCCCAATTTGTGTCACATCTACTGTAGCATCATGAGCATGTATTATGACGTCACAGTATATGATGACATCATAATTAGTATGCCCTATGACGTCACAATGTATTATGACGTCATAAAGTATCCGCATTATGACATCACAATATATTATGAGAGCGCAACATGCAGGTATTATGAGCAATTTCTCTTACCCCAATTTGTGTCACATCTACTGGAGCATCATGAGCATGTATTACGATGTCACAGTATATGATGACATCATAATTAGTATGCACTATGACGTCACAATATATTATGAAGTCATAATGTATCCGCATTACGACATCACAATATATTATGAGAGCGCAATATGCAGGTATTATGAGCAATTTCTCTTACCCCAATTTGTGTCACATCTACTGGAGCATCATGAGCATCTATTATGACATCACAGTATTTGATGACATCATAATTAGTATGCACTATGACGTCACAATGTATTATGACGTCATAATGTGTCCGCGTTATGACATCACAATATATTATGAGAGCCCAATTTACAGGTATTATGAACAATTTCTCTTACCCCAATTTGTGTCACATCTACTGGAGTATCATGAGCATGTATTGTGACGTCACAGTATATGATGACATCATAATTAGTATGCAGTATGACGTCACAATATATTATGACGTCACAATGTATCTGCATTCTGACATCACAATATATTATGAGAGCGCAACATGCAGGTATTGTGAGCAATTTCTCTTACCCGAATTTGTGTCACATCTACTGGAGCATCATGAGCATGTATTATGACGTCACAGTATATGATGACATCATAATTAGTATGCAGTATGACGTCACAATGTATTATGACGTCATAATGTATCCGCATTATGACATCACAATATATTATGAGAGCGCAACATGCAGGTTTCATGACCAATTTCGCTAACCCCAATTTGTGTCACATCTACTGTAGCATCATGAGCATGTATTATGACGTCACAGTATATGATGACATCATAATTAGTATGCACTATGACGTCACAATGTATTATGACGTCATAAAGTATCCGCATTATGACATCACAATATATTATGAGAGCGCAACATGCAGGTATTATGAGCAATTTCTCTTACCCCAATTTGTGTCACATCTACTGGAGCATCATGAGCATGTATTACGATGTCACAGTATATGATGACATCATAATTAGTATGCACTATGACGTCACAATATATTATGAAGTCATAATGTGTCCGCATTACGACATCACAATATATTATGAGAGCGCAATATGCAGGTATTATGAGCAATTTCTCTTACCCCAATTTGTGTCACATCTACTGGAGCATCATGAGCATCTATTATGACGTCACAGTATTTGATGACATCATAATTAGTATGCACTATGACGTCACAATGTATTATGACGTCATAATGTGTCCGCGTTATGACATCACAATATATTATGAGAGCCCAATTTACAGGTATTATGAACAATTTCTCTTACCCCAATTTGTGTCACATCTACTGGAGCATCATGAGCATGTATTATGACGTCACAGTATTTGATGACATCATAATTAGTATGCAGTATGACGTCACAATGTATTATGACGTCATAATGTATCCGCATTATGACATCACAATATATTATGAGAGCGCAACATGCAGGTATTAAGAGCAATTTCTCTTACCCGAATTTGTGTCACATCTACTGGAGCATCATGAGCATGTATTATGACGTCACAGTATATGATGACATCATAATTAGTATGCACTATGACGTCACAATGTGTTATTACGTCTTAATGTATCCGCATTATGACATCACAATATATTATGAGAGAGCAATTTGCAGGTTTTATGACTAATTTCGCTTACCCCAATTTGTTTCACATCTACTGGAGCATCATGAGCATGTATTATGACGTCACAGTATATGATGACATCATAATTAGTATGCAGTATGACGTCACAATGTATTATGATGTCATAAAGTATCCGCATTATGACATCACAATATATTATGAGAGCGCAACATGCAGGTATTATGACCAAATTCGGTTACCCCAATTTGTGTCACATCTACTGTAGCATCATGAGCATGTATTATGACGTCACAGTATATGATGACATCATAATTAGTATGCACTATGACGTCACAATGTATTATGACGTCATAATGTATCCGCATTATGACATCACAATATATTATGAGAGCGCAACATGCAGGTATTATGACCAAATTCGCTTACCCCAATTTCTGTCACATCTACTGTAGCATCATGAGCATGTATTATGACGTCACAGTATATGATGACTTCATAATTAGCATGCACTATGACGTCACAATGTATTATGACGTCATAAAGTATCCGCATTATGACATCACAATATATTATGAGAGCGCAACATGCAGGTATTATGAGCAATTTCTCTTACCCCAATTTGTGTCACATCTACTGGAGCATCATGAGCATGTATTACGATGTCACAGTATATGATGACATCATAATTAGTATGCACTATGACGTCACAATATATTATGAAGTCATAATGTATCCGCATTACGACATCACAATATATTATGAGAGCGCAATATGCAGGTATTATGAGCAATTTCTCTTACCCCAATTTGTGTCACATCTACTGGAGCATCATGAGCATCTATTATGACGTCACAGTATTTGATGACATCATAATTAGTATGCACTATGACGTCACAATGTATTATGACGTCATAATGTGTCCGCGTTATGACATCACAATATATTATGAGAGCCCAATTTACAGGTATTATGAACAATTTCTCTTACCCCAATTTGTGTCACATCTACTGGAGTATCATGAGCATGTATTGTGACGTCACAGTATATGATGACATCATAATTAGTATGCAGTATGACGTCACAATATATTATGACGTCACAATGTATCTGCATTCTGACATCACAATATATTATGAGAGCGCAACATGCAGGTATTGTGAGCAATTTCTCTTACCCGAATTTGTGTCACATCTACTGGAGCATCATGAGCATGTATTATGACGTCACAGTATATGATGACATCATAATTAGTATGCAGTATGACGTCACAATGTATTATGACGTCATAATGTATCCGCATTATGACATCACAATATATTATGAGAGCGCAACATGCAGGTTTCATGACCAATTTCGCTAACCCCAATTTGTGTCACATCTACTGTAGCATCATGAGCATGTATTATGACGTCACAGTATATGATGACATCATAATTAGTATGCACTATGACGTCACAATGTATTATGACGTCATAAAGTATCCGCATTATGACATCACAATATATTATGAGAGCGCAACATGCAGGTATTATGAGCAATTTCTCTTACCCCAATTTGTGTCACATCTACTGGAGCATCATGAGCATGTATTACGATGTCACAGTATATGATGACATCATAATTAGTATGCACTATGACGTCACAATATATTATGAAGTCATAATGTGTCCGCATTACGACATCACAATATATTATGAGAGCGCAATATGCAGGTATTATGAGCAATTTCTCTTACCCCAATTTGTGTCACATCTACTGGAGCATCATGAGCATCTATTATGACGTCACAGTATTTGATGACATCATAATTAGTATGCACTATGACGTCACAATGTATTATGACGTCATAATGTGTCCGCGTTATGACATCACAATATATTATGAGAGCCCAATTTACAGGTATTATGAACAATTTCTCTTACCCCAATTTGTGTCACATCTACTGGAGCATCATGAGCATGTATTATGACGTCACAGTATTTGATGACATCATAATTAGTATGCAGTATGACGTCACAATGTATTATGACGTCATAATATATCCGCATTATGACATCACAATATATTATGAGAGCGCAACATGCAGGTATTATGAGCAATTTCTCTTACCCTAATTTGTGTCACATCTACTGGACCATCATGAGCATGTATTATGACGTCACAGTATATGATGACATCATAATTAGTATGCAGTATGACCTCACAATGTATTATGACGTCATAATGTATCAGCATTATGACATCACAATATATTATGAGAGCGCAACATGCAGGTATTATGAGCAATTTCTCTTACCCCAAATTGTGTCACATCTACTGGAGCATCATGAGCATGTATTATGATGTCACAGTATATGATGACATCATAATTAGTATGCAGTATGACGTCACAATGTATTATGACGTCATAATGTATCCGCAATATGACATCACAATATAGTATGAGAGAGCAATTTGCAGGTTTTATGACCAATTTCTCTTACCCCAATTTGTGTCACATCTACTGGAGCATCATGAGCATGTATTATGACGTCACAGTATATGATGACATCATAATTAGTATGCAGTATGACGTCACAATGTATTATGACGTCATAATGTATCCGCATTATGACATCAAAATATATTATGAGAGCGCAATTTGCAGGTTTTATGACCAATTTCGCTTACCCCAATTTGTGTCACATCTACTGGAGCATCATGAGCATGTATTATGACGTCACAGTATATGATGACATCATAATTAGTATGCACTATGACGTCACAATTTATTATGACGTCATAATGTATCCGCATTATGATGTCACAATATATTATGAGAGCGCAATTTGGAGCTTTTATGACCATTTTCGATAACCGCAATTTGTGTCACATCTACTGGAGCATCATGAGCATGTATTATGACGTCACAGTATATGATGACATCATAATTAGTATGCACTATAACGTCACAATATATTATGACGTCATAATGTATCCGAATTATGACATCACAATATATTATGAGAGCGCAATATGCAGGTATTATGAGCAATTTCTCTTACCCCAATTTGTGTCATATCTACTGGAGCATCATGAGCATATATTATGACGTCACAGTATATGATGACATCATAATTAGTATGCACTATGATGTCACAATGTATTATGACGTCATAATGTATCCGCATTATGACATCACAATATATTATGAGAGCGCAACATGCAGGTATTATGAGCAATTTCTCTTACCCCAATTTGTGTCAAATCTACTGTAGCATCATGAGCATGTATTATGATGTCACAGTATATGATGACATCATAATTAGTATGCACTATGACGTCACAATGTATTATGACGTCATAATGTGTCCGCGTTATGACATCACAATATATAATGAGAGCCCAATTTACAGGTATTATGAACAATTTCTCTTACCCCAATTTGTGTCACATCTACTGGAGCATCATGAGCATGTATTATGACGTCACAGTATTTGATGACATCATAGTTAGTATGCAGTATGACGTCACAATGTATTATGACGTCACAATGTATCCGCATTGTGACATCACAATATATTATGAGAGCGCAACATGCAGGTATTGTGAGCAATTTCTCTTACCCGAATTTGTGTCACATCTACTGGAGCATCATGAGCATGTATTATGACGTCACAGTATATGATGACATCATAATTAGTATGCAGTATGACGTCACAATGTATTATGACGTCATAATGTATCCGCATTATGACATCAAAATATATTATGAGAGCGCAACATGCAGGTATTATGAGCAATTTCCCTTACCCCAATTTGTGTCACATCTACTGGAGCATCATGAGCATGCATTATGACGTCACAGTATATGATGACATCATAATTAGTATGCAGTATGACGTCACAATGTATTATGACGTCATAATGTATCCACATTATGACATCACAATATATTATAAGAGCGCAACATGCAGGTATTATGAGCAATTTCTCTTACCCCAATTTGTGTCACATCTACTGGAGCATCATGAGCATGTATTATGACGTCACAGTATATGATGACATCATAATTAGTATGCACTATGACGTCACAATGTATTATGACGTCATAAAGTATCCGCATTATGACATCACAATATATTATGAGAGCGCAACATGCAGGTATTATGAGCAATTTCTCTAACCCCAATTTGTGTCACATCTACTGGAGCATCATGAGCATGTATTATGACATCACAGTATATGATGACATCATAATGAGTATGCACTATGACGTCACAATGTGCTATGATGTCATAATGTATCCGCATTATGACATCACAATATATTATGGGAGCGCAATTTGCAGGTATTATGAGCAATTTGCTTACACCAGTTTGTGTCACATCTACTGGACCCTCATGAGCATGTATTATGATGTCACAGTATATGATGACATCATTATTAGTATGCACTATGACGTCACAATATATTATGACGTCATAATGTATCCGCATTATGACATCACAATATATTATGAGAGCGCAATATGCAGGTATTATGAGCAATTTCTCTTACCCCAACTTGTGTCACATCTACTGGAGCATCATGAGCATATATTATGACGTCACAGTATATGATGACATCATAATTAGTATGCAGTATGACGTCACAATGTATTATGACGTCATAATGTATCCGCATTACGACATCACAATATATTATGAGAGCGCAATTTGCAGGTATTATGAGCAATTTCTCTTACCCCAATTTGTGTCACATCTACTGGAGCATCATGAGCATGTATTATGACATCACAGTATATGATGACATCATAATTAGTATGGACTATGACGTCACAATGTATTATGACGTCATAATGTATCCGCATTATGACATCACAATATATTATGAGAGCGCAATTTGGAGGTTTTATGACCATTTTCGATTACCCCAATTTGTGTCACATCTACTGGAGCATCATGAGCATGTATTATGACGTCACAGTATATGATGACATCATAATTAGTATGCACTATGACGTCACAATATATTATGATGTCATAATGTATCCGCATTATGACATCACAATATATTATGAGAGCGCAATATGCAGGTATTATGAGCAATTTCTCTTACCCCAATTTGTGTCACATCTACTGGAGCATCATGAGCATATATTATGACGTCACAGTATATGATGACATCATAATTAGTATGCACTATGACGTCACAATGTATTATGACGTCATAATGTATCCGCATTATGACATCACAATATATTATGAGAGCGCAACATGCAGGTATTATGAGCAATTTCACTTACCCCAATTTGTGTCACATCTACTGTAGCATCATGAGCATGTATTATGATGTCACAGTATATGATGACATCATAATTAGTATGCACTATGACGTCACAATGTATTATGACGTCATAATGGGTCCGCGTTATGACATCACAATATATTATGAGAGCCCAATTTACAGGTATTATGAAAAGTTTCTCTTACCCCAATTTGTGTCACATCTACTGGAGCATCATGAGCATGTATTATGACGTCACAGTATTTGATGACATCATAATTAGTATGCAGTATGACGTCACAATATATTATGACGTCACAATGTATCCGCATTATGACATCACAATATATTATGAGAGCGCAACATGCAGGTATTCTGAGCAATTTCTCTTACCCGAATTTGTGTCACATCTACTGGAGCATCATGAGCATGTATTATGACGTCACAGTATATGATGACATCATAATTATTATGCAGTATGACGTCACAATGTATTATGACGTCATAATGTATCCGCATTATGACATCACAATATATTATCTGAGCGCAATTTGCAGGTTTTATGACCAATTTCGCTTACCCCAATTTGTGTCACATCTACTGGAGCATCATGAGCATGTATTATGACGTCACAGTATTTGATGACATCATAATTAGTATGCAGTATGACGTCACAATGTATTATGACGTCACAATGTATCCGCATTATGACATCACAATATATTATGAGAGCGCAACATGCAGGTATTGTGAGCAACTTCTCTTACCCGAATTTGTGTCACATCTACTGGAGCATCATGAGCATGTATTATGACGTCACAGTATATGATGACATCATAATTAGTATGCAGTATGACGTCACAATGTATTATGACGTCATAATGTATCCGCATTATGACATCACAATATATTATGAGAGCGCAACATTCAGGTATTATGAGCAATTTCTCTTACCCCAATTTCTGTCACATTTACAGGAGCATCATGAGCATGTATTATGACATCACAGTATATGAGGACATCATAATGAGTATGCACTATGACGTCACAATGTGCTATGACGTCATAATGTATCCGCATTATGACAACACAATATATTATGAGAGCGCAACATGCAGGTATTGTGAGCAATTTCTCTTACCCGAATTTGTGTCACATCTACTGGATCATCATGAGCATGTATTATGACGTCACAGTATATGATGACATCATACTGAGTATGCACTATGACGTCACAATGTGCTATGACGTCATAATGTATCCGCATTATGACATCACAATATATTTTGAGAGCGCAACATGCAGGTATTGTGAGCAATTTCTCTTACCCGAATTTGTGTCACATCTACTGGATCATCATGAGCATGTATTATGACGTCACAGTATATGATGACATCATAATTAGTATGCAGTATGACGTCACAATGTATTATGACCTCATAATGTATCCGCATTATGACATCACAATATATTATGAGAGCGCAACATGCAGGTATTATGAGCAATTTCTCTTACCCTAATTTGTGTCACATCTACTGGATCATCATGAGCATGTATTGTGACGTCACAGTATATGATGACATCATAATTAGTATGCACTATGACGTCACAATGTATTATGACGTCATAATGTAGACGCATTATGACATCACATTATATTATGAGAGCGCAATTTGGAGGTTTTATGACCATTTTCGATTACCCCAATTTGTGTCACATCTACTGGAGCATCATGAGCATGTATTATGACGTCACAGTATATGATGACATCATAATTAGTATGCAGTATGACGTCACAATATATTATGACGTCACAATGTATCCGCATTATGACATCACAATATACTATGAGAGCGCAACATGCAGGTATTGTGAGCAATTTCTCTTACCCGAATTTGTGTCACATCTACTGGATCATCATGAGCATGTATTATGATGTCACAGTATATGATGACATCATAATTAGTATGCAGTATGACGTCACAATGTGCTATCATGTCATAATGTATCCGCATTATGACATCACAATATATTATGAGAGCGCAATTTGCAGGTATTATGAGCAATTTGTCTTACACCAGTTTGTGTCACATCTACTGGAGCCTCATGAGCATGTATTATGACGTCACTGTATATGATGACATCATTATTAGTATGCACTATGACGTCACAATATATTATGACGTCATAATGTATCCCCATTATGACATCACAATATATTATGAGAGCGCAATATGCAGGTATTATGAGCAATTTCTCTTACCCCAATTTGTGTCACATCTACTGGAGCATCATGAGCATATATTATGATGTCACAGTATATGATGACATCATAATTAGTATGCAGTATGACGTCACAATGTATTATGACGTCATAATGTATCCGCATTATGACATCAAAATATATTATGAGAGCGCAATTTGCAGGTTTTATGACCAATTTCGCTTACCTCAATTTGTGTCACATCTACTGGAGCATCATGAGCCTGTATTATGACGTCACAGTATATGATGACATCATAATTAGTATGCACTATGATGTCACAATGTATTATGATGTCATAAAGTATCCGCATTATTACCTCACAATATATTATGAGAGCGCAACATGCAGGTATTATGACGAATTTCGCTTACCCCAATTTGTGTCACATCTACTGTAGCATCATGAGCATGTATTATGACGTCACAGTATATGATGACATCATAATTAGTATGCACTATGACATCACAATGTATTATGACGTCATAATGTATCCGCATTATGACATCACAATATATTATGAGAGCGCAATTTGGAGGTTTTATGACCATTTTCGATTACCACAATTTGTGTCACATCTACTGGAGCATCATGAGCATGTATTATGACGTCACAGTATATGATGACATCATAATTAGTATGCACTATGACGTCACAATATATTATGACCTCATAATGTTTCCGCATTATGACATCACAATATATTATGAGAGCGCAATATGCAGGTATTATGAGCAATTTCTCTTACCCCAATTTGTGTCACATCTACTGGAGCATCATGAGCAAATATTATGACGTCACAGTATATGATGACAACATAATTATTATGCACTATGACGTCACAATGTATTATGACGTCATAATGTATCCGCATTATGACATCACAATATATTATGAGAGCGCAACATGCAGGTATTATGAGCAATTTCTCTTACCCCAATTTGTGTCACATCTACTGTAGCATCATGAGCATGTATTATGATGTCACAGTATATGATGACATCATAGTTAGTATGCACTATGACGTCACAATGTATTATGACGTCATAATGTGTCCGCGTTATGACATCACAATATATTATGAGAGCCCAATTTACTGGTATTATGAAAAATTTCTCTTACCCCAATTTGTGTCACATCTACTGGAGCATCATGAGCATGTATTATGACGTCACAGTATTTGATGACATCATAATTAGTATGCAGTATGACGTCACAATGTATTATGACGTCATAATGTATCCGCATTATGACATCACAATATATTATGAGAGCGCAACATGCAGGTATTATGACCAAATTCGCTTACCCCAATTTCTGTCACATCTACTGTAGCATCATGAGCATGTATTATGACGTCACAGTATATGATGACATCATAATTAGCATGCACTATGACGTCACAATGTATTATGACGTCATAATGTATCCGCATTATGACATCACAATATATTATGAGAGCGCAACATGCAGGATTTATGACCAATTTCGCTAACCCCAATTTGTGTCACATCTACTGTAGCATCATGAGCATGTATTATGACGTCACAGTATATGATGACATCATAATTAGTATGCACTATGACGTCACAATGTATTATGACGTCATAAAGTATCCGCATTATGACATCACAATATATTATGAGAGCGCAACATGCAGGTATTATGAGCAATTTCTCTTACCCCAATTTGTGTCACATCTACTGGAGCATCATGAGCATGTATTACGATGCCACAGTATATGATGACATCATAATTAGTATGCACTATGACGTCACAATATATTATGAAGTCATAATGTATCCGCATTACGACATCACAATATATTATGAGAGCGCAATATGCAGGTATTATGAGCAATTTCTCTTACCCCAATTTGTGTCACATCTACTGGAGCATCATGAGCATCTATTATGACGTCACAGTATTTGATGACATCATAATTAGTATGCACTATGACGTCACAATGTATTATGACGTCATAATGTGTCCGCGTTATGACATCACAATATATTATGAGAGCCCAATTTACAGGTATTATGAACAATTTCTCTTACCCCAATTTGTGTCACATCTACTGGAGTATCATGAGCATGTATTGTGACGTCACAGTATATGATGACATCATAATTAGTATGCAGTATGACGTCACAATATATTATGACGTCACAATGTATCTGCATTCTGACATCACAATATATTATGAGAGCGCAACATGCAGGTATTGTGAGCAATTTCTCTTACCCGAATTTGTGTCACATCTACTGGAGCATCATGAGCATGTATTATGACGTCACAGTATATGATGACATCATAATTAGTATGCAGTATGATGTCACAATGTATTATGACGTCATAATGTATCCGCATTATGACATCACAATATATTATGAGAGCGCAACATGCAGGTTTCATGACCAATTTCGCTAACCCCAATTTGTGTCACATCTACTGTAGCATCATGAGCATGTATTATGACGTCACAGTATATGATGACATCATAATTAGTATGCACTATGACGTCACAATGTATTATGACGTCATAATGTGTCCGCGTTATGACATCACAATATATTATGAGAGCCCAATTTACAGGTATTATGAACAATTTCTCTTACCCCAATTTGTGTCACATCTACTGGAGCATCATGAGCATGTATTATGACGTCACAGTATTTGATGACATCATAATTAGTATGCAGTATGACGTCACAATGTATTATGACGTCATAATATATCCGCATTATGACATCACAATATATTATGAGAGCGCAACATGCAGGTATTATGAGCAATTTCTCTTACCCTAATTTGTGTCACATCTACTGGACCATCATGAGCATGTATTATGACGTCACAGTATATGATGACATCATAATTAGTATGCAGTATGACCTCACAATGTATTATGACCTCATAATGTATCCGCATTATGACATCACAATATATTATGAGAGCGCAACATGCAGGTATTATGAGCAATTTCTCTTACCCCAAATTGTGTCACATCTACTGGAGCGTCATGAGCATGTATTATGATGTCACAGTATATGATGACATCATAATTAGTATGCAGTATGACGTCACAATGTATTATGACGTCATAATGTATCCGCAATATGACATCACAATATAGTATGAGAGAGCAATTTGCAGGTTTTATGACCAATTTCTCTTACCCCAATTTGTGTCACATCTACTGGAGCATCATGAGCATGTATTATGACGTCACAGTATATGATGACATCATAATTAGTATGCAGTATGATGTCACAATGTATTATGACGTCATAATGTATCTGCATTATGACATCAAAATATATTATGAGAGCGCAATTTGCAGGTTTTATGACCAATTTCGCTTACCCCAATTTGTGTCACATCTACTGGAGCATCATGAGCATGTATTATGACGTCACAGTATATGATGACATCATAATTAGTATGCACTATGACGTCACAATTTATTATGATGTCATAATGTATCCGCATTATGATGTCACAATATATTATGAGAGCGCAATTTGGAGCTTTTATGACCATTTTCGATTACCCCAATTTGTGTCACATCTACTGGAGCATCATGAGCATGTATTATGACGTCACAGTATATGATGACATCATAATTAGTATGCACTATAACGTCACAATATATTATGACGTCATAATGTATCCGAATTATGACATCACAATATATTATGAGAGCGCAATATGCAGGTATTATGAGCAATTTCTCTTACCCCAATTTGTGTCATATCTACTGGAGCATCATGAGCATATATTATGACGTCACAGTATATGATGACATCATAATTAGTATGCACTATGATGTCACAATGTATTATGACGTCATAATGTATCCGCATTATGACATCACAATATATTATGAGAGCGCAACATGCAGGTTTTATGAGCAATTTCTCTTACCCCAATTTGTGTCAAATCTACTGTAGCATCATGAGCATGTATTATGATGTCACAGTATATGATGACATCATAATTAGTATGCACTATGACGTCACAATGTATTATGACGTCATAATGTGTCCGCGTTATGACATCACAATATATTTTGAGAGCCCAATTTACAGGTATTATGAACAATTTCTCTTACCCCAATTTGTGTCACATCTACTGGAGCATCATGAGCATGTATTATGACGTCACAGTATTTGATGACATCATAGTTAGTATGCAGTATGACGTCACAATGTATTATGACGTCACAATGTATCCGCATTGTGACATCACAATATATTATGAGAGCGCAACATGCAGGTATTGTGAGCAATTTCTCTTACCCGAATTTGTGTCACATCTACTGGAGCATCATGAGCATGTATTACGACGTCACAGTATATGATGACATCATAATTAGTATGCAGTATGACGTCACAATGTATTATGACGTCATAATGTATCCGCATTATGACATCAAAATATATTATGAGAGCGCAACATGCAGGTATTATGAGCAATTTCCCTTACCCCAATTTGTGTCACATCTACTGGAGCATCATGAGCATGCATTATGACGTCACAGTATATGATGACATCATAATTAGTATGCAGTATGACGTCACAATGTATTATGACGTCATAATGTATCCACATTATGACATCACAATATATTATGAGAGCGCAACATGCAGGTATTATGAGCAATTTCTCTTACCCCAATTTGTGTCACATCTACTGGAGCATCATGAGCATGTATTATGACGTCACAGTATATGATGACATCATAATTAGTATGCACTATGACGTCACAATGTATTATGACGTCATAATGTATCCGCATTATGACATCACAATATATTATGAGAGTGCAACATGCAGGTATTATGACCAATTTCGCTTACCCCAATTTGTGTCACATCTACTGTAGCATCATGAGCATGTATTATGACGTCACAGTATATGATGACATCATAATTAGTATGCACTATGACGTCTCAATGTATTATGACGTCATAATGTATCCGCATTATGACATCACAATATATTATGAGAGTGCAATTTGGAGGTTTTATGACCATTTTCGATTACCCCAATTTGTGTCACATCTACTGGAGCATCATGAGCATGTATTATGACGTCACAGTATATGATGACATCGTAATTAGTATGCACTATGACGTCACAATGTATTACGACGTCATAATGTATCCGCATTATGACATCACAATATATTATGAGAGAGCAACATGCAAGTTTTATGACCAATTTCTCTTACCCCAATTTGTGTCACATCTACTGGAGCATCATGAGCATGTATTGTGACGTCACAGTATATGATGACATCATAATTAGTATGCAGTATGACGTCACAATGTATTATGACGTCATAATGTATCCGCATTATGATATCACAATATATTATGAGAGCGCAACATGCAGGTATTATGAGCAATTTCTCTTACCCCAATTTGTGTCACATCTACTGGAGCATCATGAGCATGTATTATAACGTCACAGTATATGATGACATCATAATTAGTATGCACTATGACGTCACAATGTATTATGACGTCATAATATATCCGCATTATGACATCACAATATATTATGAGAGCGCAATTTGCAGGTTTTATGACCAATTTCGCTTACCCCAATTTGTGTCACATCTACTGGAGCATCATGAGCATGTATTATGATGTCACAGTATATGATGACATCATAATTAGTATGCACTATGACGTCACAATGTATTATGACGTCATAATGTATCTGCATTATGACATCACAATATATTATGAGAGCGCAATTTGCAGGTTTTATGAACAATTTCGCTTACCCCAATTTGTGTCACATCTACTGGAGCATCATGAGCATGTATTATGACGTCACAGTATATGATGACATCATAATTAATATGCAGTATGACGTCACAGTGTATTATGACGTCATAATGTATCCGCATTAAGACATCACAATATATTATGAGAGCGCAACATGCAGGTATTATGAGCAATTTCTCTTACCCCAATTTGTGTCACATCTACTGGAGCATCATGAGCATGTATTATGACGTCACAGTATATGATGACATCATAATCAGTATGCACTATGACGTCACAATGTATTATGACGTCATAATGTATCCGCATTATGACATCACAATATATTATGAGAGAGCAATTACAGGTTGTATGACCAATTTCTCTTATTACAATTTGTGTCACATCTACTGGAGCATCATGAGCATGTATTATGACGTCACAGTATATGATGACATCATAATTAGTATGCACTATGACGTCACAATGTATTATGACGTCATAATGTATTCGCATTATGACATCACAATATATTATGATAGCGCAACATGCAGGTATTATGAGCAATTTCTCTTACCTCAATTTGTGTCACAACTACTGGAGCGTCATTAGCATGTATTATGACGTCACAGTATATGATGACATCATAATTAGTATGCACTATGACGTCACAATGTATTATGACGTTATAATGTATCCGCATTATGACATCACAATATATTATGAGAGCGCAACATGCAGGTTTTATGACCAATTTCGCTCACCCCAATTTGTGTCACATCTACTGGAGCATCATGAGCATGTATTATGACGTCACAGTATATATTGACATCATAATTAGTATGCACTATGACATCACAATGTATTATGACGTCATAATGTATCCGCATTATGACATCACAATATATTATGAGAGCGCAACATGCAGGTATTATGAGCAATTTCTCTTACCCCAATTTGTGTCACATCTACAGGAGCATCATGAGCATGTATTATGACGTCAAAGTATATGATGACATCATAATTAGTATGCACTATGACGTCACAATGTATTATGACGTCATAATGTATCCGCATTATGACATCACAATATATTATGAGAGCGCAACATGCAGGTATTATGAGCAATTTCTCTTACCCCAATTTGTGTCACATCTACTGTAGCATCATGAGCATGTATTATGACGTCACAGTATATGATGACATCATAATTAGTATGCACTATGACGTCACAATGTATTATGACGTCATAATGTATCCGCATTATGACATCACAATATATTATGAGAGCGCAATTTGGAGGTTTTATGACCATTTTCGATTACCCCAATTTGTGTCACATCTACTGGAGCATCAGGAGCATGTATTATGACGTCACAGTATATGATGACATCGTAATTAGTATGCACTATGACGTCACAATGTATTATGACGTCATAATATATCCGCATTATGACATCACAGTATATTATGAGAGAGCAACATGCAGGTTTTATGACCAATTTCTCTTACCCCAATTTGTGTCACATCTACTGTAGCATCATGAGCATGTATTGTGACGTCACAGTATATGATGACATCATAATTAGTATGCAGTATGACGTCACAATGTATTATGACGTCATAATGTATCCGCATTATGATATCACAATATATTATGAGAGCGCAACATGCAGGTATTATGAGCAATTTCTCTTACCGCAATTTGTGTCACATCTACTGGAGCATCATGAGCATGTATTATAACGTCACAGTATATGATGTCATCATAATTAGTATGCACTATGACGTCACAATGTATTATGACGTCATAATATATCCGCATTATGACATCACAATATATTATGAGAGCGCAATTTGCAGGTTTTATGACCAATTTCGCTTACCCCAATTTGTGTCACATCTACTGGAGCATCATGAGCATGTATTATGACGTCACAGTATATGATGACATCATAATTAGTATGCACTATGACGTCACAATGTATTATGACGTCATAATGTATCTGCATTATGACATCACAATATATTATGAGAGCGCAATTTGCAGGTTTTATGAACAATTTCGCTTACCCCAATTTGTGTCACATCTACTGGAGCATCATGAGCATGTATTATGACGTCACAGTATATGATGACATCATAATTAATATGCAGTATGACGTCACAGTGTATTATGACGTCATAATGTATCCGCATTAAGACATCACAATATATTATGAGAGCGCAACATGCAGGTATTATGAGCAATTTCTCTTACCCCAATTTGTGTCACATCTACTGGAGCATCATGAGCATGTATTATGACGTCACAGTATATGATGACATCATAATTAGTATGCACTATGACGTCACAATGTATTATGACGTCATAATGTATCCGCATTATGACATCACAATATATTATGAGAGAGCAATTTGCAGGTTGTATGACCAATTTCTCTTATTACAATTTGTGTCACATCTACTGTAGCATCATGAGCATGTATTGTGACGTCACAGTATATGATGACATCATAATTAGTATGCAGTATGACGTCACAATGTATTATGACGTCATAATGTATTCGCATTATGACATCACAATATATTATGATAGCGCAACATGCAGGTATTATGAGCAATTTCTCTTACCTCAATTTGTGTCACAACTACTGGAGCATCATGAGCATGTATTATGACGTCACAGTATATGATGACATCATAATTAGTATGCACTATGACGTCACAATGTATTATGACGTCATAATGTATCCGCATTATGACATCACAATATATTATGAGAGCGCAACATGCAGGTTTTATGACCAATTTCGCTCACCCCAATTTGTGTCACATCTACTGGAGCATCATGAGCATGTATTATGACGTCACAGTATATATTGACATCATAATTAGTATGCACTATGACATCACAATGTATTATGACGTCATAATGTATCCGCATTATGACATCACAATATACTATGAGAGCGCAACATGCAGGTATTATGAGCAATTTCTCTTACCCCAATTTGTGTCACATCTACAGGAGCATCATGAGCATG
The DNA here is from genome assembly GCF_030222135.1 of Aotus nancymaae. Taxonomy (NCBI): domain Eukaryota; kingdom Metazoa; phylum Chordata; class Mammalia; order Primates; family Aotidae; genus Aotus; species Aotus nancymaae. Next base: position 7,051,738 of record NW_026988481.1, on the reverse strand, counting down.
TATTATGACGTCAAAGTATATGATGACATCATAATTAGTATGCACTATGACGTCACAATGTATTATGACGTCATAATGTATCCGCATTATGACATCACAATATATTATGAGAGCGCAACATGCAGGTATTATGAGCAATTTCTCTTACCCCAATTTGTGTCACATCTACTGGAGCATCATGAGCATGTATTATGACGTCACAGTATTTGATGACATCATAATTAGTATGCACTATGACGTCACAATGTATTATGACGTCATAATGTATCCGTATTATGACATCACAATATATTATGAGAGCGTAACATGCAGGTATTATGAGCAATTTCTCTTAGCCCAATTTGTGTCACATCTACTGGAGCATCATGAGCATGTATTATGACGTCACAGTATATGATGACATCATAATTAGTATGCACTATGACGTCACAATGTATTATGACGTCATAATGTATCCGCATTATGACATCACAATATATTATGAGAGCGCAATTTGCAGGTTTTATGACCAATTTCTCTTACCCCAATTTGTGTCACATCTACTGTAGCATCATGAGCATGTATTATGACGTCAGAGTATATGATGACATCATAATTAGTATGCAGTATGACGTCCCAATGTATTATGACGTCATAATGTATCCGCATTATGACATCACAATATATTATGAGAGCGCAATTTGCAGGTTTTATGACCAATTTCGTTTACCCAATTTGTGTCACATCTACTGGAGCATCATGATCATGTATTATGACGTCACAGTATATGATGACATCATAATTAGTATGCAGTATGATGTCACAATGTATTATGACGTCATAATGTATCTGCATTAAGACATCACAGTATATTATGACAGCGCAATTTGCAGGTTTTATGACCAATTTCTCTTACCCCAATTTGTGTCACATCTACTGGAGCATCATGAGCATGTATTATGACGTCACAGTATTTGATGACATCATAATTAGTATGCAGTATGATGTCACAATATATTATGACGTCACAATGTATCTGCATTATGACATCACAATATATTATGAGAGCGCAACATGCAGGTATTGTGAGCAATTTCTCTTACCCGAATTTGTGTCACATCTACTGGAGCATCATGAGCATGTATTATGACGTCACAGTATATGATGACATCATAATTAGTATGCAGTATGACGTCACAATGTATTATGACGTCATAATGTATCCGCATTATGACATCACAATATATTATGTGAGCGCAATTTGCAGCTTTTATGACCAATTTCGCTTACCCCAATTTGTGTCACATCTACTGGAGCATCATGAGCATGTATTATGACGTCACAGTACTTGATGACATCATAATTAGTATGCAGTATGACGTCACAATATATTATGACGTCACAATGTATCCGCATTATGACATCACAATATATTATGAGAGCGCAACATGCAGGTATTGTGAGCAATTTCTCTTACCCGAATTTGTGTCACATCTACTGGAGCATCATGAGCATGTATTATGACGTCACAGTATATGATGACATCATAATTAGTATGCAGTATGACGTCACAATGTATTATGACGTCATAATGTATCCACATTATGACATCACAATATATTATGAGAGCGCAACATGCAGGTATTATGAGCAATTTCTCTTACCCCAATTTGTGTCACATCTACTGGAGCATCATGAGCATGTATTATGACATCACAGTATATGATGACATCATAATGAGTATGCACTATGACGTCACAATGTATTATGACGTCATAATGTATCCGCATTATGACATCACAATATATTATGAGAGCGCAATTTGCAGGTATTATGAGCAATTTGTCTTACACCAGTTTGTGTCACATCTACTGGAGCCTCATGAGCATGTATTATGACATCACAGTATATGATGACATCATAATTAGTATGCACTATGACGTCACAATGTATTATGACGTCATAATATATCCGCACTATGACTTCACAATATATTATGAGAGCGCAACATGCAGGTATTATGAGCAATTTCTCTTACCCCAATTTGTGTCACATCAACTGGAGCATCATGAGCATGTATTATGATGTCACAGTATATGATGACATCATAATTAGTATGCACTATGACGTCACAATGTATTATGACGTCATAATGTATCCGAAATATGACATCACAATATAGTATGAGAGAGCAATTTGCAGGTTTTATGACTAATTTGTCTTACCCCAATTTGTGTCACATCTACTGGAGCATCATGAGCATGTATTATGACGTCACAGTATATGATGACATCATAATTAGTATGCAGTATGACGTCACAATGTGTTATGACGTCATAATGTATCCGCATTATGACATTAAAATATATTATGAGAGCGCAATTTGCAGGTTTTATGACCAATTTCGCTTACCCCAATTTGTGTCACATCTACTGGAGCATCATGAGCATGTATTAAGACGTCACAGTATATGATGACATCATAATTAGTATGCAGTATGACGTCACAATGTATTATGATGTCATAAAGTATCCGCATTATGACATCACAATATATTATGAGAGCGCAACATGCAGGTATTATGACCAATTTCGCTTACCCCAATTTGTGTCACATCTACTGTAGCATCATGCGCATGTATTATGACATCACAGTATATGATGACATCATAATGAGTATGCACTATGACGTCACAATGTGCTATGACGTCATAATGTATCCGCATTATGACATCACAATATATTATGAGAGCGCATTTTGCAGGTATTATGAGCAATTTGTCTTACCCCAATTTGTGTCACATCTACTGGAGCATCATGAGCATGTATTATGACGTCACAGTATTTGATGACATCATAATTAGTATGCAGTATGACGTCACAATATATTATGACGTCACAATGTATCCGCATTATGACATCACAATATATTAAGAGAGTGCAACATGCAGGTATTGTGAGCAATTTCTCTTACCCGAATTTGTGTCACATCTACTGGAGCATCATGAGCATGTATTATGACGTCACAGTATATGATGACATCATAATTAGTATGCAGTATGACGTCACAATGTATTATGACGTCATAATGTATCCGCATTATGACATCACAATATATTATGTGAGCGCAATTTGCAGGTTTTATGACCAATTTCGCTTACCACAATTTGTGTCACATCTACTGGAGCATCATTAGCATGTATTATGACATCACAGTATATGATGACATCATAACGAGTATGCGCTATGACGTCACAATGTGCTATGACGTCATAATGTATCCGTATTATGACATCACAATATATTATGAGAGCGGAATTTGCAGGTATTATGAGCAATTTGTCTTACCCCAATTTGTGTCACATCTACTGGAGCCTCATGAGCATGTATTATGACGTCACAGTATATGATGACATCATAATTAGTATGCACTATGACGTCACAATGTATTATGACGTCATAATATATCCGCATTATGACATCACAATATATTATCAGAGCGCAACATGCAGGTATAATGAGCAATTTCGCTTACCCCAATTTGTGTCACATCTACTGGAGCATCATGAGCATGTATTATGACGTCACAGTATATGATGAGATCATAATTAGTATGCACTATGACGTCACAATGTATTATGACGTCATAATGTGTCCACGTTATGACATCACAAAATATTATGAGAGCCCAATTTACAGGTATTATGAACAATTTCTCTTACCCCAGTTTGTGTCACATCTACTGGAGCATCATGAGCATGTATTATGACGTCACAGTATATGATGACATCATAATTAGTATGCAGTATGACGTCACAATGTTTTATGACGTCATAATGTATCCGCATTATGACATCACAATATATTATGTGAGCGCAATTTTCAGGTTTTATGACCAATTTCGCTTACCCCAATTTGTGTCACATCTACTGGAGCATCATGAGCGTGTATTATGACGTCACAGTATTTGATGACATCATAATTAGTATGCAGTATGACGTCACAATATATTATGACGTCACAATGTATCCGCATTATGACATCACAATATATTATGAGAGCGCAACATGCAGGTATTGTGAGCAATTTCTCTTACCCGAATTTGTGTCACATCTACTGGAGCATCATGAGCATGTATTATGACGTCACAGTATATGATGACATCATAATTAGTATGCAGTATGACGTTACAATGTATTATGACGTCATAATGTATCCGCATTATGACATCACAATATATTATGAGGGCGCAACATGCACGTATTATGAGCAATTTCTCTTACCCCAATTTGTGTCACATCTACTGGAGCATCATGAGCATGTATTATGACATCACAGTATATGATGACATCATAATGAGTATGCACTATGACGTCACAATGTGCTATGACGTCATAATGTATCCGCATTATGACATCACAATATATTATGACAGCGCAATTTGCAGGTATTATGAGCAATTTGTCTTACCCCAATTTGTGTCACATCTACTGGAGCATCATGAGCATGTATTATGACGTCACAGTATTTGATGACATCATAATTAGTATGCAGTATGACGTCACAATATATTATGACGTCACAATGTATCCGCATTATGACATCACAATATATTATGAGAGCGCAACATGCAGGTATTGTGAGCAATTTCTCTTACCCGAATTTGTGTCACATCTACTGGAGCATCATGAGCATGTATTATGACGTCACAGTATATGATGACATCATAATTAGTATGCAGTATGACGTCACAATGTATTATGACGTCATAATGTATCCGCATTATGACATCACAATATAATATGTGAGCGCAATTTGCAGGTTTTATGACCAATTTCGCTTACCCCAATTTGTGTCACATCTACTGGAGCATCATGAGCATGTATTTTGACGTCACAGTATTTGATGATATCATAATTAGTATGCAGTATGACGTCACAATATATTATGACGTCACAGTATATCCGCATTATGACATCACAATATATTATGAGAGCGCAACATGCAGGTATTGTGAGCAATTTCTCTTGCCCGAATTTGTGTCACATCTACTGGAGTGTCATGAGCATGTATTATGACGTCACAGTATATGATGACATCATAATTAGTATGCAGTATGACGTCACAATGTATTATGACGTAATAATGTATCCGCATTATGACTTCACAATATATTATGAGAGCGCAACATGCAGGTATTATGAGCAATTTCTCTTACCCCAATTTGTGTCACATCTACTGGAGCATCATGAGCATGTATTATGACATCACAGTATATGATGACATCATAATGAGTATGCACTATGACGTCACAATGTGCTATGACGTCATAATGTATCCGCATTATGACATCACAATATATTATGAGAGAGCAATTTGCAGGTATTATGAGCAATTTGTCTTACCCCAATTTGTGTCAAATCTACTGGAGCCTCATGAGCATGTATTATGACGTCACAGTATATGATGACATCATAATTAGTATGCACTATGACGTCACAATGTATTATGACGTCATAAAATATCCGCATTATGACATCACAATATATTATCAGAGCGCAACATGCAGGTATTATGAGCAATTTCGCTTACCCCAATTTGTGTCACATCTACTGGAGCATCATGAGCATGTATTATGACGTCACAGTATATGATGACATCATAATTAGTATGCAGTATGACGTCACAATGTATTATGACGTCATAATGTATCCGCATTATGACATCACAATATATTATGAGAGCGCAACATGCAGGTATTATGAGCAATTTCTCTTACCCCAATTTGTGTCACATCTACTGGAGCATCATGAGCATGTATTATGACGTCACAGTATATGATGACATCATAATTAGTATGCAGTATGACGTCACAATGTATTATGACGTCATAATGTATCCGCATTATGACATCACAATATATTATGTGAGCGCAATTTGCAGGTTTTATGACCAATTTCACTTACTCCAATTTGTGTCACATCTACTGGAGCATCATGAGCATGTATTATGACGTCACAGTATTTGATGACATCATAATTAGTATGCAGTATGACGTCACAATGTATTATGACGTCACAATGTATCCGCATTATGACATCACAATATATTATGAGAGCGCAACATGCAGGTATTGTGAGCAATTTCTCTTACCCGAATTTGTGTCACATCTACTGGAGCATCATGAGCAGGTATTATGACGTCACAGTATATGATGACATCATAATTAGTATGCAGTATGACGTCACAATGTATTATGACGTCAAAATGTATCCGCATTATGACATCACAATATATTATGAGAGCGCAACATGCAGGTATTATGAGCAATTTCTCTTACCCCAATTTGTGTCACATCTACTGGAGCATCATGAGCATGTATTATGACATCACAGTATATGATGACATCATAATGAGTATGCACTATGACGTCACAATGTGCTATGACGTCATAATATTTCCGAATTATGACATCACAATATATTATGAGAGCGCAATTTGCAGGTATTATGAGCAATTTGTCTTACCCCAATTTGTGTCACATCTACTGGAGCATCATGAGCATGTATTATGACGTCACAGTATATGATGACATCATAATTAGTATGCAGTATGACGTCACAATGTATTATGACGTCATAATGTATCCGCATTATGACATCACAATATATTATGAGAGCGCAACATGCAGGTATTATGAGCAATTTCTCTTACCCCAATTTGTGTCACATCTACTGGAGCATCATGAGCATGTATTATGACGTCACAGTATATGATGACATCATAATTAGTATGCAGTATGATGTCACAATGTATTATGACGTCATAATGTATCCGCATTATGACATCACAATATATTATAAGAGCGCAACATGCAGGAATTATGAGCAATTTCTCTTACCCCAATTTGTGTCACATCTACTGGAGCATCATGAGCATGTATTATGACGTCACAGTATATGATGACATCATAATTAGTATGCACTATGACGTCACAATGTATTATGACGTCATAATGTATCCGCATTATGACATCACAATATATTATGAGAGTGCAACATGCAGGTATTATGACCAATTTCGCTTACCCCAATTTGTGTCACATCTACTGTAGCATCATGAGCATGTATTATGACGTCACAGTATATGATGACATCATAATTAGTATGCACTATGACGTCACAATGTATTATGACGTCATAATGTATCCGCATTATGACATCACAATATATTATGAGAGCGCAATTTGGAGGTTTTATGACCATTTTCGATTACCCCAATTTGTGTCACATCTACTGGACCATCATGAGCATGTATTATGACGTGACAGTATATGATGACATCGTAATTAGTATGCACTATGACGTCACAATGTATTATGACGTCATAATGTATCCGCATTATGACATCACAATATATTATGAGAGAGCAACATGCAGGTTTTATGACCAATTTCTCTTACCCCAATTTGTGTCACATCTACTGGAGCATCATGAGCATGTATTATAACGTCACAGTATATGATGACATCATAATGAGTATGCACTATGACGTCACAATGTATTATGACGTCATAATATATTCGCATTATGACATCACAATATATTATGAGAGCGCAATTTGCAGGTTTTATGACCAATTTCGCTTACCCCAATTTGTGTCACATCTACTGGAGCATCATGAGCATGTATGATGACATCACAGTATATGATGACATCATAATTAGTATGCACTATGACGTCACAATGTATTATGACGTCATAATGTATCTGCATTATGACATCACAATATATTATGAGAGCGCAATTTGCAGGTTTTATGAACAATTTCGCTTACCCCAATTTGTGTCACATCTACTGGAGCATCATGAGCATGTATTATGACGTCACAGTATATGATGACATCATAATTAATATGCAGTATGACGTCACAGTGTATTATGACGTCATAATGTATCCGCATTAAGACATCACAATATATTATGAGAGCGCAACATGCAGGTATTATGAGCAATTTCTCTTACCCCAATTTGTGTCACATCTACTGGAGCATCATGAGCATGTATTATGACGTCACAGTATATGATGACATCATAATTAGTATGCACTATGACGTCACAATGTATTATGACGTCATAATGTATCCGCATTATGACATCACAATATATTATGAGAGAGCAATTTGCAGGTTGTATGACCAATTTCTCTTATTACAATTTGTGTCACATCTACTGGACCATCATGAGCATGTATTATGACGTCACAGTATATGATGACATCATAATTAGTATGCACTATGACGTCACAATGTATTATGACGTCATAATGTATTCACATTATGACATCACAATATATTATGATAGCGCAACATGCAGGTATTATGAGCAATTTCTCTTACCTCAATTTGTGTCACAACTACTGGAGCATCATGAGCATGTATTATGACGTCACAGTATATGATGACATCATAATTAGTATGCACTATGACGTCACAATGTATTATGACGTTATAATGTATCCGCATTATGACATCACAATATATTATGAGAGCGCAACATGCAGGTTTTATGACCAATTTCGCTCACCCCAATTTGTGTCACATCTACTGGAGCATCATGAGCATGTATTATGACGTCACAGTATATATTGACATCATAATTAGTATGCACTATGACATCACAATGTATTATGACGTCATAATGTATCCGCATTATGACATCACAATATATTATGAGAGCGCAACATGCAGGTATTATGAGCAATTTCTCTTACCCCAATTTGTGTCACATCTACAGGAGCATCATGAGCATGTATTATGATGTCAAAGTATATGATGACATCATAATTAGCATGCACTATGACGTCACAATGTATTATGACGTCATAATGTATCCGCATTATGACATCACAATATATTATGAGAGCGCAACATGCAGGTATTATGAGCAATTTCTCTTACCCCAATTTGTGTCACATCTACTGGAGCATCATGAGCATGTATTATGACGTCACAGTATTTGATGACATCATAATTAGTATGCACTATGACGTCACAATGTATTATGACGTCATAATGTATCCGCATTATGACATCACAATATATTATGAGAGCGTAACATGCAGGTATTATGAGCAATTTCTCTTATCCCAATTTGTGTCACATCTACTGGAGCATCATGAGCATGTATTATGACGTCACAGTATATGATGACATCATAACTAGTATGCAGTATGACGTCACAATGTATTATGACGTCATAATGTATCCGCATTATGACATCACAATATATTATGAGAGCGCAACATGCAGGTATTGTGAGCAATTTCTCTTACCCCAATTTGTGTCACATCTACTGGAGCATCATGAGCATGTATTATGACGTCACAGTATATGATGACATCATAATTAGTATGCACTATGACGTCACAATGTATTATGACGTCATAATGTATCCGCATTATGACATCACAATATATTATGAGTGCGCAATTTGCAGGTTTTATGACCAATTTCTCTTACCCCAATTTGTGTCACATCTACTGGAGCATCATGAGCATGTATTATGACGTCAGAGTATATGATGACATCATAATTAGTATGCAGTATGACGTCACAATGTATTATGACGTCATACTGTATCCGCATTATGACATCACAATATATTATGAGAGCGCAATTTGCAGGTTTTATGACCAATTTCGTTTACCCAATTTGTGTCACATCTACTGGAGCATCATGAGCATGTATTATGACGTCACAGTATATGATGACATCATAATTAGTATGCAGTATGATGTCACAATGTATTATGACGTCATAATGTATCTGCATTAAGACATCACAGTATATTATGAGAGCGCAATTTGCAGGTTTTATGAGCAATTTCTCTTACCCCAATTTGTGTCACATCTACTGGAGCATCATGAGCATGTATTATGACGTCACAGTATATGATGACATCATAATTAGTATGCACTATGAAGTCACAATGTATTATGACGTCATAATGTATCCGCATTATGACATCACATTATATTATGAGAGCGCAATTTGGAGGTTTTATGACCATTTTCGATTACCCCAATCTGTGTCACATCTACTGGAGGATCATGAGCATGTATTATGATGTCACAGTATATGATGACATCATAATTAGTATGCACTATGACGTCACAATGTATTATGATGTCATTATATATCTGCATTATGACATCACAATATATTATGAGAGCGCAACATGCAGGTATTATGAGCAATTTCTCTTACCCCAATTTGTGTCACATCTACAGGAGCATCATGAGCATGTATTATGACGTCACAGTATATGATGACATCATAATTAGTATGCACTATGACGTCACAATGTATTATGACGTCATAATGTATCCGCATTATGACATCACAATATATTATGAGAGCGCAACATGCAGGTACTATGAGCAATTTCGATTACCCCAATTTGTGTCACATCTACTGGAGCATCATGAGCATGTATTATGACGTCACAGTATTTGATGACATCATAATTAGTATGCACTATGACGTCACAATGTATTATGACGTCATAATGTATCCGCATTATGACATCACAATATATTATGAGAGCGTAACATGCAGGTATTATGAGCAATTTCTCTTATCCCAATTTGTGTCACATCTACTGGAGCATCATGAGCATGTATTATGACGTCACAGTATATATTGACATCATAATTAGTATGCACTATGACATCACAATGTATTATGACGTCATAATGTATCCGCATTATGACATCACAATATATAATGAGAGCGCAACATGCAGGTATTATGAGCAATTTCTCTTATCCCAATTTGTGTCACATCTACTGTAGCATCATGAGCATGTATTATGACGTCAGAGTATATGATGACATCATAATTAGTATGCACTATGACGTCACAATGTATTATGACGTCATAATGTATCTGCATTATGACATCACAATATATTTTGAGAGCGTAACATGCAGGTATTATGAGCAATTACTCTTATCCCAATTTGTGTCACATCTACTGGAGCATCATGAGCATGTATTATGACGTCACAGTATATGATGACATCATAATTAGTATGCAGTATGACGTCACAATGTATTATGACGTCATAATGTATCCGCATTATGATATCACAATATATTATGAGAGCGCAATTTGCAGGTTTTATGACCAATTTCGTTTACCCCAATTTGTGTCACATCTACTGGAGCATCATGAGCATGTATTATGACGTCACAGTATATGATGACATCATAATTAGTATGCAGTATGACGTCACAATGTATTATGACGTCATAATGTATCCGCATTATGATATCACAATATATTATGAGAGCGCAATTTGCAGGTTTTATGACCAATTTCGTTTACCCCAATTTGTGTCACATCTACTGGAGCATCATGAGCATGTATTATGACGTCACAGTATATGATGACATCATAATTAGTATGCAGTATGACGTCACAATGTATTATGATGTCATAAAGTATCCTTATTATGACATCACAATATATTATGAGAGCGCAATTTGCAGGTTTTATGACCAATTTCGCTTACCCCAATGTGTGTCACATCTACTGGAGCATCATGAGCATGTATTATGACGTCACAGTATATGATGACATCATAATTAGTATGCACTATGACGTCACAATGTATTATGACGTTATAATGTATCCCCATTATGACATCACAATATATTTTGAGAGCGCAATTTGGAGGTTTTATGACTATTTTCGATTACCCCAATTTGTGTCACATCTACTGGAGCATCATGAGCATGTATTATGACGTCACAGTATTTGATGACATCATAATTAGTATGCACTATGACGTCACAATGTATTATGACGTCATAATGTATCCGCATTATGACATCACAATATATTATGAGAGCGCAACATGCAGTTATTATGAGCAATTTCTCTTACCCCAATTTGTGTCACATCTACTGGTGCATCATGAGCATGTATTATGACGTCACAGTATTTGATGACATCATAATTACTATGCACTATGACGTCACAATGTATTATGACGTCATAATGTATCCGCATTATGACATCACAATATATTATGAGAGCGTAACATGCAGGTATTATGAGCAATTTCTCTTATCCCAATTTGTGTCACATCTACTGGAGCATCATGAGCATGTATTATGACGTCACAGTATATGATGACATCATAATTAGTATGCACTATGACGTCACAATGTATTATGACGTCATAATGTAGACGCATTATGACATCACATTATATTATGAGAGCGCAATTTGGAGGTTTTATTACCATTTTCGATTACCCCAATTTGTGTCACATCTACTGGAGCATCATGAGCATGTATTATGACGTCACAGTATATGATGACATCATAATTAGTATGCACTATGACGTCACAATGTATTATGACGCCATAATGTATCCGCATTATGACATCACAATATATTATGAGAGCGCAATTTGCAGGTTTTATGACCAATTTCGCTTACCCCAATGTGTGTCACATCTACTGGAGCATCATGAGCTTGTATTATGACATCACAGTATATGATGACATCATAATTAGTATGCACTATGACGTCACAATATATTATGACGTTATAATGTATCCGCATTATGACATCACAATATATTTTGAGAGCGCAATTTGGAGGTTTTATGACTATTTTCGATTACCCCAATTTGTGTCACATCTACTGGAGCATCATGAGCATGTATTATGACGTCACAGTATCTGATGACATCATAATTATTATGCACTATGACGTCACAATGTATTATGACGTCATAATGTATCCGCATTTTGACATCACAATATATTATGAGAGAGCAATTTGCAGGTTTTATGACCAATTTCTCTTACCCCAATTTGTGTCACATCTACTGGAGCATCATGAGCATGTATTATGACGTCACAGTATATGATGACATCATAATTAGTATGCAATATGACGTCACAATGTATTATGACGTCATAATGTATCCGCATTATGACATCACAATATATTATGAGAGCGCAACATGCAGGTATTATGAGCAATTTCTCTTACCCCAATTTGTGTCACATCTACTGGAGCATCATGAGCATGTATTATGATGTCACAGTATTTGATGACATAATAATTTGTATGCAGTATGACATCACAATGTATTATGACGTCATAATGTATCCGCATTATGACATCACAATATACTATGAGAGCACAACATGCAGGTATTATGAGCAATTTCTCTTATCCCAATTTGTGTCACATCTACTGGAGCATCATGAGCATGTATTATGACGTCACAGTATATGATGACATCATAATTAGTATGCAATATGACGTCACAATGTATTATGACGTCATAATGTATCCGCATTATGACTTCACAATATATTATGAGAGCGCAACATGCAGGTATTATGAGCAATTTCTCTTACCCCAATTTGTGTCACATCCACTGGAGCATCATGAGCATGTATTATGATGTCACAGTATTTGATGACATCATAATTAGTATGCACTATGGCATCACAATGTATTATGACGTCATAATGTATCCGCATTATGACATCACAATATACTATGAGAGCGCAACATGCAGGTATTATGAGCAATTTCTCTTATCCCAATTTGTGTCACATCTACTGGAGCATCATGAGCATGTATTATGACGTCACAGTATATGATGACATCATAATTAGTATGCACTATGACGTCACAATGTATTATGACGTCATAATGTATCCGCATTATGACATCACAATATATTATGAGAGCGCAATATGCAGGTATTATGAGCAATTTCTCTTATCCCAATTTGTGTCACATCTACTGGAGCATCATGACCATGTATTATGATGTCACAGTATATGATGACATCATAATTAGTATGCACTATGACGTCACAATGTATTATGACGTCATAATGTATCCGCATTATGACATCACAATATATTATGATAGCGTAACATGCAGGTATTATGAGCAATTTCTCTTACCTCAGTGTGTGTCACATCTACTGGAGCATCATGAGCATGTATTATGACGTCACAGTATATGATGACATCATAATTAGTATGCACTATGACGTCACAATGTATTATGACGTTATAATGTATCCGCATTATGACATCACAATATTTTTTGAGAGCGCAATTTGGAGGTTTTATGACTATTTTCGATTACCCCAATTTGTGTCACATCTACTGGAGCTTCATGAGCATGTATTATGACATCACAGTATTTGATGACATAATAATTTGTATGCACTATGACGTCACAATGTATTATGACGTCATAATGTATCCGCATTATGATATCACAATATATTATGAGAGAGCAATTTGCAGGTTTTATGACCAATTTCTCTTACCCCAATTTGTGTCACATCTACTGGAGCATCATGAGCATGTATTATGACGTCAGAGTACATGATGACATCATAATTAGTATGCAGTATGACGTCACAATGTATTATGACGTCATAATGTATCCGCATTATGATATCACAATATATTATGAGAGCGCAATTTGCAGGTTTTATGACCAATTTCGTTTACCCCAATCTGTGTCACATCTACTGGAGCATCATGAGCATGTATTATGACGTCACAGTATATGATGACATCATAATTAGTATGCAATATGACGTCACAATGTATTATGACGTCATAATGTATCCGCATTATGACATCACAATATATTATGAGAGCGCAACATGCAGGTATTATGAGCAATTTCTCTTACCCCAATTTGTGTCACATCTACTGGAGCATCATGAGCATGTATTATGATGTTACAGTATTTGATGACATAATAATTAGTATGCAATATGACATCACAATGTATTATGACGTCATAATGTATCCGCATTATGACATCACAATATACTATGAGAGCGCAACATGCAGGTATTATGAGCAATTTCTCTTATCCCAATTTGTGTCACATCTACTGGAGCATCATGAGCATGTATTATGACGTCACAGTATATGATGACATCATAATTAGTATGCATTATGACGTCACAATGTATTATGACGTCATAATGTATCCGCATTATGACATCACAATATATTATGAGAGCGCAATATGCAGGTATTTTGAGCAATTTCTCTTACCCCAATGTCTGTCACATCTACTGGAGCATCATGAGCATGTATTCTGATGTCACAGTATATGATGACATCATAATTAGTATGCACTATGGCGTCACAATGTATTATGACGTCATAATGTATCCGCATTATGACATCACAATATATTATGATAGCGCAACATGCAGGTATTATGAGCAATTTCTCTTACCTCAGTTTGTGTCACATCTACTGGAGCATCATGAGCATGTATAATGACGTCACAGTATATGATGACATCATAATTAGTATGCACTATGACGTCACAATGTATTATGACGTTATAATGTATCCGCATTATGACATCACAATATATTTTGAGAGCGCAATTTGGAGGTTTTATGACTATTTTCGATTACCCCAATTTGTGTCACATCTACTGGAGCATCATGAGCATGTATTATGACGTCACAGTATTTGATGACATCATAATTAGTATGCAATATGACGTCACAATGCATTATGACGTCATAATGTATCCGCATTATGACATCACAATATATTATGAGAGCGCAACATGCAGGTATTATGAGCAATTTCTCTTATCCCAATTTGTGTCACATCTACTGGAGGATCATGAGCATGTATTATGACGTCACAGTATATGATGACATCATAATTAGTATGCACTATGACGTCACAATGTATTATGACGTCATTATGTAGACGCATTATGACATCACAATATATTATAAGAGCGCAACATGCAGGTATTATGAGCAATTTCACTTACCCCAATTTGTGTCACATCTACTGGAGCATTATGAGCATGAATTATGACATCACAGTATATGATGACATCATAATAAGTATGCACTATGACATCACAATGTATTATGACGTCATAATGTATCCGAATTATGACATCACAATATATTATGAGAGCGCAACATGCAGGTATTATGAGCAATTTCTCTTACCCCAATTTGTGTCACATCTACAGGAGCATCATGAGCATGTATTATGACGTCACAGTATATGATGACATCATAATTAGTATGCACTATGACGTCACAATGTATTATGACGTCATAATGTATCCGCATTATGACATCACAATATAGTATGAGAGCGCAACATGCAGGTATTATGAGCAATTTCTCTTACCCCAATTTTGTCACATCTACTGGAACATCATGAGCATGTATTATGACGTCACAGTATATGATGACATCATAATTAGTATGCACTATGACGTCACAATGTATTATGACGTCATAATGTATCCGCATTATGACATCACAATACATTATGAGAGCGCAACATGCAGGTATTATGAGCAATTTCTCTTACCCCAATTTGTGTCACATCTACTGGAGCATCATGAGCATGTATTATGACGTCACAGTATATGATGACATCATAATTAGTATGCACTATGACGTCACAATGTATTATGACTTCATAATATATCCGCATTATGACATCACAATATATTATGAGAGCGCAATTTGCAGGTTTTATGACCAATTTCGCTTACCCCAATGTGTGTCACATCTACTGGAGCAACATGAGCATGTATTATGACGTCACAGTATATGATGACATCATAATTAGTATGCACTATGACGTCACAATGTATTATGACGTCATAATGTAGACGCATTATGACATCACATTATATTATGAGAGCGCAATTTCGAGGTTTTATGACCATTTTCGATTACCCCAATTTGTGTCACATCTACTGGAGCATCATGAGCATGTATTATGACGTCACAGTATATGATGACATCATAATTAGTATGCACTATGACGTCACAATGTATTATGACGTCATAATGTATCCGCATTTTGACATCACAATATATTATGAGAGAGCAATTTGCAGGTTTTA
The DNA here is from genome assembly GCF_030222135.1 of Aotus nancymaae. NCBI lineage: Eukaryota > Metazoa > Chordata > Mammalia > Primates > Aotidae > Aotus > Aotus nancymaae. Next base: position 7,034,780 of record NW_026988481.1, on the reverse strand, counting down.
TGACCAATTTCTCTTACCCCAATTTGTGTCACATCTACTGGAGCATCATGAGCATGTATTATGACGTCACAGTATATGATGACATCATAATTAGTATGCAGTATGACGTCACAATGTATTATGACGTCATAATGTATCCGCATTATGACATCACAATATATTATGAGAGCGCAACATGCAGGTATTATGAGCAATTTCTCTTACCCCAATTTGTGTCACATCTACTGGAGCATCATGAGCATGTATTATGATGTCACAGTATTTGATGACATAATAATTTGTATGCACTATGACATCACAATGTATTATGACGTCATAATGTATCCGCATTATGACATCACAATATACTATGAGAGCACAACATGCAGGTATTATGAGCAATTTCTCTTATCCCAATTTGTGTCACATCTACTGGAGCATCATGAGCATGTATTATGACGTCACAGTATATGATGACATCATAATTAGTATGCAATATGACGTCACAATGTATTATGACGTCATAATGTATCCGCATTATGACATCACAATATATTATGAGAGCGGAACATGCAGGTATTATGAGCAATTTCTCTTACCCCAATTTGTGTCACATCTACTGGAGCATCATGAGCATGTATTATGATGTCACAGTATTTGATGACATCATAATTAATATGCACTATGGCATCACAATGTATTATGACGTCATAATGTATCCGCATTATGACATCACAATATACTATGAGAGCGCAACATGCAGGTATTATGAGCAATTTCTCTTATCCCAATTTGTGTCACATCTACTGGAGCATCATGAGCATGTATTATGACGTCACAGTATATGATGACATCATAATTAGTATGCACTATGACGTCACAATGTATTATGACGTCATAATGTATCCGCATTATGACATCACAATATATTATGAGAGCGCAATATGCATTTATTATGAGCAATTTCTCTTACCCCAATTTGTGTCACATCTACTGGAGCATCATGAGCATGTATTATGATGTCACAGTATATGATGACATCATAATTAGTATGCACTATGACGTCACAATATATTATGACGTCATAATGTATCCGCATTATGACATCACAATATATTATGATAGCGTAACATGCAGGTATTATGAGCAATTTCTCTTACCTCAGTGTGTGTCACATCTACTGGAGCATCATGAGCATGTATTATGACGTCACAGTATATGATGACATCATAATTAGTATGCACTATGACATCACAATGTATTATGACGTTATAATGTATCCGCATTATGACATCACAATATTTTTTGAGAGCGCAATTTGGAGGTTTTATGACTATTTTCGATTACCCCAATTTGTGTCACATCTACTGGAGCATCATGAGCATGTATTATGATGTCACAGTATTTGATGACATCATAATTAGTATGCACTATGACATCACAATGCATTATGACGTCATAATGTATCCGCATTATGACATCACAATATATTATGAGAGCGCAATTTGCAGGTTTTATGACCAATTTCGCTTACCCCAATGTGTGTCACATCTACTGGAGCATCATGAGCATGTATTATGACGTCACAGTATATGATGACATCATAATTAGTATGCACTATGACGTCACAATGTATTATGACATCATAATGTATCCGCATTATGACATCACAATATATTATGAGAGCGCAACATGCAGGTATTATGAGCAATTTCTCTTACCCCAATTTGTGTCACATCTACTGGAGCATCATGAGCATGTATTATGATGTCACAGTATTTGATGACATTATAATTAGTATGCACTATGGCATCACAATGTATTATGACGTCATAATGAATCCGCATTATGACATCACAATATACTATGAGAGCGCAACATGCAGGTATTATGAGCAATTTCTCTTATCCCAATTTGTGTCACATCTACTGGAGCATCATGAGCATGTATTATGACGTCACAGTATATGATGACATCATAATTAGTATGCACTATGACGTCACAATGTATTATGACGTCATAATGTATCCGCATTATGACATCACAATATATTATGAGAGAGCAATTTGCAGGTTTTATGACCAATTTCTCTTACCCCAATTTGTGTCACATCTACTGGAGCATCATGAGCATGTATTATGACGTCAGAGTATATGATGACATCATAATTAGTATGCAGTATGTCGTCACAATGTATTATGACGTCATAATGTATCCGCATTATGATATCACAATATATTATGAGAGCGCAATTTGCAGGTTTTATGACCAATTTCGTTTACCCCAATTTGTGTCACATCTACTGGAGCATCATGAGCATGTATTATGACGTCACAGTATATGATGACATCATAATTAGTATACACTATGACGGCACAATGTATTATGACGTCATAATGTATCCGCATTATGACATCACAATATATTATGAGAGCGCAATATGCAGGTATTATGAGCAATTTCTCTTACCCCAATTTGTGTCACATCTACAGGAGCATCATGAGCATGTATTATGACGTCACAGTATATGATGACATCATAATTAATATGCACTATGACGTCACAATGTATTATGACGTCATAATGTATCCGCATTATGACATCGCAATGTATTATGAGAGCGCAACATGCAGGTACTATGAGCAATTTCTCTTACCCCAATTTGTGTCACATCTACTGGAGCATCATGAGCATGTATTATGACACCACAGTATTTGATGACATCATAATTAGTATGCACTATGATGTCACAATGTATTATGACGTCATAATGTATCCGCATTATGACATCACAATATATTATGAGAGCGTAACATGCAGGTATTATGAGCAATTTCTCTTATCCCAATTTGTGTCACATCTACTGGAGCATCATGAGCATGTATTATGACGTCACAGTATATGATGACATCATAATTAGTATGCACTATGACGTCACAATGTATTATGACGTCATTATGTAGACGCATTATGACATCACAATATATTATGAGAGCGCAACATGCAGGTATTATGAGCAATTTGTCTTACCCCAATTTGTGTCACATCTACTGGAGCATCATGAGCATGTATTATGACGTCACAGAATATGATGACATCATAATTAGTATGCACTATGACATCACAATGTATTATGACGTCATACTGTATCCGCATTATGACATCACAATATATTATGAGAGCGCAACATGCAGGTATTATGAGAAATTTCTCTTACCCCAATTTGTGTCACATCTACAGGAGAATCATGAGCATGTATTATGACGTCACAGTATATGATGACATCAAAATTAGTATGCACTATGACGTCACAATGTATTATGACGTCATAATGTATCCGCATTATGACATCACAATATAGTATGAGAGCGCAACATGCAGGTATTATGAGCAATTTCTCTTACCCCAATTTTGTCAAATCTACTGGAGCATCATGAGCATGTATTATGACGTCACAGTATATGATGACATCATAATTACTATGCACTATGACGTCACAATGTATTATGACGTCATAATGTATCCGCATTATGACATCACAATATATTATGAGAGCGCAACATGCAGGTATTATGAGCAATTTCTCTTACCCCAAGTTGTGTCACATCTACTGGAGCATCATGAGCATGTATTATGACGTCACAGTATATGATGACATCATAATTAGTATGCACTATGACGTCACAATGTATTATGACGTCATAATGTATCCGCATTATGACATCACAATATATTATGATAGCGTAACATGCAGGTATTATGAGCAATTTCTCTTACCTCAGTTTGTGTCACATCTAGTGGAGCATCATGAGCATGTATTATGACGTCACAGTATATGATGACATCATAATTAGTATGCACTATGACGTCACAATGTATTATGACGTCATAATGTATCCGCATTATGACATCACAATATATTATGAGAGCGCAATTTGCAGGTTTTATGACCAATTTCTCTTACCCCAATGTGTGTCACATCTACTGGAGCATCATGAGCATGTATTATGACGTCACAGTATATGATGATATCATAATTAGTATGCACTATGACGTCACAATGTATTATGACGTTATAATGTATCCGCATTATGACATCACAATATATTTTGAGAGCGCAATTTGGAGGTTTTATGACTATTTTCGATTACCCCAATTGGTGTCACATCTACTGGAGCATCATGAGCATGTATTATGACGTCACAGTATTTGATGACATCATAATTAGTATGCACTATGACGTCACAATGTATTATGACGTCATAATGTATCCGCATTATGACATCACAATATATTATGATAGCGTAACATGCAGGTATTATGAGCAATTTCTCTTACCTCAGTTTGTGTCACATCTAGTGGAGCATCATGAGCATGTATTATGACGTCACAGTATATGATGACATCATAATTAGTATGCACTATGACGTCACAATGTATTATGACGTCATAATGTATCCGCATTATGACATCACAATATATTATGAGAGCGCAATTTGCAGGTTTTATGACCAATTTCGCTTACCCCAATGTGTGTCACATCTACTGGAGCATCATGAGCATGTATTATGACGTCACAGTATATGATGACATCATAATTAGTATGCACTATGACGTCACAATGTATTATGACGTTATAATGTATCCGCATTATGACATCACAATATATTTTGAGAGCGCAATTTGGAGGTTTTATGACTATTTTCGATTACCCCAATTTGTGTCACATCTACTGGAGCATCATGAGCATGTATTATGACGTCACAGTATTTGATGACATCATAATTAGTATGCACTATGACGTCACAATGTATTATGACGTCATAATGTATCCGCATTATGACATCACAATATATTATGAGAGCGCAACATGCAGGTATTATGAGCAATTTCTCTTACCCCAATTTGTGTCACATCTACTGGAGCATCATGAGCATGTATTATGACGTCACAGTATTTGATGACATCATAATTACTATGCACTATGACGTCACAATGTATTATGACGTCATAATGTATCCGCATTATGACATCACAATATATTATGAGAGCGTAACATGCAGGTATTATGAGCAATTTCTCTTATCCCAATTTGTGTCACATCTACTGGAGCATCATGAGCATGTATTATGATGTCACAGTATATGATGACATCATAATTAGTATGCACTATGACGTCACAATGTATTATGACGTCATAATGTATCCGCATTATGACATCACAATATATTATGAGAGCGCAACATGCAGGTATTATGAGCAATTTCTCTTACCCCAATTTGTGTCACATCTACTGGAGCATCATGAGCATGTATTATGACGTCAGAGTATATGATGACATCATAATTCGTATGCAGTATGACGTCACAATGTATTATGACGTCATAATGTATCCGCATTATGATATCACAATATATTATGAGAGCGCAATTTGCAGGTTTTATGACCAATTTCGTTTACCCCAATTTGTGTCACATCTACTGGAGCATCATGAGCATGTATTATGACATCACAGTATATGATGACATCATAATTAGTATGCAATATGACGTCACAATGTATTATGACATCATAATGTATCCGCATTATGACATCACAATATATTATGAGAGCGCAACATGCAGGTATTATGAGCAATTTCTCTTACCCCAATTTGTGTCACATCTACTGGAGCATCATGAGCATGTATTATGATGTCACAGTATTTGATGACATAATAATCAGTATGCACTATGACATCACAATGTATTATGACGTCATAATGTATCCGCATTATGACATCACAATATACTATGAGAGCGCAACATGCAGGTATTATGAGCAATTTCTCTTATCCCAATTTGTGTCACATCTACTGGAGCATCATGAGCATGTATTATGACGTCACAGTATATGATGACATCATAATTAGTATGCACTATGTCGTCACAATGTATTATGACGTCATAATGTATCCGCATTATGACATCACAATATATTATGAGAGCGCAATATGCAGGTATTTTGAGCAATTTCTCTTACCCCAATTTGTGTCACATCTACTGGAGCATCATGAGCATGTCTTATGATGTCACAGTATATGATGACATCATAATTAGTATGCACTATGACGTCACAATGTATTATGACGTCATAATGTATCCGCATTATGACATCACAATATATTATGATAGCGCAACATGCAGGTATTATGAGCAATTTCTCTTACCTCAGTTTGTGTCACATCTACTGGAGCATCATGAGCATGTATTATGACGTCACAGTAAATGATGACATCATAATTAGTATGCACTATGACGTCACAATGTATTATGACGTTATAATGTATCCGCATTATGACATCACAATATATTTTGAGAGCGGAATTTGGAGGTTTTATGACTATTTTCGATTACCCCAATTTGTGTCACATCTACTGGAGCATCATGAGCATGTATTATGACGTCACAGTATTTGATGACATCATAATTAGTATGCAATATGACGTCACAATGCATTATGACGTCATAATGTATCCGCATTATGACATCACAATATATTATGAGAGCGCAACATGCAGGTATTATCAGGAATTTCTCTTATCCCAATTTGTGTCACATCTACTGGAGCATCGTGAGCATGTATTATGACGTCACAGTATATGATGACATCATAATTAGTATGCACTATGACGTCACAATGTATTATGACGTCATTATGTAGACGCATTATGACATCACAATATATTATGAGAGCGCAACATGCAGGTATTATGAGCAATTTCTCTTACCCCAATTTGTGTCACATCTACTGGAGCATTATGAGCATGTATTATGACGTCACAGTATATGATGACATCATAATTAGTATGCAATATGACGTCACAATGTATTATGACGTCATAATGTATCCGAATTATGACATCACAATATATTATGAGAGCCCAACATGCAGGTATTATGAGCAATTTCTCTTACCCCAATTTGTGTCACATCTACAGGAGCATCATGAGCATGTATTATGACGTCACAGTATATGATGACATCATAATTAGTATGCACTGTGGCGTCACAATGTATTATGACGTCATAATGTATCCGCATTATGACATCACAATATAGTATGAGAGCGCAACATGCAGGTATTATGAGCAATTTCTCTTATCCCAATTTGTGTCACATCTACTGGAGCATCATGAGCATGTATTATGACGTCACAGTATATGATGACATCATAATTAGTATGCACTATGACGTCACAATGTATTATGACGTCATAATGTATCCGCATTATGACATCACAATATATTATGAGCGCGCAATATGCAGGTATTATGAGCAATTTCTCTTACCCCAATTTGTGTCACATCTACTGGAGCATCATGAGCATGTATTATGATGTCACAGTATATGATGACATCATAATTAGTATGCAGTATGACGTCACAATGTATTATGACGTCATAATGTATCCGCATTATGACATCACAATATATTATGATAGCGTAACATGCAGGTATTATGAGCAATTTCTCTTACATCAGTTTGTGTCACATCTACTGGAGCATCATGAGCATGTATTATGACGTCACAGTATATGATGACATCATAATTAGTATGCACTATGATGTCACAATGTATTACGACGTTATAATGTATCCGCATTATGACATCACAATATTTTTTGAGAGCGCAATTTGGAGGATTTATGACTATTTTCGATTACCCCAATTTGTGTCACATCTACTGGAGCATCATGAGCATGTATTATGACGTCACAGTATTTGATGACATCATAATTAGTATGCACTATGACATCACAATGCATTATGACGTCATAATGTATCCGCATTATGACATCACAATATATTATGAGAGCGCAACATGCAGGTATTATGAGCAATTTCTCTTATCCCAATTTGTGTCACATATACTGGAGCATCATGAGCATGTATTATGACGTCACAGTATATGATGACATCATAATTAGTATGCACTATGACATCACAATGTATTATGACGTCATTATGTAGACGCATTACGACATCACAATATATTATGAGAGCGCAACATGCAGGTATTATGAGCAATTTCTCTTACCCCAATTTGTGTCACATCTACTGGAGCATCATGAGCATGTATTATGACGTCACAGTATTTGATGACATCATAATTAGTATGCACTATGACGTCACAATGTATTATGACGTCATAATGTATCCTCATTATGACATCACAATATATTATGATAGCGCAACATGCAGGTATTATGAGCAATTTCTCTTACCTCAGTTTGTGTCACATCTACTGGAGCATCATGAGCATGTATTATGACGTCACAGTATATGATGACATCATAATTAGTATGCACTATGACGTCACAATGTATTATGACGTTATAATGTATCCGCATTATGACATCACAATATATTTTGAGAGCGCAATTTGGAGGTTTTATGACTATTTTTGATTACCCCAATTTGTGTCACATCTACTGGAGCATCATGAGCATGTATTATGACGTCACAGTATTTGATGACATCATAATTACTATGCACTATGACGTCACAATGCATTATGACGTCATAATGTGTCCGCATTATGACATCACAATATATTATGAGAGCGCAACATGCAGGTATTATGAGCAATTTCTCTTACCCCAATTTGTGTCACATCTACTGGAGCATCATGAGCATGTATTATGACGTCACAGTATATGATGACATCATAATTAGTATGCACTATGACATCACAATGTATTATGACGTCATAATGTATCCGAATTATGACATCACAATATATTATGAGAGCGCAACATGCAGGTATTATGAGCAATTTCTCTTACCCCAATTTGTGTCACATCTACTGGAGCATCATGAGCATGTATTATGACGTCACAGTATATGATGACATCATAATTAGTATGCACTATGACATCACAATGTATTATGACGTCATAATGTATCCGCATTATGACATCACAATATAGTATGGGAGCGCAACATGCAGGTATTATGAGCAATTTCTCTTACCCCAATTTTGTCACATCTACTGGAGCATCATGAGCATGTATTATGACGTCACAGTATATGATGACATCATAATTAGTATGCACTATGACGTCACAATGTATTATGACGTCATAATGTATCCGCATTATGACATCACAATACATTATGAGAGCGCAACATGCAGGTACTATGAGCAATTTCTCTTACCCCAATTTGTGTCACATCTACTGGAGCATCATGAGCATGTATTATGACGTCACAGTATATGATGACATCATAATTAATATGCAGTATGACGTCACAATGTATTATGATGTCATAAACTATCCGCATTATGACATCACAATATATTATGAGAGCGCAACATGCAGGTATTATGACCAATTTCGCTTACCCCAATTTGGGTCACATCTACTGTAGCATCATGAGCATGTATTATGACGTCACAGTATATGATGACATCATAATTAGTATGCACTATGACGTCACAATGTATTTTGACGTCATAATGTATCCGCATTATGACATCACATTATATTATGAGAGCGCAATTTGGAGGTTTTATGACCATTTTCGATTACCCCAATCTGAGTCACATCTACTGGAGGATCATGAGCATGTATTATGATGTCACAGTATATGATGACATCATAATTAGTATGCACTATGACGTCACAATGTATTATGACGTCATTATATATCTGCATTATGACATCACAATATATTATGAGAGCGCAACATGCAGGTATTATGAGTAATTTCTCTTACCCCAATTTGTGTCACATCTACAGGAGCATCATGAGCATGTATTATGACGTCACAGTATATGATGACATCATAATTAGTATGCACTATGACGTCACAATGTATTATGACGTCATAATGTATCCGCATTATGACATCACAATATATTATGAGAGCGCAACATGCAGGGACTATGTGCAATTTCTCTTACCCCAATTTGTGTCACATCTACTGGAGCATCATGAGCATGTATTATGACGTCACAGTATTTGATGACATCATAATTAGTATGCACTATGACGTCACAATGTATTATGACGTCATAATGTATCCGCATTATGACATCACAATATATTATGAGAGCGCAACATGCAGGTATTATGAGCAATTTCTCTTTTCCCAATTTGTGTCACATCTACTGGAGCATCTTGAGCATGTATTATGACGTCACAGTATATGATGACATCATAATTAGTATGCACTATGACGTCACAATGTATTATGACGTCATTATGTAGACGCATTATGACATCACAATATATTATGAGAGCGCAACATGCAGGTATTATGAGCAATTTCTCTTACCCCAATTTGTGTCACATCAACTGGAGCATTATGAGCATGTATTATGACGTCACAGTATATGATGACATCATAATTAGTATGCACTATGACATCACAATGTATTATGACGTCATAATGTATCCGAATTATGACATCACAATATATTATGAGAGCGCAACATGCAGGTATTATGAGCAATTTCTCTTACCCCAATTTGTGTCACATCTACAGGAGCATCATGAGCATGTATTATGACGTCACAGTATATGATGACATCATAATTAGTATGCACTATGACGTCACAATGTATTATGACGTCATAATGTATCCGCATTATGACATCACAATATAGTATGAGAGCGCAACATGCAGGTATTATGAGCAATTTCTCTTACCCAAATTTTGTCACATCTACTGGAGCATCATGAGCATGTATTATGACGTCAGAGTATATGATGACATCATAATTAGTATGCAGTATGACGTCACAATGTATTATGACGTCATAATGTATCCGCATTATGACATCACAATATATTATGAGAGCGCAATTTGCAGGTTTTATGACCAATTTCTCTTACCCCAATTTGTGTCACATCTACTGGAGCATCATGAGCATGTATTATGACGTCAGAGTATATGATGACATCATAATTAGTATGCAGTATGACGTCACAATGTATTATGACGTCATAATGTATCCACATTATGATATCACAATATATTATGAGAGCGCAATTTGCAAGTTTTATGACCAATTTCGTTTACCCCAATTTGTGTCACATCTACTGGAGCATCATGAGCATGTATTATGACGTCACAGTATATGATGACATCATAATTAGTATGCAGTATGACGTCACAATGTATTATGATGTCATAAAGTATCCTTATTATGACATCACAATATATTATGAGAGCGCAACATGCAGGTATTATGACCAATTTCGCTTACCCCAATTAGTGTCACATCTATTGTAGAATCATGAGCATGTATTATGACGTCACAGTATATGATGACATCATAATTAGTATGCACTATGACATCACAATGTATTATGACGTCATAATGTATCCGCATTATGACATCACAGTATATTTTGAGAGCGCAATTTGGAGGTTTTATGACTATTTTCGATTACCCCAATTTGTGTCACATCTACTGGAGCATCATGAGCATGTATTATGACGTCACAGTATTTGATGACATCATAATTAGTATGCACTATGACGTCACAATGCATTATGACGTCATAATGTATTCGCATTATGACATCACAATATATTATGAGAGCGCAACATGCAGGTATTATGAGCAATTTCTCTTATCCCAATTTGTGTCACATCTACTGGAGCATCATGAGCATGTATTATGACGTCACAGTATATGATGACATCATAATTAGTATGCACTATGACGTCACAATGTATTATGACGTCATTATGTAGACGCATTATGACATCACAATATATTATGAGAGCGCAACATGCAGGTATTATGAGCAATTTGTCTTACCCCAATTTGTGTCACATCTACTGGAGCATCATGAGCATGTATTATGACGTCACAGAATATGATGACATCATAATTAGTATGCACTATGACATCACAATGTATTATGACGTCATAATGTATCCGCATTATGACATCACAATATATTATAAGAGCGCAACATGCAGGTATTATGAGCAATTTCTCTTTCCCCAATTTGTGTCACATCTACAGGAGCATCATGAGCATGTATTATGACGTCACAGTATATGATGACATCATAATTAGTATGCACTATGACGTCACAATGTATTATGACGTCATAATGTATCCGCATTATGACATCACAATATAGTATGAGAGCGCAACATGCAGGTATTATGAGCAATTTCTCTTATCCCAATTTTTTCAAATCTACTGGAGCATCATGAGCATGTATTATGACGTCAGAGTATATGATGACATCATAATTAGTATGCACTATGACGTCACAATGTATTATGACGTCATAATGTATCCGCATTATGACATCACAATATATTATGAGAGCCCAACATGCAGGTATTATGAGCAATTTCTCTTACCCCAATTTGTGTCACATCTACTGGAGCATCATGAGCATGTATTATGACGTCACAGTATATGATGACATCATAATTAGTATGCACTATGACGTCACAATGTTTTATGACGTCATAATATATCCGCATTATGACATCACAATATATTATGAGAGCGCAATTTGCAGGTTTTATGACCAATTTCGCTTACCCCAATATGTGTCACATCTACTGGAGCATCATGAGCATGTATTATGATGTCACAGTATATGATGACATCATAATTAGTATGCACTATGACGTCACAATGTATTATGACGTCATAATGTATCCGCATTATGACGTCACAATATATTATGAGAGCGCAATTTGCAGGTTTTATGACCAATTTCGCTTACCCCAATGTGTGTCACATCTACTGGAGCATCATGAGCATGTATTATGATGTCACAGTATATGATGACATCATAATTAGTATGCAGTATGACGTCGCAATGTATTATGAAGTCATAATGTATCCGCATTAAGACATCACCATATATTATGAGAGCGCAATTTGCAGGTTTTATGAGTAATTTCTCTTACCCCAATTAGTGTCACATCTACTGGAGCATCATGAGCATGTATTATGATGTCACAGTATATGATGACATCATAATTAGTATGCACTATGACGTCACAATGTATTATGACGTCATAATGTATCCGCTTTATGACATCACAATATATTATGAGAGCGCAACTTGCAGTTATTATGAGCAATTTCTCTTACCCCAATTTGTGTCACATCTACTGGAGCATCATGAGCATGTATTATGACGTCACAGTATTTGATGACATCATAATTACTATGCACTATGACGTCACAATGTATTATGACGTCATAATGTATCCGCATTATGACGTCACAATATATTATGAGAGCGTAACATGCAGGTATTATGAGCAATTTCTCTTATCCCAATTTGTGTCACATCTACTGGAGCATCATGAGCATGAATTATGACGTCACAGTATATGATGACATCATAATTAGTATGCACTATGACGTCACAATGTATTATGACGTCATAATGTAGACGCATTATGACATCACATTATATTATGAGAGCGCAATTTGGAGGTTTTATGACCATTTTCGATTACCCCAATTTGTGTCACATCTACTGGAGCATCATGAGCATGTATTATGACGTCACAGTATATGATGACATCATAATTAGTATGCACTATGACGTCACAATGTATTATGACGTCATCATGTAGACGCATTATGACATCACAATATATTATGAGAGCGCAACATGCAGGTATTATGAGCAATTTCTCTTACCCCAATTTGTGTCACATCTACTGGAGCATTATGAGCATGTATTATGACGTCACAGTATATGATGACATCATAATTAGTATGCACTATGACATCACAATGTATTATGACGTCATAATGTATCCGCATTATGACATCACAATATATTATGAGAGCGCAACATGCAGGTATTATGAGCAATTTCTCTTACCCCAATTTGTGTCACATCTACAGGAGCATCATGAGCAAGTATTATGACGTCACAGTATATGATGACATCATAATTAGTATGCACTATGACGTCACAATGTATTATGATGTCATAATGTATCCGCATTATGACATCACAATATAGTATGAGAGCCCAACATGCAGGTATTATGAGCAATTTCTCTTACTCCAATTTTTTCAAATCTACTGGAGCATCATGAGCATGTATTATGACGTCAGAGTATATGATGACATCATAATTAGTATGCACTATGACGTCACAATGTATTATGACGTCATAATGTATCCGCAATATGACATCACAAAATATTATGAGAGCGCAACATGCAGGTATTATGAGCAATTTCTCTTACCCCAATTTGTGTCACATCTACTGGAGCATCATGAGCATGTATTGTGACGTCACAGTATATGATGACATCATAATTAGTATGCACTATGACGTCACAATGTATTATGACGTCATAATATATCCGCATTATGACATCACAATATATTATGAGAGCGCAATTTGCAGGTTTTATGACCAATTTCGCTTACCCCAATTTGTGTCACATCTACTGGAGCATCATGAGCATGTATTATGATGTCACAGTATATGATGACATCATAATTAGTATGCACTATGACGTCACAATGTATTATGACGTCATAATGTATCCGCATTATGACATCACAATATATTATGAGAGCGCAATTTGCAGGTTTTATGACCAATTTCGCTTACCCCAATGTGTGTCACATCTACTGGAGCATCATGAGCATGTATTATGACGTCACAGTATATGATGACATCATAATTAGTATGCACTATGACGTCACAATGTATTATGACGTTATAATGTATCCGCATTATGACATCACAATATATTTTGAGAGCGCAATTTGGAGGTTTTATGACTATTTTCGATTACCCCAATTTGTGTCACATCTACTGGAGCATCATGAGCATGTATTATGACGTCACAGTATTTGATGACATCATAATTAGTATGCACTATGACGTCACAATGTATTATGACGTCATAATGTATCCGCATTATGACATCACAATATATTATGAGAGCGCAACTTGCAGTTATTATGAGCAATTTCTCTTACCCCAATTTGTGTCACATCTACTGGAGCATCATGAGCATGTATTATGACGTCACAGTATTTGATGACATCATAATTACTATGCACTATGACGTCACAATGTATTATGACGTCATAATGTATCCGCATTATGACGTCACAATATATTATGAGAGCGTAACATGCAGGTATTATGAGCAATTTCTCTTATCCCAATTTGTGTCACATCTACTGGAGCATCACGAGCATGTATTATGACGTCACAGTATATGATGACATCATAATTAGTATGCACTATGACGTCACAATGTATTATGACGTCATAATGTAGACGCATTATGACATCACATTATATTATGAGAGAGCAATTTGCAGGTTTTATGACCAATTTCTCTTACCCCAATTTGTGTCACATCTACTGGAGCATCATGAGCATGTATTATGACGTCAGAGTATATGATGACATCATAATTAGTATGCAGTATGACGTCACAATGTATTATGACGTCATAATGTATCCGCATTATGATATCACAATATATTATGAGAGCGCAATTTGCAGGTTTTATGACCAGTTTCGTTTACCCCAATTTGTGTCACATCTACTGGAGCATCATGAGCATGTATTATGACGTCACAGTATATGATGACATCATAATTAGTATGCACTATGACGTCACAATGTATTATGACGTCATAATGTATCCGCATTATGACATCACAATATATTATGAGAGCGCAACATGCAGGTATTATGAGCAATTTCTCTTACCCCAATTTGTGTCACATCTACTGGAGCATCATGAGCATGTATTATGATGTCACAGTATTTGATGTCATCATAATTAGTATGCACTATGGCATCACAATGTATTATGACGTCATAATGTATCCGCATTATGACATCACAATATACTATGAGAGCGCAACATGCAGGTATTATGAGCAATTTCCCTTATCCCAATTTGTGTCACATCTACTGGAGCATCATGAGCATGTATTATGACGTCACAGTATATGATGACATCATAATTAGTATGCAGTATGACGTCACAATGTATTATGATGTCATAAAGTATCCTTATTATGACATCACAATATATTATGAGAGCGCAACATGCAGGTATTATGACCAATTTCGCTTACCCCAATTAGTGTCACATCTACTGTAGAATCATGAGCATGTATTATGACGTCACAGTATATGATGACATCATAATTAGTATGCACTATGACATCACAATGTATTATGACGTCATAATGTATCCGCGTTATGACATCACAATATATTATGAGAGCGCAATTTTGAGGATTTATGACCATTTTCGATTACCCCAATTTGTGTCACATCTACTGGAGCATCATGAGCATGTATTATGATGTCACAGTATATGATGACATCATAATTAGTATGCACTATGACGTCACAATGTATTATGACGTCATAATGTATCCGCATTATGACATCACAATATATTATGATATCGCAACATGCAGGTATTATGAGCAATTTCTCTTTCCTCAGTTTGTGTCACATCTACTGGAGCATCATGAGCATGTATTATGACGTCACAGTATATGATGAAATCATAATTAGTATGCACTATGACGTCACAATGTATTATGACGTTATAATGTAACTGCATTATGACATCACAATATATTTTGAGAGCGCAATTTGGAGGTTTTATGACTATTTTCGATTACCCCAATTTGTGTCACATCTACAGGAGCATCATGAGCATGTATTATGACGTCACAGTATTTGATGACATCATAATTAGTATGCACTATGACGTCACAGTGCATTATGACGTCATTATGTAGACGCATTAAGACATCACAATATATTATGAGAGCGCAACATACAGGTATTATGAGCAATTTCTCTTACCCCAATTTGTGTCACATCTACAGGAGAATCATGAGCATGTATTATGACGTCACAGTATATGATGACATCATAATTAGTATGCACTATGACGTCACAATGTATTATGACGTCATAATGTATCTGCATTATGACATCACAATATAGTATGAGAGCGCAACATGCAGGTATTATGAGCAATTTCTCTTACCCCAATTTTGTCACATCTACTGGAGCATCATGAGCATGTATTATGACGTCACAGTATATGATGACATCATAATTAGTATGCACTATGACGTCACAATGTATTATGACGTCATAATGTATCCGCATTATGACATCACAATATATAATGTGAGCGCAACATGCAGGTATTATGAGCAATTTCTCTTACCCCAATTTGTGTCACATCTACTGGAGCATCATGAGCATGTATTATGACGTCACAGTATATGATGACATCATAATTAGTATGCACTATGACGTCACAATGTTTTATGACGTCATAATATATCCGCATTATGACATCACAATATATTATGAGAGCGCAATTTGCAGGTTTTATGACCAATTTCGCTTACCCCAATTTGTGTCACATCTACTGGAGCATCATGAGCATGTATTATGATGTCACAGTATATGATGACATCATAATTAGTATGCACTATGACGTCACAATGTATTATGACGTCATAATGTATCCGCATTATGACATCACAATATATTATGAGAGCGCAATTTGCAGGTTTTATGACCAATTTCGCTTACCCCAATGTGTGTCACATCTACTGGAGCATCATGAGCATGTATTATGATGTCACAGTATATGATGACATCATAATTAGTATGCAGTATGACGTCGCAATGTATTATGACGTCATAATGTATCCGCATTAAGACATCACAATATATTATGAGAGCGCAATTTGCAGGTTTTATGAGCAATTTCTCTTACCCCAATTAGTGTCACATCTACTGGAGCATCATGAGCAGGTATTATGATGTCACAGTATATGATGACATCATAATTAGTATGCACTATGACGTCACAATGTATTATGACATCATTATGTATCCGCATTATGACATCACAATATATTATGGGAGAGCAATATGCAGGTTTTATGACCAATTTCTCTTACCCCAATTTGTGTCACATCTACTGGAGCATCATGAGCATGTATTATGACGTCACAGTATATAGTGACATCATAATTAGTATGCACTATGACGTCACAATGTATTATGACGTCATAATGTATCCGCATTATGACATCACAATATATTATGAGAGCCCAATTTGCAGGTTTTATGACCAATTTCGCTTACCCCATTTTGTGTCACATCTACTGCAGCATCATGAGCATGTATTATGACGTCACAGTATATGATGACATCATAATTAATATGCAGTATGACGTCACAATGTATTATGATGTCATAAAGTATCCGCATTATGACATCACAATATTTTATGAGAGCGCAACATGCAGGTATTATGACCAATTTCGCTTACCCCAATTTGGGTCACATCTACTGTAGCATCATGAGCATGTATTATGACGTCACAGTATATGATGACATCATAATTAGTATGCACTATGACGTCACAATGTATTATGACGTCATAATGTATCCGCATTATGACATCACATTATATTATGAGGGCGCAATTTGGAGGTTTTATGACCATTTTCGATTACCCCAATTTGTGTCACATCTACTGGAGCATCATGAGCATGTATTATGACGTCACAGTATATGATGACATCATAATTAGTATGCACTATGACGTCACAATGTATTATGACGTCATTATATATCTGCATTATGACATCACAATATATTATGAGAGCGCAACATGCAGGTATTATGAGCAATTTCTCTTACCTCAATTTGTGTCACATCTACAGGAGCATCATGAGCATGTATTATGACGACACAGTATATGATGACATCATAATTAGTATGCACTACGACGTCACAATGTATTATGACGTCATAATGTATCCGCATTATGACATCACAATATATTATGAGAGCGCAACATGCAGGTATTATGAGCACTTTCCCTTACCCCAATTTGTGTCACATCTACTGGAGCATCATGAGCATGTATTATGACGTCACAGTATATGATGACATCATAATTAGTATGCACTATGACGTCACAATGTATTATGACGTCATTATGTAGATGCATTATGACATCACAATATATTATGAGAGCGCAATTTGCAGGTATTACGAGCAATTTCTCTTACCCCAATTTGTGTCACATCTACTGGAGCATCATGAGCATGTATTATGACGTCACAGTATATGATGACATCATAATTAGTATGCACTATGACGTCACAATGTATTATGACGTCATAATGTATCCGCATTATGACATCACAATATATTTTGAGAGCGCAATTTGGAGGTTTTATGACTATTTTCGCTTACCCCAATTTGTGTCACATCTACTGGAGCATCATGAGCATGTATTATGATGTCACAGTATTTGATGACATCATAATTAGTATGCACTATGACGTCACAATGTATTATGACGTCATAATGTATCCGCATTGTGACATCACAATATATTATGAGAGCGCAATTTGCAGGTTTTATGACCAATTTCGCTTACCCCAATGTGTGTCACATCTACTGGAGCATCATGAGCATGTATTATGACGTCACAGTATATGATGACATCATAATTAGTATGTAGTATGACGTCACAATGTATTATGACGTCATAATATATCCGCATTAAGACATCACAATATATTATGAGAGCGCAATTTGCAGGTTTTATGAGCAATTTCTCTTACCCCAATTAGCGTCACATCTACTGGAGCATCATGAGCATGTATTATGATGTCACAGTATATGATGACATCATAATTAGTATGCACTATGACATCACAATGTATTATGACGTCTTAATGTATCCGCATTATGACATCACAATATATTATGAGAGCGCAATTTGGAGGTTTTATGACCATTTTCGATTACCCCAAATTGTGTCACATCTACTGGAGCATCATGATCATGTATTATGACGTCACAGTATATGATGACATCATAATTAGTATGCACCATGACGTCACAAGGTATTATGACGTCATAATGTATCCGCATTATGACATCACAATATATTATGAGAGCACAACATGCAGGTATTATGAGCAATTTCTCTTACCCCAATTTGTGTCACATCTACTGGAGCATCATGAGCATGTATTATGATGTCACAGTATATGATGACATCATAATTAGTATGCATTATGACGTCACAATGTATTATGACGTCATAATGTATCCGCATTATGGCATCACAATATATTATGGGAGAGCAATTTGCAGGTATTATGACCAATTTCTCTTACCCCAATTTATGTCACATCTACTGGAGCATCATGAGCGTGTATTATGACGTCACAGTATATGATGACATCATAATTAGTATGCAGTATGATGTCACAATGTATTATGACGTCATAATGTATCCGCATTATGACATCACAATATATTATGAGAGCGCAATTTGCAGGTTTTATGACCAATTTCGCTTACCCCATTTTGTGTCACATCTCCTGGAGCATCATGAGCATGTATTATGACGTCACAGTATATGATGACATCATAATTAGTATGCACTATGACGTCACAATGTATTATGACGTCATAATGTATCCGCATTATGACATCAAATTATATTATGAGAGCGCAATTTGGAGGTTTTATGACCATTTTCGATTACCCCAATTTGTGTCACATCTACTGGAGGATCATGAGCATGTATTATGATGTCACAGTATATGATGACATCATAATTAGTATGCACTATGACGTCACAATGTATTATGACGTCATTATATATCTGCATTATGACATCACAATATATTATGAGAGCGCAACATGCAGGTATTATGAGCAATTTCTCTTACCCCAATTTGTGTCACATCTACTGGAGCATCATGAGCATGTATTATGACGTCACAGTATATATTGACATCATAATTAGTATGCACTATGACATCACAATGAATTATGACGTCATAATGTATCCACATTATGACATCACAATATATAATGAGAGCGCAACATGCAGGTATTATGAGCAATTTCTCTTATCCCAATTTGTGTCACATCTACTGTAGCATCATGAGCATGTATTATGGCGTCACAGTATATGATGACATCATAATTAGTATGCACTATGACGTCACAATGTATTATGACGTCATAATGTATCCGCATTATGACATCACAATATATTATGAGAGCGTAACATGCAGGTATTATGAGCAAATTCTCTTATCCCAATTTGTGTCACATCTACTGGAGCATCATGAGCATGTATTATGACGTCACAGTATATGATGACATCATAATTAGTATGCACTATGACGTCACAATGTATTATGACGTCATTATGTAGACGCATTATGACATCACAATATATTATGAGAGCGCAACATGCAGGTATTATGAGCAATTTCTCTTACCCCAATTTGTGTCACATCTACTGGAGCATCATGAGCATGTATTATGACGTCACAGTATATGATGACATCATAATTAGTATGCACTATGACGTCACAATGTATTATGACGTC
Source organism: Aotus nancymaae (assembly GCF_030222135.1). NCBI lineage: Eukaryota > Metazoa > Chordata > Mammalia > Primates > Aotidae > Aotus > Aotus nancymaae. The sequence goes on along the minus strand of NW_026988481.1, from coordinate 7,013,340 downwards.
ATAATATATCCGCATTATGACATCACAATATATTATGAGAGCGCAATTTGCAGGTTTTATGACGAATTTCTCTTACCCCAATTTGTGTCACATCTACTGGAGCATCATAAGCATGTATTATGACGTCAGAGTATATGATGACATCATAATTAGTATGCAGTATGACGTCACAATGTATTATGACGTCATAATGTATCCGCATTATGATATCACAATATATTATGAGAGCGCAATTTGCAGGTTTTATGACCAATTTCGTTTACCCCAATTTGTGTCACATCTACTGGAGCATCATGAGCATGTATTATGACGTCACAGTATATGATGACATCATAATTAGTATGCAGTATGACGTCACAATGTATTATGATGTCATAAACTAACCTTATTATGACACAACAATATATTATGAGAGCGCAACATGCAGGTATTATGACCAATTTCGCTTACCCCAATTAGTGTCACATCTACTGTAGAATCATGAGCATGTATTATGACGTCACAGTATATGATGACATCATAATTAGTGTGCACTATGACATCACAATGTATTATGACATCATAATGTATCCGCATTATGACATCACAATATATTATGAGAGCGCAACATGCAGGTATTATGAGCAATTTCTCTTACCCCAATTTGTGTCACATCTACAGGAGCATTATGAGCATGTATTATGATGTCACAGTATATGATGACATCATAATTAGTATGCACTATGACATCACAATGTATTATGACGTCATAATGTATCCGCATTATGACATCACAATATAGTATGAGAGCGCAACATGCAGGTATTATGAGCAATTTCTCTTACCCCAATTTTGTCACATCTACTGGAGTCTCATGAGCATGTATTATGACGTCACAGTATATGATGACATCATAATTAGTATGCACTATGGCGTCACAATGTATTATGACGTCATAATGTATCCGCATTATGACATCACAATATATTATGAGAGCGCAACATGCAGGTATTATGAGCAATTTCTCTTACCCCAATTTGTGTCACATCTACTGGAGCATCATGAGCATGTATTATGACGTCACAGTATATGATGACATCATAATTAGTATGCACTATGACGTCACAATGTTTTATGACGTCATAATATATCCGCATTATGACATCACAATATATTATGAGAGCGCAATTTGCAGGTTTTATGACCAATTTCGCTTACCCCAATTTGTGTCAAATCTACTGGATCATCATGAGCATGTATTATGATGTCACAGTATATGATGACATCATAATTAGTATGCACTATGACGTCACAATGTATTATGACGTCATAATGTATCCGCATTATGACATCACAATATATTATGAGAGCGCAACATGCAGGTATTATGAGCACTTTCTCTTACCCCAATTTGTGTCACATCTACTGGAGCATCATGAGCATGTATTATGACGTCACAGTATATGATGACATCATAATTAGTATGCACTATGACGTCACAATGTATTATGACGTCATTATGTAGACGCATTATGACATCACAATATATTATGAGAGCGCAATTTGCAGGTATTATGAGCAATTTCTCTTACCCCAATTTGTGTCACATCTACTGGAGCATCATGAGCATGTATTATGACGTCACAGTATATGATGACATCATAATTAGTATGCACTATGACGTCACAATGTATTATGACGTCATAATGTATCCGCATTATGACATCACAATATATTATGAGAGCGCAACATGCAGGTATTATGAGCAATTTCTCTTACCCCAATTTGTGTCACATCTACTGGAGCATCATGAGCATGTATTATGACGTCACAGTATTTGATGACATCATAATTAGTATGCACTATGACATCACAATGTATTATGACGTCATAATGTATCCGCACTCTGACATCACAATATATTATGGGAGCGCAACATGCAGGTATTATGAGCAATTTCTCTTACCCCAATTTGTGTCACATCTCCTGGAGCATCATGAGAATGTATTATGATGTCACAGTATATGATGACATCATAATTAGTATGCACTATGACGTCACAATATATTATGACGTCATAAGGTATCCGCATTATGACATCACAATGTATTATGAGAGCGTAACATGCAGGTATTATGAGCAATTTCTCTTACCCCAATTTGTGTCACATCTACTGGAGCATCATGAGCATGTATTATGACGTCACAGTATATGATGACATCATAATTAGTATGCACTATGATGTCACAATGTATTATGACGTCATAATGTATCCGCATTATGACATCACAATATATTATGAGAGCGCAACATGCAGGTATTATGAGCAATTTCTCTTACCACAATTTGTGTCACATCTACTGGAGCATCATGAGCATGTATTATGACGTCACAGTATATGATGACATCATAATTAGTATGCACTATGACGTCACAATGTATTATGACGTCATAATGTATCCGCATTATGACATCACAATATATTATGAGAGCGCAACATGCAGGTATTATGAGCAATTTCTCTTACCCAATTTGTGTCACATCTACTGGAGCATCATGATCATGTATTATGACGTCACAGTATATGATGACATCATAATTAGTATGCACTATGACGTCACAATGTATTATGACGTCATAATGTATCCGCATTATGACATCACAATATATTATGACAGCGCAATATGCAGGTATTATGAGCAATTTCTCTTACCCCAATTTGTGTCACAACTACTGGAGCATCATGAGCATGTATTATGATGTCACAGTATATGATGACATCATAATTAGTATGCACTATGACGTCACAATGTATTATGATGTCATAAGGTATCCGCATTATGACATCACAATATATTATGATAGCGCAACATGCAGGTATTATGAGCAATTTCTCTTACCTCAGTTTGTGTCACATCTACTGGAGCATCATGAGCATGTATTATGACGCCACAGTATATGATGACATCATAATTAGTATGCACTATGACGTCACAATGTATTATGACGTTATAATGTATCCGCATTATGACATCACAATATATTTTGAGAGCGCAATTTGGAGGTTTTATGACTATTTTCGCTTACCCCAATTTGTGTCACATCTACTGGAGCATCATGAGCATGTATTATGACGTCACAGTATTTGATGACATAATTAGTATGCACTATGACGTCACAATGCATTATGACGTCATAATGTATACGCATTATGACATCACAATATATTATGAGAGCGCAACATGCAGGTATTATGAGCAATTTCTCTTATCCCAATTTGTGTCACATCTACTGGAGCATCATGAGCATGTATTATGACGTCACAGTATATGATGACATCATAATTAGTATGCACTATGACGTCACAATGTATTATGACGTCATTATGTAGACGCATTATGACATCACAATATATTATGAGAGCGCAACATGCAGGTAGTATGAGCAATTTCTCTTATCCCAATTTGTGTCACATCTACTGGAGCATCATGAGCATGTATTATGACGTCACAGTATATGATGACATCATAATTAGTATGCACTATGACATCACAATGTATTATGACGTCATAATGTATCCGCATTATGACATCACAATATATTATGAGAGCGCAACATGCAAGTATTATGAGCAATTTCTCTTACCCCAATTTGTGTCACATCTACAGGAGCATCATGAGCATGTATTATGACGTCACAGTATTTGATGACATCATAATTAGTATGCACTATGACGTCACAATGTATTATGACATCATAATGTATCCGCATTATGACATCACAATATAGTATGATATCGCAACATGCAGGTATTATGACCAATTTCGCTTACCCCAATTAGTGTCACATCTACTGTAGAATCATGAGCATGTATTATGACGTCACAGTATATGATGACATCATAATTAGTATGCACTATGACGTCACAATGTATTATGACGTTATAATGTATCTGCATTATGACATCACAATATATTTTGAGAGCGCAATTTGGAGGTTTTATGACTATTTTCGATTACCCCAATTTGTGTCACATCTACAGGAGCATCATGAGCATGTATTATGACGTCACAGTATTTGATGACATCATAATTAGTATGCACTATGACGTCACAGTGCATTATGACGTCATTATGTAGACGCATTATGACATCACAATATATTATGAGAGCGCAACATGCAGGTATTATGAGCAATTTCTCTTACCCCAATTTGTGTCACATCTACTGGAGCATCATGAGCATGTATTATGACGTCACAGTATATGATGACATCATAATTAGTATGCACTATGACATCACAATGTATTATGACGTCATAATGTATCCGCATTATGACATCACAATATATTATGAGAGCGCAACATGCAGGTATTATGAGCAATTTCTCTTACCCAATTTGTGTCACATCTACTGGAGCATCATGAGCATGTATTATGACGTCACAGTATATGATGACATCATAATTACTATGCACTATGACGTCACAATGTATTATGACGTCATAATGTATCCGCATTATGACATCACAATATAGTATGAGAGCGCAACATGCAGGTATTATGAGCAATTTCTCTTACCCCAATTTTGTCACATCTACTGGAGCATCATGAGCATGTATTATGACGTCACAGTATATGATGACATCATAATTAGTATGCATTATGACGTCACAATGTATTATGACGTCATAATGTATCCGCATTATGACATCACAATATATTATGAGAGCGCAACATGCAGGTATTATGAGCAATTTCTCTTACCCCAATTTGTGTCACATCTACTGGAGCATCATGAGCATGTATTATGACGTCACAGTATATGATGACATCATAATTAGTATGCACTATGACGTCACAATGTTTTATGACGTCATAATATATCCGCATTATGACATCACAATATATTATGAGAGCGCAATTTGCAGGTTTTATGACCAATTTCGCTTACCCCAATTTGTGTCACATCTACTGGAGCATCATGAGCATGTATTATGATGTCACAGTATATGATGACATCATAATTAGTATGCACTATGACGTCACAATGTATTATGACGTCATAATGTATCCGCATTATGACATCACAATATATTATGAGAGCGCAATTTGCAGGTTTTATGACCAATTTCGCTTACCCCAATGTGTGTCACATCTACTGGAGCATCATGAGCATGTATTATGACGTCACAGTATATGATGACATCATAATTAGTATGCAGTATGACGTCACAATGTATTATGACGTCATAATGTATCCGCATTAAGACATCACAATATATTATGAGAGCGCAATTTGCAGGTTTTATGAGCAATTTCTCTTACCCCAATTAGTGTCACATCTACTGGAGCATCATGAGCATGTATTATGATGTCACAGTATATGATGACATCATAATTAGTATGCACTATGACATCACAATGTATTATGACGTCATAATGTATCCGCATTATGACATCACAATATATTATGAGAGCGCAATTTGGAGGTTTTATGACCATTTTCGATTACCCCAAATTGTGTCACATCTACTGGAGCATCATGAGCATGTATTATGACGTCACAGTATATGATGACATCATAATTAGTATGCACTATGACGTCACAATGTATTATGACGTCATAATGTATCCGCATTATGACATCACAATATATTATGAGAGCACAACATGCAGGTATTATGAGCAATTTCTCTTACCCCAATTTGTGTCACATCTACTGGAGCATCATGAGCATGTATTATGATGTCACAGTATATGATGACATCATAATTAGTATTCACTATGACGTCACAATGTATTATGACGTCCTAATGTATCCGCATTATGACATCACAATATATTATGGGAGAGCAATTTGCAGGTTTTATGACCAATTTCTCTTACCCCAATTTGTGTCACATCTACTGGAGCATCATGATCATGTATTATGACGTCACAGTATATAATGACATCATAATTAGTATGCACTATGACGTCACAATGTATTATGACGTCATAATGCATCCGCATTATGACATCACAATATATTATGAGAGCGCAATTTGCAGGTTTTATGACCAATTTCGCTTACCCCATTTTGTGTCAAATCTCCTGGAGCATCATGAGCATGTATTATGATGTCACAGTATATGATGACATCATAATTAGTATGCACTATGACGTCACAATGTATTATGACGTCATAATGTATCCACATTATGACATCACAATATATTATGATAGCGCAACATGCAGGTATTATGACCAATTTCGCTTACCCCAATTTGGGTCACATCTACTGTAGCATCATGAGCATGTATTATGACGTCACAGTATATGATGACATCATAATTAGTATGCACTATGACGTCACAAAGTATTATGACGTCATAATGTATCCGCATTATGACATCACATTATATTATGAGGGCGAAATTTGGAGGTTTTATGACCATTTTCGATTACCCCAATTTGTGTCACATCTACTGGAGCATCATGAGCATGTATTATGACGTCACAGTATATGATGACATCATAATTAGTATGCACTATCACGTCACAATGTATTATGACGTCATTATATATCTGCATTATGACATCACAATATATTATGAGAGCGCAACATGCAGGTATTATGAGCAATTTCTCTTACCTCAATTTGTGTCACATCTACAGGAGCATCATGAGCATGTATTATGACGTCACAGTATATGATGACATCATAATTAGTATGCACTATGACGTCACAATGTATTATGACGTCATAATGTATCCGCATTATGACATCACAATATATTATGAGAGCGCAACATGCAGGTATTATGAGCACTTTCTCTTACCCCAATTTGTGTCACATCTACTGGAGCATCATGAGCATGTATTATGATGTCACAGTATATGATGACATCATAATTAGTATGCACTATGACGTCACAATGTATTATGACGTCATTATGTAGACGCATTATGACATCACAATATATTTTGAGAGCGCAACATGCAGGTATTATGAGCAATTTCTCTTACCCCAATTTGTGTCACATCTACTGGAGCATCATGAGCATGTATTATGACGTCACAGTATATGATGACATCATAATTAGTATGCACTATGACGTCACAATGTATTATGACGTCATAATGTATCCGCATTATGACATCACAATATAATATGAGAGCGCAACATGCAGGTATTATGAGCAATTTCTCTTACCCCAATTTGTGTCAAATCTACTGGAGCATCATGAGCATGTATTATGACGTCACAGTATTTGATGACATCATAATTAGTATGCACTATGACATCACAATGTATTATGAGGTCATAATGTATCCGCACTCTGACATCACAATATATTATGGGAGCGCAACATGCAGGTATTATGAGCAATTTCTCTTACCCCAATTTGTGTCACATCTACTGGAGCATCATGAGCATGTATTATGACGTCACAGTATATGATGACATCATAATTAGTATGCACTATGACGTCACAATGTATTATGACGTCATAATGTATCCGCATTATTACATCCCAATATAGTATGAGAGCGCAACATGCAGGTATTATGAGCAATTTCTCTTACCCCAATTTTGTCACATCTACTGGAGCATCATGAGCATGTATTATGACGTCACAGTATATGATGACATCATAATTAGTCTGCACTATGACGTCACAATGTATTATGACGTCATAATGTATCCGCATTATGACATCACAATATATTATGAGAGCGCAACATGCAGGTATTATGAGCAATTTCTCTTACCCCAATTTGTGTCACATCTACTGGAGCATCATGAGCATGTATTATGACGTCACAGTATATGATGACATCATAATTAGTATGCACTATGACGTCAGAATGTATTATGACGTCATAATATATCCGCATTATGACATCACAATATATTATGTGAGCGCAACATGCAGGTATTATGAGCAATTTCGCTTACCCCAATTTGTGTCACATCTACTGGAGCATCATGAGCATGTATTATGATGTCACAGTATTTGATGACATCATAATTAGTATGCACTATGACGTCACAATGTATTATGACGTCATAATGTATCCGCATTATGACATCACAATATATTATGAGAGCGCAATTTGCAGGTTTTATGACCAATTTCGCTTACCACAATGTGTTTCACATCTACTGGAGCATCATGAGCATGTATTATGACGTCGCAGTATATGATGACATCATAATTAGTATGTAGTATGACGTCACAATGTTTTATGACGTCATAATGTATCCGCATTAAGACATCACAATATATTATGAGAGCGCAATTTGCAGGTTTTATGAGCAATTTCTCTTACCCCAATTAGTGTCACATCTACTGGAACATCATGAGCATGTATTATGATGTCACAGTATATGATGACATCATAATTAGTATGCACTATGACATCACAATGTATTATGACGTCATAATGTATCTGCATTATGACATCACAATATATTATGAGAGCGCAATTTGGAGGTTTTATGACCATTTTCGATTACCACAAATTGTGTCACATCTACTGGAGCATCATGAGCATGTATTATGACGTCACAGTATATGATGACATCATAATTAGTATGCACTATGACGTCACAATGTATTATGACGTCATAATGTATCCGCATTATGACATCACAATATATTATGGGAGAGCAATTTGCAGGTTTTATGACCAATTTCTCTTACCCCAATTTGTGTCACATCTACTGGAGCATCATGATCATGTATTATGACGTCACAGTATATGATGACATCATAATTAGTATGCAGTATGATGTCACAATGTATTATGACGTCATAATGTATCCGCATTATGACATCACAATATATTATGAGAGCGCAATTTGCAGGTTTTATGAACAATTTCGCTTACCCCATTTTGTGTCACATCTCCTGGAGCATCATGAGCATGTATTATGTCATCACAGTATATGATGACATCATAATTAATATGCAGTATGACGTCACAATGTATTATGATGTCATAAAGTATCCGCATTATGACATCACAATATATTATGAGAGCGCAACATGCAGGTATTATGACCAATTTCGCTTACCCCAATTAGTGTCACATCTACTGTAGAATCATGAGCATGTATTATGACGTCACAGTATATGATGACATCATAATTACTATGCACTATGACGTCACAATGTATTATGACGTCATAATGTATCCGCATTATGACATCACAATATATTATGAGAGCGTAACATGCAGGTATTATGAGCAATTTCTCTTACCCCAATTTGTGTCACATGTACTGGAGCATCATGAGCATGTATTATGACGTCACAGTATTTGATGACATCATAATTTTTATGCGCTATGACATCACAATGTATTATGACATCATAATGTATCTGCATTATGACATCACAATATATTATGAGAGCGCAACATGCAGGTATTATGAGCAATATCTCTTATCCCAATTTGTGTCACATCTACTGGAGCATCATGAGCATGTATTATGATGTCACAGTATATGATGACATCATAATTAGTATGCACTATGACGTCACAATGTATTATGACGTCATAATGTATCCGCATTATGACATCACAATATATTATGAGAGCGCAGCATGCAGGTATTATGAGCAATTTCTCTTACCCCAATTTGTGTCACATCTACTGGAGCATCATGAGCATGTATTATGACGTCACAGTATATGATGACATCATAATTTGTATGCACTATGACGTCACAATGTATTATGACGTCATAATGTATCCGCATTATGACATCACAATATATTATGAGAGCGCAATTTGCAGGTTTTATGACCAATTTCTCTTACCCCAATTTGTGTCACATCTACTGGAGCATGATGAGCATGTATTATGACGTCAGAGTATATGATGACATCATAATTAGTATGCAGTATGACGTCACATTATATTATGACGTCATAATGTATCCGCATTATGATATCACAATATATAATGAGAGCGCAATTTGCAGGTTTTATGAACAATTTCGTTTACCCCAATTTGTGTCACATCTACTGGAGCATCATGAGCATGTATTATGACGTCACAGTATATGATGACATCATAATTAGTATGCAGTATGACGTCACAATGTATTATGATGTCATAAAGTATCCTTATTATGACATCACAATATATTATGAGAGCGCAACATGCAGGTATTATGACCAATTTCGCTTACCCCAATTAGTGTCACATCTACTGTAGAATCATGAGCATGTATTATAACGTCACAGTATATGATGACATCATAATTAGTATGCACTATGACATCACAATGTATTATGACGTCATAATGTATCCGCATGATGACATCACAATATATTATGAGAGCGCAATTTGGAGGTTTTATGACCATTTTGGATTACCCCAATTTGTGTCACATCTACTGGAGCATCATGAGCATGTATTATGACGTCACAGTATATGATGACATCATAATTAGTATGCACTATGACGTCACAATGTATTATGACGTCATAATGTATCCGCATTATGACATCACAATATATTTTGAGAGCGCAATTTGGAGGTTTTATGACTATTTTCGATTACCGCAATTTGTGTCACATCTACTGGAGCATCATGAGCATGTATTATGATGTCACAGTATTTGATGACATCATAATTAGTATGCACTATGACGTCACAATGCATTATGACGTCATAATGTATCCGCATTATGACATCACAATATATTATGAGAGCGCAACATGCAGGTATTATGAGCAATTTCTCTTATCCCAATTTGTGTCACATCTACTGGAGCATCATGAGCATGTATTATGACGTCACAGTATATGATGACATCATAATTAGTATGCACTATGACGTCACAATGTATTATGTGGTCATTATGTAGACACATTATGACATCACAATATATTATGGGAGAGCAATTTGCAGGTTTTATGACCAATTTCTCTCACCCCAATTTGTGTCACATCTACTGGAGCATCATGAGCATGTATTATGACGTCAGAGTATATAATGACATCATAATTAGTATGCAGTATGATGTCACAATGTATTATGACGTCATAATGTATCCGCATTATGACATCACAATATATTATGAGAGCGCAATTTGCAGGTTTTATGACCAATTTCGCTTACCCCATTTTGTGTCACATCTCCTGGAGCATCATGAGCATGTATTATGACGTCACAGTATATGATGACATCATAATTAACATGCAGTATGACGTCACAATGTATTATGATGTCATAAAGTATCCGCATTATGACATCACAATATATTATGAGAGCGCAACATGCAGGTGTTATGACCAATTTCGCTTACCCCAATTTGGGTCACATCTACTGTAGCATCATGAGCATGTATTATGACGTCACAGTATATGATGACATCATAATTAGTATGCACTATGACGTCACAATGTATTATGACGTCATAATGTATCCGCATTATGACATCACATTATATTATGAGAGCGCAATTTGGAGGTTTTATGACCATTTTCGATTACCCCAATTTGTGTCACATCTACTGGAGCATCATGAGCATGTATTATGACGTCACAGTATATGATGACATCATAATTAGTATGCAGTATGACGTCACAATGTATTATGACGTCATAATGTATCCGCATTATGACATCACAATATATTATGAGAGCGCAATTTGCAAGTAACATAAGCAATTTCTCTTACCCCAATTTGTGTCACATCTACTAGAGCATCATGAGCATGTATTATGACGTCACAGTATATGATGACATCATAATTATTATGCAGTATGACGTCACAATGTATTATGACGTCAAAATGTATGCGTATTATGACATCACAATATATTTTGAGAGCGCAACATGTAGGTATTATGAGCAATTTCTCTTACCCCAATTTGTGTCACATCTACTGGAGCATCATGAGCATGTATTATGACATCACAGTATATCATGACATCATAATTATTATGCACTATGACGTCACAATGTATTATGACGTCATATTGTATCCGCATTATGACATCACAATATATTATGAGAGCGCAGTATGCAGGTATTATGAGCAATTTCTCTTACCCCAATTTGTGTCACATCTACTGGAGCATCATGAGTATGTATTATGACGTCACAGTATATGATGACATCATAATTAGTATGCAGTATGACGTCACAATGTATTATGACGTCATAATGTATCCGCATTATGACATCACAATATATTATGAGAGCGCAACATGCAGGTATTATAAGCAATTTCTCTTAACCCAATTTGTGTCACATCTACTGGAGCATCATGAGCATGTATTATGACGTCACAGTATATGATGACATCATAATTAGTACACACTATGACGTCACAATGTAGTATAACGTCATAATGTATCCGCATTATGACATCACAATATATTATGAGAGCGCAACATGCAGGTATTATGAGCAATTTCTCTTACCCCAATTTGTGTCACATCTACTGGAGCATCATGAGCATGTGTTATGATGTCACAGTATATGATGACATCATAATTAGTATGCACTATGACGTCACAATGTATTATGACGTCATAATGTATCCGCATTATGACATCACAATATATTATGAGAGCGCAATTTGCAGGTATTATGAGCAATTTCTCTTACCCCAATTTGTGTCACATCTACTGGAGCATCATGAGCATGTATTATGACGTCACAGTATATGATGACATCATAATTAGTATGCACTATGATGTCACAATGTATTATGACGTCATAATGTATCCACATTATGACATCACAATATACTATGAGAGCGCAACTTGCAGATATTATGAGTAATTACTCTTACCCCAATTTGTGTCACATCTACTGTAGAATCATGAGCATGTATTATGACGTCACAGTATGTGATGACATCATTAGTATGCACTATGACGTCACAATGTATTATGACGTCATAATGTATCCGCATTATAACATCACAATATATTATGAGAGCGCAACATGCAGGTATTATGAGCAATTTCTCTTACCCCAATTTGTGTCACATCTACTGGAGCATCATGAGCATGTATTATGACGTCACGGTATATGATGACATCATAATTAGTATGCACCATGACGTCACAATGTATTATGACGTCATAATGTATCCGCATTATGACATCACAATATATTATGAGAGCGCAATTTGCAGGTTTTATGACCATTTTCGATTACCCCAATTTGTGTCATATCTACTGGAGCATCATGAGCATGTATTATGACATCACAGTATATGATGACATCATAATTAGTATGCACTATGACGTCACAATGTATTATGACGTCATAATGTATCCGCATTATGACATCACAATATATTATGAGAGCACAATTTGCAGGTTTTATGACCATTTTCGATTACCCCAATTTGTGTCACATCTACTGGAGCATCATGAGCATGTGTTATGACGTCACAGTATATGATGACATCATAATTAGTATGCACTATGACGTCACAATGTATTATGACGTCATAATGTATCCGCATTATGACATCACAATATATTATGAGAGCGCAATTTGCAGGTTTTATGACCATTTTCGATTACCCCAATTTGTGTCACATCTACTGGAGCATAATGAGCATGTATTATGACGTCACAGTATATGATGACATCATAATTAGTATGCACTACGACGTCACAATGTATTATGACGTCATAATGTACCCGCAATATGACATCACAGTATATTATGAGATCGCAACATGCAGGTATTATGAGCAATTTCTCATACCCCAATTTGTGTCACATCTACTGGAGAATCATAAGCATGTGTTATGATGTCACAGTATTTGATGACATCATAATTAGTATGCAGTATGACGTCACAATGTATTATGACGTCATAATGTATCCGCATTATGACATCACAATATATTATGAGAGCGCAACATGCAGGTATTATGAGCAATTTCTCTTACCCCAATTTGTGTCACATCTACTGTAGCATCATGAGCATGTATTATGACGTCACAGTATATGATGACATCATAATTAGTATGCACTATGACGTCACAATGTATTATGACGTCATAATGTATCCGCATTATGACGTCACAATATATTATGAGAGCGCAACATGCAGGTATTATGAGCAATTTCTCTTACCCCAATTTGTGTCACATCTACTGGAGCATCATGAGCATGTATTATGACGTCACAGTATATGATGACATCATAATTAGTATGCACTATGACGTCACAATGTGTTATGATATCTTAATGTATCCGCATTATGACATCACAATATATTATGAGATCGCAACTTGCAGGATGTATGACTATTTTCGATTACCACAATTTGTGTCACATCTACTGGAGCATCATGAGCATGTATTATGACGTCACAGTATATGACGACATCATAATTAGTATGCAGTATGACGTCACAATGTATTATGACGTCATAATGTATACACATTATGACATCACAATATATTATGAGAGCGCAACATGCAGGTATTATGAGAAATTTCTCTTACCCCAATTTGTGTCACATCTACTGGAGCATCATGAGCATGTATTATGACATCACAGTATATGATGACATCATAATTAGTATGCACTATGACGTTACAATGTATTATGACGTCATAATGTATCCGCATTATGACATCACAATATATTATGAGAGCGCAATTTGCAGGTTTTATGACCAATTTCGCTTACCCCAATTTGTGTCACATCTACTGGAGCATCATGAGCATGTATTATGAGGTCACAGTATATGATGACATCATAAATAGTATGTAGTATGATGTCACAATGTATTATGACGTCATAATGTATCCACATTATGACATCACAATATATTATGAGAGCGCAACATGCAGGTATTATGAGCAATTACTCTTACCCCAATTTGTGTCACATCTACTGTAGCATCATGAGCATGTATTATGACGTCACAGTATATGATGACATCATAATTAGTATGCACTATGACGTCACAATGTATTATGACGTCATAATGTATCCCCATTATAACATCACAATATATTATGAGAGCGCAACGTGCAGGTATTATGAGCAATTTCTCTTACCCCAATTTGTGTCACATCTACTGGAGCATCATGAGCATGTATTATGACGTCACAGTATATGATGACATCATAATTAGTATGCACCATGACGTCACAATGTATTATGACGTCATAATGTATCCGCATTATGACATCACAATATATTATGAGAGCGCAATTTGCAGGTTTTATGACCATTTTCGATTACCCCAATTTGTGTCACATCTACTGGAGCATCATGAGCATGTATTATGACGTCACAGTATATGATGACATCATAATTAGTATGCACTATGACGTCACAATGTATTATGACGTCATAATGTATCCGCATTATGACATCACAATATATTATGAGAGCGCAACATGCAGGTATTATAAGCAATTTCTCTTACCCCAATTTGTGTCACATGTACTGGAGCATCATGAGCATGTATTATGATGTCACAGTATATGATGACATCATAATTCGTATGCACTATGACGTCACAATGTATTATGACGTCATAATGTATCCGCATTATGACATCACAATATATTATGAGAGCGCAACATGCAGGTATTATGAGCAATTTCTCTTACCCCAATTTGTGTCACATCTACTGGAGCATCATGAGCATGTATTATGACGTCACAGTATATGATGACATCATAATTAGTTTGCACTATGACGTCACAATGTATTATGACGTCATAATGTATCCGCATTATGACGTCACAATATATTATGAGAGCGCAATTTGCAGGTTTTATGACCAATTTCGCTTACCCCAATTTATGTCACATCTACTGGAGCATCATGAGCATGTATTATGACGTCACAGTATATGATGACATCATAAATAGTATGTAGTATGATGTCACAATGTATTATGACGTCATAATGTATCCGCATTATGACATCACAATATATTATGAGAGTGCAACATGCAGGTTTTATGAGCAATTTCTCTTACCCCAATTTGTGTCACATCTACTTGAGCATCATGAGCATGTATTATGACATCACAGTATATGATGACATCATAATTAGTATGCAGTATGACGTCACAATGTATTATGACGTCATAATGTATCCGCATTATGACATCACAATATATTATGAGAGCGCAACATGCAGGCATTATGAGCAATTTCTCTTACCCCAATTTGTGTCACATCTACTGGAGCATCATGAGCATGTATTATGACGTCACAGTATGTGATGACATCATAATTAGTATGCACTATGACATCACAATGTATTATGATGTCATAATGTATCTGCATTATGACATCACAATATATTATGAGAGCGCAACATGCAGGTATTATGAGAAATTTTTCTTACCCCAATTTGTGTCACATCTACTGGAGCATCATGAGCATGTATTATGACATCACAGTATTTGATGACATCATAATTAGTATGAAGTAAGACATCACAATATATTATGACGTCCTAATGTATCCGCATTATGACATCACAATATATTATGAGAGCGCAATTTGCAGGTTTTATGACCATTTTCGATTAACCCAATTTGTGTCACATCTACTGGAGCATCATGAGCATGTATTATGACGTCACAGTATATGATGACATCATAATTAGTATGCACTATGACATCACAATGTATTATGACGTCATAATGTATCCGCATTATGACATCACAATATATTATGAGAGCGCAACATGCAGGTATTATGAGGAATTTCTCTTGCCCCAATTTGTGTCACATCTACTGGAGCATCATGAGCATGTATTATGATGTCACAGTATATGATGACATCATAATTAGTATGCAGTATGACGTCACAATGTATTATGACGTCATAATGTATCCGCATTAAGACATCACAATATCTTATGAGAGCGCAACATGCAGGTAATATGAGCAATTTCTCTTACCCCAATTTGTGTCACATCTACGGGAGCATCATGAGCATGTATTATGACGTCACAGTATATGATAACATCATAATTAGTATCCACTATGAAGTCACAATGTATTATGACGTCATAATGTATCCGCATTATGACATCACAATATATTATGAGAGCGCAACATGCAGGTATTATGAGCAATTTCTCTTACCGGAATTTGTGTCACATCTACTGGAGCATCATGAGCATGTATTATGACGTCACAGTATATGATGACATCATAATTAGTATGCAGTATGACGTCACAATGTATTATGACGTCATAATGTATCCGCATTATGACATCACAATATATTATGAGAGCGCAATTTGCAAGTAACATAAGCAATTTCTCTTACCCCAAATTGTGTCACATCTACTGGAGCATCATGAGCATGTATTATGATGTCACAGTATATGATGACATCATACTTATTATGCAGTATGACGTCACAATGTATTATGACGTCAGAATGTATCCGCATTATGACATCACAATATATTTTGAGAGCGCAACATGAAGGTATTATGAGCAATTTCTCTTACCCCAATTTGTGTCACATCTACTGGAGCATCATGAGCATGAATTATGACATCACAGTATATCAGGACATCATAATTAGTATGCACTATGACGTCACAATGTATTATGACGTCATAATGTATCCGCATTATGACATCACAATACATTATGAGAGCGCAGTATGCAGGTATTATGAGCAATTTCTCTTACCCCAATTTGTGTCACATCTACTGGACCATCATGAGTATGTATTATGACGTCACAGTATATGATGAAATCATAATTAGTATGCAGTATGACGTCACAATGTATTATGACGTCATAATGTTTCCGCATTATGACATCACAATATATTATGAGAGCGCAACATGCAGGTATTATAAGCAATTTCTCTTAACCCAATTTGTGTTACATCTACTGGAGCATCATGAGCATGTATTATGACGTCACAGTATATGATGACATCATAATTAGTATGCACTATGACGTCACAATGTATTATGACATCATAATGTATCCGCTTTATCACATCACAATATATTATGAGAGCGCAACATGCAGGTATTATGAGCAATTTCTCTTACCCCAATTTGTGTCACATCTACTGGAGCATCATGAGCATGTATTATGACGTCACAGTATATGATGACATCATAATTAGTATGCACCATGACGTCACAATGTATTATGACGTCATAATGTATCCGCATTATGACATCACAATATATTATGAGAGCGCAATTTGCAGGTTTTATGTCCATTTTCGATTACCCCAGTTTGTGTCACATCTACTGGAGCATCATGAGCATGTATTATGACGTCACAGTATATGATGACATCATAATTAGTATGCACTATGACGTCACAATGTATTATGACGTCATAATGTATCCGCATTATGACATCACAATATATTATGAGAGCGCAACATGCAGGTATTATGAGCAATTTCTCTTACCCCAATTTGTGTCACATCTACTGGAGCATCATGAGCATGTATTATGACGTCACACTATATGATGACATCATAATTAGTATGCACTATGACGTCACAATGTATTATGACGTCATAATGTATCCGCATTATGACATCACAATACATTATGAGAGCGCAACATGCAGTTATTATGAGCAATTTCTCTTACCCCAATTTGTGTCACATCTACTGGAGCATCATGAGCATGTATTATGACGTCACAGTATCTGATGACATCATAATTAGTTTGCACTATGACGTCACAATGTATTATGACGTCATAATGTATCCGCATTATGACGTCACAATATATTATGAGAGCGCAATTTGCAGGTTTTATGACCAATTTCGCTTACCCCAATTTGTGTCACATCTACTGGAGCATCATGAGCATGTATTATGACGTCACAGTATATGATGACATCATAAATAGTATGTAGTATGATGTCACAATGTATTATGACGTCATAATGTATCCGCATTATGACATCACAATATATTATGAGAGTGCAACATGCAGGTTTTATGAGCAATTTCTCTTACCCCAATTTGTGTCACATCTACTGGAGCATCATGAGCATGTATTATGACATCACAGTATATGATGACATCATAATTAGTATGCAGTATGACGTCACAATGTATTATGACGTCATAATGTATCCGCATTATGACATCACAATATATTATGAGAGCGCAACATGCAGGCATTATGAGCAATTTCTCTTACCCCAATTTGTGTCACATCTACTGGAGCATCATGAGCATGTATTATGACGTCACAGTATGTGATGACATCATAATTAGTATGCACTATGACATCACAATGTATTATGATGTCATAATGTATCTGCATTATGACATCACAATATATTATGAGAGCGCAACATGCAGGTATTATGAGCAATTTTTCTTACCCCAATTTGTGTCACATCTACTGGAGCATCATGAGCATGTATTATGACATCACAGTATTTGATGACATCATAATTAGTATGAAGTAAGACATCACAATATATTATGACGTCCTAATGTATCCGCATTATGACATCACAATATATTATGAGAGCGCAATTTGCAGGTTTTATGACCATTTTCGATTACCCCAATTTGTGTCACATCTACTGGAGCATCATGAGCATGTATTATGACGTCACAGTATATGATGACATCATAATTAGTATGCACTATGACATCACAATGTATTATGACGTCATAATGTATCCGCATTATGACATCACAATATATTATGAGAGCGCAACATGCAGGTACTATGAGCAATTTCTCTTGCCCCAATTTGTGTCACATCTACTGGAGCATCATGAGCATGTATTATGATGTCACAGTATATGATGACATCATAATTAGTATGCAGTATGACGTCACAATGTATTATGACGTCATAATGTATCCGCATTATGACATCACAATATCTTATGAGAGCGCAACATGCAGGTAATATGAGCAATTTCTCTTACCCCAATTTGTGTCACATCTACGGGAGCATCATGAGCATGTATTATGACGTCACAGTATATGATAACATCATAATTAGTATCCACTATGAAGTCACAATGTATTATGACGTCATAATGTATCCGCATTATGACATCACAATATATTATGAGAGCGCAACATGCAGGTATTATGAGCAATTTCTCTTACCGGAATTTGTGTCACATCTACTGGAGCATCATGAGCATGTATTATGACGTCACAGTATATGATGACATCATAATTAGTATGCAGTATGACGTCACAATGTATTATGACGTCATAATGTATCCGCATTATGACATCACAATATATTATGAGAGCGCAATTTGCAAGTAACATAAGCAATTTCTCTTACCCCAATTTGTGTCACATCTACTGGAGCATCATGAGCATGTATTATGATGTCACAGTATATGATGACATCATAATTCTTATGCAGTATGACGTCACAATGTATTATGACGTCAAAATGTATCAGCATTATGACATCACAATATATTTTGAGAGCGCAACATGAAGGTATTATGAGCAATTTCTCTTACCCCAATTTGTGTCACATCTACTGGAGCATCATGAGCATGAATTATGACATCACAGTATATCAGGACATCATAATTAGTATGCACTATGACGTCACAATGTATTATGACGTCATAATGTATCCGCATTATGACATCACAATACATTATGAGAGCGCAGTATGCAGGTATTATGAGCAATTTCTCTTACCCCAATTTGTGTCACATCTACTGGACCATCATGAGTATGTATTATGACGTCACAGTATATGATGAAATCATAATTAGTATGCAGTATGACGTCACAATGTATTATGACGTCATAATGTTTCCGCATTATGACATCACAATATATTATGAGAGCGCAACATGCAGGTATTATAAGCAATTTCTCTTAACCCAATTTGTGTTACATCTACTGGAGCATCATGAGCATGTATTATGACGTCACAGTATATGATGACATCATAATTAGTATGCACTATGACGTCACAATGTATTATGACGTCATAATGTATCCGCTTTATCACATCACAATATATTATGAGAGCGCAACATGCAGGTATTATGAGCAATTTCTCTTACCCCAATTTGTGTCACATCTACTGGAGCATCATGAGCATGTATTATGACGTCACAGTATATGATGACATCATAATTAGTATGCACCATGACGTCACAATGTATTATGACGTCATAATGTATCCGCATTATGACATCACAATGTATTATGAGAGCGCAATTTGCAGGTTTTATGTCCATTTTCGATTACCCCAGTGTGTGTCACATCTACTGGAGCATCATGAGCATGTATTATGACGTCACAGTATATGATGACATCATAATTAGTATGCACTATGACGTCACAATGTATTATGACGTCATAATGTATCCGCATTATGACATCACAATATATTATGAGAGCTCAACATGCAGGTATTATGAGTAATTTCTCTTACCCCAATTTGTGTCACATCTACTGGAGCATCATGAGCATGTATTATGATGTCACAGTATATGATGACATCATAATTCGTATGCACTATGACGTCACAATGTATTATGACGTCATAATGTATCCGCATTATGACATCACAATATATTATGAGAGCGCAACATGCAGGTATTATGAGCAATTTCTCGTACCCCAGTTTGTGTCACATCTACTGGAGCATCATGAGCATGTATTATGATGTCACAGTATATGATGATATCATAATTAGTATGCACTATGACGTCACAATGTACTATGACGTCATAATGTATCCGCATTATGACATCACAATATATTATGAGAGCGCAATTTGCAGGTTTTATGACCATTTTCGATTACCCCAATTTGTGTCACATCGACTGGAGCATCATGAGCATGTATTATGACGTCACAGTATATGATGACATAATAATTAGTATGCACTATGACGTCACAATGTATTATGACGTCACAATGTATCCGCATTATGACATCACAGTATATTATGAGATCGCAACATGCAGGTATTATGAGCAATTTCTCATACCCCAATTTGTGTCTCATCTACTGCAGCATCATGAGCATGTGTTATGATGTCACAGTATTTGATGACAACATAATTATTATGCAGTATGACGTCACAATGTATTATGACGTCATAATGTATCCGCATTATGACATCACAATATATTATGAGAGCGCAACATGCAGGTATTATGAGCACTTTCTCTTACCCAATTTGTGTCACATCTACTGTAGCATCATGAGCATGTATTATGACGTCACAGTATATGATGACATCATAATTAGTATGCACTATGAAGTCACAATATATTATGACGTCATAATGTATCCGCATTATGACATCACAATATATTATGAGAGCGCAACATGCAGGTATTATGAGCAATTTCTCGTACCCCAGTTTGTGTCACATCTACTGGAGCATCATGAGCATGTATTATGATGTCACAGTATATGATGATATCATAATTAGTATGCACTATGACGTCACAATGTATTATGACGTCATAATGTATCCGCATTATGACATCACAATATATTATGAGAGCGCAATTTGCAGGTTTTATGACCATTTTCGATTACCCCAATTTGTGTCACATCGACTGGAGCATCATGAGCATGTATTATGACGTCAGAGTATATGATGACATCATAATTACTATGCACTATGACATCACAATGTATTATGACGTCATAATATATCCGCATTATGACAACACAATATCTTATGAGAGCGCAACATGCAGGCATTATGAGCAATTTCTCTTACCCCAATTTGTGTCACATCTACTGGAGCATCATGAGCATGTATTATGACGTCACAGTATATGATGGCATCATAATTAGTATGCAGTATGACGTCACAATGTATTATGACGTCATAATGAATCCGCATTATGACATCACAATATATTATGAGAGCACAACATGCAGGTATTATGAGCAATTTCTCTTACCCCAATTTGTGTCACATCTACTGGAGCATCATGAGCATGTATTATGACGTCACAGTATATGATGACATCATAATTAGTATGCAGTATGACGTCACAATGTATTATGACGTCATAATGTATCCGCATTATGACATCACAATATATTATGAGAGCGCAACATGCAGGCATTATGAGCAATTTCTCTTACCCCATTTTGTGTCACATCTACTGGAGCATCATGAGCATGTATTACGACGTCACAGTATATGATGACATCATAATTAGTATGCACTATGACGTCACAATGTATTATGATGTCATAATGTATCCGCATTATGACATCACAATATATTATGAGAGCGCAACATGCAGGAATTATGAGCAATTTTTCTTACCCCAATTTGTGTCACATCTACTGGAGCATCATGAGCATGTATTATGACATCACAGTATATGATGACATCATAATTAGTATGCAGTATGACATCACAATGTATTATGACGTCCTAATGTATCCGCATTATGACATCACAATATATTATGAGAGCGCAATTTGCAGGTTTTATGACCATTTTCGATTACCCCAATTTGAGTCACATCTACTGGAGCATCATGAGCATGTATTATGACGTCACAGTATGTGATGACATCATAATTAGTATGCACTATGACATCACAATGTATTATGATGTCATAATATATCCGCATTATGACATCACAATATATTATGAGAGTGCAACATGCAGGTTTTATGAGCAATTTCTCTTACCCCAATTTGTGTCACATCTACTGGAGCATCATGAGCATGTATTATGATGTCACAGTATATGATGACATCATAATTAGTATGCACTATGACGTTACAATATATTATGACGTCATAATGTATCCGCATTATGACATCACAATATATTATGAGAGCGCAATTTGCAGGTTTTATGACCAATTTCGCTTACCCCAATTTGTGTCACATCTACTGTAGCATCATGAGCATGTATTATGACGTCACAGTATATGATGACATCATAAATAGTATGTAGTATGATGTCACAATGTATTATGACGTCATAATGTATCCGCCTTATGACATCACAATATATTATGAGAGCGCAATTTGCAGGTATTATGAGCAATTTCTCTTACCCCAATTTGTGTCACATCTACTGGAGCATCATGAGCATGTATTATGACGTCACAGTATATGATGACATCATAATTCGTATGCACTATGACGTCACAATGTGTTATGACGTCATAATGTATCCGCATTATGACATCACAATATATTATGAGAGCTCAATTTGCCGGTTTTTTGACCAATTTCTCTTACCCCAATTTGTTTCAAATCTACTGGAGCAACATGAGCATGTATTATGACGTCACAGTATATGATGACATCATAATGAGTATACAGTATGACGTCACAATGTATTATGACGTCCTAATATATCCGCATTATGACATCACAATATATTATGAGAGCGCAACATGCAGGTATTATGACCAATTTCTCTTACCCCAATTTGTGTCACATCTACTGGAGCATCATTAGCATGTATTATGACGTCACAGTATATGATGACATCATAATTAGTATGCACTATGAGGTCACAATGTATTATGACGTCATAATGTATCCGCATTATGACATCACAATATATTATGAGAGCGCAACATGCAGGTATTATGAGCAATTTCTCTTACCACAATTTGTGTCACATCTACTGGAGCATCATGAGCATGTATTATGACGTCACAGTATATGATGATATCATAATTAGTATGCACTATGACGTCACAATGTATTATGACGTCATAATGTATCCGCATTATGACATCACAATATATTATGAGAGCGCAACATGCAGGTATTATGAGCAATTTCTCTTACCCCAATTTGTGTCACATCTTGTGGAGCATCATGAGCATGTATTATGACGTCACAGTATATGATGACATCATAATTAGTATGCAGTATGCCGTCACAATATATTATGACGTCATAATGTATCCCCATTATGACATCACAATATATTATGAGAGCGCAACATGAAGGTATTATGAGCAAATTCTCTTGCCCCAATTTGTGTCACATCTACTGGAGCATCATGAGCATGTATTATGACGTCACAGTATATGATGACATCATAATTAGTATGCAGTATGACGTCACAATGAATTATGACGTCATAATGTATCCGCATTATGACATCACAATATATTATGAGATCGCAACTTGCAGGTTTTATGACTATTTTCGATTACCCCAATTTGTGTCACATCTACTGGAGCATCATGAGCATGTATTATGACGTCACAGTATATGATGACATCATAATTAGTATGCACTATGACGTTACAATGTATTATGACGTCATAATATATCCGCATTATGACATCACAATATATTATGAGAGCGCACTTTGCAGGTTTTATGACCAATTTCGCTTACTCCAATTTGTGTCAAATCTACTGGAGCATCATGAGCATGTATTATGATGTCACAGTGTATGATGACATCATAAATAGTATGCAGTATGATGTCACAATGTATTATGACATCATAATGTATCCGCATTATGACATCACAATATAATATGAGAGTGCAACATGCAGGTTTTATGAGCAATTTCTCTTACCCCAATTTGTGTCACATCTACTGGAGCATCATGAGCATGTATTATGATGTCACAGTATATGATGACATCATAATTAGTATGCACTATGACGTTACAATGTATTATGACGTCATAATGTATCCGCATTATGACATCACAATATATTATGAGAGCGCAATTTGCAGGTTTTATGACCAATTTCGCTTACCCCAATTTGTGTCACATCCACTGTAGCATCATGAGCATGTATTATGACGTCACAGTATATGATGACATCATAAATAGTATGTAGTATGATGTCACAATGTATTATGACGTCATAATGTATCCGCATTATGACATCACAATATATTATGAGAGCGCAATTTGCAGGTATTATGAGCAATTTCTCTTACCCCAATTTGTGTCACATCTACTGGAGCATCATGAGCATGTATTATGACGTCACAGTATATGATGACATCATAATTAGTATGCACTATGACGTCACAATGTGTTATGACGTCATAATGTATCCGCATTATGACATCACAATATATTATGAGGGCTCAATTTGCAGGTTTTTTGACCAATTTCTCTTACCCCAATTTGTTTCACATCTACTGGAGCATCATGAGCATGTATTATGACGTCACAGTATATGATGACATCATAATTAGTATGCAGTATGACGTCACAATGTATTATGAGGTCCTAATATATCCGCATTATGACATCACAATATATTATGAGAGCGCAACATGCAGGTATTATGACCAATTTCTCTTACCCCAATTTGTGTCACATCTACTGGAGCATCATTAGCATGTATTATGACGTCACAGTATATGATGACATCATAATTAGTATGCACTATGACGTCATAATGTATTATGACGTCATAATGTGTCCGCGTTATGAATTCACAATATATTATGAGAGCGCAATTTGTTGGTATAATGAGCAATTTCTCTTACCCCAATTTGTGTCACATCTACTGGAGCATCATGAGTATGTATTATGACGTCACAGTATATGATGACATCATAATTAGTATGCAGTATGACATCACAATGTATTATGACGTCATAATGTATCCGCATTATGACATCACAATATATTATGAGAGCGCAACATGCAGGTATTTTGAGCAATTTCTCTTACCACAATTTGTGTCACATCTACTGGAGCATCATGAGCATGTACTATGACGTCACAGTATATGATGACATCATAATTAGTATGCAGTATGACGTCACAATGTATTATGACGTCATAATGTATCCGCATTATGACATCACAATATATTATGAGAGTGCAATTTGCAGGTTTTATGACCATTTTCGATTACCGCAATTTGTGTCACATCTACTGGAGCATCATGAGCATGTATTATGACGTCACAGTATATGATGACATCATAGTGAGTATGCAGTATGACGTCACAATGTATTATGTCGTCATAATGTATCCGCATTATGACATCACAATATATTATGAGAGCGCAACATGCAGGTAGTATGAGCAATTTCTCGTACCCCAATTTGTGTCACATCTACTGGAGCATCATGAGCATGTATTATGACGTCACAGTATGTGAGGACATCATAATTAGTATGCACTATGACGTCACAATGTATTATGACGTCATAAAGTATCCGCATTATGACATCGCCATATATTATGAGAGCGCAATTTGCAGGTATTATGAGCAATTTCTCTTACCCCAATTTGTGTCACATCTATTGGAGCATCATGAGCATGTATTATGACGTCACAGTATATGATGACATCATAATTAGTATGCACTATGATGTAACAATGTATTATGACGTCATAATGTATCCGTATTATGACATCACAACATATTATGTGAGCGCAATTTGCAGGTATTGTGAGCAATTTCTCTTACCCCAATTTGTGTCACATCTACTGGAGCATCTTGAGCATGTATTATGATGTCACAGTATATGATGACATCATAATTAGTATGCACTATGAAGTCACAAAGTACTATGATCTCATAATGTATCCACATTATGACATCACAATACATTATGAGAGCGCAATTTGCAGGTATTATGAGCAATTTCTCTTACCCCAATTTGTGTCAAATCTACTGGAGCATCATGAGCATGTATTATGACGTCACAGTATATGATGACATCATAATTAGTATGCAGTATGACGTCACAATGTATTATGACGTCATAATGTATCCGCATTATGACATCACAATATATTATGAGAGCGCAACATGCAGGTATTATGAACAATTTCGCTTACCCCAATTTGTGTCACATTTCCTGGAGCATCATGAGCATGTATTATGACGTCACAGTATATGATGACATCATAATTAGTATGCACTATGACGTCACAATGTATTATGACGTCATAATGTATCCGCATTATGACATCACAATATATTATGAGAGCGTAATTTGCAGGTTTTATGACCATTTTCGATTACCCCAATTTGTGTCACATCTACTGGAGGATCATGAGCATGTATTATGACGTCACAGTATATGATGACATCATAATTAGTATGCACTATGACGTCACAATGTATTATGACGTCATAATATATCCGAATTATAACATCACAATACATTATGAGAGCGCAACATGCAGATATTATGATCAATTTCTCTTACCCCAATTTGTGTCACATCTACTGGAGCATCATGAGCATGTACTATGACGTCACAGTATATGATGACATCATAATTAGTATGCACCATGACGTCACAATATATTACGATGTCATAATGTATCCGCATTATGACATCACAATATTTTATGAGAGCGCAATTTGCAGGTTTTATGACCATTTTTGATTACCCCAATTTGTGTCACATCTACTGGAGCATCATGAGCATATATTATGACGTCACAGTATATGATGACATCATAATTAGTATGCAGTATGACGTCACAATGTATTATGCCGTCATAATGTATCCGCATTATGACATCACAATATATTATGAGAGCGCAATTTGCAGGTATTATGAGCAATTTCTCGTACCCCAATTTGTGTCACATCTACTGGAGCATCATGAGCATGTATTATGACGTCACAGTATATGATGACATCATAATTAGTATGCACTATGACGTCACAATGTATTATGACGTCATAATGTATCCGCATTATGACCTCACCATATATTATGAGAGTGCAATTTGCAGGTATTATGAGCAATTTCTCTTACCCCAATTTGTGTCACATCTATTGGAGCAACATGAGCATGTATTATGATGGCACTGTATATGATGACATCATAATTAGTATGCACTATGAAGTCACAATGTATTATGACGTCATAATGTGTCCGCGTTATGATATCACAATATATTATGAGAGCGCAATTTGCAGGTATAATGAGCAAATTCTCTTACCCCAATTTGTGACATCATGTATTATGATGTCACAGTATATGATGACATCATAATTAGTATGCATTATGACGTCAAAATTTACTATGATGTCATAATGTATCCGCATTATGACATCACAGTATATTATGAGAGCCCAATTTGCAGGTATTATGAGCAATTTCTCTTACCCCAATTTGTGTCACATCTACTGGAGCATCATGAGCATGTATTATGACGTCACAGTATATGATGACATCATAATTAGTATGCAGTATGACGTCACAATGTATTATGACGTCATAATATATCCGCAATATGACATCACAATATATTATGAGAGCGCAACATGCAGATATTATGACCAATTTCGCTTACCCCAATTTGTGTCACATCTACTGGAACATCATCAGCATGTATTATGACGTCACAGTATATGATGACATCATAATTAGTATGCAGTATGACGTCACAATGTATTATGACATCATAATGTATCCGCATTATGACATCACAATATATTATGAGAGCGCAATTGGCAGGTTTTATGACCATTTTCGATTACCCCAATTTGTGTCACATCTACTGAAGAATCATGAGCATGTATTATGACGTCACAGTATATGATGACATCATAATTAGTATGCAGTATATCGTCACAATGTATTATGACGTCATAATGTATCCGCATTATGATATCACAATGTATTATGAGAGCGCAATTTACAGGTTTTATGACGATTTTCGATTACCCCAATTTGTGTCACATCTACTGGAGCATCATGAGAATGTATTATGATGTCACATTACATGATGACATCATAATTAGTATGCAGTATGACGTCACAATATATTATGACGTCATAGTGTATCCGCATTATGACATCACAATAAATTATGAGAGCGCAACATGCAGGTATTATGAGCAATTTCTCTTACCCCAATTTGTGTCACATCTACTGGAGCATCATGAGCATGTATTATGACGTCACAGTATATGATGACATCATAATTAGTATGCAGTATGACGTCACAATGTATTATGCCGTCATAATGTATCCGCATTATGACATCACAATATATTATGAGAGCGCAATTTGCAGGTATTATGAGCAATTTCTCGTACCCCAATTTGTGTCACATCTACTGGAGCATCATGAGCATGTATTATGACGTCACAGTATATGATGACATCATAATTAGTATGCACTATGACGTCACAATGTATTATGACGTCATAATGTATCCGCATTATGACCTCACCATATATTATGAGAGTGCAATTTGCAGGTATTATGAGCAATTTCTCTTACCCCAATTTGTGTCACATCTATTGGAGCAACATGAGCATGTATTATGATGGCACTGTATATGATGACATCATAATTAGTATGCACTATGAAGTCACAATGTATTATGACGTCATAATGTGTCCGCGTTATGATATCACAATATATTATGAGAGCGCAATTTGCAGGTATAATGAGCAAATTCTCTTACCCCAATTTGTGACATCATGTATTATGATGTCACAGTATATGATGACATCATAATTAGTATGCATTATGACGTCAAAATTTACTATGATGTCATAATGTATCCGCATTATGACATCACAGTATATTATGAGAGCCCAATTTGCAGGTATTATGAGCAATTTCTCTTACCCCAATTTGTGTCACATCTACTGGAGCATCATGAGCATGTATTATGACGTCACAGTATATGATGACATCATAATTAGTATGCAGTATGACGTCACAATGTATTATGACGTCATAATATATCCGCAATATGACATCACAATATATTATGAGAGCGCAACATGCAGATATTATGACCAATTTCGCTTACCCCAATTTGTGTCACATCTACTGGAACATCATCAGCATGTATTATGACGTCACAGTATATGATGACATCATAATTAGTATGCAGTATGACGTCACAATGTATTATGACATCATAATGTATCCGCATTATGACATCACAATATATTATGAGAGCGCAATTTGCAGGTTTTATGACCATTTTCGATTACCCCAATTTGTGTCACATCTACTGAAGCATCATGAGCATGTATTATGACGTCACAGTATATGATGACATCATAATTAGTATGCAGTATATCGTCACAATGTATTATGACGTCATAATGTATCCGCATTATGACATCACAATATATTATGAGAGCGCAACATGCAGGTATTATGAGCAATTTCTCTTACCCCAATTTGTGTCACATCTACTGGAGCATCATGAGCTGGAATTATGACGTCATAGTATATGATTACATCATAATTAGTATGCACTATGACGTCACAATGTATTATGACGTCATAATGTATCCGCATTATGACATCACAATATATTATGAGAGCGCAATTTGCAGGTTTTATGACCAATTTCGCTTACTCCAATTTGTGTCACATCTACTGGAGCATCATGAGCATGTATTATGACGTCACAGTATATGATGACATCATTATTAGTATGCAGTATGACATCACAATATATTACGACGTCATAATGTATCCGCATTACGACATCACATTACATTATGAGAGCGCAACATGCAGGTATTATGAGCAATTTCTCTTACCACAATTTGTGTCACATCTACTGGAGCATCATGAGCATGTATTATGACGTCAAAGTATATGATGACATCATAATTAGTATGCACTATGACGTCACAGTGTATTATGACGTCATAATGTATCCGCATTATAACATCACAATATATTACGAGAGTGCAATTTGCAGGTTTTATGAGCATTTTCGTTTACACCAAATTCTGTCATATCTACTGCAGCATCATGAGCATGTATTATGACGTCACAGTATATGATGACATCATAATTAGTATGCAGTATGACGTCACAATGTATTATGACGTCATAATGTATCCGCATTATGATATCACAATGTATTATGAGAGCGCAATTATAGGTTTTATGACGATTTTCGATTACCCCAATTTGTGTCACATCTACTGGAGCATCATGAGAATGTATTATGATGTCACAGTACATGATGACATCATAATTAGTATGCAGTATGACGTCACAATATATTATGACGTCATAGTGTATCCGCATTATGACATCACAATAAATTATGAGAGCGCAACATGCAGGTATTATGAGCAATTTCTCTTACCCCAATTTGTGTCACATCTATTGGAGCATCATGAGCATGTATTATGACGTCACAGTATATGATGACATCATAATTAGTATGCACTATGACGTCACAATGTATTATGCCGTCATAATGTATCCGCATTATGACATCACAATATATTATGAGAGCGCAATTTGCAGGTATTATGAGCAATTTCTCGTACCCCAATTTGTGTCACATCTACTGGAGCATCATGAGCATGTATTATGACGTCACAGTATATGATGACATCATAATTAGTATGCACTATGACATCACAATGTATTATGACGTCATAATGTATCCGCATTATGACATCACCATATATTATGAGAGCGCAATTTGCAGGTATTATGAGCAATTTCTCTTACCCCAATTTGTGTCACATCTATTGGAGCAACATGAGCATGTATTATGACGTCACTGTATATGATGACATCATAATTAGTATGCACTATGAAGTCACAATGTATTATGACGTCATAATGTGTCCGCGTTATGACTTCACAATATATTATGAGAGCGCAATTTGCTGGTATAATGAGCAATTTCTCTTACCCCAATTTGTGTCACATCTACTGGAGCATCATGAGTATGTATTATGACGTCACAGTATATGATGTCATCATAATTATTATGCAGTATGACATCACAATGTATTATGACGTCATAATGTATCCGCATTATGACATCACAATATATTATGAGAGCGCCACATGCAGGTATTTTGAGCAATTTCTCTTACCACAATTTGTGTCACATCTACTGGTGCATCATGAGCATGTACTATGACGTCACAGTATATGATGACATCATAATTAGTATGCAGTATGACGTCACAATGTATTATGACGTCATAATGTATCCGCATTATGACATCACAATATATTATGAGAGCGCAATTTGCAGGTTTTATGACCATTTTCGATTACCGCAATTTGTGTCACACCTACTGGAGCATCATGAGCATGTATTATGACGTCACAGTATATGATGACATCATAGTGAGTATGCAGTATGACGTCACAATGTATTATGCCGTCATAATGTATCCGCATTATGACATCACAATATATTATGAGAGCGAAACATGCTGGTAGTATGAGCAATTTCTCGTACCCCAATTTGTGTCACATCTACTGGAGCATCATGAGCATGTATTATGACGTCACAGTATATGAGGACATCATAATTAGTATGCACTATGACGTCACAATGTATTATGACGTCATAAAGTATCCGCATTATGACATCACCATATATTATGAGAGCGCAATTTGCAGGTATTATGAGCAATTTCTCTTACCCCAATTTGTGTCACATCTATTGGAGCATCATGAGCATGTATTATGACGTCACAGTATATGATGACATCATAATTAGTATGCACTATGGTGTAACAATGTATTATGACGTCATAATGTATCCGCATTATGACATCACAATATATTATGTGAGCGCAATTTGCAGGTATTGTGAGCAATTTCTCTTACCCCAATTTGTGTCACATCTACTGGAGCATCTTGAGCATGTATTATGATGTCACAGTATATGATGACATCATAATTAGTATGCACTATGAAGTCACAATGTACTATGATTTCATAATGTATCCACATTATGACATCCCAATATATTATGAGAGCGCATTTTCCAGGTATTATGAGCAATTTCTCTTACCCCAATTTGTGTCAAATCTACTGGAGCATCATGAGAATGTATTATGACGCCACAGTATATGATGACATCATAATTAGTATGCTGTATGATGTCACAATGTATTATGCCGTCATAATGTATCCGCATTATGACATCACAATATATTATGAGAGCGCAGTTTGCAGGTATTATGACCAATTTCTCGTACCCCAATTTGTGTCACATCTACTGGAGCATCATGAGCATGTATTATGACGTCACAGTATATGATGACATCATAATTAGTATGCACTATGACGTCACAATGTATTATGACGTCATAATGTATCCACATTATGACATCACCATATATTATGAGAGTGCAATTTGCAGGTATAATGAGCAAATTCTCTTACCCCAATTTGTGACATCATGTATTATGATGTCACAGTATATGATGACATCATAATTAGTATGCACTATGACGTCACAATTTACTATGATGTCATAATGTATCCGCATTATGACATCACAGTATATTATGAGAGCCCAATTTGCAGGTATTATGAGCAATTTCTCTTACCCCAATTTGTGTCACATCTACTGGAGCATCATGAGCATGTATTATGACGTCACAGTATATGATGACATCATAATTAGTATGCAGTATGACGTCACAATGTATTATGACGTCATAATATATCCACAATATGACATCACAATATATTATGAGAGCGCAACATGCAGATATTATGACCAATTTCGCTTACCCCAATTTGTGTCACATCTACTGGAGCATCATGAGCATGTATTATGACGTCACAGTATATGATGACATCATAATTAGTATGCACTATGACGTCACAATGTATTATGACGTCATAATGTATCCGCATTATGACATCACAATATATTATGAGAGTGCAATTTGCAGGTTTTATGACCATTTTCGATTACCCCAATTTGTGTCACATCTACTGAAGCATCATGAGCATGTATTATGACGTCACAGTATATGATGACATCATAATTAGTATGCAGTATATCGTCACAATGTATTATGACGTCATAATGTATCCGCATTATGACATCACAATATATAATGAGAGCGCAACATGCAGGTATTATGAGCAATTTCTCTTACCCCAATTTGTGTCACATCTACTGGAGCATCATGAGCTATAATTATGACGTCGCAGTATATGATTACATCATAATTAGTATGCACTATAACGTCACAATGTATTATGACGTCATAATGTATCCGCATTATGACATCACAATATATTATGAGAGCGCAATTTGCAGGTTTTATGACCATTTTCGATTACCGCAATTTGTGTCACACCTACTGGAGCATTATGAGCATGTATTATGACGTCACATTATATGATGACATCATAGTGAGTATGCAGTATGACGTCACAATGTATTATGCCGTCATAATGTATCTGCATTATGACATCACAATATATTATGAGAGCGCAACATGCAGGTAGTATGAGCAATTTCTCGTACCCCAATTTGTGTCACATCTACTGGAGCATCATGAGCATGTATTATGACGTCACAGTATATGAGGACATCATAATTAGTATGCACTATGACGTCACAATGTATTATGACGTCATAATGTATCCGCATTATGACATCACCATATATTATGAGAGTGCAATTTGCAGGTATTATGAGCAATTTCTCTTACCCCAATTTGTGTCACATCTATTGGAGCAAAATGAGCATGTATTATGACGGCACTGTATATGATGACATCATAATTAGTATGCACTATGAAGTCACAATGTATTATGACGTCATAATGTGTCCGCGTTATGACATCACAATATGTTACGAGAGCGCAATTTGCAGGTTTTATGAGCAATTTCGTTTACACCAAATTCTTTCACATCTACTGGAGCATCATGAGCATGTATTATGACGTCACAGTATATGATGACGTCATAATTAGTATGCAGTATGACGTCACAATGTATTATGACGTCATAATGTATCCGCATTATGACATCACAATGTATTATGAGAGTGCAACATGCAGGTATTATGACCAATTTCTCTTACCCCAATTTGTGTCACATCTACTGGAGCATCATGAGCATGTATTATGACGTCACAGTATATGATGACATCATAGTGAGTACGCAGTATGACGTCACAATGTATTATGCCGTCATAATGTATCTGCATTATGACATCACAATATATTATGAGAGCGCAACATGCAGGTATTTTGAGCAATTTCACTTACCACAATTTGTGTCACATCTACTGGAGCATCATGAGCATGTACTATGACGTCACAGTATATGATGACATCATAATTAGTATGCAGTATGACGTCACAATGTATTATGACGTCATAATGAATCCGCATTATGACATCACAATATATTATGAGAGTGCAATTTGCAGGTTTTATGACCATTTTCTATTACCGCAATTTGTGTCACACCTACTGGAGCATCATGAGCATGTATTATGACGTCACAGTATATGATGACATCATAGTGAGTATGCAGTATGACGTCACAATGTATTATGCCGTCATAATGTATCTGCATTATGACATCACAATATATTATGAGAGCGCAACATGCAGGTATTATGAGCAATTTCTCGTACCCCAATTTGTGTCACATCTACTGGAGCATCATGAGCATGTATTATGACGTCACAGTATATGATGACATCATAGTGAGTATGCTGTATGACGTCACAATGTATTATGCCGTCATAATGTATCTGCATTATGACATCACAATATATTATGAGAGCGCAACATGCAGGTATTTTGAGCAATTTCTCTTACCACAATTTGTGTCACATCTACTGGAGCATCATGAGCATGTACTATGACGTCACAGTATATGATGACATCATAATTAGTATGCAGTATTACATCACTATGTATTATGACGTCATATTGTATCCGCATTATGACATCACAATATATTATGAGAGTGCAATTTGCAGGTTTTATGACTATTTTCGATTACCGCAATTTGTGTCACACCTACTGGAGCATCATGAGCATGTATTATGACATCACAGTATATGATGACATCATAGTGAGTATGCAGTATGACCTCACAATGTATTATGCCGTCATAATGTATCTGCATTATGACATCACAATATATTATGAGAGCGCAACATGCAGGTAGTATGAGCAATTTCTCGTACCCCAATTTGTGTCACATCTACTGGAGCATCATGAGCATGTATTATGACGTCACAGTATATGAGGACATCATAATTAGTATGCACTATGACGTCACAATGTATTATGACGTCATAATGTATCCGCATTATGACATCACCATATATTATGAGAGTGCAATTTGCAGGTATTATGAGCAATTTCTCTTACCCCAATTTGTGTCACATCTATTGGAGCAACATGAGCATGTATTATGACGGCACTGTATATGATGACATCATAATTAGTATGCACTATGAAGTCACAATGTATTATGACGTCATAATGTGTCCGCGTTATGACATCACAATATATTACGAGAGCGCAATTTGCAGGTTTTATGAGCAATTTCGTTTACACCAAATTCTGTCACATCTACTGGAGAATCATGAGCATGTATTATGACGTCACAGTATATGATGACGTCATAATTAGTATGCAGTATGACGTCACAATGTATTATGACGTCATAATGTATCCGCATTATGACATCACAATGTATTATGAGAGTGCAACATGCAGGTATTATGACCAATTTCTCTTACCCCAATTTGTTTCACATCTACTGGAGCATCATGAGCATGTATTATGACGTCACAGTATATGATGACATCATAGTGAGTATGCAGTATGACGTCACAATGTATTATGCAGTCATAATGTATCTGCATTATGACATCACAATATATTATGAGAGCGCAACATGCAGGTATTTTGAGCAATTTCTCTTACCACAATTTGTGTCACATCTACTGGAGCATCATGAGCATGTACTATGACGTCACAGTATATGATGACATCATATTCAGTATGCAGTATGACGTCACAATGTATTATGACGTCATAATGTATCCGCATTATGACATCACAATGTATTTTGAGAGTGCAATTTGCAGGTTTTATGACCATTTTCGATTACCGCAATTTGTTTCACACCTACTGGAGCATCATGAGCATGTATTATGACGTCACAGTATATGATGACATCATAGTGAGTATGCAGAATGACGTCACAATGTATTATGCCGTCATAATGTATCTGCATTATGACATCACAATATATTATGAGAGCGCAACATGCAGGTATTTTGAGCAGTTTCTCTTACCACAATTTGTGTCACATCTACTGGAGCATCATGAGCATGTACTATGACGTCACAGTATATGAGGACATCATAATTAGTAGGCAGTATGACGTCACAATGTATTATGACGTCATAATGTATCCGCATTATGACATCACAATGTATTATGAGAGTGAAACATGCAGGTTTTATGACCAATTTCTCTTACCCCAATTTTTGTCACATCTACTGGAGCATCATGAGCATGTATTATGACGTCACAGTATATGATGACATCATAGTGAGTATGCAGTATGACGTCACAATGTATTATGCCGTCATAATGTATCTGCATTATGACATCACAATATATTATGAGAGCGCAACATGCAGGTATTTTGAGCAATTTCTCTTACCACAATTTGTGTCACATCTACTGGAGCATCATCAGCATGTACTATGACGTCACAGTATATGATGACATCATAATTAGTATGCAGTATGACATCACAATGTATTATGACGTCATAATGTATCCGCATTATGACATCACAATATATTATGAGAGTGCAATTTGCAGGTTTTATGACCATTTTCGATTACCGCAATTTGTGTCACACATACTGGAGCATCATGAGGATGTATTATGACGTCACAGTATATGATGACATCATAGTGAGTATGCAGTATGACCTCACAATGTATTATGCCGTCATAATGTATCTGCATTATGACATCACAATATATTATGAGAGCGCAACATGCAGGTAATATGAGCAATTTCTCGTACCCCAATTTGTGTCACATCTACTGGAGCATCATGAGCATGTATTATGACGTCACAGTATATGAGGACATCATAATTAGTATGCACTATGATGTCACAATGTATTATGACGTCATAATGTATCCGCATTATGACATCACCATATATTATGAGAGTGCAATTTGCAGGTATTATGAGCAATTTCTCTTACCCCAATTTGTGTCACATCTATTGGAGCAACATGAGCATGTATTATGACGGCACTGTATATGATGACATCATAATTAGTATGCACTATGAAGTCACAATGTATTATGACGTCATAATGTGTCCGCGTTATGACATCACAATATATTACGAGAGCGCAATTTGCAGGTTTTATGAGCAATTTCGTTTACACCAAATTCTGTCACATCTACTGGAGCATCATGAGCATGTATTATGACGTCACAGTATATGATGACGTCATAATTAGTATGCAGTATGACGTCACAATGTATTATGACATCATAATGTATCCGCATTATGACATCACAATGTATTATGAGAGTGCAACATGCAGGTATTATGACCAATTTCTCTTACCCCAATTTGTGTCACATCTACTGGAGCATCATGAGCATGTATTATGACGTCACAGTATATGATGACATCATAGTGAGTATGCAGTATGACGTCACAATGTATTATGCCGTCATAATGTATCTGCATTATGACATCACAATATATTATGAGAGCGCAACATGCAGGTATTTTGAGCAATTTCTCTTACCACAATTTGTGTCACATCTACTGGAGCATCATGAGCATGTACTATGACGTCAGAGTATATGATGACATCATAATTAGTATGCAGTATGACGTCACAATGTATTATGACGTCATAATGTATCCGCAT
Organism: Aotus nancymaae; assembly: GCF_030222135.1. Taxonomy (NCBI): domain Eukaryota; kingdom Metazoa; phylum Chordata; class Mammalia; order Primates; family Aotidae; genus Aotus; species Aotus nancymaae. The sequence goes on along the minus strand of NW_026988481.1, from coordinate 6,973,754 downwards.
TATGACATCACAATATATTATGAGAGTGCAATTTGCAGGTTTTATGACCATTTTCGATTACCGCAATTTGTGTCACACCTACTGGAGCATCATGAGCATGTATTATGACGTCACAGTATGTGATGACATCATAGTGTTTATGCAGTATGACGTCACAATGTATTATGCCGTCATAATGTATCTGCATTATGACATCACAATATATTATGAGAGCGCAACATGCAGGTAGTATGAGCAATTTCTCGTACCCCAATTTGTGTCACATCTACTGGAGCATCATGAGCATGTATTATGACGTCACAGTATATGTGGACATCATAATTAGTATGCACTATGACGTCACAATGTATTATGACGTCATAATGTATCCACATTATGACATCACAATATATTATGAGAGCGCAATTTGTAGGTTTCATGACCAATTTCGCTTACCTCAATTTGTGTCACATATACTGCAGCATCATCAGCATGTATTATGACGTCAGAGTATATGATGACATCATAATTACTATGCAGTATGACGTCACAATGTATTATGACGTCATAATGTATCCGCATTGTGACATCACAATATATTATGAGAGCGCAATTTGCAGCTATTATGAGCAATTTCTCTTACCCCAATTTGTGTCACATCTACTGGAGCATCATGAGCATGTATTATGACGTCACAGTATATGATGACATCATAATTACTATGCACTATGACGTCACAATGTATTATGACGTCATAATGTATCCGCATTATGACATCACAATATATTATGAGAGCGCAACATGCAGGTATTATGAGCAATTTCTCTTACCCCAATTTGTGTCACATCTTGTGGAGCATCATGAGCATGTATTATGACGTCACAGTATATGATGACATCATAATTAGTATGCAGTATGCCGTCACAATATATTATGACGTCATAATGTATCCGCATTATGACATCACAATATATTATGAGAGCGCAACATGAAGGTATTATGAGCAATTTCTCTTGCCCCAATTTGTGTCACATCTACTGGAGCATCATGAGCATGTATTATGACGTCACAGTATATGATGACATCATAATTAGTATGCAGTATGACGTCACAATGAATTATGACGTCATAATGTATCCGCATTATGACATCACAATATATTATGAGATCGCAACTTGCAGGTTTTATGACTATTTTCGATTACCACAGTTTGTGTCACATCTACTGGAGCATCATGAGCATGTATTATGACGTCACAGTATATGATGACATCATAATTAGTATGCACTATGACGTTACAATGTATTATGACGTCATAATGTATCCGCATTATGACATCACAATATATTATGAGAGCGCACTTTGCAGGTTTTATGACCAATTTCGCTTACTCCAATTTGTGTCAAATCTACTGGAGCATCATGAGCATGTATTATGATGTCACAGTATATGATGACATCATAAATAGTATGTAGTATGATGTCACAATGTATTATGACGTCATAATGTATCCGCATTATGACATCACAATATATTATGAGAGTGCAACATGCAGGTTTTATGAGCAATTTCTCTTACCCCAATTTGTGTCACATCTACTGGAGCATCATGAGCATGTATTATGATGTCACAGTATATGATGACATCATAATTAGTATGCACTATGACATTACAATGTATTATGACGTCATAATGTATCTGCATTATGACATCACAATATATTATGAGAGCGCAATTTGCAGGTTTTATGACCAATTTCGCTTACCCCAATTTGTGTCACATCTACTGTAGAATCATGAGCATGTATTATGACGTCACAGTATATGATGACATCATAAATAGTATGTAGTATGATGTCACAATGTATTATGACGTCATAATGTATCCGCATTATGACATCACAATATATTATGAGAGCGCAATTTGCAGGTATTATGAGCAATTTCTCTTACCCCAATTTGTGTCACATCTACTGGAGCATCATGAGCATGTATTATGACGTCACAGTATATGATGACATCATAATTAGTATGCACTATGACGTCACAATGTGTTATGACGTCATAATGTATCCGCATTATGACATCACAATATATTATGAGGGCTCAATTTGCAGGTTTTTTGACCAATTTCTCTTACCCCAATTTGTTTCACATCTACTGGAGCATCATGAGCATGTATTATGACGTCACAGTATATGATGACATCATAATTAGTATGCAGTATGACGTCACAATGTATTATGACGTCCTAATATATCCGCATTATGACATCACAATATATTATGAGAGCGCAACATGCAGGTATTATGACCAATTTCTCTTACCCCAATTTGTGTCACATCTACTGGAGCATCATTAGCATGTATTATGACGTCACAGTATATGATGACATCATAATTAGTATGCACTATGACGTCACAATGTATTATGACGTCATAATGTATCCGCATTATGACATCACAATATATTATGAGAGCGCAACATGCAGGTATTATGAGCAATTAATCTTACCCAAATTTGTGTCACATCTACTGGAGCATCATGAGCATGTATTATGACGTCACAGTATATGATGACATCATAATTAGTATGCACTATGACGTCACAATGTATTATGACGTCATAATGTGTCCGCGTTATGACTTCACAATATATTATGAGAGCGCAATATGCTGGTATAATGAGCAATTTCTCTTACCCCAATTTGTGTCACATCTACTGGAGCATCATGAGTATGTATTATGACGTCACAGTATATGATGACATCATAATTAGTATGCAGTATGACATCACAATGTATTATGACGTCATAATGTATCCGCATTATGACATCACAATATATTATGAGAGCGCAACATGCAGGTATTTTGAGCAATTTCTCTTACCACAATTTGTGTCACATCTACTGGAGCATCATGAGCATGTACTATGACGTCACAGTATATGATGACATCATAATTAGTATGCAGTATGACGTCACAATGTATTATGACGTCATAATGTATCCGCATTATGACATCACAATATATTATGAGAGTGCAATTTGCAGGTTTTATGACCATTTTCGATTACCGCAATTTGTGTCACATCTACTGGAGCATCATGAGCATGTATTATGACGTCACAGTATATGATGACATCATAGTGAGTATGCAGTATGACGTCACAATGTATTATGTCGTCATAATGTATCCGCATTATGACATCACAATATATTATGAGCGCGCAACATGCAGGTAGTATGAGCAATTTCTCGTACCCCAATTTGTGTCACATCTACTGGAGCATCATGAGCATGTATTATGACGTCACAGTATGTGAGGACATCATAATTAGTATGCACTATGACGTCACAATGTATTATGACGTCATAAAGTATCCGCATTATGACATCGCCATATTTTATGAGAGCGCAATTTGCAGGTATTATGAGCAATTTCTCTTACCCCAATTTGTGTCACATCTATTGGAGCATCATGAGCATGTATTATGACGTCACAGTATATGATGACATCATAATTAGTATGCACTATGATGTAACAATGTATTATGACGTCATAATGTATCCGCATTATGACATCACAACATATTATGTGAGCGCAATTTGCAGGTATTGTGAGCAATTTCTCTTACCCCAATTTGTGTCACATCTACTGGAGCATCTTGAGCATGTATTATGATGTCACAGTATATGATGACATCATAATTAGTATGCACTATGAAGTCACAAAGTACTATGATCTCATAATGTATCCACATTATGACATCACAATACATTATGAGAGCGCAATTTGCAGGTATTATGAGCAATTTCTCTTACCCCAATTTGTGTCAAATCTACTGGAGCATCATGAGTATGTATTATGACGTCACAGTATATGATGACATCATAATTAGTATGCAGTATGACGTCACAATGTATTATGACGTCATAATGTATCCGCATTATGACATCACAATATATTATGAGAGCGCAACATGCAGGTATTATGAACAATTTCGCTTACCCCAATTTGTGTCACATCTACTGGAGCATCATGAGCATGTATTATGACGTCACAGTATATGATGACATCATAAGTAGTATGCACTATGACGTCACAATGTATTATGACGTCATAATGTATCCGCATTATGACCTCACCATATATTATGAGAGTGCAATTTGCAGGTATTATGAGCAATTTCTCTTACCCCAATTTGTGTCACATCTATTGGAGCAACATGAGCATGTATTATGATGGCACTGTATATGATGACATCATAATTAGTATGCACTATGAAGTCACAATGTATTATGACGTCATAATGTGTCCGCGTTATGATATCACAATATATTATGAGAGCGCAATTTGCAGGTATAATGAGCAAATTCTCTTACCCCAATTTGTGACATCATGTATTATGATGTCACAGTATATGATGACATCATAATTAGTATGCGTTATGACGTCAAAATTTACTATGATGTCATAATGTATCCGCATTATGACATCACAGTATATTATGAGAGCCCAATTTGCAGGTATTATGAGCAATTTCTCTTACCCCAATTTGTGTCACATCTACTGGAGCATCATGAGCATGTATTATGACGTCACAGTATATGATGACATCATAATTAGTATGCAGTATGACGTCACAATGTATTATGACGTCATAATATATCCGCAATATGACATCACAATATATTATGAGAGCGCAACATGCAGATATTATGACCAATTTCGCTTACCCCAATTTGTGTCACATCTACTGGAACATCATGAGCATGTATTATGACGTCACAGTATATGATGACATCATAATTAGTATGCAGTATGACGTCACAATATATTATGACGTCATAATGTATCCGCATTATGACATCACAATATATTATGAGAGCGCAATATGCAGGTTTTATGACCATTTTCGATTACCCCAATTTGTGTCACATCTACTGAAGCATCATGAGCATGTATTATGACGTCACAGTATATGATGACATCATAATTAGTATGCACTATGACGTCACAATGTATTATGACGTCATAATGTATCCGCATTATGACATCACAATATAGTATGAGAGCGCAACATGCAGGTATTATGAGCAATTTCTCTTACCCCAATTTGTGTCACATCTACTGGAGCATCATGAGCTGGAATTATGACGTCATAGTATATGATTACATCATAATTAGTATGCACTATGACGTCCCAATGTATTATGACGTCATAATGTATCCGCATTATGACATCACAATATATTATGAGAGCGCAATTTGCAGGTTTTATGACCAATTTCGCTTATTCCAATTTGTGTCACATCTACTGGAGCATCATGAGCATGTATTATGACGTCACAGTATATGATGACATCATTATTAGTATGCAGTATGACATCACAATATATTACGACGTCATAATGTATCCGCATTACGACATCACATTACATTATGAGAGCGCAACATGCAGGTATTATGAGCAATTTCTCTTACCACAATTTGTGTCACATCTACTGGAGCATCATGAGCATGTATTATGACGTCAAAGTATATGATGACATCATAATTAGTATGCACTATGACGTCACAGTGTATTATGACGTCATAATGTATCCGCATTATAACGTCACAATATATTACGAGAGCGCAATTTGCAGGTTTTATGAGCAATTTCGTTTACACCAAATTCTGTCACATCTACTGCAGCATCATGAGCATGTATTATGACGTCACAGTATATGATGACATCATAATTAGTATGCAGTATGACGTCACAATGTATTATGACGTCATAATGTATCCGCATTATGATATCACAATGTATTATGAGAGCGCAATTTACAGGTTTTATGACCATTTTCGATTACCCCAATTTGTGTCACATCTACTGGAGCATCATGAGAATGTATTATGATGTCACAGTATATGATGACATCATAATTATTATGCAGAATGACGTCACAATATATTATGACGTCATAGTGTATCCGCATTATGACATCACAATAAATTATGAGAGCGCAACATGCAGGTATTATGAGCAATTTCTCTTACCCCAATTTGTGTCACATCTACTGGAGCATCATGAGCATGTATTATGACGTCACAGTATATGATGACATCATAATTAGTATGCACTATGACGTCACAATGTATTATGCCGTCATAATGTATCCGCATTATGACATCACAATATATTATGAGAGCGCAATTTGCAGGTATTATGAGCAATTTCTCGTACCCCAATTTGTGTCACATCTACTGGAGCATCATGAGCATGTGTTATGACGTCACAGTATATGATGACATCATAATTAGTATGCACTATGACGTCACAATGTATTATGACGTCATAATGTATCCGCATTATGACATCACCGTATATTATGAGAGCGCAATTTGCAGGTATTATGAGCAATTTCTCTTACCCCAATTTGTGTCACATCTATTGGAGCAACATGAGCATGTATTATGACGTCACTGTATATGATGACATCATAATTAGTATGCACTATGAAGTCACAATGTATTATGACGTCATAATGTGTCCGCGTTATGACTTCACAATATATTATGAGAGCGCAATTTGCTGGTATAATGAGCAATTTCTCTTACCCCAATTTGTGTCACATCTACTGGAGCATCATGAGGATGTATTATGACGTCACAGTATATGATGTCATCATAATTAGTATGCAGTATGACATCACAATGTATTATGACGTCATAATGTATCCGCATTATGACATCACAATATATTATGAGAGCGCCACATGCAGGTATTTTGAGCAATTTGTCTAACCACAATTTGTGTCACATCTACTGGAGCATCATGAGCATGTACTATGACGTCACAGTATATGATGACATCATAATTAGTATGCAGTATGACGTCACAATGTATTATGACGTCATAATGTATCCGCATTATGACATCACAATATATTATGAGAGTGCAATTTGCAGGTTTTATGACCATTTTCGATTACCGCAATTTGTGTCACACCTACTGGAGCATCATGAGCATGTATTATGACGTCACAGTATATGATGACATCATAGTGAGTATGCAGTATGACGTCACAATGTATTATGCCGTCATAATGTATCCGCATTATGACATCACAATATATTATGAGAGCGCAACATGCAGGTAGTATGAGCAATTTCTCGTACCCCAATTTGTGTCACATCTACTGGAGCATCATGAGCATGTATTATGACGTCACAGAATATGATGACATCATAGTGAGTATGCAGTATGACGTCACAATGTATTATGCCGTCATAATGTATCTGCATTATGACATCACAATATATTATGAGAGCGCAACATGCAGGTATTTTGAGCAATTTCTCTTACCCCAATTTGTGTCACATCTACTGGAGCATCATGAGCATGTACTATGACGTCACAGTATATGATGACATCATAATTAGTATGCAGTATGACGTCACAATGTATTATGACGTCATAATGTATCCGCATTATGACATCACAATATATTATGAGAGAGCAATTTGCAGGTTTTATGACCATTTTCGATTACCGCAATTTGTGTCACACCTACTGGAGCATCATGAGCATGTATTATGACGTCACAGTATATGATGACATCATAGTGAGTATGCAATATGACGTCACAATGTATTATGCCGTCATAATGTATCTGTATTATGACATCACAATGTATTATGAGAGTGCAACATGCAGGTATTATGACCAATTTCTCTTACCCCAATTTGTGTCACATCTACTGGAGCATCATGAGCATGTATTATGACGTCACAGTATATGATGACATCATAGTGAGTATGCAGTATGACGTCACAATGTATTATGCCGTCATAATGTATCTGCATTATGACATCACAATATATTATGAGAGCGCAACATGCAGGTATTTTGTGCAATTTCTCTTACCACAATTTGTGTCACATCTACTGGAGCATCATGAGCATGTACTATGACGTCACAGTATATGATGACATCATAGTGAGTATGCAGTATGACGTCACAATGTATTATGACGTCATAATGTATCTGCATTATGACATCACAATATATTATGAGAGCGCAACATGCAGGTATTTTGAGCAATTTCTCTTACCCCAATTTGTGTCACATCTATTGGAGCAACATGAGCATGTATTATGACGGCACTGTATATGATGACATCATAATTAGTATGCACTATGAAGTCACAATGTATTATGACGTCATAATGTGTCCGCGTTATGACATCACAATATATTACGAGAGCGCAATTTGCAGGTTTTATGAGCAATTTCGTTTACACCAAATTCTGTCACATCTACTGGAGCATCATGAGCATGTATTATGACGTCACAGTATATGATGACGTCATAATTAGTATGCAGTATGACGTCACAATGTATTATGACGTCATAATGTATCCGCATTATGACATCACAATGTATTATGAGAGTGCAACATGCAGGTATTATGACCAATTTCTCTTAACCCAATTTGTTTCACATCTACTGGAGCATCATGAGCATGTATTATGACGTCACAGTATATGATGACATAATAGTGAGTATGCAGTATGACGTCACAATGTATTATGCCGTCATAATGTATCTGCATTATGACATCACAATATATTATGAGAGCGCAACATGCAGGTATTTTGAGCAATTTCTCTTACCACAATTTGTGTCACATCTACTGGAGCATCATGAGCATGTACTATGACGTCACAGTATGTGATGACATCATAATTAGTATGCAGTATGACGTCACAATGTATTATGACGTCATAATGTATCCGCATTATGACATCACAATGTATTATGAGAGTGCAATTTGCAGGTTTTATGACCATTTTCGATTACCGCAATTTGTTTCACACCTACTGGAGCATCATGAGCATGTATTATGACGTCACAGTATATGATGACATCATAGTGAGTATGCAGTATGACGTCACAATGTATTATGCCGTCATAATGTATCTGCATTATGACATCACAATATATTATGAGAGCGCAACATGCAGGTATTTTGAGCAATTTCTCTTACCACAATTTGTGTCACATCTACTGGAGCATCATGAGCATGTACTATGACGTCACAGTATATGAGGACATCATAATTAGTATGCAGTATGACGTCACAATGTATTATGACGTCATAATGTATCCGCATTATGACATCACAATGTATTATGAGAGTGCAATTTGCAGGTTTTATGACCATTTTCGATTACCGCAATTTGTTTCACACCTACTGGAGCATCATGAGCATGTATTATGACGTCACAGTATATGATGACATCATAGTGAGTATGCAGTATGACGTCACAATGTATTATGCCGTCATAATGTATCTGCATTATGACATCACAATATATTATGAGAGCGCAACATGCAGGTATTTTGAGCAATTTCTCTTACCACAATTTGTGTCACATCTACTGGAGCATCATGAGCATGTACTATGACGTCACAGTATATGAGGACATCATAATTAGTATGCAGTATGACGTCACAATGTATTATGACGTCATAATGTATCCGCATTATGACATCACAATGTATTATGAGAGTGAAACATGCAGGTTTTATGACCAATTTCTCTTACCCCAATTTTTGTCACATCTACTGGAGCATCATGAGCATGTATTATGACGTCACAGTATATGATGACATCATAGTGAGTATGCAGTATGACGTCACAATGTATTATGCCGTCATAATGTATCTGCATTATGACATCACAATATATTATGAGAGCGCAACATGCAGGTAGTATGAGCAATTTCTCGTACCCCAATTTGTGTCACATCTACTGGAGCATCATGAGCATGTATTATGACGTCACAGTATATGAGGACATCATAATTAGTATGCACTATGACGTCACAATGTATTATGACGTCATAATGTATCCGCATTATGACATCACCATATATTATGAGAGTGCAATTTGCAGGTATTATGAGCAATTTCTCTTACCCCAATTTTTGTCACATCTATTGGAGCAACATGAGCATGTATTATGACGGCACTGTATATGATGACATCATAATTAGTATGCACTATGAAGTCACAATGTATTATGACGTCATAATATGTCCGCGTTATGACATCACAATATATTACGAGAGCGCAATTTGCAGGTTTTATGAGCAATTTCGTTTACACCAAATTCTGTCACATCTACTGGAGCATCATGAGCATGTATTATGACGTCACAGTATATGATGACGTCATAATTAGTATGCAGTATGACATCACAATGTATTATGACGTCATAATGTATCCGCATTATGACATCACAATATATTATGAGAGTGCAATTTGCAGGTTTTATGACCATTTTCGATTACCGCAATTTGTGTCACACCTACTGGGGCATCATGAGCATGTATTATGACGTCACAGTATATGATGACATCATAGTGAGTATGCAGTATGATGTCACAATGTATTATGCCGTCATAATGTATCTGCATTATGATATCACAATATATTATGAGAGCGCAACATGCAGGTAGTATGAGCAATTTCTCGTACCCCAATTTGTGTCACATCTACTGGAGCATCATGAGCATGTATTATGACGTCACAGTATATGAGGACATCATAATTAGTATGCACTATGACGTCACAATGTATTATGACGTCATAATGTATCCGCATTATGACATCACCATATATTATGAGAGTGCAATTTGCAGGTATTATGAGCAATTTCTCTTACCCCAATTTGTGTCACATCTATTGGAGCAACATGAGCATGTATTATGACGGCATTGTATATGATGACATCATAATTAGTATGCACTATGAAGTCACAATGTATTATGACGTCATAATGTGTCCGCGTTATGACATCACAATATATTACGAGAGCGCAATTTGCAGGTTTTATGAGCAATTTCGTTTACACCAAATTCTGTCACATCTACTGGAGCATCATGAGCATGTATTATGACGTCACGGTATATGATGACGTCATAATTAGTATGCAGTATGACGTCACAATGTATTATGACGTCATAATGTATCCGCATTATGACATCACAATGTATTATGAGAGTGCAACATGCAGGTATTATGACCAATTTCTCTTACCCCAATTTGTTTCACATCTACTGGAGCATCATGAGCATGTATTATGACGTCACAGTATATGATGACATCATAGTGAGTATGCAGTATGACGTCACAATGTATTATGCCGTCATAATGTATCTGCATTATGACATCACAATATATTATGAGAGCGCAACATGCAGGTATTTTGAGCAATTTCTCTTACCACAATTTGTGTCACATCTACTGGAGCATCATGAGCATGTACTATGACGTCACAGTATATGATGACATCATAATTAGTGTGCAGTATGACGTCACAATGTATTAAGACGTCATAATGTATCCGCATTATGACATCACAATGTATTATGAGAGTGCAATTTGCAGGTTTTATGACCATTTTCGATTACCGCAATTTGTTTCACACCTACTGGAGCATCATGAGCATGTATTATGACGTCACAGTATATGATGACATCATAGTGAGTATGCAGTATGACGTCACAATGTATTATGCCGTCATAATGTATCTGCATTATGACATCACAATATATTATGAGAGCGCAACATGCAGGTATTTTGAGCAATTTCTCTTACCACAATTTGTGTCACATCTACTGGAGCATCATGAGCATGTACTATGACGTCACAGTATATGAGGACATCATAATTAGTATGCAGTATGACGTCACAATGTATTATGACGTCATAATGTATCCGCATTATGACATCACAATGTATTATGAGAGTGAAACATGCAGGTTTTATGACCAATTTCTCTTACCCCAATTTTTGTCACATCTACTGGAGCATCATGAGCATGTATTATGACGTCACAGTATTTGATGACATCATAGTGAGTATGCAGTATGACGTCACAATGTATTATGCCGTCATAATGTATCTGCATTATGACATCACAATATATTATGAGAGCGCAACATGCAGGTATTTTGAGCAATTTCTCTTACCACAATTTGTGTCACATCTACTGGAGCATCATCAGCATGTACTATGACGTCACAGTATATGATGACATCATAATTAGTATGCAGTATGACGTCACAATGTATTATGACGTCATAATGTATCCGCATTATGACATCACAATATATTTTGAGAGTGCAATTTGCAGGTTTTATGACCATTTTCGATTACCGCAATTTGTGTCACACCTACTGGAGCATCATGAGCATGTATTATGACGTCATAGTATATGATGACATCATAGTGAGTATGCAGTATGACCTCACAATGTATTATGCCGTCATAATGTATCTGCATTATGACATCACAATATATTATGAGAGCGCAACATGCAGGTAGTATGAGCAATTTCTCGTACCCCAATTTGTGTCACATCTACTGGAGCATCATGAGCATGTATTATGACGTCACAGTATATGAGGACATCATAATTAGTATGCACTATGACGTCACAATGTATTATGACGTCATAATGTATCCGCATTATGACATCACCATATATTATGAGAGTGCAATTTGCAGGTGTTATGAGCAATTTCTCCTACCCCAATTTGTGTCACATCTATTGGAGCAACATGAGCATGTATTATGACGGCACTGTATATGATGACATCATAATTAGTATGCACTATGAAGTCACAATGTATTATGACGTCATAATGTGTCCGCGTTATGACATCACAATATATTACGAGAGCGCAATTTGCAGGTTTTATGAGCAATTTCGTTTACACCAAATTCTGTCACATCTACTGGAGCATCATGAGCATGTATTATGACGTCACAGTATATGATGACGTCATAATTAGTATGCAGTATGACGTCACAATGTATTATGACGTCATAATGTATCCGCATTATGACATCACAATATATTATGAGAGTGCAATTTGCAGGTTTTATGACCATTTTCGATTACCGCAATTTGTGTCACACCTACTGGAGCATCATGAGCATGTATTATGACGTCACAGTATATGATGACATCATAGTGAGTATGCAGTATGACGTCACAATGTATTATGCCGTCATAATGTATCTGCATTATGACATCACAATATATTATGAGAGCGCAACATGCAGGTAGTATGAGCAATTTCTCGTACCCCAATTTGTGTCACATCTACTGGAGCATCATGAGCATGTATTATGACGTCACAGTATATGTGGACATCATAATTAGTATGCAGTATGACGTCACAATGTATTATGACGTCATAATGTATCCGCATTATGACATCACAATATATTATGAGAGCGCAATTTGTAGGTTTCATGACCAATTTCGCTTACCTCAATTTGTGTCACATATACTGCAGCATCATCAGCATGTATTATGACGTCAGAGTATATGATGACATCATAATTACTATGCAGTATGACGTCATAATGTATCCGCATTGTGACATCACAATATATTATGAGAGCGCAATTTGCAGCTATTATGAGCAATTTCTCTTACCCCAATTTGTGTCACATCTACTGGAGCATCATGAGCATGTATTATGACGTCACAGTATATGATGACATCATAATTTAGTATGCAGTATGACGTCACAATGTATTATGACGTCATAATATATCCGCATTATGACATCAGAATATATTATGAGAGTGCAATTTGCAGGTTTTATGACCAATTTCGCTTACCCCAATTTGTGTCACATCTACTGGAGCATCATGAGCATGTATTATGACGTCACAGTATATGATGACATCATAATTATTATGCACTATGACGTCACAAATTATTATGACATCATAATGTATCCGCATTATGACATTACAATATATTATGAGAGCGCAATTTGCAGGTTTTATGACCATTTTCGATTACCCCAATTTGTGTCACATCTACTGGAGCATCATGAGCATGTATTATGACGTCACAGTATATGATGACATCATAATTAGTATGCACTATGACGTCACAATGTATTATGACGTCATAATGTATCCGCATTATGACATCACAATATATTATGAGAGTGCAACATGCAGGTATTATGAGCAATTACTCTTACCACAATTTGTGTCACATCTACTGGAGCATCATGAGCATGTATTATGACGTCACAGTATATGATGACATCATAATTTGTATGCACTATGACGTCACAATGTATTATGACGTCATAATGTATCCGCATTATGACATCACAATATTTTATGAGAGCGCAATTTGCAGGTTTTATGACCATTTTCGGTTACCCCAATTTGTGTCACATCTACTGGAGCATCATGAGCATGTATTATGACGTCACAGTATATGATGACATCATAATTATTATGCAGTATGACGTCACAATGTATTATGCCGTCATAATGTATCCGCATTATGACATCACAATATATTATGAGAGCGCAACATGCAGGTATTATGAGCAATTTCTCGTACCCCAATTTGTGTCACATCTACTGGAGCATCATGAGCATGTATTATGACGTCACAGTATATGATGACATCATAATTAGTATGCACTATGACGTCACAATGTATTATGACGTCATAATGTATCCGCATTATGACATCACCATATATTATGAGAGCGCAATTTGCAGTTATTATGAGGAATTTCTCTTACGCCAATTTGTGTCACATCTATTGGAGCAACATGAGCATGTATTATGACGTCACTGTATATGATGACATCATAATTAGTATGCACTATGACGTCACAATGTATTATGACGTCAAAATGTGTCCACGTTATGACATCACAATATATTATGAGAGCGCAATTTGCAGGTATAATGAGCAATTTCTCTTACCCCAATTTGTGTCACATCTACTGGAGCATCATGAGCATGTATTATGATGTCAAAGTATATGATGACATCATAATTAGTATGCACTATGACGTCACAATGTACTATGATGTCATACTGTATCCGCATTATGACATCACAGTATATTATGAGAGCCCAATTTGCAGGCATAATGAGCCATTTCTCTTACCCCAATTTGTGTCACATCTACTGGAGCATCATGAGCATGTATTATGACGTCACAGTATATGATGACATCATAATTACTATGCAGTATGACGTCATAATATATTATGACGTCATAATGTATCCGCATTATGACATCACAGTATGTTATGAGAGCGCAACATGCAGGTATTTTGAGGAATTTCTCTTACCACAATTTGTGTCACTTCTACTGGAGCATCTTGAGCATGTATTATGACGTCACAGTATATGATGACATCATAATTAGTATGCACTATGAGGTCACAATGTATTATGACGTCATAATGTATCCGCATTATGACATCACAATATATTATGAGAGCGCAATTTGCAGGTTTTATGACAAATTTCGCTTACCCCAATTTGTGTCACATCTACTGAAGCATCATAAGCATGTATTATGACGTCACAGTATATGATGACATCATAATTAGTATGCAGTATGACGTCACAATGTATTATGACGTCATAATGTATCCGCATTATGACATCAAAATATATAATGAGAGCGCAACATGCAGGAATTATGAGCAATTTCTCTTGCCCCAATTTGTGTCACATCTACTGGACCATCATGATCATGTATTATGACGTCACAGTATATGATGATATCATAATTAGTATGCAGTATGACGTCACAATGTATTATGACGTCATAATGTATCCGCATTATGACATCAAAATATATTATGAGAGCGCAACATGCAGGTATTATGAGAAATTTCTCTTGCCCAAATTTGTGTCACATCTACTGGAGCATCATGAGCATGTATTATGACGTCACAGTATATGATGACATCATAATTAGTATGCACTATGATGTCACAACGTATTATGACGTCATAATGTATCTGCATTATGACATCACAATATATTATGAGAGCGCAATTTGTAGGTTTCATGACCAATTTCGCTTACCTCAATTTGTGTCACATATACTGCAGCATCATCAGCATGTATTATGACGTCAGAGTATATGTTGACATCATAATTAGTATGCAGTATGACGTCACAATGTATTATGACGTCATAATGTATCCGCATTATGACATCACAATATATTATGAGAGCGCAACATGCAGGTATTATGAGCAATTTCTCTTACCCCAATTTGTGTCACATCTACTGGAGCATCATGAGCATGTATTATGACGTCACAGTATATGATGACATCATAATTTAGTATGCAGTATGACGTCACAATGTATTATGACGTCATAATATATCCGCATTATGACATCAGAATATATTATGAGAGTGCAATTTGCAGGTTTTATGACCATTTTCGATTACCCCAATTTGTGTCACATCTACTGGAGCATCATGAGCATGTATTATGACGTCACAGTATATGATGACATCATAATTAGTATGCACTATGACGTCACAATGTATTATGACGTCATAATGTATTCACATTATGACATCACAATATTTTATGAGAGCGCAATTTGCAGGTTTTATGACCATTTTTGATTACCACAATTTGTGTCACATCTACTGGAGCATCATGAGCATGTATTATGACGTCACATTATATGATGACAAAATAATTAGTATGCACTATGACGTCACAATGTATTATGACGTCATAATGTATCCGCATTATGACGTCACAATATATTATGAGAGCGCAATTTGCAGGTTTTATGACCGTTTTCGATTACCCCAATTTGTGTCACATCTACTGGAGCATCATGAGCATATAATATGACGTCACAGTACATGATGACATCATAATTAGTATGCAGTATGATGTCACAATGTACTATGACGTCATAATGTATCCGCATTATGACATCACAATACATTATGGGAGCGCAATATGCAGATATTATGAGGAATTTCTCTTACCCCAATTTGTGTCACATCTACTGGAGCATCATGAGCATGTATTATGACGTCACAGTATATGATGACATCATAATTAGTATGCACTATGATGTCACAATGTATTATGACGTCATAATGTATCCGCATTATGACATCACAATATATTATGAGAGTGCAACATGCAGGTATTATGAGCAATTTCTCTTGCCCCAATTTGTGTCACATCTACTGGAGCATCATGAGCATGTATTATGACGTCACAGTATATGATGACATCATAATTAGTATGCACTATGACGTCACAATGTATTATGACTTCATAATGTATCCGCATTATGACATCACAATATATTATGAGAGCGCAATTGGCAGGTTTTATGACCAATTTCTCTTACCCCAATTTGTGTCACATCTACTGGAGCATCATGAGCATGTATTATGACGTCACAGTATATGATGACATCATAATTAGTACGCAATATGACGTCACAATGTATTATGACGTCATAATGTATCCGCATTATGACATCACAATATATTATGAGAGCGCAACATGCAGGTATTATGAGCAATTTCTCTTACCCCAATATGTGTCACATCTACTGGAGCATCATGAGCATGTATTATGACGTCACATTATATGATTACAAAATAATTAGTATGCACTATGACGTCACAATGTATTATGACGTCATAATGTATCCGCATTATGACGTCACAATATATTATGAGAGCGCAATTTGCAGGTTTTATGACCAAGTTCGCTTACCCCAATTTGTCTCACATCTACTGGAGCATCATGAGCATGTATTATGACGTCACAGTATATGATGACATCATAATTAGTATGCAGTATGACGTCACAATGTATTATGACGTCATAATATATCCGCATTATGACATCACAATATATAATGAGAGCGCAATTTGCAGGTTTTATGACCAATTTCTCTTACCCCAATTTGTGTCACATCTACTGGAGCATCATGAGCATGTATTATGACGTCACAGCATATGATGACATCATAATTAGTATGCACTATGACGTCATAATGTTTCCACATTATGACATCACAATATATTATGAGAGCGCAACATGCACTTATTATGAGCAATTTCTCTTACCCCAATTTGTGTCACATCTACTGGAGAATCATGAGGATGTATTATGATGTCACAGTATATGATGACATCATAATTAGTATGCACTATGACGTCACAATATATTATGACGTCATAATGTATCCGCATTATGACATCACAATATATTATGAGAGCGCAATTTGAGGTATTATGACCAATTTCGCTTACCCCAATTTGTGTCACATCTACTGGAGCATCATGAGCATGTATTATGACGTCACAGTATATGATGACATCATAATTAGTACGCACTATGAGGTCACAATGTATTATGACGTCATAATATATCCGCATTATGACATCCAATATATTATGAGGGCGCAACATGCAGGTATTATGAGCAATTTCTCTTACCCCAATTTGTGTCACATCTACTGGAGCATCATGAGCATGTATTATGACGTCACAGTATATGATGACATCATAATTAGTATGCAGTATGACGTCACAATGTATTATGACGTCATAATTAATCCGCATTATGACATCACAATATATTATGAGAGCACAACATGCAGGTATTATGAGCAATTTCTCTTACCCCAATTTGTGTCACATGTACTGGAGCATCATGAGCATGTATTAAGACGTCACAGTATATGATGACATCATAATTAGGATGCAGTATGACGTCACAATGTATTATGACGTCATAATGTATCCGCTTTATAACATCACAATAATTTATGAGAGCGCAACATGCAGGTATTATGAGCAATTTCTCTCACCCCAATTTGTGTCACATCTACTGGAGCATCATGAGCATGTATTATGACGTCACAGTATATGATGACATCATAATTAGTATGCACTATGACGTCACAATGTATTATGACGTCATATTGTATCCGCATTATGACATCACAATATATTATGAGAGCGCAACATGCAGGTATTATGAGCAATTTCTCTTACCCCAGTTTGTGTCACATCTACTGGAGCATCATGAGCATGTATTATGACGTCACAGTATATGGTGACATCATAATTAGTATGCACTATGACGTCACAATGTATTATGACGTCATAATGTATCCGCATTATGACATCACAATATATTATGAGAGCGCAACATGCAGGTATTATGAGAAATTTCTCTTACCCCAATTTGTGTCACATCTACTGGAGCATCATGAGCATGTATTATGACGTCACAGTATATGATGACATCATAATTAGTATGCACTATGACGTCACAATGTATTATGACGTCATAATGTATCCGCATTATGACATCACAATATATTATGAGAGCGCAACATGCAGGTATTATGAGCAATTTCTCTTACCCCAATTTGTGTCACATCTACTGGAGCATCATGAGCATGTATTATGACGTCACAGTATATGATGACATCATAATTAGTACGCAATATGACGTCACAATGTATTATGACGTCATAATGTATCCGCATTATGACATCACAATATACTATGAGAGCGCAACATGCAGGTATTATGAGCAATTTCGCTTACCCCAATTTGTGTCACATCTACTGGAGAATCATGAGCATGTATTATGACGTCACAGTATATGATGACATCATAATTAGTATACACTATGACGTCACAATGTATTATGACGTCATAATGTATCCGCATGATGACATCACAATATATTATGACAGCACAATTTGCAGGTATTATGAGCAATTTCGCTTACCCCAATTTGTGTCACATCTACTGGAGCATCATGAGCATGTATTATGATGTCACAGTATATGATGACATCATAATTAGTATGCAGTATGACGTCACAATGTATTATGACGTCATAATGTATCCGCACTATGACGTCACAATAAATTATGAGAGTGCAACATGCAGATATTATGAGAAATTTCTCTTACCCCAATTTGTGTCACATCTACTGGAGCATCATGAGCATGTATTATGACGTCACAGTATATGATGACATCATAATTAGTATGCATTATGACGTCACAATGTATTATGACGTCATAATGTATCCGCATTATGACATCACAATATAATATGAGAGCGCAATTTGCACGTTTCATGACCAATTTCGCTTACCCCAATTTGTGTCACATCTACTGCAGCATCATCAGCATGTATTATGACGTCAGAGTATATGATGACATCATAATTAGCATGCAGTATGACGTCAGAATGTATTATGATGTCATAATGTATCTGCATTATGACATCACAATATATTATGAGAGTGCAACATGCAGGTATTATGAGCAATTTCTCTTACCCCAATTTGTGTCACATCTACTGGAGCATCATGAGCATGTATTATGACGTCACAGTACATGATGACATCATAATTAGTATGCACTATGACGTCACAATGTATTATGACGTCATAATGTATCCGCATTATGACATCACAATATATTATGAGAGCGCAACATGCAGGTATTATGAGCAATTTCTCTGACCACAATTTGTGTCACATCTACTGGAGCATCATGAGCATGTATTATGACGTCACAGTATATGATGACATAATAATTAGTATGCAGTATGACGTCACAATGTATTATGACGTCATAATGTATCCGCATTATGACATCACAATATATTATGAGAGCGCAACATGCAGGTATTATGAGCAATTTCTCTTACCCCAATTTGTGTCACATGTACTGGAGCATCATGAGCATGTATTATGACGTCACAGTATATGATGACATCATAATTAGTATGCACTATGACGTCACAATGTATTATGATGTCATAATGTATCCGTATTATTACATCAAAATATACTATGAGAGCGCAACATGCAGGTATTATGAGCAATTTCTCTTACCCCAATTTGTGCCACATCTACTGGAGCATCATGAGCATGAATTGTGACGTCACATTATATGATGACATCATAATTAGTAAGCACTATGACCTCACAATGTATTATGACGTCATAATGTATCCGCATTATGACATGACAATATATTATGAGAGCGCAATTTGCAGGTTTTATGACCAATTTCGCTTACCCCAACATGTGTCACATCTACTGGAGCATCATGAGCATGTATTATGACGTCACAGTATATGATGACATCATAACTAGTATGCACTATGATGTTACAATGTATTATGACGTCATAATGTATCCGCATTATGACATCACAATACATTATGAGAGCGCCACATGCAGATATTATGAGCAATTTCTCTTACCGCAATTTGTTTCACATCTACTGGAGCATCATGAGAAAATATTATGACGTCACAGTATATGATGATATCATAATTAGTATGCACTATGACGTTACAATATATTATGACGTCATAATGTATCCGCATTATGACATCACAATATATTATGAGAGCGCAACATGCAGGTATTATGAGCAATTTCTCTTACCACAATTTGTGTCACATCTACTGGAGCATCATGAGCATGTATTATGACATCACAGTATATGATGACATCATAATTAGTATGCACTATGACGTCACAATATATTATGACGTCATAATGTATCCGCATTATGACATCACAATATATTATGAGAGCGCAATTTGCAGGTTTTATGACCAATTTCGCTTACCCCAATTTCTGTCACATCTACTGGAGCATCATGAGCATGTATTATGACGTCACAGTATATGATGACATCATAATTAGTATGCAGTATGACGTCACAATGTATTATGACGTCATAATGTATCCGCAGTATGACATCACAATATATAAGGAGAGCGCAACATGCAGGTATTATGAGCAATTTCTCTTACCCCAATATGTGTCACATCTACTGGAGCATCATGAGCATGTATTATGACGTCACATGATATGATGACAAAATAATTAGTATGCACTATGACGTCACAATGTATTATGACGTCATAATGTATCCGCATTATTACGTCACAATATATTATGAGAGCGAAATTTGCAGGTTTTATGACCAAGTTCGCTTACCCCAATTTGTCTCACATCTACTGGAGCATCATGAGCATGTATTATGACGTCACAGTATATGATGACATCATAATTAGTATGCAGTATGACGTCACAATATATTATGACGTCATAATGTATCCGCATTATGACATCAAAATATATTATGAGAGCGCAACATGCAGGTATTATGAGCAATTTCTCTTGCCCCAATTTGTGTCACATCTACTGGAGCCTCATGAGCATGTATTATGACGTCACAGTATATGAGGACATCATAATTAGTATGCACTATGACGTCACTATGTATTATGACGTCATAATGTATCCGCATTATGACATCACAATATATAATGAGAGCGCAATTTGCAGGTTTTATGACCAATTTCTCTTACCCCAATTTGTGTCACATTTACTGGAGCATCATGAGCATGTATTATGACGTCACAGTATATGATGACATCATAATTAGTATGCAGTGTGACGTCTCAATATATTATGACGTCATAATATATCCGCTTTATGACATCACAATACATTATGAGAGCGCAACATGCAGATATTATGAGCAATTTCTCTTACCCCAATTTGTGTCACATCTACTGGAGAATCATGAGCATGTATTATGACGTCACAGTATATGATGACATCATAATTACTTTGCACTATGACGTCACAATGTATTATGACGTCATAATGTATCCGCATTATGACATCACAGTGTATTACAAGTGCACAACATGCAGGTGTTATGAGCGATTTCTCTTACCACAATTTGTGTCACATCTACTGGAGCATCATGAGTATGTATTATGACGTCACAGTATATGATGACATCATAATTAGTATGCACTATGACGTCACAATGTATTATGACGTCATAATGTATCCACATTATGACATCATAATATATTATGAGAGCGCAATTTGCAGGTTTTATGACCAATTTTCCTTACCCCAATTTGTGTCACATCTACTGGAGCATCATGAGAATGTATTATGACGTCAGAGTATATGATGACATCATAATTAGTATGCAGTATGACGTCACAATGTATTATGACGTCATAATGTGTCCGCATTATGACATCACAATGTATTGTGAGAGCGCAACATGCAGTTATTATGATCAATTTCTCTTACCCAATTTGTTTCACATCTACTGGAGCATCATGAGAAAGTATTATGACGTCACAGTATATGATGATATCATAATTAGTATGCACTATGACGTCACAATGTATTATGACGTCATAATGTATCCGCATTATGACATCACAATATATTATGAGAGCGCAACATGCAGGTATTATGAGCAATTTCTCTTACCACAATTTGTGTCACATCTACTGGAGCATCATGAGCATGTATTATGACATCACAGTATATGATGACATCATAATTAGTATGCACTATGACGTCACAATGTATTATGACGTCATAATGTATCCGCATTCTGACATCACAGTATATTATGAGAGCGCAATTTGCAGGTTTTATGATCAATTTCGCTTACCCCAATTTCTGTCACATCTACTGGAGCATCATGAGCATGTATTATGACGTCACAGTATATGATGACATCATAATTAGTATGCAGTATGACGTCACAATGTATTATGACGTCATAATGTATCCGCATTATGACATCACAATATATTATGAGAGCGCAACATGCAGGTATTATGAGCAATTTCTCTTACCCCAATATGTGTCACATCTACTGGAGCATCATGAGCATGTATTATGACGTCACATGATATGATGACAAAATAATTAGTATGCACTATGACGTCACAATGTATTATGACGTCATAATATATCCGCATTATGACGTCACAATATATTATGAGAGCGCAATTTGCAGGTTTTATGACCAATTTCTCTTACCCCAATTTGTGTCACATCTACTGGAGCATCATGAGCATGTATTATGACGTCACAGTATATGATGACATCATAATTAGTATGCAGTGTGACGTCTCAATATATTATGACGTCATAATATATCCGCTTTATGACATCACAATACATTATGAGAGCGCAACATGCAGATATTATGAGCAATTTCACTTACCCCAATTTGTGTCACATCTACTGGAGCATCATGAGCATGTATTATGACGTCACAGTATATGATGACATCATAATTAGTATGCACTATGACGTCACAATGTATTATGACGTCATAATGTATCCGCATTATGACATCACAGTGTATTACAAGTGCACAACATGCAGGTATTATGAGCGATTTCTCTTACCACAATTTGTGTCACATCTACTGGAGCATCATGAGTATGTATTATGACGTCACAGTATATGATGACATCATAATTAGTATGCACTATGACGTCACAATGTATTAGGACGTCATAATGTATCCGCATTATGACATCATAATATATTATGAGAGCGCAATTTGCAGGTTTTATGACCAATTTTCCTTACCCCAATTTGTGTCACATCTACTGGAGCATCATGAGAATGTATTATGACGTCAGAGTATATGATGACATCATAATTAGTATGCAGTATGACGTCACAATGTATTATGACGTCATAATGTGTCCGCATTATGACATCATAATATATTGTGAGAGCGCAACATGCAGTTATTATGATCAATTTCTCTTACCCAATTTGTGTCACATCTACTGGAGCATCATGAGCATGTATTATGACGTCACAGAATATGATGATATCATAATTAGTATGCACTATGACGTCACAATGTATTATGACGTCATAATGTATCTGCATTATGACATCACAATATATTATGAGAGCGCAATTTGCAGGTTTTATGACATATTTCGCTTACCCCAATTTGTGTCACATCTACTGGAGCATCATGAGCATATATTATGACGTCACAGTTTATGATGACATCATAATTAGTATGCAGTATGACGTCACAATGTATTATGACGTCATAATGTATCCACATTATGACATCATAATATATTATGAGAGCGCAACATGCAGGTATTATGAGCAATTTCTCTTGCCCCAATTTGTGTCACATCTACTGGAGCATCATGAGCATGTATTGTGACGTCACAGTATATGATGACATCATAATTAGTATAACCTATGACGTCACAATGTATTATGACGTCATAATGTATCCGCATTATGACATCACAATATATTATGAGAGCGCAATTTGCAGGTTTTATGACATATTTCGCTTACCCCAATTTGTGTCACATCTACTGGAGCATCATGAGCATGTATTATGACGTCACAGTATATGATGATATCATAATTAGTATGCAGTATGACGTCACAATGTATTATGACATCATAATGTATCCGCATTATGACATCACAATGTATTATGAGAGCGCAACATGCAGGAATTATGAGCAATTTCTCTTGCCCCAATTTGTGTCACATCTACTGGACCATCATGATCATGTATTATGACGTCACAGTATATGATGACATCATAATTAGTATGCACTGTGATGTCACAACGTCACAGTATATGATGACATCATAATTAGTATGCACTGTGATGTCACAACGTATTATGACGTCATAATGTATCTGCATTATGACATCACAATATATTATGAGAGCGCAATTTGTAGGTTTCATGACCAATTTCGCTTACCCCAATTTGTGTCACATCTACTGGAGCATCATGAGCATGTATTATGACGTCACAGTATATGATGACATCATAATTAGTATGCACTATGACGTCATAATGTTTCCACATTATGACATCACAATATATTATGAGAGCGCAACATGCACTTATTATGAGCAATTTCTCTTACCCCAATTTGTGTCACATCTACTGCAGAATCATCAGCATGTATTATGACGTCAGAGTATATGATGCCATCATAATTAGTATGCAGTATGACGTCAGAATGTATTATGACGTCATAATGTATCCGCATTATGAAATCACAATATATTATGAGAGCGCAACATGCAGGTATTATGACCAATTTCGCTTACCCCAATTTGTGTCACATCTACTGGAGCATCATGAGCATGTATTATGAAGTCACAGTATATGATGACATCATAATTAGTATGCAGTATGACGTCACAATGTATTATGACGTCATAATGTATCCGCATTATGACATCACAATATATTATGAGAGCGCAACATGCAGGTATTATGAGCAATTTCTCTTACCCCAATTTGTGTCACATCTACTGGAGCATCATGAGCATGTATTATGACGTCACAGTATATGATCACATCATAATTAGTATGCATTCTGACGTCACAATGTATTATGACGTCATAATGTATCCGCATTATGACATAACAATATATTATGAGAGCGCAATTTGCAGGTATTATGACCAATTTCTCTTACCCCAATTTGTGTCACATCTACTGGAGCATCATGAGCATGTATTATGACGTCACAGTATATGATGACATCATAATTAGTATGCACTATGACGTCACAATGTATTATGACGTCATAATGTATCCGCATTATGACATCAAAATATATTATGAGAGCGCAACATGCAGGTATTATGAGCAATTTCTCTTGCCACAATTTGTGTCACAACTACTAGAACATCATGAGCATGTATTATGACATCACAGTATATGATGACATCATAATCAGTATGCAGTATGATGTCACAATGTATTATGACGTCATAATGTATCCGCATTATGACATCACAATATATTATGAGAGCGCAACATGCATGTATTATGAACAATTTCTCTTACCCCAATTTGTGTCACATCTACTGGAGCATCATGAGCATGAATTATGACGTCACAGTATATGATGACATCATAATTAGTATGCACTATGACGTCACAATGTATTATGACGTCATAATGTATCCGCATTATGACATCACAATATATTATGAGAGCGCAATTTGCAGGTATTATGACCAATTTCGCTTACCCCAATTTGTGTCACATCTACTGGAGCATCATGAGCATGTATTATGACGTCACAGTATATGATGACATCATAATTAGTATGCAGTATGAAGTCACAATGTATTATGACGTCATAATGTATCCGCATTATGACGTCACAATACATTATGAGAGTGCAACATGCAGATATTATGAGAAATTTCTCTTACCCCAATTTGTGTCACATCTACTGGGGCATCATGAGCATGTATTATGATGTCACAGTATGTGATGACATCATAATTAGTATGCACTATGATGTCACAATGTATTATGACGTCATAATGTATCCGCATTATGACATCACAATATAATATGAGAGCGCAATTTGCAGGTTTCATGACCAATTTCGCTTACCCCAATTTGTGTCACATCTACTGCAGCATCATCAGCATGTATTATGACGTCAGAGTATATGATGACATCATAATTAGTATGCAGTATGACGTCAGAATGTATTATGACGTCATAATGTATCTGCATTATGACATCACAATATATTATGAGAGTGCAACATGCAGGTATTATGAGCAATTTCTCTTAACCCAATTTGTGTCACATCTACTGGAGCATCATGAGCATGTATTATGACGTCACAGTACATGATGACATCATAATTAGTATGCACTATGACGTCACAATGTATTATGACGTCATAATGTATCCGCATTATGACATCACAATATATTATGAGAGCGCAACATGCAGGTATTATGAGCAATTTCTCTGACCACAATTTGTGTCACATCTACTGGAGCATCATGAGAAAGTATTATGACGTCACAGTATATGATGATATCATAATTAGTATGCACTATGACGTCACAATGTATTATGACGTCATAATGTATCCGCATTATGACATCACAATATATTATGAGAGCGCAACATGCAGGTATTATGAGCAATTTCTCTTACCACAATTTGTGTCACATCTACTGGAGCATCATGAGCATGTATTATGACGTCACATTATATGATGACAAAATAATTAGTATGCACTATGACGTCACAATGTATTATGACGTCATAATGTATCCGCATTATGACGTCACAATATATTATGAGAGCGCAATTTGCAGGTTTTATGACCAAGTTCGCTTACCCGAATTTGTCTCACATCTACTGGAGCATCATGAGCATGTATTATGACGTCACAGTATATGATGACATCATAATTAGTATGCAGTATGACGTCACAATGTATTATGACGTCATAATGTATCCGCATTATGACATCAAAATATATTATGAGAGCGCAACATGCAGGTATTATGAGCAATTTCTCTTGCCCCAATTTGTGTCACATCTACTGGAGCATCATGAGCATGTATTATGACGTCACAGTATATGAGGACATCATAATTAGTATGCACTATGACGTCACAATGTACTATGACGTCATAATGTATCCGCATTATGACATCACAATATATAATGAGAGCGCAATTTGGAGGTTTTATGACCAATTTCTCTTACCCCAATTTGTGTCACATCTACTGGAGCATCATGAGCATGTATTATGACGTCACAGTATATGATGACATCATAATTAGTATGCACTATGACGTCACAATGTATTATGACGTCATAATGTATCCGCATTATGACATCACAATGTATTATAAGAGCACAACATGCAGGTATTATGAGCGATTTCTCTTACCACAATTTGTGTCACATCTACTGGAGCATCATGAGTATGTATTATGACGTCACAGTATATGATGACATCATAATTAGTATGCACTATGACGTCACAATGTATTATGACGTCATAATGTATCCGCATTATGACATCATAATATATTATGAGAGCCCAATTTGCAGGTTTTATGACCAATTTTCCTTACCCCAATGTGTGTCACATCTACTGGAGCATCATGAGAATGTATTATGACGTCAGAGTATATGATGACATCATAATTAGTATGCAGTATGACGTCACAATGTATTATGACGTCATAATGTATCCGCATTATGACATCACAATGTATTATGAGAGCGCAACATGCAGTTATTATGATCAATTTCTCTTACCCAATTTGTGTCACATCTACTGGAGCATCATGAGCATGTATTATGACGTCACAGAATATGATGACATCATAATTAGTATGTACTATGACGTCACAATGTATTATGACGTCATAATGTATCTGCATTATGACATCACAATATATTATGAGAGCGCAATTTGCAGGTTTTATGACCAATTTCGCTTACCCCAATTTGTGTCACATCTACTGGAGCATCATGAGCATGTATTATGACGTCACAGTTTATGATGACATCATAATTAGTATGCAGTATGACGTCACAATGTATTATGACGTCATAATGTATGCACATTATGACATCATAATATATTATGAGAGCGCAACATGCAGGTATTATGAGCAATTTCTCTTGCCCCAATTTGTGTCACATCTACTGGAGCATCATGAGCATGTATTGTGACGTCACAGTATATGATGACGTCATAATTAGTATACCCTATGAGGACACAATGTATTATGACGTCATAATGTATCCGCATTATGACATCACAATATATTATGAGAGCGCAATTTGCACGTTTCATGACCAATTTCGCTTACCCCAATTTGTGTCACATCTACTGCAGCATCATCAGCATGTATTATGACGTCAGAGTTTATGATGACATCATAATTAGCATGCAGTAAGACGTCACAATGTATTATGACATCATAATATATCCGCATTATGACATCACAATATATTATGAGAGCGCAATTTGCAGGATTTATGACCAATTTCGCTTACCCCAATTTGTGTCACATCTACTGGAGCATCATGAGCATGTATTATGACGTCACAGCATATGATGACATCATAATTAGTATGCACTATGACGTCATAATGTTTCCACATTATGACATCACAATATATTATGAGAGCGCAACATGCACTTATTATGAGCAATTTCTCTTACCCCAATTTGTGTCACATCTACTGGAGAATCATGAGGATGTATTATGATGTCACAGTATATGATGACATCATAATTAGTATGCACTATGACGTCACAATGTATTATGACGTCATAATGTAGCCGCATTATGACATCACAATATATTATGAGAGCGCAACATGCAGGTATTATGAGCAATTTCTCTTACCCCAATTTGTGTCACATGTACTGGAGCATCATGAGCATGTATTATGACGTCACAGTATATGATGACATCATAATTAGTATGCACTATGACGTCACAATGTATTATGACGTCATAATATATCCGCATTATGACATCAAAATATATTATGAGAGCGCAACATGCAGGTATTATGAGCAATTTCTCTTGCCCCAATTTGTGTCACATCTACTGGAGCATCATGAGCATGTATTGTGACGTCACAGTATATGATGACATCATAATTAGTATAACCTATGACGTCACAATGTATTATGACGTCATAATGTATCCGCATTATGACATCACAATATATTATGAGAGCGCAATTTGCACGTTTCATGACCAATTTCGCTTACCCCAATTTGTGTCACATCTACTGCAGCATCATCAGCATGTATTATGACGTCAGAATTTTTGATGACATCATAATTAGCATGCAGTAAGACGTCACAATGTATTATGACGTCATAATATATCCGCATTATGACATCACAATATATTATGAGAGCGCAACATGCAGGTATTATGAGCAATTTCTCTTACCCCAATTTGTGTCACATCTACTGGACCATCATGAGCATGTATTATGACGTCACAGTATATGATGACATCATAATTAGTATTCAGTATGACGTCACAATGTATTATGACATCATAATGTATCCGCATTATGACATCACAATATATTATGAGAGCGCAACATGCAGGTATTATGAGTAATTTCTCTCACCCCAATTTGTGTCACATGAACTGGAGCATCATGAGCATATATTATGATGTCACAGTATATGATGACATCATAATTAGTATGCACTATGACGTCACAATGTATTATGACGTCATATTGTATCCGCATTATGACATCACAATATATTATGAGAGCTCAACATGCAGGTATTATGAGCAATTTCTCTTACCCCAATATGTGTCACATCTACTGGAGCATCATGAGCATGTATTATGATGTCACAGTATACGATGACATCATAATTAGTATGCACTATGACGTCACAATATATTATGACGTCATATGGTATCCGCATTATGACATCACAATATATTATGAGAGCCCAATTTGCAGGATTTATGACCAATTTCGCTTACCCCAATTTGTGTCACATCTACTGGAGCATCATGAGCATGTATTATGACGTCACAGTATATGATGACATCATAATTAGTATGCACTATGACGTCATAATATTTCCACATTATGACATCACAATATATTATGAGAGCGCAACATGCACTTATTATGAGCAATTTCTCTTACCCCAATTTGTGTCACATATACTGCAGAATCATCAGCATGTATTATGACGTCAGAGTATATGATGCCATCATAATTAGTATGCAGTATGACGTCAGAATGTATTATGACGTCATAATGTATCCGCATTATGAAATCACAATATATTATGAGAGCGCAACATGCAGGTATTATGACCAATTTCGCTTACCCCAATTTGTGTCACATCTACTGGAGCATCATGAGCATGTATTATGAAGTCACAGTATATGATGACATCATAATTAGTATGCAGTATGACGTCACAATGTATTATGACGTCATAATGTATCCGCATTATGACATCACAATATATTATGAGAGCGCAACATGCAGGTATTATGAGCAATTTCTCTTACCCCAATTTGTGTCACATCTACTGGAGCATCATGAGCATGTATTATGACGTCACAGTATATGATCACATCATAATTAGTATGCATTCTGACGTCACAATGTATTATGACGTCATAATGTATCCGCATTATGACATAACAATATATTATGAGAGCGCAATTTGCAGGTATTATGACCAATTTCTCTTACCCCAATTTGTGTCACAACTACTGGAGCATCATGAGCATGTATTATGACGTCACAGTATATGATGACATCATAATTAGTATGCACTATGACGTCACAATGTATTATGACGTCATAATGTATCCGCATTATGACATCAAAATATATTATGAGAGCGCAACATGCAGGTATTATGAGCAATTTCTCTTGCCCCAATTTGTGTCACAACTACTAGAGCATCATGAGCATGTATTATGACATCACAGTATATGATGACATCATAATCAGTATGCAGTATGATGTCACAATGTATTATGACATCATAATGTATCCGCATTATGACGTCACAATATATTATGAGAGCGCAATTTGCAGGTTTTATGACCAAGTTCGCTTACCCCAATTTGTCTCACATCTACTGGAGCATCATGAGCATGTATTATGACGTCACAGTATATGATGACATCATAATTAGTATGCAGTATGACGTCACAATGTATTATGACGTCATAATATATCCGCATTATGACATCACAATATATAATGAGAGCGCAATTTGCAGGTTTTATGACCAATTTCTCTTACCCCAATTTGTGTCACATCTACTGGAGCATCATGAGCATGTATTATGACGTCACAGTATATGATGACATCATAATTAGTATGCACTATGACGTCATAATGTTTCCACATTATGACATCACAATATATTATGAGAGCGCAACATGCACTTATTATGAGCAATTTCTCTTACCCCAATTTGTGTCACATCTACTGGAGAATCATGAGGATGTATTATGATGTCACAGTATATGATGACATCATAATTAGTATGCACTATGACGTCACAATGTATTATGACGTCATAATGTATCCGCATTATGACATCACAATATATTATGAGAGCGCAATTTGAGGTATTATGACCAATTTCGCTTACCCCAATTTGTGTCACATCTACTGGAGCATCATGAGCATGTATTATGACGTCACAGTATATGATGACATCATAATTAGTACGCACTATGAGGTCACAATGTATTATGACGTCATAATATATCCGCATTATGACATCCAATATATTATGAGGGCGCAACATGCAGGTATTATGAGCAATTTCTCTTACCCCAATTTGTGTCACATCTACTGGAGCATCATGAGCATGTATTATGACGTCACAGTATATGATGACATCATAATTAGTATGCAGTATGACGTCACAATGTATTATGACGTCATAATTAATCCGCATTATGACATCACAATATATTATGAGAGCACAACATGCAGGTATTATGAGCAATTTCTCTTACCCCAATTTGTGTCACATGTACTGGAGCATCATGAGCATGTATTAAGACGTCACAGTATATGATGACATCATAATTAGGATGCAGTATGACGTCACAATGTATTATGACGTCATTATGTATCCGCTTTATAACATCACAATAATTTATGAGAGCGCAACATGCAGGTATTATGAGCAATTTCTCTCACCCCAATTTGTGTCACATCTACTGGAGCATCATGAGCATGTATTATGACGTCACAGTATATGATGACATCATAATTAGTATGCACTATGACGTCACAATGTATTATGACGTCATATTGTATCCGCATTATGACATCACAATATATTATGAGAGCGCAACATGCAGGTATTATGAGCAATTTCTCTTACCCCAGTTTGTGTCACATCTACTGGAGCATCATGAGCATGTATTATGACGTCACAGTATATGGTGACATCATAATTAGTATGCACTATGACGTCACAATGTATTATGACGTCATAATGTATCCGCATTATGACATCACAATATATTATGAGAGCGCAACATGCAGGTATTATGAGAAATTTCTCTTACCCCAATTTGTGTCACATCTACTGGAGCATCATGAGCATGTATTATGACGTCACAGTATATGATGACATCATAATTAGTATGCACTATGACGTCACAATGTATTATGACGTCATAATGTATCCGCATTATGACATCACAATATATTATGAGAGCGCAACATGCAGGTATTATGAGCAATTTCTCTTACCCCAATTTGTGTCACATCTACTGGAGCATCATGAGCATGTATTATGACGTCACAGTATATGATGACATCATAATTAGTACGCAATATGACGTCACAATGTATTATGACGTCATAATGTATCCGCATTATGACATCACAATATACTATGAGAGCGCAACATGCAGGTATTATGAGCAATTTCGCTTACCCCAATTTGTGTCACATCTACTGGAGAATCATGAGCATGTATTATGACGTCACAGTATATGATGACATCATAATTAGTATCCACTATGACGTCACAATGTATTATGACGTCATAATGTATCCGCATGATGACATCACAATATATTATGACAGCACAATTTGCAGGTATTATGAGCAATTTCGCTTACCCCAATTTGTGTCACATCTACTGGAGCATCATGAGCATGTATTATGATGTCACAGTATATGATGACATCATAATTAGTATGCAGTATGACGTCACAATGTATTATGACGTCATAATGTATCCGCACTATGACGTCACAATAAATTATGAGAGTGCAACATGCAGATATTATGAGAAATTTCTCTTACCCCAATTTGTGTCACATCTACTGGAGCATCATGAGCATGTATTATGACGTCACAGTATATGATGACATCATAATTAGTATGCATTATGACGTCACAATGTATTATGACGTCATAATGTATCCGCATTATGACATCACAATATAATATGAGAGCGCAATTTGCACGTTTCATGACCAATTTCGCTTACCCCAATTTGTGTCACATCTACTGCAGCATCATCAGCATGTATTATGACGTCAGAGTATATG
This sequence comes from Aotus nancymaae, assembly GCF_030222135.1. NCBI lineage: Eukaryota > Metazoa > Chordata > Mammalia > Primates > Aotidae > Aotus > Aotus nancymaae. Next base: position 6,939,120 of record NW_026988481.1, on the reverse strand, counting down.
ATGACATCATAATTAGTATGCAGTATGACGTCAGAATGTATTATGATGTCATAATGTATCTGCATTATGACATCACAATATATTATGAGAGTGCAACATGCAGGTATTATGAGCAATTTCTCTTACCCCAATTTGTGTCACATCTACTGGAGCATCATGAGCATGTATTATGACGTCACAGTACATGATGACATCATAATTAGTATGCACTATGACGTCACAATGTATTATGACGTCATAATGTATCCGCATTATGACATCACAATATATTATGAGAGCGCAACATGCAGGTATTATGAGCAATTTCTCTGACCACAATTTGTGTCACATCTACTGGAGCATCATGAGCATGTATTATGACGTCACAGTATATGATGACATAATAATTAGTATGCAGTATGACGTCACAATGTATTATGACGTCATAATGTATCCGCATTATGACATCACAATATATTATGAGAGCGCAACATGCAGGTATTATGAGCAATTTCTCTTACCCCAATTTGTGTCACATGTACTGGAGCATCATGAGCATGTATTATGACGTCACAGTATATGATGACATCATAATTAGTATGCACTATGACGTCACAATGTATTATGATGTCATAATGTATCCGTATTATTACATCAAAATATACTATGAGAGCGCAACATGCAGGTATTATGAGCAATTTCTCTTACACCAATTTGTGCCACATCTACTGGAGCATCATGAGCATGAATTGTGACGTCACATTATATGATGACATCATAATTAGTAAGCACTATGACCTCACAATGTATTATGACGTCATAATGTATCCGCATTATGACATGACAATATATTATGAGAGCGCAATTTGCAGGTTTTATGACCAATTTCGCTTACCCCAACATGTGTCACATCTACTGGAGCATCATGAGCATGTATTATGACGTCACAGTATATGATGACATCATAACTAGTATGCACTATGATGTTACAATGTATTATGACGTCATAATGTATCCGCATTATGACATCACAATACATTATGAGAGCGCCACATGCAGATATTATGAGCAATTTCTCTTACCGCAATTTGTTTCACATCTACTGGAGCATCATGAGAAAATATTATGACGTCACAGTATATGATGATATCATAATTAGTATGCACTATGACGTTACAATGTATTATGACGTCATAATGTATCCGCATTATGACATCACAATATATTATGAGAGCGCAACATGCAGGTATTATGAGCAATTTCTCTTACCACAATTTGTGTCACATCTACTGGAGCATCATGAGCATGTATTATGACATCACAGTATATGATGACATCATAATTAGTATGCACTATGACGTCACAATATATTATGACGTCATAATGTATCCGCATTATGACATCACAATATATTATGAGAGCGCAATTTGCAGGTTTTATGACCAATTTCGCTTACCCCAATTTCTGTCACATCTACTGGAGCATCATGAGCATGTATTATGACGTCACAGTATATGATGACATCATAATTAGTATGCAGTATGACGTCACAATGTATTATGACGTCATAATGTATCCGCAGTATGACATCACAATATATAAGGAGAGCGCAACATGCAGGTATTATGAGCAATTTCTCTTACCCCAATATGTGTCACATCTACTGGAGCATCATGAGCATGTATTATGACGTCACATGATATGATGACAAAATAATTAGTATGCACTATGACGTCACAATGTATTATGACGTCATAATGTATCCGCATTATTACGTCACAATATATTATGAGAGCGAAATTTGCAGGTTTTATGACCAAGTTCGCTTACCCCAATTTGTCTCACATCTACTGGAGCATCATGAGCATGTATTATGACGTCACAGTATATGATGACATCATAATTAGTATGCAGTATGACGTCACAATATATTATGACGTCATAATGTATCCGCATTATGACATCAAAATATATTATGAGAGCGCAACATGCAGGTATTATGAGCAATTTCTCTTGCCCCAATTTGTGTCACATCTACTGGAGCCTCATGAGCATGTATTATGACGTCACAGTATATGAGGACATCATAATTAGTATGCACTATGACGTCACTATGTATTATGACGTCATAATGTATCCGCATTATGACATCACAATATATAATGAGAGCGCAATTTGCAGGTTTTATGACCAATTTCTCTTACCCCAATTTGTGTCACATCTACTGGAGCATCATGAGCATGTATTATGACGTCACAGTATATGATGACATCATAATTAGTATGCAGTGTGACGTCTCAATATATTATGACGTCATAATATATCCGCTTTATGACATCACAATACATTATGAGAGCGCAACATGCAGATATTATGAGCAATTTCTCTTACCCCAATTTGTGTCACATCTACTGGAGAATCATGAGCATGTATTATGACGTCACAGTATATGATGACATCATAATTACTTTGCACTATGACGTCACAATGTATTATGACGTCATAATGTATCCGCATTATGACATCACAGTGTATTACAAGTGCACAACATGCAGGTGTTATGAGCGATTTCTCTTACCACAATTTGTGTCACATCTACTGGAGCATCATGAGTATGTATTATGACGTCACAGTATATGATGACATCATAATTAGTATGCACTATGACGTCACAATGTATTATGACGTCATAATGTATCCGCATTATGACATCATAATATATTATGAGAGCGCAATTTGCAGGTTTTATGACCAATTTTCCTTACCCCAATTTGTGTCACATCTACTGGAGCATCATGAGAATGTATTATGACGTCAGAGTATATGATGACATCATAATTAGTATGCAGTATGACGTCACAATGTATTATGACGTCATAATGTGTCCGCATTATGACATCACAATGTATTGTGAGAGCGCAACATGCAGTTATTATGATCAATTTCTCTTACCCAATTTGTTTCACATCTACTGGAGCATCATGAGAAAGTATTATGACGTCACAGTATATGATGATATCATAATTAGTATGCACTATGACGTCACAATGTATTATGACGTCATAATGTATCCGCATTATGACATCACAATATATTATGAGAGCGCAACATGCAGGTATTATGAGCAATTTCTCTTACCACAATTTGTGTCACATCTACTGGAGCATCATGAGCATGTATTATGACATCACAGTATATGATGACATCATAATTAGTATGCACTATGACGTCACAATGTATTATGACGTCATAATGTATCCGCATTCTGACATCACAGTATATTATGAGAGCGCAATTTGCAGGTTTTATGATCAATTTCGCTTACCCCAATTTCTGTCACATCTACTGGAGCATCATGAGCATGTATTATGACGTCACAGTATATGATGACATCATAATTAGTATGCAGTATGACGTCACAATGTATTATGACGTCATAATGTATCCGCATTATGACATCACAATATATTATGAGAGCGCAACATGCAGGTATTATGAGCAATTTCTCTTACCCCAATATGTGTCACATCTACTGGAGCATCATGAGCATGTATTATGACGTCACATGATATGATGACAAAATAATTAGTATGCACTATGACGTCACAATGTATTATGACGTCATAATATATCCGCATTATGACGTCACAATATATTATGAGAGCGCAATTTGCAGGTTTTATGACCAATTTCTCTTACCCCAATTTGTGTCACATCTACTGGAGCATCATGAGCATGTATTATGACGTCACAGTATATGATGACATCATAATTAGTATGCAGTGTGACGTCTCAATATATTATGACGTCATAATATATCCGCTTTATGACATCACAATACATTATGAGAGCGCAACATGCAGATATTATGAGCAATTTCACTTACCCCAATTTGTGTCACATCTACTGGAGCATCATGAGCATGTATTATGACGTCACAGTATATGATGACATCATAATTAGTATGCACTATGACGTCACAATGTATTATGACGTCATAATGCATCCGCATTATGACATCACAGTGTATTACAAGTGCACAACATGCAGGTATTATGAGCGATTTCTCTTACCACAATTTGTGTCACATCTACTGGAGCATCATGAGTATGTATTATGACGTCACAGTATATGATGACATCATAATTAGTATGCACTATGACGTCACAATGTATTAGGACGTCATAATGTATCCGCATTATGACATCATAATATATTATGAGAGCGCAATTTGCAGGTTTTATGACCAATTTTCCTTACCCCAATTTGTGTCACAGATACTGGAGCATCATGAGAATGTATTATGACGTCAGAGTATATGATGACATCATAATTAGTATGCAGTATGACGTCACAATGTATTATGACGTCATAATGTGTCCGCATTATGACATCATAATATATTGTGAGAGCGCAACATGCAGTTATTATGATCAATTTCTCTTACCCAATTTGTGTCACATCTACTGGAGCATCATGAGCATGTATTATGACGTCACAGAATATGATGATATCATAATTAGTATGCACTATGACGTCACAATGTATTATGACGTCATAATGTATCTGCATTATGACATCACAATATATTATGAGAGCGCAATTTGCAGGTTTTATGACATATTTCGCTTACCCCAATTTGTGTCACATCTACTGGAGCATCATGAGCATGTATTATGACGTCACAGTTTATGATGACATCATAATTAGTATGCAGTATGACGTCACAATGTATTATGACGTCATAATGTATCCACATTATGACATCATAATATATTATGAGAGCGCAACATGCAGGTATTATGAGCAATTTCTCTTGCCCCAATTTGTGTCACATCTACTGGAGCATCATGAGCATGTATTGTGACGTCACAGTATATGATGACATCATAATTAGTATAACCTATGACGTCACAATGTATTATGACGTCATAATGTATCCGCATTATGACATCACAATATATTATGAGAGCGCAATTTGCAGGTTTTATGACATATTTCGCTTACCCCAATTTGTGTCACATCTACTGGAGCATCATGAGCATGTATTATGACGTCACAGTATATGATGATATCATAATTAGTATGCAGTATGACGTCACAATGTATTATGACATCATAATGTATCCGCATTATGACATCACAATGTATTATGAGAGCGCAACATGCAGGAATTATGAGCAATTTCTCTTGCCCCAATTTGTGTCACATCTACTGGACCATCATGATCATGTATTATGACGTCACAGTATATGATGACATCATAATTAGTATGCACTGTGATGTCACAACGTCACAGTATATGATGACATCATAATTAGTATGCACTGTGATGTCACAACGTATTATGACGTCATAATGTATCTGCATTATGACATCACAATATATTATGAGAGCGCAATTTGTAGGTTTCATGACCAATTTCGCTTACCCCAATTTGTGTCACATCTACTGGAGCATCATGAGCATGTATTATGACGTCACAGTATATGATGACATCATAATTAGTATGCACTATGACGTCATAATGTTTCCACATTATGACATCACAATATATTATGAGAGCGCAACATGCACTTATTATGAGCAATTTCTCTTACCCCAATTTGTGTCACATCTACTGCAGAATCATCAGCATGTATTATGACGTCAGAGTATATGATGCCATCATAATTAGTATGCAGTATGACGTCAGAATGTATTATGACGTCATAATGTATCCGCATTATGAAATCACAATATATTATGAGAGCGCAACATGCAGGTATTATGACCAATTTCGCTTACCCCAATTTGTGTCACATCTACTGGAGCATCATGAGCATGTATTATGAAGTCACAGTATATGATGACATCATAATTAGTATGCACTATGACGTCACAATGTATTATGACGTCATAATGTATCCGCATTATGACATCACAATATATTATGAGAGCGCAACATGCAGGTATTATGAGCAATTTCTCTTACCCCAATTTGTGTCACATCTACTGGAGCATCATGAGCATGTATTATGACGTCACAGTATATGATCACATCATAATTAGTATGCATTCTGACGTCACAATGTATTATGACGTCATAATGTATCCGCATTATGACATAACAATATATTATGAGAGCGCAATTTGCAGGTATTATGACCAATTTCTCTTACCCCAATTTGTGTCACATCTACTGGAGCATCATGAGCATGTATTATGACGTCACAGTATATGATGACATCATAATTAGTATGCACTATGACGTCACAATGTATTATGACGTCATAATGTATCCGCATTATGACATCAAAATATATTATGAGAGCGCAACATGCAGGTATTATGAGCAATTTCTCTTGCCCCAATTTGTGTCACAACTACTAGAGCATCATGAGCATGTATTATGACATCACAGTATATGATGACATCATAATCAGTATGCAGTATGATGTCACAATGTATTATGACGTCATAATGTATCCGCATTATGACATCACAATATATTATGAGAGCGCAACATGCATGTATTATGAACAATTTCTCTTACCCCAATTTGTGTCACATCTACTGGAGCATCATGAGCATGAATTATGACGTCACAGTATATGATGACATCATAATTAGTATGCACTATGACGTCACAATGTATTATGACGTCATAATGTATCCGCATTATGACATCACAATATATTATGAGAGCGCAATTTGCAGGTATTATGACCAATTTCGCTTACCCCAATTTGTGTCACATCTACTGGAGCATCATGAGCATGTATTATGACGTCACAGTATATGATGACATCATAATTAGTATGCAGTATGAAGTCACAATGTATTATGACGTCATAATGTATCCGCATTATGACGTCACAATACATTATGAGAGTGCAACATGCAGATATTATGAGAAATTTCTCTTACCCCAATTTGTGTCACATCTACTGGGGCATCATGAGCATGTATTATGATGTCACAGTATGTGATGACATCATAATTAGTATGCACTATGATGTCACAATGTATTATGACGTCATAATGTATCCGCATTATGACATCACAATATAATATGAGAGCGCAATTTGCAGGTTTCATGACCAATTTCGCTTACCCCAATTTGTGTCACATCTACTGCAGCATCATCAGCATGTATTATGACGTCAGAGTATATGATGACATCATAATTAGTATGCAGTATGACGTCAGAATGTATTATGACGTCATAATGTATCTGCATTATGACATCACAATATATTATGAGAGTGCAACATGCAGGTATTATGAGCAATTTCTCTTAACCCAATTTGTGTCACATCGACTGGAGCATCATGAGCATGTATTATGACGTCACAGTACATGATGACATCATAATTAGTATGCACTATGACGTCACAATGTATTATGACGTCATAATGTATCCGCATTATGACATCACAATATATTATGAGAGCGCAACATGCAGGTATTATGAGCAATTTCTCTGACCACAATTTGTGTCACATCTACTGGAGCATCATGAGAAAGTATTATGACGTCACAGTATATGATGATATCATAATTAGTATGCACTATGACGTCACAATGTATTATGACGTCATAATGTATCCGCATTATGACATCACAATATATTATGAGAGCGCAACATGCAGGTATTATGAGCAATTTCTCTTACCACAATTTGTGTCACATCTACTGGAGCATCATGAGCATGTATTATGACGTCACATTATATGATGACAAAATAAATAGTATGCACTATGACGTCACAATGTATTATGACGTCATAATGTATCCGCATTATGACGTCACAATATATTATGAGAGCGCAATTTGCAGGTTTTATGACCAAGTTCGCTTACCCGAATTTGTCTCACATCTACTGGAGCATCATGAGCATGTATTATGACGTCACAGTATATGATGACATCATAATTAGTATGCAGTATGACGTCACAATGTATTATGACGTCATAATGTATCCGCATTATGACATCAAAATATATTATGAGAGCGCAACATGCAGGTATTATGAGCAATTTCTCTTGCCCCAATTTGTGTCACATCTACTGGAGCATCATGAGCATGTATTATGACGTCACAGTATATGAGGACATCATAATTAGTATGCACTATGACGTCACAATGTACTATGACGTCATAATGTATCCGCATTATGACATCACAATATATAATGAGAGCGCAATTTGGAGGTTTTATGACCAATTTCTCTTACCCCAATTTGTGTCACATCTACTGGAGCATCATGAGCATGTATTATGACGTCACAGTATATGATGACATCATAATTAGTATGCACTATGACGTCACAATGTATTATGACGTCATAATGTATCCGCATTATGACATCACAATGTATTATAAGAGCACAACATGCAGGTATTATGAGCGATTTCTCTTACCACAATTTGTGTCACATCTACTGGAGCATCATGAGTATGTATTATGACGTCACAGTATATGATGACATCATAATTAGTATGCACTATGACGTCACAATGTATTATGACGTCATAATGTATCCGCATTATGACATCATAATATATTATGAGAGCGCAATTTGCAGGTTTTATGACCAATTTTCCTTACCCCAATGTGTGTCACATCTACTGGAGCATCATGAGAATGTATTATGACGTCAGAGTATATGATGACATCATAATTAGTATGCAGTATGACGTCACAATGTATTATGACGTCATAATGTATCCGCATTATGACATCACAATGTATTATGAGAGCGCAACATGCAGTTATTATGATCAATTTCTCTTACCCAATTTGTGTCACATCTACTGGAGCATCATGAGCATGTATTATGACGTCACAGAATATGATGACATCATAATTAGTATGTACTATGACGTCACAATGTATTATGACGTCATAATGTATCTGCATTATGACATCACAATATATTATGAGAGCGCAATTTGCAGGTTTTATGACCAATTTCGCTTACCCCAATTTGTGTCACATCTACTGGAGCATCATGAGCATGTATTATGACGTCACAGTTTATGATGACATCATAATTAGTATGCAGTATGACGTCACAATGTATTATGACGTCATAATGTATGCACATTATGACATCATAATATATTATGAGAGCGCAACATGCAGGTATTATGAGCAATTTCTCTTGCCCCAATTTGTGTCACATCTACTGGAGCATCATGAGCATGTATTGTGACGTCACAGTATATGATGACATCATAATTAGTATACCCTATGACGTCACAATGTATTATGACGTCATAATGTATCCGCATTATGACATCACAATATATTATGAGAGCGCAATTTGCACGTTTCATGACCAATTTCGCTTACCCCAATTTGTGTCACATCTACTGCAGCATCATCAGCATGTATTATGACGTCAGAGTTTATGATGACATCATAATTAGCATGCAGTAAGACGTCACAATGTATTATGACATCATAATATATCCGCATTATGACATCACAATATATTATGAGAGCGCAATTTGCAGGATTTATGACCAATTTCGCTTACCCCAATTTGTGTCACATCTACTGGAGCATCATGAGCATGTATTATGACGTCACAGCATATGATGACATCATAATTAGTATGCACTATGACGTCATAATGTTTCCACATTATGACATCAGAATATATTATGAGAGCGCAACATGCACTTATTATGAGCAATTTCTCTTACCCCAATTTGTGTCACATCTACTGGAGAATCATGAGGATGTATTATGATGTCACAGTATATGATGACATCATAATTAGTATGCACTATGACGTCACAATGTATTATGACGTCATAATGTAGCCGCATTATGACATCACAATATATTATGAGAGCGCAACATGCAGGTATTATGAGCAATTTCTCTTACCCCAATTTGTGTCACATGTACTGGAGCATCATGAGCATGTATTATGACGTCACAGTATATGATGACATCATAATTAGTATGCACTATGACGTCACAATGTATTATGACGTCATAATGTATCCGCATTATGACATCACAATATATTATGAGAGCGCAATTTGCACGTTTCATGACCAATTTCGCTTACCCCAATTTGTGTCACATCTACTGCAGCATCATCAGCATGTATTATGACGTCAGAATTTATGATGACATCATAATTAGCATGCAGTAAGACGTCACAATGTATTATGACGTCATAATATATCCGCCTTATGACATCACAATATATTATGAGAGCGCAACATGCAGGTATTATGAGCAATTTCTCTTACCCCAATTTGTGTCACATCTACTGGACCATCATGAGCATGTATTATGACGTCACAGTATATGATGACATCATAATTAGTATTCAGTATGACGTCACAATGTATTATGACGTCATAATGTATCCGCATTATGACATCACAATATATTATGAGAGCGCAACATGCAGGTATTATGAGTAATTTCTCTCACCCCAATTTGTGTCACATGAACTGGAGCATCATGAGCATATATTATGACGTCACAGTATATGATGACATCATAATTAGTATGCACTATGACGTCACAATGTATTATGACGTCATATTGTATCCGCATTATGACATCACAATATATTATGAGAGCTCAACATGCAGGTATTATGAGCAATTTCTCTTACCCCAATATGTGTCACATCTACTGGAGCATCATGAGCATGTATTATGATGTCACAGTATACGATGACATCATAATTAGTATGCACTATGACGTCACAATATATTATGACGTCATATGGTATCCGCATTATGACATCACAATATATTATGAGAGCCCAATTTGCAGGATTTATGACCAATTTCGCTTACCCCAATTTGTGTCACATCTACTGGAGCATCATGAGCATGTATTATGACGTCACAGTATATGATGACATCATAATTAGTATGCACTATGACGTCATAATATTTCCACATTATGACATCACAATATATTATGAGAGCGCAACATGCACTTATTATGAGCAATTTCTCTTACCCCAATTTGTGTCACATCTACTGCAGAATCATCAGCATGTATTATGACGTCAGAGTATATGATGCCATCATAATTAGTATGCAGTATGACGTCAGAATGTATTATGACGTCATAATGTATCCGCATTATGAAATCACAATATATTATGAGAGCGCAACATGCAGGTATTATGACCAATTTCGCTTACCCCAATTTGTGTCACATCTACTGGAGCATCATGAGCATGTATTATGAAGTCACAGTATATGATGACATCATAATTAGTATGCAGTAGGACGTCACAATGTATTATGACGTCATAATGTATCCGCATTATGACATCACAATATATTATGAGAGCGGAACATGCAGGTATTATGAGCAATTTCTCTTACCCCAATTTGTGTCACATCTACTGGAGCATCATGAGCATGTATTATGACGTCACAGTATATGATCACATCATAATTAGTATGCATTCTGACGTCACAATGTATTATGACGTCATAATGTATCCGCATTATGACATAACAATATATTATGAGAGCGCAATTTGCAGGTATTATGACCAATTTCTCTTACCCCAATTTGTGTCACAACTACTGGAGCATCATGAGCATGTATTATGACGTCACAGTATATGATGACATCATAATTAGTATGCACTATGACGTCACAATGTATTATGCCGTCATAATGTATCCGCATTATGACATCAAAATATATTATGAGAGCGCAACATTCAGGTATTATGAGCAATTTCTCTTGCCCCAATTTGTGTCACAACTACTAGAGCATCATGAGCATGTATTATGACATCACAGTATATGATGACATCATAATCAGTATGCAGTATGATGTCACAATGTATTATGACGTCATAATGTATCCGCATTATGACATCACAATATATTATGAGAGCGCAACATGCATGTATTATGAACAATTTCTCTTACCCCAATTTGTGTCACATCTACTGGAGCATCATGAGCATGAATTATGACGTCACAGTATATGATGACATCATAATTAGTATGCACTATGACGTCACAATGTATTATGACGTCATAATGTATCCGCATTATGACATCACAATATATTATGAGAGCGCAATTTGCAGGTATTATGACCAATTTCGCTTACCCCAATTTGTGTCACATCTACTGGAGCATCATGAGCATGTATTATGACGTCACAGTATATGATGACATCATAATTAGTATGCAGTATGACGTCACAATGTATTATGACGTCATAATGTATCCGCATTATGACGTCACAATACATTATGAGAGTGCAACATGCAGATATTATGAGAAATTTCTCTTACCCCAATTTGTGTCACATCTACTGGGGCATCATGAGCATGTATTATGATGTCACAGTATGTGATGACATCATAATTAGTATGCACTATGATGTCACAATGTATTATGACGTCATAATGTATCCGCATTATGACATCACAATATAATATGAGAGCGCAATTTGCAGGTTTCATGACCAATTTCGCTTACCCCAATTTGTGTCACATCTACTGCAGCATCATCAGCATGTATTATGACGTCAGAGTATATGATGACATCATAATTAGTATGCAGTATGACGTCAGAATGTATTATGACGTCATAATGTATCTGCATTATGACATCACAATATATTATGAGAGTTCAACATGCAGGTATTATGAGCAATTTCTCTTAACCCAATTTGTGTCACATCTACTGGAGCATCATGAGCATGTATTATGACGTCACAGTACATGATGACATCATAATTAGTATGCACTATGACGTCACAATGTATTATGACGTCATAATGTATCCGCATTATGACATCACAATATATTATGAGAGCGCAACATGCAGGTATTATGAGCAATTTCTCTGACCACAATTTGTGTCACATCTACTGGAGCATCATGAGAAAGTATTATGACGTCACAGTATATGATGATATCATAATTAGTATGCACTATGACGTCACAATGTATTATGACGTCATAATGTATCCGCATTATGACATCACATTATATTATGAGAGCGCAACATGCAGGTATTATGAGCAATTTCTCTTACCACAATTTGTGTCACATCTACTGGAGCATCATGAGCATGTATTATGACGTCACATTATATGATGACAAAATAATTAGTATGCACTATGACGTCACAATGTATTATGACGTCATAATGTATCCGCATTATGACGTCACAATATATTATGAGAGCGCAATTTGCAGGTTTTATGACCAAGTTCGCTTACCCGAATTTGTCTCACATCTACTGGAGCATCATGAGCATGTATTATGACGTCACAGTATATGATGACATCATAATTAGTATGCAGTATGACGTCACAATGTATTATGACGTCATAATGTATCCGCATTATGACATCAAAATATATTATGAGAGTGCAACATGCAGGTATTATGAGCAATTTCTCTTGCCCCAATTTGTGTCACATCTACTGGAGCATCATGAGCATGTATTATGACGTCACAGTATATGAGGACATCATAATTAGTATGCACTATGACGTCACAATGTACTATGACGTCATAATGTATCCGCATTATGACATCACAATATATAATGAGAGCGCAATTTGGAGGTTTTATGACCAATTTCTCTTACCCCAATTTGTGTCACATCTACTGGAGCATCATGAGCATGTATTATGACGTCACAGTATATGATGACATCATAATTAGTATGCACTATGACGTCACAATGTATTATGACGTCATAATGTATCCGCATTATGACATCACAATGTATTATAAGAGCACAACATGCAGGTATTATGAGCGATTTCTCTTACCAAAATTTGTGTCACATCTACTGGAGCATCATGAGTATGTATTATGACGTCACAGTATATGATGACATCATAATTAGTATGCACTATGACGTCACAATGTATTATGACGTCATAATGTATCCGCATTATGACATCATAATATATTATGAGAGCGCAATTTGCAGGTTTTATGACCAATTTTCCTTACCCCAATGTGTGTCACATCTACTGGAGCATCATGAGAATGTATTATGACGTCAGAGTATATGATGACATCATAATTAGTATGCAGTATGACGTCACAATGTATTATGACGTCATAATGTATCCGCATTATGACATCACAATGTATTATGAGAGCGCAACATGCAGTTATTATGATCAATTTCTCTTACCCAATTTGTGTCACATCTACTGGAGCATCATGAGCATGTATTATGACGTCACAGAATATGATGACATCATAATTAGTATGTACTATGACGTCACAATGTATTATGACGTCATAATGTATCTGCATTATGACATCACAATATATTATGAGAGCGCAATTTGCAGGTTTTATGACCAATTTCGCTTACCCCAATTTGTGTCACATCTACTGGAGCATCATGAGCATGTATTATGACGTCACAGTTTATGATGACATCATAATTAGTATGCAGTATGACGTCACAATGTATTATGACGTCATAATGTATGCACATTATGACATCATAATATATTATGAGAGCGCAACATGCAGGTATTATGAGCAATTTCTCTTGCCCCAATTTGTGTCACATCTACTGGAGCATCATGAGCATGTATTGTGACGTCACAGTATATGATGACATCATAATTAGTATACCCTATGACGTCACAATGTATTATGACGTCATAATGTATCCGCATTATGACATCACAATATATTATGAGAGCGCAATTTGCACGTTTCATGACCAATTTCGCTTACCCCAATTTGTGTCACATCTACCGCAGCATCATCAACATGTATTATGACGTCAGAGTTTATGATGACATCATAATTAGCATGCAGTAAGACGTCACAATGTATTATGACATCATAATATATCCGCATTATGACATCACAATATATTATGAGAGCGCAATTTGCAGGATTTATGACCAATTTCGCTTACCCCAATTTGTGTCACATCTACTGGAGCATCATGAGCATGTATTATGACGTCACAGCATATGATGACATCATAATTAGTATGCACTATGACGTCATAATGTTTCCACATTATGACATCACAATATATTATGAGAGCGCAACATGCACTTATTATGAGCAATTTCTCTTACCCCAATTTGTGTCACATCTACTGGAGAATCATGAGGATGTATTATGATGTCACAGTATATGATGACATCATAATTAGTATGCACTATGACGTCACAATGTATTATGACGTCATAATGTATCCGCATTATGACATCACAATATATTATGAGAGCGCAACATGCAGGTATTATGAGCAATTTCTCTTACCCCAATTTGTGTCACATGTACTGGAGCATCATGAGCATGTATTATGACGTCACAGTATATGATGACATCATAATTAGTATGCACTATGACGTCACAATGTATTATGACGTCATAATGTATCCGCATTATGACATCAAAATATATTATGAGAGCGCAACATGCAGGTATTATGAGCAATTTCTCTTGCCCCAATTTGTGTCACAACTACTAGAGCATCATGAGCATGTATTATGACATCACAGTATATGATGACATCATAATCAGTATGCAGTATGATGTAACAATGTATTATGACGTCATAATGTATCCGCATTATGACATCACAATATATTATGAGAGCGCAACATGCATGTATTATGAACAATTTCTCTTACCCCAATTTGTGTCACATCTACTGGAGCATCATGAGCATGAATTATGACGTCACAGTATATGATGACATCATAATTAGTATGCACTATGACGTCACAATGTATTATGACGTCATAATGTATCCGCATTATGACATCACAATATATTATGAGAGCGCAATTTGCAGGTTTTATGACCAATTTCGCTTACCCCAATTTGTGTCACATCTACTGGAGCATCTTGAGCATGTATTATGACGTCACAGTATATGATGACATCATAATTAGTAAGCAGTATGACGTCACAATGTATTATGACGTCATAATGTATCCGCATTATGACGTCACAATACATTATGAGAGTGCAACATGCAGATATTATGAGAAATTTCTCTTACCCCAATTTGTGTCACATCTACTGGGGCATCATGAGCATGTATTATGATGTCACAGTATGTGATGACATCATAATTAGTATGCACTATGATGTCACAATGTATTATGACGTCATAATGTATCCGCATTATGACATCACAATATAATATGAGAGCGCAATTTGCAGGTTTCATGACCAATTTCGCTTACCCCAATTTGTGTCACATCTACTGCAGCATCATCAGCATGTATTATGACGTCAGAGTATATGATGACATCATAATTAGTATGCAGTATGACGTCAGAATGTATTATGACGTCATAATGTATCTGCATTATGACATCACAATATATTATGAGAGTGCAACATGCAGGTATTATGAGCAATTTCTCTTACCCCAATTTGTGTCACATCTACTGGAGCATCATGAGCATGTATTATGACGTCACAGTACATGATGACATCATAATTAGTATGCACTATGACGTCACAATGTATTATGACGTCATAATGTATCCGCATTATGACATCACAATATATTATGAGAGCGCAACATGCAGGTATTATGAGCAATTTCTCTGACCACAATTTGTGTCACATCTACTGGAGCATCATGAGAAAGTATTATGACGTCACAGTATATGATGATATCATAATTAGTATGCACTATGACGTCACAATGTATTATGACGTCATAATGTATCCGCATTATGACATCACAATATATTATGAGAGCGCAACATGCAGGTATTATGAGCAATTTCTCTTACCACAATTTGTGTCACATCTACTGGAGCATCATGAGCATGTATTAGGACGTCACATTATATGATGACAAAATAATTAGTATGCACTCTGACGTCACAATGTATTATGACGTCATAATGTATCCGCATTATGACGTCACAATATATTATGAGAGCGCAATTTGCAGGTTTTATGGCCAAGTTCGCTTACCCGAATTTGTCTCACATCTACTGGAGCATCATGAGCATGTATTATGACGTCACAGTATATGATGACATCATAATTAGTATGCAGTATGACGTCACAATGTATTATGACGTCATAATGTATCCGCATTATGACATCAAAATATATTATGAGAGCGCAACATGCAGGTATTATGAGCAATTTCTCTTGCCCCAATTTGTGTCACATCTACTGGAGCATCATGAGCATGTATTATGACGTCACAGTATATGAGGACATCATAATTAGTATGCACTATGACGTCACAATGTACTATGACGTCATAATGTATCCGCATTATGACATCACAATATATAATGAGAGCGCAATTTGGAGGTTTTATGACCAATTTCTCTTACCCCAATTTGTGTCACATCTACTGGAGCATCATGAGCATGTATTGTGACGTCACAGTATATGATGACATCATAATTAGTATGCACTATGACGTCACAATGTATTATGACGTCATAATGTATCCGCATTATGACATCACAATGTATTATAAGAGCACAACATGCAGGTATTATGAGCGATTTCTCTTACCACAATTTGTGTCACATCTACTGGAGCATCATGAGTATGTATTATGACGTCACAGTATATGATGACATCATAATTAGTATGCACTATGACGTCACAATGTATTATGACGTCATAATGTATCCGCATTATGACATCATAATATATTATGAGAGCGCAATTTGCAGGTTTTATGACCAATTTTCCTTACCCCAATGTGTGTCACATCTACTGGAGCATCATGAGAATGTATTATGACGTCAGAGTATATGATGACATCATAATTAGTATGCAGTATGACGTCAAAATGTATTATGACGTCATAATGTATCCGCATTATGACATCACAATGTATTATGAGAGCGCAACATGCAGTTATTATGATCAATTTCTCTTACCCAATTTGTGTCACATCTACTGGAGCATCATGAGCATGTATTATGACGTCACAGAATATGATGACATCATAATTAGTATGTACTATGACGTCACAATGTATTATGACGTCATAATGTATCTGCATTATGACATCACAATATATTATGAGAGCGCAATTTGCAGGTTTTATGACCAATTTCGCTTACCCCAATTTGTGTCACATCTACTGGAGCATCATGAGCATGTATTATGACGTCACAGTTTATGATGACATCATAATTAGTATGCAGTATGACGTCACAATGTATTATGACGTCATAATGTATGCACATTATGACATCATAATATATTATGAGAGCGCAACATGCAGGTATTATGAGCAATTTCTCTTGCCCCAATTTGTGTCACATCTACTGGAGCATCATGAGCATGTATTGTGACTTCACAGTATATGATGACATCATAATTAGTATACCCTATGACGTCACAATGTATTATGACGTCATAATGTATCCGCATTATGACATCACAATATATTATGAGAGCGCAATTTGCACGTTTCATGACCAATTTCGCTTACCACAATTTGTGTCACATCTACTGCAGCACCATCAGCATGTATTATGACGTCAGAGTTTATGATGACATCATAATTAGCATGCAGTAAGACGTCACAATGTATTATGACATCATAATATATCCACATTATGACATCACAATATATTATGAGAGCGCAATTTGCAGGATTTATGACCAATTTCGCTTACCCCAATTTGTGTCACATCTACTGGAGCATCATGAGCATGTATTATGACGTCACAGCATATGATGACATCATAATTAGTATGCACTATGCCATCATAATGTTTCCACATTATGACATCACAATATAATATGAGAGCGCAACATGCACTTATTATGAGCAATTTCTCTTACCCCAATTTGTGTCACATCTACTGGAGAATCATGAGGATGTATTATGATGTCACAGTATATGATGACATCATAATTAGTATGCACTATGACGTCACAATGTATTATGACCTCATAATGTATCCGCATTATGACATCACAATATATTATGAGAGCGCAACATGCAGGTATTATGAGCAATTTCTCTTACCCCAATTTGTGTCACATGTACTGGAGCATCATGAGCATGTATTATGACGTCACAGTATATGATGACATCATAATTAGTATGCACTATGACGTCACAATGTATTATGACGTCATAATGTATCCGCATTATGACATCACAATATATAATGAGAGCGCAATTTACAGGTTTTATGACCATTTTCGATTACCCCAATTTGTGTCACATGTACTGGAGCATCATGAGCATGTATTATGTTGTCACAGTATATGATGACATCATAATTAGTATGCAGTATGACGTCACAATGTATTATGACGTCATAATGTATCCGCATTATGACATCACAATAAATTATGAGAGCGCAACATGCAGGTATTATGAGCAATTTCTCTCACCCCAATTTGTGTCACATCTACTGGAGTATCATGAGCATGTATTATGACGTCACGCTATATGATGACATCATAATTAGTATGCACTATGACATCACAATGTATTATGACGTCATATTGTATCCGCATTATGACATCACAATATATTATGAGAGCGCAACATGAAGGTATTATGAGCAATTTCTCTTATCCCAATTTGTGTCACATCTACTGGAGCATCATGAGCATGTATTATGACGTCACAGTATATGGTGACATCATAATTAGTATGCACTATGATGTCACAATGTATTATGACGTCATAATGTATCCGCATTATGACATCACAATATATTATGAGAGCGCAACATGCAGGTATTATGAGCAATTTCTCTTACCCCAATTTGTGTCACATCTACTGGAGCATCATTAGCATGTATTATGACGTCACAGTATATGATGACATCATAATTAGTATGCACTATGACGTCACAATGTATTATGACGTCATAATGTATCCGCATTATGACATCACAATATATTATGAGAGCGCAACATGCAGGTATTATGAGAAATTTCTCTTACCCCAATTTGTGTCACATCTACTGGAGCATCATGAGCATGTATTATGACATCACAGTATATGATGACATCATAATTAGTATGCACTATGATGTCAAAATGTATTATGACGTCATAATGTATCCGCATTATGACATCACAATATACTATGAGAGCGCAACATGAAGGTATTATGAGCAATTTCTCTTACCCCAATTTGTGTCACATCTACTGGAGCATCATGAGCATATATTATGATGTCACAGTATATGATGACATCATAATTAGTATGCACTATGACGTCACAATGTATTATGACGTCATACTGTATCCGCATTATGACATCACAATATATTATGAGACCGCAACATGCAGTTATTATGAGCAATTTCTCTTACCCCAATTTGTGTGACATCTACTGGAGCATCATGAGCATGTATTATGCCGTCACAGTATATGATGACATCATAATTAGTATGCAGTATGACGTCACAATGTATTATGACGTCATAATGTATCCACATTATGACATCACAATATATTATGAGAGCGCAATTTGCAGGATTTATGACCAATTTCGCTTACCCCAATTTGTGTCACATCTACTGGAGCATCATGAGCATGTATTATGACGTCACAGTATATGATGACATCATAATTAGTATGAACTATGACGTCACAATATATTATGACGTCATAATGTATCCGCATTATGACATCACAATATATTAAGAGAGCGCAACATGCAGGTATTATGAGCAATTTCTCTCACCCCAATTTGTGTCACATCTACTGAAGCATCATGAGCATGTATTATGACGTCACAGTATATGATGACATCATAATTAGTATGCACTATGACGTCACAATGTATTATGACGTCATACTGTATCCGCATTATGACATCACAATATATTATGAGAGCGCAACATGCAGTTATTATGAGCAATTTCTCTTACCCCAATTTGTGTCACATCTACTGGAGCATCATGAGCATGTATTATGACGTCACAGTATATGATGACATCATAATTAGTATGCAGTATGACGTCACAATGTATTATGACGTCATAATGTATCCGCATTATGACATCACAATATATTATGAGAGCGCAATTTGCAGGTATTATGACCAATTTCGCTTACCCCAATTTGTGTCACATCTACTGGAGCATCATGAGCATGTATTATGACGTCACAGTATATGATGACATCATAATTAGTATGCACTATGACGTCACAATGTATTATGACGTCATAATGTATCCGCATTATGACATCACAATATATTATGAGAGCGCAACATGCAGGTATTATGAGCAATTTCTCTTACCCCAATTTGTGTCACATCTACTGGAGCATCATGAGCATGTATTATGACGTCACAGTATATGATGACATCATAATTAGTATGCACTATGACGTCACAATGTATTATGACGTCATAATGTATCCGCATTATGACATCACAATATACTATGAGAGCGCAACATTCAGGTATTATGAGCAATTTCTCTTACCCCAATTTGTGTCACATCTACTGGAGCATCATGAGCATATATTATGATGTCACAGTATATGATGACATCATAATTAGTATGCACTATGACGTCACAATGTATTATGACGTCATACTGTATCCGCATTATGACATCACAATATATTATGAGAGCGCAACATGCAGTTATTATGAGCAATTTCTCTTACCCCAATTTGTGTGACATCTACTGGAGCATCATGAGCATGTATTATGCCGTCACAGTATATGATGACATCATAATTAGTATGCAGTATGACGTCACAATGTATTATGACGTCATAATGTATCCGCATTATGACATCACAATATATTATGAGAGCGCAATTTGCAGGATTTATGACCAATTTCGCTTACCCCAATTTGTGTCACATCTACTGGAGCATCATGAGCATGTATTATGACGTCACAGTATATGATGACATCATAATTAGTATGCAGTATGATGTCACAATGTATTATGACGTCATAATGTATCCGCATTATGACATCACAATATATTAAGAGAGCGCAACATGCAGGTATTATGAGCAATTTCTCTCACCCCAATTTGTGTCACATCTACTGAAGCATCATGAGCATGTATTATGACGTCACAGTATATGATGACATCATAATTAGTATGCACTATGACGTCACAATGTATTATGACGTCATACTGTATCCGCATTATGACATCACAATATATTATGAGAGCGCAACATGCAGTTATTATGAGCAATTTCTCTTACCCCAATTTGTGTCACATCTACTGGAGCATCATGAGCATGTATTATGACGTCACAGTATATGATGACATCATAATTAGTATGCAGTATGACGTCACAATGTATTATGACGTCATAATGTATCCGCATTATGACATCACAATATATTATGAGAGCGCAATTTGCAGGTATTATGACCAATTTCTCTTACCCCAATTTGTGTCACATCTACTGGAGCATCATGAGCATGTATTATGACGTCACAGTATATGATGACATCATAATTAGTATGCACTATGATGTCACAATGTATTATGACGTCATAATGTATCCGCATTATGACATCACAATGTATTATAAGAGCACAACATGCAGGTATTATGAGTGATTTCTCTTACCACAATTTTTGTCACATCTACTGGAGCATCATGAGCATGTATTATGACGTCACAGTATATGATGACATCATAATTAGTATGCACTATGATGTCACAATGTATTATGACGTCATAATGTATCCGCATTATGACATCATAATATATTATGAGAGCGCAATTTGCAGGTTTTATGACCAATTTTGCTTACCCCAATTTGTGTCACATCTACTGGAGCATCATGAGAATGTATTATGACGTCACAGAATATGATGACATCATAATTAGTATGCACTATGACGTCACAATGTATTATGACGTCATAATGTATCCGCATTATGACATCACAATATATTATGAGAGCGCAATTTGCAGGTTTAATGACAAATTTCGCTTACCCAAATTTGTGTCACGTCTACTGGAGCATCATGAGCATGTATTATGACGTCACAGTTTATGATGACATAATTAGTATGCAGTATGATGTCACAATGTATTATGACGTCATAATGTATCCACATTATGACATCATAATATATTATGAGAGCGCAACATGCAGGTATTATGAGCAATTTCTCTTGCCCCAATTTGTGTCACATCTACTGGAGCATCATGAGCATGTATTGTGACGTCACAGTATATGATGACATCATAATTAGTATATCCTAAGACGTCACAATGTATTATGACGTCATAATGTATCCGCATTTTGACATCACAATATATTCTGAGAGCGCAATTTGCACGTTTCATGACCAATTTCGCTTACCCCAATTTGTGTCACATCTACTGCAGCATCATCAGCATGTATTATGACGTCAGAGTTTATGATGACATCATAATTAGCATGCAGTATGACGTCACAATGTATTATGACGTCATAATATATCCGCATTATGACATCACAATATATTATGAGAGCGCAACATGCAGGTATTATGAGCAATTTCTCTTACCCCAATTTGTGTCACATCTACTGGAGCATCATGAGCATGTATTATGACGGCACAGTATTTGATGACATCATAATTAGTATGCAGTATGACGTCACAATGTATTATGACGTCATAATGTATCCGCATTATGACATCACAATATATTATGAGAGCGCAACATGCAGGTATTATGAGCAATTTCTCTTACCCCAATTTGTGTCACATGTATTGGAGCATCATGAGCATGTATTATGACGTCACAGTATATGATGACATCATAATTAGTATGCACTATGATGTCACAATGTATTATAACGTCATAATGTATCTGCATTATGACTTCACAATAAATTATGAGAGCGCAATTTACAGGTTTTATGACCATTTTCGATTACCCCAATTTGTGTCACATCTACTGGAGCATCATGAGCATGTATTATGTTGTCACAGTATATGATGACATCATAATTAGTATGCAGTATGACGTCACAATATATTATGACGTCATAGTGTATCCGCATTATGACATCACAATAAATTATGAGAGCGCAACATGCAGGTATTATGAGCAATTTCTCTTACCCCAATTTGTGTCACATCTACTGGAGCATCATGAGCATGTATTATGACGTCACAGTATATGATGACATCATAATTAGTATGCACTATGACGTCACAATGTATTATGACGTCATATTGTATCCGCATTATGACATCACAATATATTATGAGAGCGCAACATGATGGTATTTTGAGCAATTTCTCTTGCCCCAATTTGTGTCACATCTACTGGAGCATCATGAGCATGTATTATGACGTCACAGTATATGATGACATCATAATTAGTATGCACTATGACGTCACAATGTATTATGACGTCATAATGTATCCGCATTATGACATCACAATATATTATGAGAGCGCATCATGCAGGTATTATGAGCAATTTCTCTTACCCCAATTTGTGTCACATCTACTGGAGCATCATGAGCATGTATTATGACGTCACAGTATATGATGACATCATAATTAGTATGCAGTATGGCGTCACAATGTATTATGACGTCATTATGTATCCGCATTAGGACATCACAATATATTATGAGAGCGCAACATGCAGGTATTATGACCAATTTCGCTTACCCCAATTTGTGTCACATCTACTGGAGCATCATGAGCATGTATTATGACGTCACAGTATATGATGACTTCATAATTAGTATGCACTATTACATCACAATGTATTATGACGTCATAATGTATCCACATTATGACATCACAATATATTATGAGAGCGCAACATACAGGTATTATGAGCAATTTCTCTTACCCCAATTTGTGTCACATCTACTGGAGCATCATGAGCATGTATTATGACGTCACAGTATATGATGACATCATAATTAGTATGCACTATGACGTCACAATGTATTATGACGTCATATTGTATCCGCATTATGACATCACAATATATTATGAGAGCGCAACATGCAGGTATTATGAGCAATTTCTCTTACCCCAATTTGTGTCACATCTACTGGAGCATCATGAGCATGTATTATGACGTCACAGTATATGATGACATCATAATTAGTATGCACTATGACGTCACAATGTATTATGACGTCATAATGTATCCGCATTATGACATCACAATATATAATGAGAGCGCAACATGCAGGTATTATGAGCAATTTCTCTTACCCCAATTTGTGTCACATCTACTGGAGAATCATGAGCATGTATTATGACGTCACAGTATATGATGACATCATAATTAGTATGCACTATGACGTCACAATGTATTATGACGTCATAATGTATCCGCATTATGACATCACATTATATTATGAGAGCGCCACATGCAGGTATTATGAGCAATTTCTCTTACCCCAATTTGTGTCACATCTACTGGAGCATCATGAGCATGTATTATGACGTCACAGTATATGATGACATCATAATTAGTATGCACTATGACGTCACAATGTATTATGACGTCATAATGTATCCGCATTATGACATCACAATATACTATGAGAGCGCAACATGCAGGTATTATGAGCAATTTCTCTTACCCCAATTTGTGTCACATCTACTGGAGCACCATGAGAATATATTATGATGTCACAGTATATGATGACATCATAATTAGTATGCACTATGACGTCACAATGTATTATGACGTCATACTGTATCCGCATTATGACATCTCAATATATTATGAGAGCGCAACATGCAGTTATTATGAGCAATTTCTCTTACCCCAATTTGTGTGACATCTACTGGAGCATCATGAGCATGTATTATGACGTCACAGTATATGATGACATAATAATTAGTATGCAGTATGACGTCACAATGTATTATGGCGTCATAATGTATCCGCATTATGACATCACAATATATTATGAGAGCGCAATTTGCAGGATTTATGACCAATTTCGCTTACCCCAATTTGTGTCACATCTACTGCAGCATCATGAGCATGTATTATGACGTCACAGTATATGATGACATCATAATTAGTATGAACTATGACGTCACAATGTATTATGACGTCATAATGTATCCGCATTATGACATCACAATATATTATGAGAGCGCAATTTGCAGGTATTATGAGCAATTTCTCTCACCCCAATTTGTGTCACATCTACTGAAGCATCATGAGCATGTATTATGACGTCACAGCATATGATGACATCATAATTAGTATGCACTATGACGTCACAATGTATTATGACGTCATACTGTATCCGCATTATGACATCACAATATATTATGAGAGCGCAACATGCAGTTATTATGAGAAATTTCTCTTACCCCAATTTGTGTCACATCTACTGGAGCATCATGAGCATGTATTATAACGTCACAGTATATGATGACATCATAATTAGTATGCACTATGACGTCACAATGTATTATGACGTCATAATATATCCGCATTATGACATCACAATATATTATGAGAGCGCAATTTGCAGGTGTTATGACCAATTTCGCTTACCCCAATTTGTGTCACATCTACTGGAGCATCATGAGCATGTATTATGACGTCACAGTATATGATGACATCATAATTAGTATGCACTATGACGTCACAATGTATTATGACGTCATAATGTTTCCACATTATGACATCACAATATATTATGAGAGCGCAACATGCAGGTATTATGAGCAATTTCTCTTACCCCAATTTGTGTCACATCTACTGGAGCATCATGAGCATGTATTATGACGTCACAGTATATGATGACATCATAATTAGTATGCACTATGACGTCACAATGTATTATGACGTCATAATGTATCCGCATTATGACATCACAATATATTATGAGAGCGCAACATACAGGTATTATGAGCAATTTCTCTTACCCCAATTTGTGTCACATCTACTGGAGCATCATGAGCATGTATTATGACGTCACAGTATATGATGACATCATAATTAGTATGCACTATGACGTCACAATGTATTATGATGTCATAATGTATCCGCATTATGACATCACAATGTATTATGAGAGCGCAACATGCAGTTATTATGATCAATTTCTCTTACCCCAATTTGTGTGACATCTACTGGAGCATCATGAGCATGTATTATGACGTCACAGTATATGATGACATCATAATTACTATGCACTATGACGTCACAATGTATTTTGACGTCATAATGTATCCGAAATATGACATCACAATATATTATGAGAGCGCAATTTGCCGGATTTATGACCAATTTCGCTTACCCCAATTTGTGTCACATCTACTGGAGCATCATGAGCATGTTTTATGACGTCACAGTATATGATGACATCATAATTAGTATGCACTACGACGTCACAATGTATTATGACGTCATAATGTTTCCACATTATGACATCACAATATATTATGAGAGCGCAACATGCACTTATTATGGGCAATTTCTCTTACCCCAATTTGTGTCACATCTACTGGAGAATCATGAGGATGTATTATGATGTCACAGTATATGATGACATCATAATTAGTATGCACTATGACGTCACAATATATTATGACGTCATAATATATCCGCATTATGACATCACAATATATTATGAGAGCGCAACATGCAGGTATTATGAGCAATTTCTCTTACCCCAATTTGTGTCACATCTACTGGAGCATCATGAGCATGTATTATGACGTCACAGTATATGATGACAACATAATTAGTATGCACTATGACGTCACAATGTATTATGACGTCATAATGTATTCGCATTATGACATCACAATATATTATGAGAGCGCAACATGCAGGTATTATGACCAATTTCTCTTACCCCAATTTTGTCACATCTACTGGAGCATCATGAGCATGTATTATGACGTCACAGTATATGATGACATCATAATTAGTATGCACTATGACGTCACAATGTATTATGACGTCATAATGTATCCGCATTATGACATCACAATATATTATGAGAGCGCAACATGCAGGTATTATGAGAAATTTCTCTTACCCCAATTTGTGTCACATCTACTGGAGAATCATGAGCATGAATTATGACATCACAGTATATGATGACATCATAATTAGTATGCACTATGACGTTACAATGTATTATGACGTCATAATGTATCCGCATTATGACATCACAATATATTATGAGAGCGCAACATGCAGGTATTATGAGCAATTTCTCTTACCCCAATTTGTGTCATATCTACTGGAGCATCATGAGTATGTATTATGACGTCACAGTATATGATGACATCATAATTAGTATGCACTATGAAGTCACAATGTATTATGACGTCATAATGTATCCGCATTATGACATCACAATATATTATGAGAGCGCAACATGCAGGTATTATGAGCAATTTCTCTTACCCCAATTTGTGTCACATCTACTGGAGCATCATGAGCATGTATTATGACGTCACAGTATATGATGACATCATAATTAGTATGCAGTATGACGTCACAATATATTATGACATCAAAATGTATCCGCATTATGACATCACAATATATTATGAGAGCGCAACATGATGGTATTTTGAGCAATTTCTCTTGCCCCAATTTGTGTCACATCTACTGGAGCATCATGAGCATGTATTATGACGTCACAGTATATGATGACATCATAATTAGTATGCACTATGACGTCACAATGTATTATGACGTCATAATGTATCCGCATTATGACATCACAATATATTATGAGAGCGCATCATGCAGGTATTATGAGCAATTTCTCTTACCCCAATTTGTGTCACATCTACTGGAGCATCATGAGCATGTATTATGACGTCACAGTATATGATGACATCATAATTAGTATGCAGTATGGCGTCACAATGTATTATGACGTCATTATGTATCCGCATTAGGACATCACAATATATTATGAGAGCGCAACATGCAGGTATTATGACCAATTTCGCTTACCCCAATTTGTGTCACATCTACTGGAGCATCATGAGCATGTATTATGACGTCACAGTATATGATGACTTCATAATTAGTATGCACTATTACATCACAATGTATTATGACGTCATAATGTATCCACATTATGACATCACAATATATTATGAGAGCGCAACATACAGGTGTTATGAGCAATTTCTCTTACCCCAATTTGTGTCACATCTACTGGAGCATCATGAGCATGTATTATGACGTCACAGTATATGATGACATCATAATTAGTATGCACTATGACGTCACAATGTATTACGACGTCATAATGTATCCGCATTATGACATCACAATGTATTATGAGAGCGCAACATGCAGTTATTATGAGCAATTTCTCTTACCCCAATTTGTGTGACATCTACTGGAGCATCATCAGCATGTATTATGACGTCACAGTATATGATGACATCATAATTAGTATGCACTATGACGTCACAATGTATTATGACGTCATAATGTATCCGAATTATGACATCACAATATATTATGAGAGCGCAATTTGCCGGATTTATGACCAATTTCTCTTGCCCCAATTTGTGTCACATCTACTGGAGCATCATGAGCATGTATTATGACATCACAGTATATGATGACATCATAATTAGTATGCACTATGACATCACAATGTATTATGACGTCATAATATATTCACATTATGACATCACAATATATTATGAGAGCGCAACATACAGGTACTATGAGCAATTTCTCTTACCCCAATTTGTGTCACATCTACTGGAGCATCAGGAGCATGTATTATGACGTCACAGTATATGATGACATCATAATTAGTATGCACTATGACGTCGCAATGTATTATGATGTCATAATGTATCCGCATTATGACATCACAATGTATTATGAGAGCGCAACATGCAGTTATTATGATCAATTTCTCTTACCCCAATTTGTGTGACATCTAGTGGAGCATCATGAGCATGTATTATGACGTCACAGTATATGATGACATCATAATTAGTATGCACTATGACGTTACAATGTATTATGACGTCATAATGTATCCGCATTATGACATCACAATATATTATGAGAGCGCACTTTGCAGGTTTTATGACCAATTTCGCTTACTCCAATATGTGTCAAATCTACTGGAGCATCATGAGCATGTATTATGATGTCACAGTATATGATGACATCATAATTAGTATGCACTATGACGTCACAATGTATTATGACGTCATAATGTGTCCGCGTTATGACTTCACAATATATTATGAGAGCGCAATTTGCTGGTATAATGAGCAATTTCTCTTACCTCAATTTGTGTCACATCTACTGGAGCATCATGAGTATGTATTATGACGTCACAGTATATGATGACATCATAATTAGTATGCAGTATGACATCACAATGTATTATGACGTCATAATGTATCCGCATTATGACATCACAATATATTATGAGAGCGCAACATGCAGGTATTTTGAGCAATTTCTCTTACCACAATTTGTGTCACATCTACTGGAGCATCATGAGCATGTACTATGACGTCACAGTATATGATGACATCATAATTAGTATGCAGTATGACGTCACAATGTATTATGACGTCATAATGTATCCGCATTATGACATCACAATATATTATGAGAGTGCAATTTGCAGGTTTTATGACCATTTTCGATTACCGCAATTTGTGTCACATCTACTGGAGCATCATGAGCATGTATTATGACGTCACAGTATATGATGACATCATAGTGCGTATGCAGTATGACGTCACAATGTATTATGTCGTCATAATGTATCCGCATTATGACATCACAATATATTATGAGAGCGCAACATGCAGGTAGTATGAGCAATTTCTCGTACCCCAATTTGTGTCACATCTACTGGAGCATCATGAGCATGTATTATGACGTCACAGTATGTGAGGACATCATAATTAGTATGCACTATGACGTCAAAATGTATTATGACGTCATAAAGTATCCGCATTATGACATCGCCATATATTATGAGAGCGCAATTTGCAGGTATTATGAGCAATTTCTCTTACCCCAATTTGTGTCACATCTATTGGAGCATCATGAGCATGTATTATGACGTCACAGTATATGATGACATCATAATTAGTATGCACTATGATGTAACAATGTATTATGACGTCATAATGTATCCGCATTATGACATCACAACATATTATGTGAGCGCAATTTGCAGGTATTGTGAGCAATTTCTCTTACCCCAATTTGTGTCACATCTACTGGAGCATCTTGAGCATGTATTATGATGTCACAGTATATGATGACATCATAATTAGTATGCACTATGAAGTCACAAAGTACTATGATCTCATAATGTATCCACATTATGACATCACAATACATTATGAGAGCACAATTTGCAGGTATTATGAGCAATTTCTCTTACCCCAATTTGTGTCAAATCTACTGGAGCATCATGAGCATGTATTATGACGTCACAGTATATGATGACATCATAATTAGTATGCAGTATGACGTCACAATGTATTATGACGTCATAATGTATCCGCATTATGACATCACAATATATTATGAGAGCGCAACATGCAGGTATTATGAACAATTTCGCTTACCCCAATTTGTGTCACATCTACTGGAGCATCATGAGCATGTATTATGACGTCACAGTATATGATGACATCATAATTAGTATGCACTATGACGTCACAATGTATTATGACGTCATAATGTATCCGCATTATGACATCACAATATATTATGAGAGCGTAATTTGCAGGTTTTATGACCATTTTCGATTACCCCAATTTGTGTCACATCTACTGGAGCATCATGAGCATGTATTATGACGTCACAGTATATGATGACATCATAATTAGTATGCACTATGACGTCACAATGTATTATGACGTCATAATACATCCGAATTATAACATCACAATACATTATGAGAGCGCAACATGCAGATATTATGAGCAATTTCTCTTACCCCAATTTGTGTCACATCTACTGGAGCATCATGAGCATGTACTATGACGTCACAGTATATGATGACATCATAAGTAGTATGCACCATGACGTCACAATATATTACGATGTCATAATGTATCCTCATTATGACATCACAATATTTTATGAGAGCGCAATTTGCAGGTTTTATGACCATTTTTGATTACCCCAATTTGTGTCACATCTACTGGAGCATCATGAGCATATATTATGACGTCACAGTATATGATGACATCATAATTAGTATGCAGTATGACGTCACAATGTATTATGCTGTCATAATGTATCCGCATTATGACATCACAATATATTATGAGAGCGCAATTTGCAGGTATTATGAGCAATTTCTCGTACCCCAATTTGTGTCACATCTACTGGAGCATCATGAGCATGTATTATGACGTCACAGTATATGATGACATCATAATTAGTATGCACTATGATGTCACAATGTATTATGACGTCATAATGTATCCGCATTTTGACCTCACCATATATTATGAGAGTGCAATTTGCAGGTATTATGAGCAATTTCTCTTACCCCAATTTGTGTCACATCTATTGGAGCAACATGAGCATGTATTATGATGGCACTGTATACGATGACATCATAATTAGTATGCACTATGAAGTCACAATGTATTATGACGTCATAATGTGTCCGCGTTATGATATCACAATATATTATGAGAGCGCAATTTGCAGGTATAATGAGCAAATTCTCTTACCCCAATTTGTGACATCATGTATTATGATGTCACAGTATATGATGACATCATAATTAGTATGCACTATGACGTCAAAATTTACTATGATGTCATAATGTATCCGCATTATGACATCACAGTATATTATGAGAG
Source organism: Aotus nancymaae (assembly GCF_030222135.1). NCBI lineage: Eukaryota > Metazoa > Chordata > Mammalia > Primates > Aotidae > Aotus > Aotus nancymaae. The sequence continues at coordinate 6,906,373 of NW_026988481.1, read as the reverse complement.
CCCAATTTGCAGGTATTATGAGCAATTTCTCTTACCCCAATTTGTGTCACATCTACTGGAGCATCATGAGCATGTATTATGACGTCACAGTATATGATGACATCATAATTAGTATGCAGTATGACGTCACAATGTATTATGACGTCATAATATATCCGCAATATGACATCACAATATATTATGAGAGCGCAACATGCAGATATTATGACCAATTTCGCTTACCCCAATTTGTGTCACATCTACTGGAACATCATGAGCATGTATTATGACGTCACAGTATATGATGACATCATAATTAGTATGCACTATGACGTCACAATGTATTATGACGTCATAATGTATCCGCATTATGACATCACAATATATTATGAGAGCGCAATTTGCAGGTATTATGAGCAATTTCTCGTACCCCAATTTGTGTCACATCTACTGGAGCATCATGAGCATGTATTATGACGTCACAGTATATGAGGACATCATAATTAGTATGCACTATGACGTCACAATGTATTATGACGTCATAATGTATCCGCATTATGACATCACCATATATTATGAGAGCGCAATTTGCAGGTATTATGAGCAATTTCTCTTACCCCAATTTGTGTCACATCTATTGGAGCAACATGAGCATGTATTATGACGGCACTGTATATGATGACATCATAATTAGTATGCACTATGAAGACACAATGTATTATGACGTCATAATGTGTCCGCGTTATGACATCACAATATATTACGAGAGCGCAATTTGCAGGTTTTATGAGCAATTTCGTTTACACCAAATTCTGTCACATCAACTGGAGCATCATGAGCATGTATTATGACGTCACAGTATCTGCTGACGTCATAATTAGTATGCAGTATGATGTCACAATGTATTATGACGTCATAATGTATCCGCATTATGACATCACAATGTATTATGAGAGTGCAACATGCAGGTATTATGACCAATTTCTCTTACCCCAATTTGTGTCACATCTACTGGAGCATCATGAGCATGTATTATGACGTCACAGTATATGATGACATCATAGTGAGTATGCAATATGACGTCACAATGTATTATGCCGTCATAATGTATCTGCATTATAACATCACAATGTATTATGAGAGTGCAACATGCAGGTATTATGACCAATTTCCCTTACCCCAAATTGTGTCACATCTACTGGAGCATCATGAGCATGTATTATGACGTCACAGTATATGATGACATCATAGTGAGTATGCAGTATGACGTCACAATGTATTATGCCGTCATAATGTATCTGCATTATGACATCACAATATATTATGAGAGCGCAACATGCAGGTATTTTGAGCAATTTATCTTACCACAATTTGTGTCACATCTACTGGAGCATCATGAGCATGTACTATGACGTCACAGTATATGATGACATCATAATTAGTATGCAGTATGACGTCACAATGTATTATGACGTCATAATGTATCCGCATTATGACATCACAATATATTATGAGAGTGCAATTTGCAGGTTTTATGACCATTTTCGATTACCGCAATTTGTGTCACACCTACTGGAGCATCATGAGGATGTATTATGACGTCACAGTATATGATGACATCATAGTGAGTATGCAGTATGACGTCACAATGTATTATGCCGTCATAATGTATCTGCATTATGACATCACAATATATTATGAGAGCGCAACATGCAGGTAGTATGAGCAATTTCTCGTACCCCAATTTGTGTCACATCTACTGGAGCATCATGAGCATGTATTATGACGTCACAATATATGATGACATCATAGTGAGTATGCAGTATGACGTCACAATGTATTATGCCGTCATAATGTATCTGCATTATGACATCACAATATATTATGAGAGCGCAACATGCAGGTAGTATGAGCAATTTCTCGTACCACAATTTGTGTCACATCTACTGGAGCATCATGAGCATGTATTATGATGTCACAGTATATGAGGACATCATAATTAGTATGCACTATGACGTCACAATGTATTATGACGTCATAATGTATCCGCATTATGACATCACCATATATTATGAGAGTGCAATTTGCAGGTATTATGAGCAATTTCTCTTGCCCCAATTTGTGTCACATCTATTGGAGCAACATGAGCATGTATTATGACGGCACTGTATATGATGACATCATAATTAGTATGCACTATGAAGTCACAATGTATTATGACGTCATAATGTGTCCGCGTTATGACATCACAATATATTACGAGAGCGCAATTTGCAGGTTTTATGAGCAATTTCGTTTACACCAAATTCTGTCACATCTACTGGAGCATCATGAGCATGTATTATGACGTCACAGTATATGATGACGTCATAATTAGTATGCAGTATGACGTCACAATGTATTATGACGTCATAATGTATCCGCATTATGACATCACAATGTATTATGAGAGTGCAACATGCAGGTATTATGACCAATTTCTCTTACCCCAATTTGTGTCACATCTACTGGAGCATCATGCGCATGTATTATGACGTCACAGTATATGATGACATCATAGTGAGTATGCAGTATGACGTCACAATGTATTATGACGTCATAATGTATCTGCATTATGACATCACAATATTTTATGAGAGCGCAACATGCAGGTATTTTGAGCAATTTCTCTTACCACAATTTGTGTCACATCTACTGGAGCATCATGAGCATGTACTATGACGTCACAGTATATGATGACATCATAATTAGTATGCAGTATGACATCACAATGTATTATGACGTCATAATGTATCCGCATTATGACATCACAATATATTATGAGAGTGCAATTTGCAGGTTTTATGACCATTTTCGGTTACCGCAATTTGTGTCACACCTACTGGAGCATCATGAGCATGTATTATGACGTCACAGTATATGATGACATCATAGTGAGTATGCAGTATGACGTCACAATGTATTATGCCGTCATAATGTATCTGCATTATGACATCACAATATATTATGAGAGCGCAACATGCAGGTAGTATGAGCAATTTCTCGTACCCCAATTTGTGTCACATCTACTGGAGCATCATGAGCATGTATTATGATGTCACAGTATATGAGGACATCATAATTAGTATGCACTATGACGTCACAATGTATTATGACGTCATAATGTATCCGCATTATGACATCACCACATATTATGAGAGTGCAATTTGCAGGTATTATGAGCAATTTCTCTTACCCCAATTTGTGTCACATCTATTGGAGCAACATGAGCATGTATTATGACGGCATTGTATATGATGACATCATAATTAGTATGCACTATGAAGTCACAATGTATTATGACGTCATAATGTGTCCGCGTTATGACATCACAATATATTACGAGAGCGCAATTTGCAGGTTTTATGAGCAATTTCGCTTACACCAAATTCTGTCACATCTACTGGAGCATCATGAGCATGTATTATGACGTCACAGTATATGATGACGTCATAATTAGTATGCAGTATGACGTCACAATGTATTATGACGTCAAAATGTATCCGCATTATGACATCACAATGTATTATGAGAGTGCAACATGCAGGTATTATGAGCAATTTCTCTTACCACAATTTGTGTCACATCTACTGGAGCATCATGAGCATGTATTATGACGTCACAGTATATGATGACATCATAATTAGTATGCAGTATGACGTCACAATGTATTATGACGTCATAATGTATCCGCATTATGACATCACAATGTATTATGAGAGTGCAATTTGCAGGTTTTATGACCATTTTCGATTACCGCAATTTGTGTCACACCTACTGGAGCATCATGAGCATGTATTATGACGTCACAGTATATGATGACATCATAGTGAGTATGCAGTATGACGTCACAATGTTTTATGCCGTCATAATGTATCTGCATTATGACATCACAATATATTATGAGAGCGCAACATGCAGGTATTTTGAGCAATTTCTCTTACCACAATTTGTGTCACATCTACTGGAGCATCATGAGCATGTACTATGACGTCACAGTATATGATGACATCATAATTAGTATGCAGTATGACGTCACAATGTATTATGACGTCATAATGTATCCGCATTATGACATCACAATGTATTATGAGAGTGAAACATGCAGGTTTTATGACCAATTTCTCTTACCCCAATTTTTGTCACATCTACTGGAGCATCATGAGCATGTATTATGACGTCACAGTATATGATGACATCATAGTGAGTATGCAGTATGTCGTCACAATGTATTATGCCGTCATAATGTATCTGCATTATGACATCACAATATATTATGAGAGCGCAACATGCAGGTATTTTGAGCAATTTCTCTTACCACAATTTGTGTCACATCTACTGGAGCATCATCAGCATGTACTATGACGTCACAGTATATGATGACATCATAATTAGTATGCAGTATGACGTCACAATGTATTATGACGTCATAATGTATCCGCATTATGACATCACAATATATTATGAGAGTGCAATTTGCAGGTTTTATGACCATTTTCGATTACCGCAATTTGTGTCACACCTACTGGAGCATCATGAGCATGTATTATGACGTCACAGTATATGATGACATCATAGTGAGTATGCAGTATGACCTCACAATGTATTATGCCGTCATAATGTATCTGCATTATGACATCACAATATATTATGAGAGCGCAACATGCAGGTAGTATGAGCAATTTCTCGTACCCCAATTTGTGTCACATCTACTGGAGCATCATGAGCATGTATTATGACGTCACAGTATATCAGGACATCATAATTAGTATGCACTATGAGGTCACAATGTATTATGACGTCATAATGTATCCGCATTATGACATCACCATATATTATGAGAGTGCAATTTGCAGGTATTATGAGCAATTTCTCTTACCCCAATTTGTGTCACATCTATTGGAGCAACATGAGCATGTATTATGACGGCACTGTATATGATGACATCATAATTAGTATGCACTATGAAGTCACAATGTATTATGACGTCATAATGTGTCCGCGTTATGACATCACAATATATTACGAGAGCGCAATTTGCAGGTTTTATGAGCAATTTCGTTTACACCAAATTCTGTCACATCTACTGGAGCATCATGAGCATGTATTATGATGTCACAGTATATGATGATGTCATAATTAGTATGCAGTATGACGTCACAATGTATTATGCCGTCATAATGTATCCGCATTATGACATCACAATATCTTATGAGAGCGCAACATGCAGGTATTTTGAGCAATTTCTCTTGCCACAATTTGTGTCACATCTACTGGAGCATCATGAGCATGTACTATGACGTCACAGTATATGATGACATCATAATTAGTATGCAGTATGACGTCACAATGTATTATGACGTCATAATGTATCCGCATTATGACATCACAATATATTATGAGAGTGCAATTTGCAGGTTTTATGACCATTTTCGATTACCGCAATTTGTGTCACACCTACTGGAGAATCATGAGCATGTATTATGACGTCACAGTATATGATGACATAATAGTGAGTATGCAGTATGACGTCACAATGTATTATGCCGTCATAATGTATCTGCATTATGACATCACAATATATTATGAGAGCGCAACATGCAGGTATTTTGAGCAATTTCTCTTACCACAATTTGTGTCACATCTACTGGAGCATCATGAGCATGTACTATGACGTCACAGTATATGATGACATCATAATTAGTATGCAGTATGACGTCACAATGTATTATGACGTCATAATGTATCCGCATTATGACATCACAATATATTATGAGAGTGCAATTTGCAGGTTTTATGACCATTTTCGATTACCGCAATTTGTGTCACACCTACTGGAGCATCATGAGCATGTATTATGACGTCACAGTATATGATGACATCATAGTGAGTATGCAGTATGACGTCACAATGTATTATGCCGTCATAATGTATCTGCATTATGACATCACAATATATTATGAGAGCGCAACATGCAGGTAGTATGAGCAATTTCTCGTACCCCAATTTGTGTCACATCTACTGGAGCATCATGAGCATGTATTATGACGTCACAGTATATGTGGACATCATAATTAGTATGCACTATGACGTCACAATGTATTATGACGTCATAATGTATCCGCATTATGACATCACAATATATTATGAGAGCGCAATTTGTAGGTTTCATGACCAATTTCGCTTACCTCAATTTGTGTCACATATACTGCAGCATCATCAGCATGTATTATGACGTCAGAGTATATGATGACATCATAATTACTATGCAGTATGACGTCACAATATATTATGACGTCATAATGTATCCGCATTGTGACATCACAATATATTATGAGAGCGCAATTTGCAGCTATTATGAGCAATTTCTCTTACCCCAATTTGTGTCACATCTACTGGAGCATCATGAGCATGTATTATGACGTCACAGTATATGATGACATCATAATTTAGTATGCAGTATGACGTCACAATGTATTATGACGTCATAATATATCCGCATTATGACATCAGAATATATTATGAGAGTGCAATTTGCAGGTTTTATGACCAATTTCGCTTACCCCAAATTGTGTCACATCTACTGGAGCATCATGAGCATGTATTATGACGTCACAGTATATGATGACATCATAATTATTATGCACTATGACGTCACAAATTATTATGACATCATAATGTATCCGCATTATGACATTACAATATATTATGAGAGCGCAATTTGCAGGTTTTATGACCATTTTCGATTACCCCAATTTGTGTCACATCTACTGGAGCATCATGAGCATGTATTATGACGTCACAGTATATGATGACATCATAATTAGTATGCAGTATGATGTCACAATGTATTATGACGTCATTATGTATCTGCATTATGACATCACTATATATTATGAGAGCGCAACATGCAGGTATTATGAGCAATTTCTCTTACCCCAATTTGTGTCACATCTACTGGAGCATCATGAGCATGAATTATGACGTCACAGTATATGATGACATCATAATTAGTATGCACTATGACGTCACAATGTATTATGACGTCATAATGTATCCGCATTATGACATCACAATGTATTATGAGAGTGCAATTTGCAGGTTTTATGACCATTTTCGATTACCGCAATTTGTGTCACACCTACTGGAGCATTATGAGCATGTATTATGACGTCACAGTATATGATGACATCATAGTGAGTATGCAGTATGACGTCACAATGTATTATGCCGTCATAATGTATCTGCATTATGACATCACAATATATTATGAGAGCGCAACATGCAGGTATTTTGAGCAATTTCTCTTACCACAATTTGTGTCACATCTACTGGAGCATCATGAGCATGTACTATGACGTCACAGTATATGATGACATCATAATTAGTATGCAGTATGACGTCACAATGTATTATGACGTCATAATGTATCCGCATTATGACATCACAATGTATTATGAGAGTGAAACATGCAGGTTTTATGACCAATTTCTCTTACCCCAATTTTTGTCACATCTACTGGAGCATCATGAGCATGTATTATGACGTCACAGTATATGATGACATCATAATTAGTATGCACTATGACGTCACAATGTATTATGACGTCATAATACATCCGAATTATAACATCACAATACATTATGAGAGCGCAACATGCAGATATTATGAGCAATTTCTCTTACCCCAATTTGTGTCACATCTACTGGAGCATCATGAGCATGTACTATGACGTCACAGTATATGATGACATCATAAGTAGTATGCACCATGACGTCACAATATATTACGATGTCATAATGTATCCTCATTATGACATCACAATATTTTATGAGAGCGCAATTTGCAGGTTTTATGACCATTTTTGATTACCCCAATTTGTGTCACATCTACTGGAGCATCATGAGCATATATTATGACGTCACAGTATATGATGACATCATAATTAGTATGCAGTATGACGTCACAATGTATTATGCTGTCATAATGTATCCGCATTATGACATCACAATATATTATGAGAGCGCAATTTGCAGGTATTATGAGCAATTTCTCGTACCCCAATTTGTGTCACATCTACTGGAGCATCATGAGCATGTATTATGACGTCACAGTATATGATGACATCATAATTAGTATGCACTATGATGTCACAATGTATTATGACGTCATAATGTATCCGCATTTTGACCTCACCATATATTATGAGAGTGCAATTTGCAGGTATTATGAGCAATTTCTCTTACCCCAATTTGTGTCACATCTATTGGAGCAACATGAGCATGTATTATGATGGCACTGTATACGATGACATCATAATTAGTATGCACTATGAAGTCACAATGTATTATGACGTCATAATGTGTCCGCGTTATGATATCACAATATATTATGAGAGCGCAATTTGCAGGTATAATGAGCAAATTCTCTTACCCCAATTTGTGACATCATGTATTATGATGTCACAGTATATGATGACATCATAATTAGTATGCACTATGACGTCAAAATTTACTATGATGTCATAATGTATCCGCATTATGACATCACAGTATATTATGAGAGCCCAATTTGCAGGTATTATGAGCAATTTCTCTTACCCCAATTTGTGTCACATCTACTGGAGCATCATGAGCATGTATTATGACGTCACAGTATATGATGACATCATAATTAGTATGCAGTATGACGTCACAATGTATTATGACGTCATAATATATCCGCAATATGACATCACAATATATTATGAGAGCGCAACATGCAGATATTATGACCAATTTCGCTTACCCCAATTTGTGTCACATCTACTGGAACATCATGAGCATGTATTATGACGTCACAGTATATGATGACATCATAATTAGTATGCACTATGACGTCACAATGTATTATGACGTCATAATGTATCCGCATTATGACATCACAATATATTATGAGAGCGCAATTTGCAGGTATTATGAGCAATTTCTCGTACCCCAATTTGTGTCACATCTACTGGAGCATCATGAGCATGTATTATGACGTCACAGTATATGAGGACATCATAATTAGTATGCACTATGACGTCACAATGTATTATGACGTCATAATGTATCCGCATTATGACATCACCATATATTATGAGAGCGCAATTTGCAGGTATTATGAGCAATTTCTCTTACCCCAATTTGTGTCACATCTATTGGAGCAACATGAGCATGTATTATGACGGCACTGTATATGATGACATCATAATTAGTATGCACTATGAAGACACAATGTATTATGACGTCATAATGTGTCCGCGTTATGACATCACAATATATTACGAGAGCGCAATTTGCAGGTTTTATGAGCAATTTCGTTTACACCAAATTCTGTCACATCAACTGGAGCATCATGAGCATGTATTATGACGTCACAGTATCTGCTGACGTCATAATTAGTATGCAGTATGATGTCACAATGTATTATGACGTCATAATGTATCCGCATTATGACATCACAATGTATTATGAGAGTGCAACATGCAGGTATTATGACCAATTTCTCTTACCCCAATTTGTGTCACATCTACTGGAGCATCATGAGCATGTATTATGACGTCACAGTATATGATGACATCATAGTGAGTATGCAATATGACGTCACAATGTATTATGCCGTCATAATGTATCTGCATTATAACATCACAATGTATTATGAGAGTGCAACATGCAGGTATTATGACCAATTTCCCTTACCCCAAATTGTGTCACATCTACTGGAGCATCATGAGCATGTATTATGACGTCACAGTATATGATGACATCATAGTGAGTATGCAGTATGACGTCACAATGTATTATGCCGTCATAATGTATCTGCATTATGACATCACAATATATTATGAGAGCGCAACATGCAGGTATTTTGAGCAATTTATCTTACCACAATTTGTGTCACATCTACTGGAGCATCATGAGCATGTACTATGACGTCACAGTATATGATGACATCATAATTAGTATGCAGTATGACGTCACAATGTATTATGACGTCATAATGTATCCGCATTATGACATCACAATATATTATGAGAGTGCAATTTGCAGGTTTTATGACCATTTTCGATTACCGCAATTTGTGTCACACCTACTGGAGCATCATGAGGATGTATTATGACGTCACAGTATATGATGACATCATAGTGAGTATGCAGTATGACGTCACAATGTATTATGCCGTCATAATGTATCTGCATTATGACATCACAATATATTATGAGAGCGCAACATGCAGGTAGTATGAGCAATTTCTCGTACCCCAATTTGTGTCACATCTACTGGAGCATCATGAGCATGTATTATGACGTCACAATATATGATGACATCATAGTGAGTATGCAGTATGACGTCACAATGTATTATGCCGTCATAATGTATCTGCATTATGACATCACAATATATTATGAGAGCGCAACATGCAGGTAGTATGAGCAATTTCTCGTACCACAATTTGTGTCACATCTACTGGAGCATCATGAGCATGTATTATGATGTCACAGTATATGAGGACATCATAATTAGTATGCACTATGACGTCACAATGTATTATGACGTCATAATGTATCCGCATTATGACATCACCATATATTATGAGAGTGCAATTTGCAGGTATTATGAGCAATTTCTCTTGCCCCAATTTGTGTCACATCTATTGGAGCAACATGAGCATGTATTATGACGGCACTGTATATGATGACATCATAATTAGTATGCACTATGAAGTCACAATGTATTATGACGTCATAATGTGTCCGCGTTATGACATCACAATATATTACGAGAGCGCAATTTGCAGGTTTTATGAGCAATTTCGTTTACACCAAATTCTGTCACATCTACTGGAGCATCATGAGCATGTATTATGACGTCACAGTATATGATGACGTCATAATTAGTATGCAGTATGACGTCACAATGTATTATGACGTCATAATGTATCCGCATTATGACATCACAATGTATTATGAGAGTGCAACATGCAGGTATTATGACCAATTTCTCTTACCCCAATTTGTGTCACATCTACTGGAGCATCATGCGCATGTATTATGACGTCACAGTATATGATGACATCATAGTGAGTATGCAGTATGACGTCACAATGTATTATGACGTCATAATGTATCTGCATTATGACATCACAATATTTTATGAGAGCGCAACATGCAGGTATTTTGAGCAATTTCTCTTACCACAATTTGTGTCACATCTACTGGAGCATCATGAGCATGTACTATGACGTCACAGTATATGATGACATCATAATTAGTATGCAGTATGACATCACAATGTATTATGACGTCATAATGTATCCGCATTATGACATCACAATATATTATGAGAGTGCAATTTGCAGGTTTTATGACCATTTTCGGTTACCGCAATTTGTGTCACACCTACTGGAGCATCATGAGCATGTATTATGACGTCACAGTATATGATGACATCATAGTGAGTATGCAGTATGACGTCACAATGTATTATGCCGTCATAATGTATCTGCTTTATGACATCACAATATATTATGAGAGCGCAACATGCAGGTAGTATGAGCAATTTCTCGTACCCCAATTTGTGTCACATCTACTGGAGCATCATGAGCATGTATTATGATGTCACAGTATATGAGGACATCATAATTAGTATGCACTATGACGTCACAATGTATTATGACGTCATAATGTATCCGCATTATGACATCACCACATATTATGAGAGTGCAATTTGCAGGTATTATGAGCAATTTCTCTTACCCCAATTTGTGTCACATCTATTGGAGCAACATGAGCATGTATTATGACGGCATTGTATATGATGACATCATAATTAGTATGCACTATGAAGTCACAATGTATTATGACGTCATAATGTGTCCGCGTTATGACATCACAATATATTACGAGAGCGCAATTTGCAGGTTTTATGAGCAATTTCGCTTACACCAAATTCTGTCACATCTACTGGAGCATCATGAGCATGTATTATGACGTCACAGTATATGATGACGTCATAATTAGTATGCAGTATGACGTCACAATGTATTATGACGTCAAAATGTATCCGCATTATGACATCACAATGTATTATGAGAGTGCAACATGCAGGTATTATGAGCAATTTCTCTTACCACAATTTGTGTCACATCTACTGGAGCATCATGAGCATGTATTATGACGTCACAGTATATGATGACATCATAATTAGTATGCAGTATGACGTCACAATGTATTATGACGTCATAATGTATCCGCATTATGACATCACAATGTATTATGAGAGTGCAATTTGCAGGTTTTATGACCATTTTCGATTACCGCAATTTGTGTCACACCTACTGGAGCATCATGAGCATGTATTATGACGTCACAGTATATGATGACATCATAGTGAGTATGCAGTATGACGTCACAATGTTTTATGCCGTCATAATGTATCTGCATTATGACATCACAATATATTATGAGAGCGCAACATGCAGGTATTTTGAGCAATTTCTCTTACCACAATTTGTGTCACATCTACTGGAGCATCATGAGCATGTACTATGACGTCACAGTATATGATGACATCATAATTAGTATGCAGTATGACGTCACAATGTATTATGACGTCATAATGTATCCGCATTATGACATCACAATGTATTATGAGAGTGAAACATGCAGGTTTTATGACCAATTTCTCTTACCCCAATTTTTGTCACATCTACTGGAGCATCATGAGCATGTATTATGACGTCACAGTATATGATGACATCATAGTGAGTATGCAGTATGTCGTCACAATGTATTATGCCGTCATAATGTATCTGCATTATGACATCACAATATATTATGAGAGCGCAACATGCAGGTATTTTGAGCAATTTCTCTTACCACAATTTGTGTCACATCTACTGGAGCATCATCAGCATGTACTATGACGTCACAGTATATGATGACATCATAATTAGTATGCAGTATGACGTCACAATGTATTATGACGTCATAATGTATCCGCATTATGACATCACAATATATTATGAGAGTGCAATTTGCAGGTTTTATGACCATTTTCGATTACCGCAATTTGTGTCACACCTACTGGAGCATCATGAGCATGTATTATGACGTCACAGTATATGATGACATCATAGTGAGTATGCAGTATGACCTCACAATGTATTATGCCGTCATAATGTATCTGCATTATGACATCACAATATATTATGAGAGCGCAACATGCAGGTAGTATGAGCAATTTCTCGTACCCCAATTTGTGTCACATCTACTGGAGCATCATGAGCATGTATTATGACGTCACAGTATATCAGGACATCATAATTAGTATGCACTATGAGGTCACAATGTATTATGACGTCATAATGTATCCGCATTATGACATCACCATATATTATGAGAGTGCAATTTGCAGGTATTATGAGCAATTTCTCTTACCCCAATTTGTGTCACATCTATTGGAGCAACATGAGCATGTATTATGACGGCACTGTATATGATGACATCATAATTAGTATGCACTATGAAGTCACAATGTATTATGACGTCATAATGTGTCCGCGTTATGACATCACAATATATTACGAGAGCGCAATTTGCAGGTTTTATGAGCAATTTCGTTTACACCAAATTCTGTCACATCTACTGGAGCATCATGAGCATGTATTATGATGTCACAGTATATGATGATGTCATAATTAGTATGCAGTATGACGTCACAATGTATTATGCCGTCATAATGTATCCGCATTATGACATCACAATATCTTATGAGAGCGCAACATGCAGGTATTTTGAGCAATTTCTCTTGCCACAATTTGTGTCACATCTACTGGAGCATCATGAGCATGTACTATGACGTCACAGTATATGATGACATCATAATTAGTATGCAGTATGACGTCACAATGTATTATGACGTCATAATGTATCCGCATTATGACATCACAATATATTATGAGAGTGCAATTTGCAGGTTTTATGACCATTTTCGATTACCGCAATTTGTGTCACACCTACTGGAGAATCATGAGCATGTATTATGACGTCACAGTATATGATGACATAATAGTGAGTATGCAGTATGACGTCACAATGTATTATGCCGTCATAATGTATCTGCATTATGACATCACAATATATTATGAGAGCGCAACATGCAGGTATTTTGAGCAATTTCTCTTACCACAATTTGTGTCACATCTACTGGAGCATCATGAGCATGTACTATGACGTCACAGTATATGATGACATCATAATTAGTATGCAGTATGACGTCACAATGTATTATGACGTCATAATGTATCCGCATTATGACATCACAATATATTATGAGAGTGCAATTTGCAGGTTTTATGACCATTTTCGATTACCGCAATTTGTGTCACACCTACTGGAGCATCATGAGCATGTATTATGACGTCACAGTATATGATGACATCATAGTGAGTATGCAGTATGACGTCACAATGTATTATGCCGTCATAATGTATCTGCATTATGACATCACAATATATTATGAGAGCGCAACATGCAGGTAGTATGAGCAATTTCTCGTACCCCAATTTGTGTCACATCTACTGGAGCATCATGAGCATGTATTATGACGTCACAGTATATGTGGACATCATAATTAGTATGCACTATGACGTCACAATGTATTATGACGTCATAATGTATCCGCATTATGACATCACAATATATTATGAGAGCGCAATTTGTAGGTTTCATGACCAATTTCGCTTACCTCAATTTGTGTCACATATACTGCAGCATCATCAGCATGTATTATGACGTCAGAGTATATGATGACATCATAATTACTATGCAGTATGACGTCACAATATATTATGACGTCATAATGTATCCGCATTGTGACATCACAATATATTATGAGAGCGCAATTTGCAGCTATTATGAGCAATTTCTCTTACCCCAATTTGTGTCACATCTACTGGAGCATCATGAGCATGTATTATGACGTCACAGTATATGATGACATCATAATTTAGTATGCAGTATGACGTCACAATGTATTATGACGTCATAATATATCCGCATTATGACATCAGAATATATTATGAGAGTGCAATTTGCAGGTTTTATGACCAATTTCGCTTACCCCAAATTGTGTCACATCTACTGGAGCATCATGAGCATGTATTATGACGTCACAGTATATGATGACATCATAATTATTATGCACTATGACGTCACAAATTATTATGACATCATAATGTATCCGCATTATGACATTACAATATATTATGAGAGCGCAATTTGCAGGTTTTATGACCATTTTCGATTACCCCAATTTGTGTCACATCTACTGGAGCATCATGAGCATGTATTATGACGTCACAGTATATGATGACATCATAATTAGTATGCAGTATGATGTCACAATGTATTATGACGTCATTATGTATCTGCATTATGACATCACTATATATTATGAGAGCGCAACATGCAGGTATTATGAGCAATTTCTCTTACCCCAATTTGTGTCACATCTACTGGAGCATCATGAGCATGAATTATGACGTCACAGTATATGATGACATCATAATTAGTATGCACTATGACGTCACAATGTATTATGACGTCATAATGTATCCGCATTATGACATCACAATGTATTATGAGAGTGCAATTTGCAGGTTTTATGACCATTTTCGATTACCGCAATTTGTGTCACACCTACTGGAGCATTATGAGCATGTATTATGACGTCACAGTATATGATGACATCATAGTGAGTATGCAGTATGACGTCACAATGTATTATGCCGTCATAATGTATCTGCATTATGACATCACAATATATTATGAGAGCGCAACATGCAGGTATTTTGAGCAATTTCTCTTACCACAATTTGTGTCACATCTACTGGAGCATCATGAGCATGTACTATGACGTCACAGTATATGATGACATCATAATTAGTATGCAGTATGACGTCACAATGTATTATGACGTCATAATGTATCCGCATTATGACATCACAATGTATTATGAGAGTGAAACATGCAGGTTTTATGACCAATTTCTCTTACCCCAATTTTTGTCACATCTACTGGAGCATCATGAGCATGTATTATGACGTCACAGTATATGATGACATCATAGTGAGTATGCAGTATGTCGTCACAATGTATTATGCCGTCATAATGTATCTGCATTATGACATCACAATATATTATGAGAGCGCAACATGCAGGTATTTTGAGCAATTTCTCTTACCACAATTTGTGTCACATCTACTGGAGCATCATCAGCATGTACTATGACGTCACAGTATATGATGACATCATAATTAGTATGCAGTATGACGTCACAATGTATTATGACGTCATAATGTATCCGCATTATGACATCACAATATATTAT
This sequence comes from Aotus nancymaae, assembly GCF_030222135.1. NCBI lineage: Eukaryota > Metazoa > Chordata > Mammalia > Primates > Aotidae > Aotus > Aotus nancymaae. The sequence continues at coordinate 6,889,940 of NW_026988481.1, read as the reverse complement.
GAGAGTGCAATTTGCAGGTTTTATGACCATTTTCGATTACCGCAATTTGTGTCACACCTACTGGAGCATCATGAGCATGTATTATGACGTCACAGTATATGATGACATCATAGTGAGTATGCAGTATGACCTCACAATGTATTATGCCGTCATAATGTATCTGCATTATGACATCACAATATATTATGAGAGCGCAACATGCAGGTAGTATGAGCAATTTCTCGTACCCCAATTTGTGTCACATCTACTGGAGCATCATGAGCATGTATTATGACGTCACAGTATATCAGGACATCATAATTAGTATGCACTATGAGGTCACAATGTATTATGACGTCATAATGTATCCGCATTATGACATCACCATATATTATGAGAGTGCAATTTGCAGGTATTATGAGCAATTTCTCTTACCCCAATTTGTGTCACATCTATTGGAGCAACATGAGCATGTATTATGACGGCACTGTATATGATGACATCATAATTAGTATGCACTATGAAGTCACAATGTATTATGACGTCATAATGTGTCCGCGTTATGACATCACAATATATTACGAGAGCGCAATTTGCAGGTTTTATGAGCAATTTCGTTTACACCAAATTCTGTCACATCTACTGGAGCATCATGAGCATGTATTATGATGTCACAGTATATGATGATGTCATAATTAGTATGCAGTATGACGTCACAATGTATTATGCCGTCATAATGTATCCGCATTATGACATCACAATATCTTATGAGAGCGCAACATGCAGGTATTTTGAGCAATTTCTCTTGCCACAATTTGTGTCACATCTACTGGAGCATCATGAGCATGTACTATGACGTCACAGTATATGATGACATCATAATTAGTATGCAGTATGACGTCACAATGTATTATGACGTCATAATGTATCCGCATTATGACATCACAATATATTATGAGAGTGCAATTTGCAGGTTTTATGACCATTTTCGATTACCGCAATTTGTGTCACACCTACTGGAGAATCATGAGCATGTATTATGACGTCACAGTATATGATGACATAATAGTGAGTATGCAGTATGACGTCACAATGTATTATGCCGTCATAATGTATCTGCATTATGACATCACAATATATTATGAGAGCGCAACATGCAGGTATTTTGAGCAATTTCTCTTACCACAATTTGTGTCACATCTACTGGAGCATCATGAGCATGTACTATGACGTCACAGTATATGATGACATCATAAGTAGTATGCAGTATGACGTCACAATGTATTATGACGTCATAATGTATCCGCATTATGACATCACAATATATTATGAGAGTGCAATTTGCAGGTTTTATGACCATTTTCGATTACCGCAATTTGTGTCACACCTACTGGAGCATCATGAGCATGTATTATGACGTCACAGTATATGATGACATCATAGTGAGTATGCAGTATGACGTCACAATGTATTATGCCGTCATAATGTATCTGCATTATGACATCACAATATATTATGAGAGCCCAACATGCAGGTAGTATGAGCAATTTCTCGTACCCCAATTTGTGTCACATCTACTGGAGCATCATGAGCATGTATTATGACGTCACAGTATATGTGGACATCATAATTAGTATGCACTATGACGTCACAATGTATTATGACGTCATAATGTATCCGCATTATGACATCACAATATATTATGAGAGCGCAATTTGTAGGTTTCATGACCAATTTCGCTTACCTCAATTTGTGTCACATATACTGCAGCATCATCAGCATGTATTATGACGTCAGAGTATATGATGACATCATAATTACTATGCAGTATGACGTCACAATATATTATGACGTCATAATGTATCCGCATTGTGACATCACAATATATTATGAGAGCGCAATTTGCAGCTATTATGAGCAATTTCTCTTACCCCAATTTGTGTCACATCTACTGGAGCATCATGAGCATGTATTATGACGTCACAGTATATGATGACATCATAATTTAGTATGCAGTATGACGTCACAATGTATTATGACGTCATAATATATCCGCATTATGACATCAGAATATATTATGAGAGTGCAATTTGCAGGTTTTATGACCAATTTCGCTTACCCCAAATTGTGTCACATCTACTGGAGCATCATGAGCATGTATTATGACGTCACAGTATATGATGACATCATAATTATTATGCACTATGACGTCACAATTATGACATCATAATGTATCCGCATTATGACATTACAATATATTATGAGAGCGCAATTTGCAGGTTTTATGACCATTTTCGATTACCCCAATTTGTGTCACATCTACTGGAGCATCATGAGCATGTATTATGACGTCACAGTATATGATGACATCATAATTAGTATGCAGTATGATGTCACAATGTATTATGACGTCATTATGTATCTGCATTATGACATCACTATATATTATGAGAGCGCAACATGCAGGTATTATGAGCAATTTCTCTTACCCCAATTTGTGTCACATCTACTGGAGCATCATGAGCATGAATTATGACGTCACAGTATATGATGACATCATAATTAGTATGCACTATGACGTCACAATGTATTATGACGTCATAATGTATCCGCATTATGACATCACAATATATTATGAGAGCGCAATTTGCAGGTTTTAAGACCAATTTCGCTAACCCCAATTTGTGTCACATCTACTGGAGCATCATGAGCATGTATTATGACGTCACAGTATATGATGACATCATAATTAGTATGCAGTATGACGTCACAATGTATTATGACGTCATAGTGTATCCGCATTATGACATCACAGTACATTATGAGAGCGCAACATGCAGATATTATGAGCAATTTCTCGTACCCCAATTTGTGTCACATCTCCTGGAGCATCATGAGCATGTATTATGACGTCACAGTATATGATGACATCATAATTAGTATGCACTATGACGTCACAATGTATTATGACGTCATAATGTATCCGCATTATGACATCACAATATATTATGAGAGTGCAACATGCAGGTATTATGAGCAATTACTCTTACCACAATTTGTGTCACATCTACTGGAGCATCATGAGCATGTATTATGACGTCACAGTATATGATGACATCATAATTAGTATGCACTATGACGTCACAATGTATTATGACGTCATAATGTATCCGCATTATGACATCACAATATTTTATGAGAGCGCAATTTGCAGGTTTTATGACCATTTTCGGTTACCCCAATTTGTGTCACATCTACTGGAGCATCATGAGCATGTATTATGACGTCACAGTATATGATGACATCATAATTATTATGCAGTATGACGTCACAATGTATTATGCCGTCATAATGTATCCGCATTATGACATCACAATATATTATGAGAGCGCAACATGCAGGTATTATGAGCAATTTCTCGTACCCCAATTTGTGTCACATCTACTGGAGCATCATGAGCATGTATTATGATGTCACAGTATATGATGACATCATAATTAGTATGCACTATGACGTCATAATATTTCCACATTATGACGTCACAATATATTATGAGAGCGCAACATGCACTTATTATGAGCAATTTCTCTTACCCCAATTTGTGTCACATCTACTGGAGAATCATGAGGATGTATTATGATGTCACAGTATATGATGACATCATAATTAGTATGCACTATGACGTCACAATGTATTATGACGTCATAATGTGTCCGCATTATGACATCACAATATATTATGAGAGCGCAATTTGAGGTATTATGACCAATTTCGCTTACCCCAATTTGTGTCACATCTACTGGAGCATCATGAGCATGTATTATGACGTCACAGTATATGATGACATCAAAATTAGTACGCACTATGAGATCACAATGTATTATGACGTCATAATATATCCGCATTATGACATCCAATATATTATGAGGGCGCAACATGCAGGTATTATGAGCAATTTCTCTTACCCCAATTTGTGTCACATGTACTGGAGCATCATGAGCATGTATTATGACGTCACAGTATATGATGACATCATAATTAGTATGCAGTATGACGTCACAATGTATTATGACGTCATAATTAATCCACATTATGACATCACAATATATTATGAGAGCACAACATGCAGGTATTATGAGCAATTTCTCTTACCCCAATTTGTGTCACATGTACTGGAGCATCATAAGCATGTATTAAGACGTCACAGTATATGATGACATCATAATTAGGATGCAGTATGACGTCACAATGTATTATGACGTCATAATGTATCCACATTATAACATCACAATAAATTATGAGAGCGCAACATGCAGGTATTATGAGCAATTTCTCTCACCCCAATTTGTGTCACATCTACTGGAGCATCATGAGCATGTATTATGACGTCACAGTATATGATGACATCATAATTAGTATGCACTATGACGTCACAATGTATTATGACGTCATATTGTATCCGCATTATGACATCACAATATATTATGAGAGCGCAACATGCAGGTATTATGAGCAATTTCTCTTACCCCAGTTTGTGTCACATCTACTGGAGCATCATGAGCATGTATTATGACGTCACAGTATATGGTGACATCATAATTAGTGTGCACTATGACGTCACAATGTATTATGACGTCATAATGTATCCGCATTATGACATCACAATATATTATGAGAGCGCAACATGCAGGTATTATGAGAAATTTCTCTTACCCCAATTTGTGTCACATCTACTGGAGCATCATGAGCATGTATTATGACGTCACAGTATATGATGACATCATAATTAGTATGCACTATGAAGTCACAATGTATTATGACGTCATAATGTATCCGCATTATGACATCACAATATATTATGAGAGCGCAACATGCAGGTATTATGAGCAATTTCTCTTACCCCAATTTGTGTCACATCTACTGGAGCATCATGAGCATGTATTATGACGTCACAGGATATGATGATATCATAATTAGTACGCAATATGACGTCACAATGTATTATGACGTCATAATGTATCCGCATTATGACATCACAATATACTATGAGAGCGCAACATGGAGGTATTATGAGCAATTTCGCTTACCCCAATTTGTGTCACATCTACTGGAGAATCATGAGCATGTATTATGACGTCACAGTATATGATGACATCATAATTAGTATACACTATGACGTCACAATGTATTATGACGTCATAATGTATCCGCATGATGACATCACAATATATTATGAGAGCGCAATTTGCAGGTATTATGAGCAATTTCGCTTACCCCAATTTGTGTCACATCTACTGGAGCATCATGAGCATGTATTATGACGTCACAGTATTTGATGACATCATAATTAGTATGCAGTATGACGTCACAATGTATTATGACGTCATAATGTATCCGCATTATGACATCACAATATCTTATGAGAGCGCAACATGCAGGTAATATGAGCAATTTCTCTTACCCCAATTTGTGTCACATCTACTGGAGCATCATGAGCATGTATTATGACGTCACAGTATATGATAACATTATATTTAGTATCCACTATGAAGTCACAATGTATTATGACGTCATAATGTATCCACATTATGACATCACAATATATTATGAGAGCGCAACATGCAGGTATTATGAGCAATTTCTCTTACCGCAATTTGTGTCACATCTACTGGAGCATCATGAGCATGTATTATGACGTCACAGTACATGATGACATCATATTTAGTATGCAGTATGACGTCACAATGTATTATGACGTCATAATGTATCCGCATTATGACATCACAATATAATATGAGAGCGCAATTTGCAAGTAACATAAGCAATTTCTCTTACCACAATTTGTGTCACATCTACTAGAGCATCATGAGCATGTATTATGACGTCACAGTATATGATGACATCATAATTATTATGCAGTATGACGTCACAATGTATTATGACGTCAAAATGTATGCGCATTATGACATCACAATATATTTTGAGAGCGCAACATGTAGGTATTATGAGCAATTTCTCTTACCCCAATTTGTGTCACATCTACTGGAGCATCATGAGCATGTATTATGACATCAGAGTATATCATGACATCATAATTAGTATGCACTATGACGTCACAATGTATTATGACGTCATAATGTATCCGCATTATGACATCACAATATATTATGAGAGCGCAGTATGCAGGTATTATGAGCAATTTCTCTTACCCCAATTTGTATCACATCTACTGGAGCATCATGAGAATGTATTATGACGTCACAGTATATGATGACATCATAATTAGTATGCAGTATGACGTCACAATGTATTATGACGTCATAATGTATCCGCATTATGACATCACAATATATTATGAGAGCGCAATTTGCAAGTAACATAAGCAATTTCTCTTACCCCAATTTGTGTCACATCTACTGGAGCATCATGAGCATGTATTATGACGTCACAGTATATGATGACATCATAATTAGTACACACTATGACGTCACAATGTAGTATAACGTCATAATGTATCCGCATTATGACATCACAATATATTATGCGAGCGCAACATGCAGGTATTATGAGCAATTTCTCTTACCCCAATTTGTGTCACATCTACTGGAGCATCATGAGCATGTGTTATGATGTCACAGTATATGATGACATCATAATTAGTATGCACTATGACGTCACAATGTATTATGACGTCATAATGTATCCGCATTATGACATCACAATATATTATGAGAGCGCAATTTGCAGGTATTATGAGCAATTTCTCTTACCCCAATTTGTGTCACATCTACTGGAGCATCATGAGCATGTATTATGACGTCACAGTATATGATGACATCATAATTAGTATGCACTATGATGTCACAATGTATTATGACGTCATAATATATCCGCATTATGACATCACAATATACTATGAGAGCGCAACATGCAGATATTATGAGCAATTACTCTTACCCCAATTTGTGTCACATCTACTGTAGAATCATGAGCATGTATTATGACGTCACAGTATATGATGACATCATAATTAGTATGCACTATGACGTCACAATGTATTATGACGTCATAATGTATCTGCATTATAACATCACAATATATTATGAGAGCGCAACATGCAGGTATTATGAGCAATTTCTCTTACCCCAATTTGTGTCACATCTACTGGAGCATCATGAGCATGTATTATGACGTCACGGTATATGATGACATCATAATTAGTATGCACCATGACGTCACAATGTATTATGACGTCATAATGTATCCGCATTATGACATCACAATATATTATGAGAGCGCAATTTGCAGGTTTTATGACCATTTTCGATTACCCCAATTTGTGTCACATCTACTGGAGCATCATGAGCATGTATTATGACGTCACAGTATATGATGACATCATAATTAGTATGCACTATGACGTCACAATGTATTAGGACGTCATAATGTATCCGCATTATGACATCACAATATATTATGAGAGCGCAATTTGCAGGTTTTATGACCATTTTCGATTACCCCAATTTGTGTCACATCTACTGGAGCATCATGAGCATGTGTTATGACGTCACAGTATATGATGACATCATAATTAGTATGCACTATGACGTCACAATGTATTATGACATCATAATGTATCCGCATTATGACATCACAATATATTATGAGAGCGCAATTTGCAGGTTTTATGACCATTTTCGATTACCCCAAATTGTGTCACATCTACTGGAGCATCATGAGCATGTATTATGACGTCACAGTATATGATGACATCATAATTAGTATGCACTACGACGTCACAATGTATTATGACGTCATAATGTATCCGCATTATGACATCACAGTATATTATGAGATCGCAACATGCAGGTATTATGAGCAATTTCTCATACCCCAATTTGTGTCACATCTACTGGAGCATCATAAGCATGTGTTATGATGTCACAGTATTTGATGACATCATAATTAGTATGCAGTATGACGTCACAATGTATTATGACGTCATAATGTATCCGCATTATGACATCAAAATATATTATGAGAGCGCAACATGCAGGTATTATGAGCAATTTCTCTTACCCCAATTTGTGTCACATCTACTGTAGCATCATGAGCATGTATTATGACGTCACAGTATATGATGACATCATAATTAGTATGCACTATGACGTCACAATGTATTATGACGTCATAATGTATCCGCATTATGACGTCACAATATATTATGAGAGCGCAACATGCAGGTATTATGAGCAATTTCTCTTACCCCAATTTGTGTCACATCTACTGGAGCATCATGAGCATGTATTATGACGTCACAGTATATGATGACATCATAATTAGTATGCACTATGACGTCACAATGTATTATGACGTCATAATGTATCCGCATTATGACATCACAATATATTATGAGAGCGCAACATGCAGGTATTATGAGCAATTTCTCTTACCCCAATTTGTGTCACATCTACTGGAGCATCATGAGCATGTATTATGACGTCACAGTATATGATGACATCATAATTAGTATGCACTATGACGTCACAATGTATTATGACATCTTAATGTATCCGCATTATGACATCACAATATATTATGAGATCGCAACTTGCAGGATGTATGACTATTTTCGATTTCCACAATTTGTGTCACATCTACTGGAGCATCATGAGCATGTATTATGACGTCACAGTACATGACGACATCATAATTAGTATGCAGTATGACGTCACAATGTATTATGACGTCATAATGTATCCACATTATGACATCACAATATATTATGAGAGCGCAACATGCAGGTATTATGAGAAATTTCTCTTACCCCAATTTGTGTCACATCTACTGGAGCATCATGAGCATGTATTATGACATCACAGTATATGATGACATCATAATTAGTATGCACTATGACGTTTCAATGTATTATGACGTCATAATGTATCCGCATTATGACATCACAATATATTATGAGAGCGCAATTTGCAGGTTTTATGACCAATTTCGCTTACCCCAATTTGTGTCACATCTACTGGAGCATCATGAGCATGTATTATGACGTCACAGTATATGATGACATCATAAATAGTATGTAGTATGATGTCACAATGTATTATGACGTCATAATGTATCCGCATTATGACATCACAATATATTATGAGAGCGAAACATGCAGGTATTATGAGCAATTACTCTTACACCAATTTGTGTCACATCTACTGTAGCATCATGAGCATGTATTATGACGTCACAGTATATGATGACATCATAATTAGTATGCACTATGACGTCACAATGTATTATGACGTCATAATGTATCCGCATTATAACATCACAATATATTATGAGAGCGCAACGTGCAGGTATTATGAGCAATTTCTCTTACCCCAATTTGTGTCACATCTACTGGAGCATCATGAGCATGTATTATGACGTCACAGTATATGATGACATCATAATTAGTATGCACCATGACGTCACAATGTATTATGACGTCATAATGTATCCGCATTATGACATCACAATATATTATGAGAGCGCAATTTGCAGGTTTTATGACCATTTTCGATTACCCCAATTTGTGTCACATCTACTGGAGCATCATGAGCATGTATTATGACGTCACAGTATATGATGACATCATAAGTAGTATGCACTATGACGTCACAATGTATTATGACGTCATAATGTATCCGCATTATGACATCACAATATATTATGAGAGCGCAACATGCAGGTATTATAAGCAATTTCTCTTACCCCAATTTGTGTCACATCTACTGGAGCATCATGAGCATGTATTATGATGTCACAGTATATGATGACATCATAATTCGTATGCACTATGACGTCACAATGTATTATGACGTCATAATGTATCCGCATTATGACATCACAATACATTATGAGAGCGCAACATGCAGGTATTATGAGCAATTTCTCGTACCCCAGTTTGTGTCACATCTACTGGAGCATCATGAGCATGTATTATGACGTCACAGTATATGATGATATCATAATTAGTATGCACTATGACGTCAAAATGTATTATGACGTCATAATGTATCCGCATTATGACATCACAATATATTATGAGAGCGCAATTTGCAGGTTTTATGACCATTTTCGATTACCCCAATTTGTGTCACATAGACTGGAGCATCATGAGCATGTATTATGACGTCACAGTATATGATGACATCATAATTAGTATGCACTATGACGTCACAATGTATTATGACGTCATAATGTATCCGCATTATGACATCACAGTATATTATGAGATCGCAACATGCAGGTATTATGAGCAATTTCTCATACCCCAATTTGTGTCACATCTACTGGAGCATCATGAGCATGTGTTATGATGTCACAGTATTTGATGACATCATAATTAGTATGCAGTATGACGTCACAATGTATTATGACGTCATAATGTATCCGCATTATGACATCACAATATATTATGAGAGCGCAACATGCAGGTATTATGAGCAATTTCTCTTACCCCAATTTGTGTCACATCTACTGTAGCATCATGAGCATATATTATGACGTCACAGTATATGATGACATCATAATTAGTATGCACTATGACGTCACAATGTATTATGACGTCATAATGTATCCGCATTATGACGTCACAATATATTATGAGAGCGCAACATGCAGGTATTATGAGCAATTTCTCTTACCCCAATTTGTGTCACATCTACTGGAGCATCATGAGCATGTATTATGACGTCACACTATATGATGACATCATAATTAGTATGCACTATGACGTCACAATGTATTATGACGTCATAATGTATCCGCATTATGACATCACAATATATTATGAGAGCGCAACATGCAGGTATTATGACCAATTTCTCTTACCCCAATTTGTGTCACATCTACTGGAGCATCATGAGCATGTATTATGACGTCACAGTATATGATGACATCATAATTAGTTTGCACTATGACGTCACAATGTATTATGACGTCATAATGTATCCGCATTATGACGTCACAATATATTATGAGAGCGCAATTTGCAGGTTTTATGACCAATTTCGCTTACCCCAATTTGTGTCACATCTACTGGAGCATCATGAGCATGTATTATGACGTCACAGTATATGATGACATCATAAATAGTATGTAGTATGATGTCACAATGTATTATGATGTCATAATGTATCCGCATTGTGACATCACAATATATTATGAGAGTGCAACATGCAGGTTTTATGAGCAATTTCTCTTACCCCAATTTGTGTCACATCTACTGGAGCATCATGAGCATGTATTATGACATCACAGTATATGATGACATCATAATTAGTATGCAGTATGACGTCACAATGTATTATGACGTCATAATGTATCCGCATTATGACATCACAATATATTATGAGAGCGCAACATGCAGGCATTATGAGCAATTTCTCTTACCCCAATTTGTGTCACATCTACTGGAGCATCATGAGCATGTATTATGACGTCACGGTATATGATGACATCATAATTAGTATGCACCATGACGTCACAATGTATTATGACGTCATAATGTATCCGCATTATGACATCACAATATATTATGAGAGCGCAATTTGCAGGTTTTATGACCATTTTCGATTACCCCAATTTGTGTCACATCTACTGGAGCATCATGAGCATGTGTTATGACGTCACAGTATATGATGACATCATAATTAGTATGCACTATGACGTCACAATGTATTATGACGTCATAATGTATCCGCATTATGACATCACAATATATTATGAGAGCGCAACATGCAGGTATTATGAGCAATTTCTCTTACCCCAATTTGTGTCACATCTACTGGAGCATCATGAGCATGTATTATGACGTCACAGTATATGATGACATCATAATTAGTATGCACTATGACGTCACAATGTATTATGACGTCATAATGTATCCGCATTATGACGTCACAATATATTATGAGAGCGCAACATGCAGGTATTATGAGCAATTTCTCTTACCCCAATTTGTGTCACATCTACTGGAGCATCATGAGCATGTATTATGACGTCACAGTATATGATGACATCATAATTAGTATGCACTATGACGTCACAATGTATTATGACGTCATAATGTATCCGCATTATGACATCACAATATATTATGAGAGCGCAACATGCAGGTATTATGAGCAATTTCTCTTACCCCAATTTGTGTCACATCTACTGGAGCATCATGAGCATGTATTATGACGTCACAGTATATGATGACATCATAATTAGTATGCACTATGACGTCACAATGTATTATGACATCTTAATGTATCCGCATTATGACATCACAATATATTATGAGATCGCAACTTGCAGGATGTATGACTATTTTCGATTACCACAATTTGTGTCACATCTACTGGAGCATCATGAGCATGTATTATGACGTCACAGTACATGACGACATCATAATTAGTATGCAGTATGACGTCACAATGTATTATGACGTCATAATATATCCACATTATGACATCACAATATATTATGAGAGCGCAACATGCAGGTATTATGAGAAATTTCTCTTACCCCAATTTGTGTCACATCTACTGGAGCATCATGAGCATGTATTATGACATCACAGTATATGATGACATCATAATTAGTATGCACTATGACGTTACAATGTATTATGACGTCATAATGTATCCGCATTATGACATCACAATATATTATGAGAGCGCAATTTGCAGGTTTTATGACCAATTTCTCTTACCCCAATTTGTGTCACATCTACTGGAGCATCATGAGCATGTATTATGACGTCACAGTATATGATGACATCATAAATAGTATGTAGTATGATGTCACAATGTATTATGACGTCATAATGTATCCGCATTATGACATCACAATATATTATGAGAGCGCAACATGCAGGTATTATGAGCAATTTCTCTTACCCCAATTTGTGTCACATCTACTGTAGCATCATGAGCATGTATTATGACGTCACAGTATATGATGACATCATAATTAGTATGCACTATGACGTCACAATGTATTATGACGTCATAATGTATCCGCATTATAACATCACAATATATTATGAGAGCGCAACGTGCAGGTATTATGAGCAATTTCTCTTACCCCAATTTGTGTCACATCTACTGGAGCATCATGAGCATGTATTATGACGTCACAGTATATGATGACATCATAATTAATATGCACCATGACGTCACAATGTATTATGACGTCATAATGTATCCGCATTATGACATCACAATATATTATGAGAGCGCAATTTGCAGGTTTTATGACCATTTTCGATTACCCCAATTTGTGTCACATCTACTGGAGCATCATGAGCATGTATTATGACGTCACAGTATATGATGACATCATAAGTAGTATGCACTATGACGTCACAATGTATTATGACGTCATAATGTATCCGCATTATGACATCACAATATATTATGAGAGCGCAACATGCAGGTATTATGAGCAATTTCTCGTACCCCAGTTTGTGTCACATCTACTGGAGCATCATGAGCATGTATTATGACGTCACAGTATATGATGATATCATAATTAGTATGCACTATGACGGCAAAATGTATTATGACGTCATAATGTATCCGCATTATGACATCACAATATATTATGAGAGCGCAATTTGCAGGTTTTATGACCATTTTCGATTACCCCAATTTGTGTCACATAGACTGGAGCATCATGAGCATGTATTATGACGTCACAGTATATGATGACATCATAATTAGTATGCACTATGACGTCACAATGTATTATGACGTCATAATGTATCCGCATTATGACATCACAGTATATTATGAGATCGCAACATGCAGGTATTATGAGCAATTTCTCATACACCAATTTGTGTCACATCTACTGGAGCATCATGAGCATGTGTTATGATGTCACAGTATTTGATGACATCATAATTAGTATGCAGTATGACGTCACAATGTATTATGACGTCATAATGTATCCGCATTATGACATCACAATATATTATGAGAGCGCAACATGCAGGTATTATGAGCAATTTCTCTTACCCCAATTTGTGTCACATCTACTGTAGCATCATGAGCATGTATTATGACGTCACAGTATATGATGACATCATAATTAGTATGCACTATGACGTCACAATGTATTATGACGTCATAATGTATCCGCATTATGACGTCACAATATATTATGAGAGCGCAACATGCAGGTATTATGAGCAATTTCTCTTACCCCAATTTGTGTCAAATCTACTGGAGCATCATGAGCATGTATTATGACGTCACACTATATGATGACATCATAATTAGTATGCACTATGACGTCACAATGTATTATGACGTCATAATGTATCCGCATTATGACATCACAATATATTATGAGAGCGCAACATGCAGGTATTATGAGCAATTTCTCTTACCCCAATTTGTGTCACATCTACTGGAGCATCATGAGCATGTATTATGATGTCACAGTATATGATGACATCATAATTAGTTTGCACTATGACGTCACAATGTATTATGACGTCATAATGTATCCGCATTATGACATCACAATATATTATGAGAGCGCAACATGCAGGCATTATGAGCAATTTCTCTTACCCCAATTTGTGTCACATCTACTGGAGCATCATGAGCATGTATTATGACGTCACAGTATGTGATGACATCATAATTAGTATGCACTATGACGTCACAATGTATTATGATGTCATAATGTATCTGCATTATGACATCACAATATATTATGAGAGCGCAACATGCAGGTATTATGAGCAATTTCTCTTACCCCAATTTGTGTCACATCTACTGGAGCATCATGAGCATGTATTATGACATCACAGTATTTGATGACATCATAATTAGTATGCAGTATGACGTCACAATGTATTATGACGTCATAATGTATCCGCATTATGACATCACAATATATTATGAGAGCGCAATTTGCAGGTTTTATGACCATTTTCGATTACCCCAATTTGTGTCACATCTACTGGAGCATCATGAGCATGTATTATGACGTCACAGTATATGATGACATCATAATTAGTATGCACTATGACATCACAATGTATTATGACGTCATAATGTATCCGCATTATGACATCACAATATATTATGAGAGCGCAACATGCAGGTATTATGAGCAATTTCTCTTGCCCCAATTTGTGTCACATCTACTGGAGCATCATGAGCATGTATTATGATGTCACAGTATATGATGACATCATAATTAGTATGCAGTATGACGTCACAATGTATTATGACGTCATAATGTATCCGCATTATGACATCACAATATCTTATGAGAGCGCAACATGCAGGTAATATGAGCAATTTATCTTACCCCAATTTGTGTCACATCTACGGGAGCATCATGAGCATGTATTATGACGTCACAGTATATGATAACATCATAATTAGTATCCACTATGAAGTCACAATGTATTATGACGTCATAATGTATCCGCATTATGACATCACAATATATTATGAGAGCGCAACATGCAGGTATTATGAGCAATTTCTCTTACCGCAATTTGTGTCACATCTACTGGAGCATCATGAGCATGTATTATGACGTCACAGTATATGATGACATCATAATTAGTATGCAGTATGACGTCACAATGTATTATGACGTCATAATGTATCCGCATTATGACATCACAATATATTATGAGAGCGCAATTTGCAAGTAACATAAGCAATTTCTCTTACCCCAATTTGTGTCACATCTACTGGAGCATCATGAGCATGTATTATGATGTCACAGTATATGATGACATCATAATTATTATGCAGTATGACGTCACAATGTATTATGACGTCAAAATGTATCCGCATTATGACATCACAATATATTTTGAGAGCGCAACATGAAGGTATTATGAGCAATTTCTCTTACCCCAATTTGTGTCACATCTACTGGAGCATCATGAGCATGTATTATGACATCACAGTATATCAGGACATCATAATTAGTATGCACTATGACGTCACAATGTATTATGACGTCATAATGTATCCGCATTATGACATCACAATACATTATGAGAGCGCAGTATGCAGGTATTATGAGCAATTTCTCGTACCCCAGTTTGTGTCACATCTACTGGAGCATCATGAGCATGTATTATGATGTCACAGTATATGATGATATCATAATTAGTATGCACTATGACGTCACAATGTATTATGATGTCATAATGTATCCGCATTATGACATCACAATATATTATGAGAGCGCAATTTGCAGGTTTTATGACCATTTTCGATTACCCCAATTTGTGTCACATCGACTGGAGCATCATGAGCATGTATTATGACGTCACAGTATATGATGACATCATAATTAGTATGCACTATGACGTCACAATGTATTATGACGTCACAATGTATCCGCATTATGACATCACAGTATATTATGAGATCGCAACATGCAGGTATTATGAGCAATTTCTCATACCCCAATTTGTGTCTCATCTACTGGAGCATCATGAGCATGTGTTATGATGTCACAGTATTTGATGACATCATAATTATTATGCAGTATGACGTAACAATGTATTATGACGTCATAATGTATCCGCATTATGACATCACAATATATTATGAGAGCGCAACATGCAGGTATTATGAGCACTTTCTCTTACCCAATTTGTGTCACATCTACTGTAGCGTCATGAGCATGTATTATGACGTCACAGTATATGATGACATCATAATTAGTATGCACTATGACGTCACAATGTATTATGACGTCATAATGTATCCGCATTATGACGTCACAATATATTATGAGAGCGCAACATGCAGGTATTATGAGCAATTTCTCTTACCCCAATTTGTGTCACATCTACTGGAGCATCATGAGCATGTATTATGACGTCACAGTATATGATGACATCATAATTAGTATGCAGTATGATGTCACAATGTATTATGACGTCATAATGAATCCGCATTATGACATCACAATATATTATGAGAGCGCAACATGCAGGTATTATGAGCAATTTCTCTTACCCCAATTTGTGTCACATCTACTGGAGCATCATGAGCATGTATTATGACGTCACAGTATATGATGACATCATAATTACTATGCACTATGACGTCACAATGTATTATGACGTCATAATATATCCGCATTATGACAACACAATATCTTATGAGAGCGCAACATGCAGGCATTATGAGCAATTTCTCTTACCCCAATTTGTGTCACATCTACTGGAGGATCATGAGCATGTATTATGACGTCACAGTATATGATGACATCATAATTAGTATGCAGTATGACGTCACAATGTATTATGACATCATAATGAATCCGCATTATGACATCACAATATATTATGAGAGCACAACATGCAGGTATTATGAGCAATTTCTCTTACCCCAATTTGTGTCACATCTACTGGAGCATCATGAGCATGTATTATGACGTCACAGTATATGATGACATCATAATTAGTATGCAGTATGACGTCACAATGTATTATGACGTCATAATGTATCCGCATTATGACATCACAATATATTATGTGAGCGCAACATGCAGGCATTATGAGCAATTTCTCTTACCCCATTTTGTGTCACATCTACTGGAGCATAATGAGCATGTATTATGACGTCACAGTATATGATGACATCATAATTAGTATGCACTATGACGTCACAATGTATTATGATGTCATAATGTATCCGCATTATGACATCACAATATATTATGAGAGCGCAACATGCAGGTATTATGAGCAATTTCTCTTACCCCAATTTGTGTCACATCTACTGGAGCATCATGAGCATGTATTATGACGTCACAGTATATGATGACGTCATAATTAGTATGCACTATGACGTCACAATGTATTATGACGTCATAATGTATCCGCATTATGACATCACAATATATTATGAGAGCGCAACATGAAGGTATTATGAGCAATTTCTCGTACCCCAGTTTGTGTCACATCTACTGGAGCATCATGAGCATGTATTATGACGTCAGAGTATATGACGATATCATAATTAGTATGCACTATGACTTCACAATGTATTATGACGTCATAATGTATCAGCATTATGACATCACAATATATTATGAGAGCGCAATTTGCAGGTTTTATGACCATTTTCGATTACCCCAATTTGTGTCACATCGACTGGAGCATCATGAGCATGTATTATGACGTCACAGTATATGATGACATCATAATTAGTATGCACTATGACGTCACAATGTGTTATGACGTCATAATGTATCCGCTTTATGACATCACAATATATTATGAGAGCTCAATTTGCCGGTTTTTTGACCAATTTCTCTTACCCCAATTTGTTTCACATCTACTGGAGCATCATGAGCATGTATTATGACATCACAGTATATGATGACATCATAATTAGTATGCAGTATGACGTCACAATGTATTATGACGTCCTAATATATCCGCATTATGACATCACAATATATTATGAGAGCGCAACATGCAGGTTTTATGACCAATTTCTCTTACCCCAATTTGTGTCACATCTACTGGAGCATCATTAGCATGTATTATGACGTCACAGTATATGATGACATCATAATTAGTATGCACTATGATGTCACAATGTATTATGACGTCATAATGTATCCGCATTATGACATCACAATATATTATGAGAGCGCAACATGCAGGTATTATGAGCAATTTCTCTTACCCCAATTTGTGTCACTTCTACTGGAGCATCATGAGCATGTATTATGACGTCACAGTATATGATGACATCATAATTAGTATGCACTATGACGTCACAATGTATTATGACGTCATAATGTATCCGCTTTATGACATCACAATGTATTATGAGAGCGAAACATGCAGGTATTATGAGCAATTTCTCTTACCCCAATTTGTGTCACATCTTGTGGAGCATCATGAGCATGTATTATGACGTCACAGTATATGATGACATCATAATTAGTATGCAGTATGCCGTCACAATATATTATGACGTCATAATGTATCCGCATTATGACATCACAATATATTATGAGAGCGCAACATGAAGGTATTATGAGCAATTTCTCTTGCCCCAATTTGTGTCACATCTACTGGAGCATCATGAGCATGTATTATGACGTCACAGTATATGATGACATCATAATTAGTATGCAGTATGACGTCACAATGAATTATGACGTCATAATGTATCCGCATTATGACATCACAATATATTATGAGATCGCAACTTGCAGGTTTTATGACTATTTTCGATTACCACAATTTGTGTCACATCTACTGGAGCATCATGAGCATGTATTATGACGTCACAGTATATGATGACATCATAATTAGTATGCACTATGACGTTACAATGTATTATGACGTCATAATGTATCCGCATTATGACATCACAATATATTATGAGAGCGCACTTTGCAGGTTTTATGACCAATTTCGCTTACTCCAATTTGTGTCAAATCTACTGGAGCATCATGAGCATGTATTATGATGTCACAGTATATGATGACATCATAAATAGTATGTAGTATGATGTCACAATGTATTATGACGTCATAATGTATCCGCATTATGACATCACAATATATTATGAGAGTGCAACATGCAGGTTTTATGAGCAATTTCTCTTACCCCAATTTGTGTCACATCTACTGGAGCATCATGAGCATGTATTATGATGTCACAGTATATGATGACATCATAATTAGTATGCACTATGACGTTACAATGTATTATGACGTCATAATATATCCGCATTATGACATCACAATATATTATGAGAGCGCAATTTGCAGGTTTTATGACCAATTTCGCTTACCCCAATTTGTGTCACATCTACTGTAGCATCATGAGCATGTATTATGACGTCACAGTATATGATGACATCATAAATAGTATGTAGTATGATGTCACAATGTATTATGACGTCATAATGTATCCGCATTATGACATCACAATATATTATGAGAGCGCAATTTGCAGGTATTATGAGCAATTTCTCTTACCCCAATTTGTGTCACATCTACTGGAGCATCATGAGCATGTATTATGACGTCACAGTATATGATGACATCATAATTAGTATGCACTATGACGTCACAATGTGTTATGACGTCATAATGTATCCGCATTATGACATCACAATATATTATGAGGGCTCAATTTGCAGGTTTTTTGACCAATTTCTCTTACCCCAATTTGTTTCACATCTACAGGAGCATCATGAGCATGTATTATGACGTCACAGTATATGATGACATCATAATTAGTATGCAGTATGACGTCACAATGTATTATGACGTCCTAATATATCCGCATTATGACATCACAATATATTATGAGAGCGCAACATGCAGGTATTATGACCAATTTCTCTTACCCCAATTTGTGTCACATCTACTGGAGCATCATTAGCATGTATTATGACGTCACAGTATATGATGGCATCATAATTAGTATGCACTATGACGTCACAATGTATTATGACGTCATAATGTATCCGTATTATGACATCACAATATATTATGAGAGCGCAACATGCAGGTATTATGAGCAATTAATCTTACCCAAATTTGTGTCACATCTACTGGAGCATCATGAGCATGTATTATGACGTCACAGTATATGATGACATCATAATTAGTATGCACTGTGACGTCACAATGTATTATGACGTCATAATGTGTCCGCGTTATGACTTCACAATATATTATGAGAGCGCAATTTGCTGGTATAATGAGCAATTTCTCTTACCCCAATTTGTGTCACATCTACTGGAGCATCATGAGTATGTATTATGACGTCACAGTATATGATGACATCATAATTAGTATGCAGTATGACATCACAATGTATTATGACGTCATAATGTATCCGCATTATGCCATCACAATATATTATGAGAGCGCAACATGCAGGTATTTTGAGAAATTTCTCTTACCACAATTTGTGTCACATCTACTGGAGCATCATGAGCATGTACTATGACGTCACAGTATATGATGACATCATAATTAGTATGCACTATGACGTCACAATGTATTATGACGTAATAATGTATCCGCATTATGACATCACAATATATTATGAGAGTGCAATTTGCAGGTTTTATGACCATTTTCGATTACCGCAATTTGTGTCACATCTACTGGAGCATCATGAGCATGTATTATGACGTCACAGTATATGATGACATCATAGTGAGTATGCAGTATGACGTCACAATGTATTATGTCGTCATAATGTATCCGCATTATGACATCACAATATATTATGAGAGCGCAACATGCAGGTAGTATGAGCAATTTCTCGTACCCCAATTTGTGTCACATCTACTGGAGCATCATGAGCATGTATTATGACGTCACAGTATGTGAGGACATCATAATTAGTATGCACTATGACGTCACAATGTATTATGACGTCATAAATTATCCGCATTATGACATCGCCATATATTATGAGAGCGCAATTTGCAGGTATTATGAGCAATTTCTCTTACCCCAATTTGTGTCACATCTATTGGAGCATCATGAGCATGTATTATGACGTCACAGTATATGATGACATCATAATTAGTATGCACTATGATGTAACAATGTATTATGACGTCATAATGTATCCGCATTATGACATCACAACATATTATGTGAGCGCAATTTGCAGGTATTGTGAGCAATTTCTCTTACCCCAATTTGTGTCACATCTACTGGAGCATCATGAGCATGTATTATGACGTCACAGTATATGATGACATCATAATTAGTATGCAGTATGACGTCACAATGTATTATGACGTCATAATGTATCCGCATTATGACATCACAATATATTATGAGAGCGCAACATGCAGGTATTATGAACAATTTCGCTTACCCCAATTTGTGTCACATCTACTGGAGCATCATGAGCATGTATTATGACGTCACAGTATATGATGACATCATAATTAGTATGCACTATGACGTCACAATGTATTATGACGTCATAATGTATCCGCATTATGACATCACAATATATTATGAGAGCGTAATTTGCATGTTTTATGACCATTTTCGATTACCCCAATTTGTGTCACATCTACTGGAGCATCATGAGCATGTATTATGACGTCACAGTATATGATGACATCATAATTAGTATGCACTATGACGTCACAATGTATTATGACGTCATAATATATCCGAATTATAACATCACAATACATTATGAGAGCGCAACATGCAGATATTATGAGCAATTTCTCTTACCCCAATTTGTGTCACATCTACTGGAGCATCATGAGCATGTACTATGACGTCACAGTATATGATGACATCATAATTAGTATGCACCATGACGTCACAATATATTACGATGTCATAATGTATCCGCATTATGACATCACAATATTTTATGAGAGCGCAATTTGCAGGTTTTATGACCATTTTTGATTACCCCAATTTGTGTCACATCTACTGGAGCATCATGAGCATATATTATGACGTCACAGTATATGATGACATCATAATTAGTATGCAGTATGACGTCACAATGTATTATGCCGTCATAATGTATCCGCATTATGACATCACAATATATTATGAGAGCGCAATTTGCAGGTATTATGAGCAATTTCTCGTACCCCAATTTGTGTCACATCTACTGGAGCATCATGAGCATGTATTATGACGTCACAGTATATGATGACATCATAATTAGTATGCACTATGACGTCACAATGTATTATGACGTCATAATGTATCCGCATTATGACCTCACCATATATTATGAGAGCGCAACATGCAGGTATTATGAGCAATTTCTCTTACCCCAATTTGTGTCACATCTATTGGAGCAACATGAGCATGTATTATGATGGCACTGTATATGATGACATCATAATTAGTATGCACTATGAAGTCACAATGTATTATGACGTCATAATGTGTCCGCGTTATGATATCACAATATATTATGAGAGCGCAATTTGCAGGTATAATGAGCAAATTCTCTTACCCCAATTTGTGACATCATGTATTATGATGTCACATTATATGATGACATCATAATTAGTATGCACTATGACGTCAAAATTTACTATGATGTCATAATGTATCCGCATTATGACATCACAGTATATTATGAGAGCCCAATTTGCAGGTATTATGAGCAATTTCTCTTACCCCAATTTGTGTCACATCTACTGGAGCATCATGAGCATGTATTATGACGTCACAGTATATGATGACATCATAATTAGTATGCAGTATGACGTCACAATGTATTATGACGTCATAATATATCCGCAATATGACATCACAATATATTATGAGAGCGCAACATGCAGATATTATGACCAATTTCGCTTACCCCAATTTGTGTCACATCTACTGGTACATCATGAGCATGTATTATGACGTCACAGTATATGATGACATCATAATTAGTATGCACTATGACGTCACAATGTATTATGACGTCATAATGTATCCGCATTATGACATCACAATATAATATGAGAGCGCAATTTGCAGGTTTTATGACCATTTTCGATTACCCCAATTTGTGTCACATCTACTGAAGCATCATGAGCATGTATTATGACGTCACAGTATATGATGACATCATAATTAGTATGCAGTATATCGTCACAATGTATTATGACGTCATAATGTATCCGCATTATGACATCACAATATATTATGAGAGCGCAACATGCAGGTATTATGAGCAATTTCTCTTACCCCAATTTGTGTCACATCTACTGGAGCATCATGAGCTGGAATTATGACGTCATAGTATATGATTACATCATAATTAGTATGCACTATGACGTCACAATGTATTATGACGTCATAATGTATCCGCATTATGACATCACAATATATTATGAGAGCGCAATTTGCAGGTTTTATGACCAATTTCGCTTTCTCCAATTTGTGTCACATCTACTGGAGCATCATGAGCATGTATTATGACGTCACAGTATATGATGACATCATTATTAGTATGCAGTATGACATCACAATATATTACGACGTCATAATGTATCCGCATTACGACATCACATTACATTATGAGAGCGCAACATGCAGGTATTATGAGCAATTTCTCTTACCACAATTTGTGTCACATCTACTGGAGCATCATGAGCATGTATTATGACGTCAAAGTATATGATGACATCATAATTAGTATGCACTATGACGTCACAGTGTATTATGACGTCATAATGTATCCGCATTATAACATCACAATATATTACGAGAGCGCAATTTGCAGGTTTTATGAGCAATTTCGTTTACACCAAATTCTGTCACATCTACTGCAGCATCATGAGCATGTATTATGACGTCACAGTATATGATGACATCATAATTAGTATGCAGTATGACGTCACAATGTATTATGACGTCATAATGTATCCGCATTATGATATCACAATGTATTATGAGAGCGCAATTTATAGGTTTTATGACCATTTTCGATTACCCCAATTTGTGTCACATCTACTGGAGCATCATGAGAATGTACTATGATGTCACAGTATATGATGATATCATAATTAGTATGCAGTATGACGTCACAATATATTATGACGTCATAGTGTATCCGCATTATGACATCACAAAAAATTATGAGAGCGCAACATGCAGGTATTATGAGCAATTTCTCTTACCCCAATTTGTGTCACATATACTGGAGCATCATGAGCATGTATTATGACGTCACAGTATATGATGACATCATAATTAGTATGCACTATGACGTCACAATGTATTATGCCGTCATAATGTATCCGCATTATGACATCACAATATATTATGAGAGCGCAACAAGCAGGTAGTATGAGCAATTTCTCGTACCCCAATTTGTGTCACATCTACTGGAGCATCATGAGCATGTATTATGACGTCACAGTATATGATGACATCATAATTAGTATGCACTATGACGTCACAATGTATTATGACGTCATAATGTATCCGCATTATGACATCACCATATATTATGAGAGCGCAATTTGCAGGTATTATGAGCAATTTCTCTTACCCCAATTTGTGTCACATCTATTGGAGCAACATGAGCATGTATTATGACGTCACTGTATATGATGACATCATAATTAGTATGCACTATGAAGTCACAATGTATTATGACGTCATAATGTGTCCGCGTTATGACTTCACAATATATTATGAGAGCGCAATTTGCTGGTATAATGAGCAATTTCTCTTACCCAATTTGTGTCACATCTACTGGAGCATCATGAGTATGTATTATGACGTCACAGTATATGATGTCATCATAATTAGTATGCAGTATGACATCACAATGTATTATGACGTCATAATGTATCCGCATTATGACATCACAATATATTATGAGAGCGCCACATGCAGGTATTTTGAGCAATTTCTCTTACCACAATTTGTGTCACATCTACTGGAGCATCATGAGCATGTACTATGATGTCACAGTATATGATGACATCATAATTAGTATGCAGTATGACGTCACAATGTATTATGACGTCATAATGTATCCGCATTATGACATCACAATATATCATGAGAGTGCAATTTGCAGGTTTTATGACCATTTTCGATTGCCGCAATTTGTGTCACACCTACTGGAGCATCATGAGCATGTATTATGACGTCACAGTATATGATGACATCATAGTGAGTATGCAGTATGACGTCACAATGTATTATGCCGTCATAATGTATCCGCATTATGACATCACAATATATTATGAGAGCGCAACATGCTGGTAGTATGAGCAATTTCTCGTACCCCAATTTGTGTCACATCTACTGGAGCATCTTGAGCATGTATTATGATGTCACAGTATATGATGACATCATAATTAGTATGCACTATGAAGTCACAATGTACTATGATCTCATAATGTATCCACATTATGACATCACAATATATTATGAGATCGCATTTTCCAGGTATTATGAGCAATTTCTCGTACCCCAATTTGTGTCACATCTACTGGAGCATCATGAGCATGTATTATGACGTCACTGTATATGAGGACATCATAATTAGTATGCACTATGACGTCACAATGTATTATGACGTCATAAAGTATCCGCATTATGACATCACCATATATTATGAGAGCGCAATTTGCAGGTATTATGAGCAATTTTTCTTACCCCAATTTGTGTCACATCTATTGGAGCATCATGAGCATGTATTATGACGTCACAGTATATGATGACATCATAATTAGTATGCACTATGGTGTAACAATGTATTATGACGTCATAATGTATCCGCATTATGACATCACAATATATTATGTGAGCGCAATTTGCAGGTATTGTGAGCAATTTCTCTTACCCCAATTTGTGTCACATCTACTGGAGCATCTTGAGCATGTATTATGATGTCACAGTATATGATGACATCATAATTAGTATGCACTATGAAGTCACAATGTACTATGATCTCATAATGTATCCACATTATGACATCACAATATATTATGAGAGCGCATTTTCCAGGTATTATGAGCAATTTCTCTTACCCCAATTTGTGTCAAATCTACTGGAGCATCACGAGCATGTATTATGACGTCACACTATATGATGACATCATAATTAGTATGCACTATGACGTCACAATGTATTATGACGTCATAATGTATCCCCATTATGACATCACCATATATTATGAGAGTGCAATTTGCAGGTATAATGAGCAAATTCTCTTACCCCAATTTGTGACATCATGTATTATGATGTCACAGTATATGATGACATCATAATTATTATGCACTATGACGTCACAATTTACTATGATGTCATAATGTATCCGCATTATGACATCACAGTATATTATGAGAGCCCAATTTGCAGGTATTATGAGCAATTTCTCTTACCCCAATTTGTGTCACATCTACTGGAGCATCATGAGCATGTATTATGACGTCACAGTATATGATGACATCATAATTAGTATGCAGTATGACGTCACAATGTATTATGACGTCATAATATATCCACAATATGACATCACAATATATTATGAGAGCGCAACATGCAGATATTATGACCAATTTCGCTTACCCCAATTTGTGTCACATCTACTGGAGCATCATGAGCATGTATTATGACGTCACAGTATATGATGACATCATAATTAGTATGCACTATGACGTCACAATGTATTATGACGTCATAATGTATCCGCATTATGACATCACAATATATTATGAGAGCGCAATTTGCAGGTTTTATGACCATTTTCGATTACCCCGATTTGTGTCACATCTACTGAAGCATCATGAGCATGTATTATGACGTCACAGTATATGATGACATCATAATTAGTATGCAGTATATCGTCACAATGTATTATGACGTCATAATGTATCCGCATTATGACATCACAATATATAATGAGAGCGCAACATGCAGGTATTATGAGCAATTTCTCTTACCCCAATTTGTGTCACATCTACTGGAGCATCATGAGGATGTACTATGACGTCACAGTATATGATGACATCATAATTACTAGGCAGTATGACGTCACAATATATTACGACGTCATAATGTATCCGCATTATGACATCACAATATATTATGAGAGCGCAACATGCAGGTATTATGAGCAATTTCTCTTACCACAATTTGTGTCACATCTACTGGAGCATCATGAGCATGTATTATGACGTCAAAGTATATGATGTCATCATAATTAGTATGCAGTATGACATCACAATGTATTATGACGTCATAATGTATCCGCATTATGACATCACAATATATTATGAGAGCGCAACATGCAGGTATTTTGAGGAATTTCTCTTACCACAATTTGTGTCACATCTACTGGAGCATCATGAGCATGTACTATGACGTCACAGTATATGATGACATCATAATTAGTATGCAGTATGACGTCACAATGTATTATGACGTCATAATGTATCCGCATTATGACATCACCATATATTATGAGAGCGCAATTTGCAGGTATTATGAGCAATTTCTCTTACCCCAATTTGTGTCACATCTATTGGAGCAACATGAGCATGTATTATGACGTCACTGTATATGATGACATCATAATTAGTATGCACTATGAAGTCACAATGTATTATGACGTCATAATGTGTCCGCGTTATGACTTCACAATATATTATGAGAGCGCAATTTGCTGGTATAATGAGCAATTTCTCTTACCCAATTTGTGTCACATCTACTGGAGCATCATGAGTATGTATTATGACGTCACAGTATATGATGTCATCATAATTAGTATGCAGTATGACATCACAATGTATTATGACGTCATAATGTATCCGCATTATGACATCACAATATATTATGAGAGCGCCACATGCATGTATTTTGAGCAATTTCTCTTACCACAATTTGTGTCACATCTACTGGAGCATCATGAGCATGTACTATGACGTCACAGTATATGATGACATCATAATTAGTATGCAGTATGACGTCACAATGTATTATGACGTCATAATGTATCCGCATTATGACATCACAATATATCATGAGAGTGCAATTTGCAGGTTTTATGACCATTTTCGATTACCGCAATTTGTGTCACACCTACTGGAGCATCATGAGCATGTATTATGACGTCACAGTATATGATGACATCATAGTGAGTATGCAGTATGACGTCACAATGTATTATGCCGTCATAATGTATCCGCATTATGACATCACAATATATTATGAGAGCGCAACATGCTGGTAGTATGAGCAATTTCTCGTACCCCAATTTGTGTCACATCTACTGGAGCATCATGAGCATGTATTATGACGTCACAGTATATGAGGACATCATAATTAGTATGCACTATGACGTCACAATGTATTATGACGTCATAAAGTATCCGCATTATGACATCACCATATATTATGAGAGCGCAATTTGCAGGTATTATGAGCAATTTCTCTTACCCCAATTTGTGTCACATCTATTGGAGCATCATGAGCATGTATTATGACGTCACAGTATATGATGACATCATAATTAGTATGCACTATGGTGTAACAATGTATTATGACGTCATAATGTATCCGCATTATGACATCACAATATATTATGTGAGCGCAATTTGCAGGAATTGTGAGCAATTTCTCTTACCCCAATTTGTGTCACATCTACTGGAGCATCTTGAGCATGTATTATGATGTCACAGTATATGATGACATCATAATTAGTATGCACTATGAAGTCACAATGTACTATGATCTCATAATGTATCCACATTATGACATCACAATATATTATGAGAGCGCATTTTCCAGGTATTATGAGCAATTTCTCTTACCCCAATTTGTGTCAAATCTACTGGAGCATCACGAGCATGTATTATGACGTCACACTATATGATGACATCATAATTAGTATGCACTATGACGTCACAATGTATTATGACGTCATAATGTATCCGCATTATGACATCACAATATATTATGAGAGCGGAATTTGCAGGTTTTATGACCATTTTCGATTACCCCAATTTGTGTCACATCTACTGGAGCATCATGAGCATGTATTATGACGTCACAGTATATGATGACATCATAATTAGTATGCACTATGACGTCACAATGTATTATGACGTCATAATATATCCGCATTATAACATCACAATACATTATGAGAGCGCAACATGCAGATATTATGAGCAATTTCTCTTACCCCAATTTGTGTCACATATACTGGAGCATCATGAGCATGAATTATGACGTCACAGTATATGATGACATCATAATTAGTATGCACTATGACGTCACAATGTGTTATGACGTCATAATGTATCCGGATTATGACATCACAATGTATTATGAGAGCGCAACATGCAGGTATTATGACCAATTTCGCTTACCCCAGTTTGTGTCACATCTACTGGAGCATCATGAGCATGTATTATGACGTCACAGTATATGATGACATCATAATTAGTATGCACCATGACGTCACAATATATTACGATGTCATAATGTATCCGCATTATGACATCACAATATATTATGAGAGTGCAATTTGCAGGTTTTATGACCATTTTTGATTACCCCAATTTGTGTCACATCTACTGGAGCATCATGAGCATATATTATGACGTCACAGTATATGATGACATCATAATTAGTATGCAGTATGACGTCACAATGTATTATGACGTCATAATGTATCCGCATTATGACATCACAATATATTATGAGAGCGCAGTTTGCAGGTATTATGACCAATTTCTCGTACCCCAATTTGTGTCACATCTACTGGAGCATCATGAGCATGTATTATGACGTCACAGTATATGATGACATCATAATTAGTATGCACTATGACGTCACAATGTATTATGACGTCATAATGTATCCGCATTATGACATCACCATATATTATGAGAGTGCAATTTGCAGGTATAATGAGCAAATTCTCTTACCCCAATTTGTGACATCATGTATTATGATGTCACAGTATATGATGACATCATAATTATTATGCACTATGACGTCACAATTTACTATGATGTCATAATGTATCCGCATTATGACATCACAGTATATTATGAGAGCCCAATTTGCAGGTATTATGAGCAATTTCTCTTACCCCAATTTGTGTCACATCTACTGGAGCATCATGAGCATGTATTATGACGTCACAGTATATGATGACATCATAATTAGTATGCAGTATGACGTCACAATGTATTATGACGTCATAATATATCCACAATATGACATCACAATATATTATGAGAGCGCAACATGCAGATATTATGACCAATTTCGCTTACCCCAATTTGTGTCACATCTACTGGAGCATCATGAGCATGTATTATGACGTCACAGTATATGATGACATCATAATTAGTATGCACTATGACGTCACAATGTATTATGACGTCATAATGTATCCGCATTATGACATCACAATATATTATGAGAGCGCAATTTGCAGGTTTTATGACCATTTTCGATTACCCCGATTTGTGTCACATCTACTGAAGCATCATGAGCATGTATTATGACGTCACAGTATATGATGACATCATAATTAGTATGCAGTATATCGTCACAATGTATTATGACGTCATAATGTATCCGCATTATGACATCACAATATATAATGAGAGCGCAACATGCAGGTATTATGAGCAATTTCTCTTACCCCAATTTGTGTCACATCTACTGGAGCATCATGAGGATGTACTATGACGTCACAGTATATGATGACATCATAATTACTAGGCAGTATGACGTCACAATATATTACGACGTCATAATATATCCGCATTATGACATCACAATATATTATGAGAGCGCAACATGCAGGTATTATGAGCAATTTCTCTTACCACAATTTGTGTCACATCTACTGGAGCATCATGAGCATGTATTATGACGTCAAAGTATATGATGTCATCATAATTAGTATGCAGTATGACATCACAATGTATTATGACGTCATAATGTATCCGCATTATGACATCACAATATATTATGAGAGCGCAACATGCAGGTATTTTGAGGAATTTCTCTTACCACAATTTGTGTCACATCTACTGGAGCATCATGAGCATGTACTATGACGTCACAGTATATGATGACATCATAATTAGTATGCAGTATGACGTCACAATGTATTATGACGTCATAATGTATCCGCATTATGACATCACCATATATTATGAGAGCGCAATTTGCAGGTATTATGAGCAATTTCTCTTACCCCAATTTGTGTCACATCTATTGGAGCAACATGAGCATGTATTATGACGTCACTGTATATGATGACATCATAATTAGTATGCACTATGAAGTCACAATGTATTATGACGTCATAATGTGTCCGCGTTATGACTTCACAATATATTATGAGAGCGCAATTTGCTGGTATAATGAGCAATTTCTCTTACCCAATTTGTGTCACATCTACTGGAGCATCATGAGTATGTATTATGACGTCACAGTATATGATGTCATCATAATTAGTATGCAGTATGACATCACAATGTATTATGACGTCATAATGTATCCGCATTATGACATCACAATATATTATGAGAGCGCCACATGCATGTATTTTGAGCAATTTCTCTTACCACAATTTGTGTCACATCTACTGGAGCATCATGAGCATGTACTATGACGTCACAGTATATGATGACATCATAATTAGTATGCAGTATGACGTCACAATGTATTATGACGTCATAATGTATCCGCATTATGACATCACAATATATCATGAGAGTGCAATTTGCAGGTTTTATGACCATTTTCGATTACCGCAATTTGTGTCACACCTACTGGAGCATCATGAGCATGTATTATGACGTCACAGTATATGATGACATCATAGTGAGTATGCAGTATGACGTCACAATGTATTATGCCGTCATAATGTATCCGCATTTTGACATCACAATATATTATGAGAGCGCAACATGCTGGTAGTATGACCAATTTCTCGTACCCCAATTTGTGTCACATCTACTGGAGCATCATGAGCATGTATTATGACGTCACAGTATATGAGGACATCATAATTAGTATGCACTATGACGTCACAATGTATTATGACGTCATAAAGTATCCGCATTATGACATCACCATATATTATGAGAGCGCAATTTGCAGGTATTATGAGCAATTTCTCTTACCCCAATTTGTGTCACATCTATTGGAGCATCATGAGCATGTATTATGACGTCACAGTATATGATGACATCATAATTAGTATGCACTATGGTGTAACAATGTATTATGACGTCATAATGTATCCGCATTATGACATCACAATATATTATGTGAGCGCAATTTGCAGGAATTGTGAGCAATTTCTCTTACCCCAATTTGTGTCACATCTACTGGAGCATCTTGAGCATGTATTATGATGTCACAGTATATGATGACATCATAATTAGTATGCACTATGAAGTCACAATGTACTATGATCTCATAATGTATCCACATTATGACATCACAATATATTATGAGAGCGCATTTTCCAGGTATTATGAGCAATTTCTCTTACCCCAATTTGTGTCAAATCTACTGGAGCATCACGAGCATGTATTATGATGTCACACTATATGATGACATCATAATTAGTATGCACTATGACGTCACAATGTATTATGACGTCATAATGTATCCGCATTATGACATCACAGTATATTATGAGAGCGGAATTTGCAGGTTTTATGACCATTTTCGATTACCCCAATTTGTGTCACATCTACTGGAGCATCATGAGCATGTATTATGACGTCACAGTATATGATGACATCATAATTAGTATGCACTATGACGTCACAATGTATTATGACGTCATAATATATCCGCATTATAACATCACAATACATTATGAGAGCGCAACATGCAGATATTATGAGCAATTTCTCTTACCCCAATTTGTGTCACATATACTGGAGCATCATGAGCATGAATTATGACGTCACAGTATATGATGACATCATAATTAGTATGCACTATGACGTCACAATGTGTTATGACGTCATAATGTATCCGGATTATGACATCACAATGTATTATGAGAGCGCAACATGCAGGTATTATGACCAATTTCGCTTACCCCAATTTGTGTCACATCTACTGGAGCATCATGAGCATGTATTATGACGTCACAGTATATGATGACATCATAATTAGTATGCACCATGACGTCACAATATATTACGATGTCATAATGTATCCGTATTATGACATCACAATATATTATGAGAGTGCAATTTGCAGGTTTTATGACCATTTTTGATTACCCCAATTTGTGTCACATCTACTGGAGCATCATGAGCATATATTATGACATCACAGTATATGATGACATCATAATTAGTATGCAGTATGACGTCACAATGTATTATGACGTCATAATGTATCCGCATTATGACATCACAATATATTATGAGAGCGCAGTTTGCAGGTATTATGACCAATTTCTCGTACCCCAATTTGTGTCACATCTACTGGAGCATCATGAGCATGTATTGTGACGTCACAGTATATGATGACATCATAATTAGTATGCACTATGACGTCACAATGTATTATGACGTCATAATGTATCCGCATTATGACATCACCATATATTATGAGAGTGCAATTTGCAGGTATAATGAGCAAATTCTCTTACCCCAATTTGTGACATCATGTATTATGATGTCACAGTATATGATGACATCATAATTATTATGCACTATGACGTCACAATTTACTATGATGTCATAATGTATCCGCATTATGACATCACAATATATTATGAGAGCGCAATTTGCAGGTTTTATGACCATTTTCGATTACCCCGATTTGTGTCACATCTACTGAAGCATCATGAGCATGTATTATGACGTCACAGTATATGATGACATCATAATTAGTATGCAGTATATCGTCACAATGTATTATGACGTCATAATGTATCCGCATTATGACATCACAATATATAATGAGAGCGCAACATGCAGGTATTATGAGCAATTTCTCTTACCCCAATTTGTGTCACATCTACTGGAGCATCATGAGGATGTACTATGACGTCACAGTATATGATGACATCATAATTAGTAGGCAGTATGACGTCACAATATATTACGACGTCATAATGTATCCGCATTATGACATCACAATATATTATGAGAGCGCAACATGCAGGTATTATGAGCAATTTCTCTTACCACAATTTGTTTCACATCTACGGGAGCATCATGAGCATGTATTATGACGTCAAAGTATATGATGTCATCATAATTAGTATGCAGTATGACATCACAATGTATTATGACGTCATAATGTATCCGCATTATGACATCACAATATATTATGAGAGCGCAACATGCAGGTATTTTGAGCAATTTCTCTTACCACAATTTGTGTCACATCTACTGGAGCATCATGAGCATGTACTATGACGTCACAGTATATGATGACATCATAATTAGTATGCAGTATGACGTCACAATGTATTATGACGTCATAATGTATCCGCATTATGACATCACCATATATTATGAGAGCGCAATTTGCAGGTATTATGAGCAATTTCTCTTACCCCAATTTGTGTCACATCTATTGGAGCAACATGAGCATGTATTATGACGTCACTGTATATGATGACATCATAATTAGTATGCACTATGAAGTCACAATGTATTATGACGTCATAATGTGTCCGCGTTATGACTTCACAATATATTATGAGAGCGCAATTTGCTGGTATAATGAGCAATTTCTCTTACCCAATTTGTGTCACATCTACTGGAGCATCATGAGTATGTATTATGACGTCACAGTATATGATGTCATCATAATTAGTATGCAGTATGAAATCACAATGTATTATGACGTCATAATGTATCCGCATTATGACATCACAATATATTATGAGAGCGCCACATGCAGGTATTTTGAGCAATTTCTCTTACCACAATTTGTGTCACATCTACTGGAGCATCATGAGCATGTACTATGACGTCACAGTATATGATGACATCATAATAAGTATGCAGTATGACGTCACAATGTATTATGACGTCATAATGTATCCGCATTATGACATCACAATATATTATGAGAGTGCAATTTGCAGGTTTTATGACCATTTTCGATTACCGCAATTTGTGTCACACCTACTGGAGCATCATGAGCATGTATTATGACGTCACAGTATATGATGACATCATAGTGAGTATGCAGTATGACGTCACAATGTATTATGCCGTCATAATGTATCCGCATTATGACATCACAATATATTATGAGAGCGCAACATGCTGGTAGTATGAGCAATTTCTCGTACCCCAATTTGTGTCACATCTACTGGAGCATCATGAGCATGTATTATGACGTCACAGTATATGAGGACATCATAATTAGTATGCACTATGACGTCACAATGTATTATGACGTCATAAAGTATCCGCATTATGACATCACCATATATTATGAGAGCGCAATTTGCAGGTATTATGAGCAATTTCTCTTACCCCAATTTGTGTCACATCTATTGGAGCATCATGAGCATGTATTATGACGTCACAGTATATGATGACATCATAATTAGTATGCACTATGGTGTAACAATGTATTATGACGTCATAATGTATCCGCATTATGACATCACAATATATTATGTGAGCGCAATTTGCAGGTATTGTGAGCAATTTCTCTTACCCCAATTTGTGTCACATCTACTGGAGCATCTTGAGCATGTATTATGATGTCACAGTATATGATGACATCATAATTAGTATGCACTATGAAGTCACAATGTACTATGATCTCATAATGTATCCACATTATGACATCACAATATATTATGAGAGCGCATTTTCCAGGTATTATGAGCAATTTCTCTTACCCCAATTTGTGTCAAATCTACTGGAGCATCATGAGCATGTATTATGACGCCACAGTATATGATGACATCATAATTAGTATGCTGTATGACGTCACAATGTATTATGACGTCATAATGTATCCGCATTATGACATCACAATATATTATGAGAGCGGAATTTGCAGGTTTTATGACCATTTTCGATTACCCCAATTTGTGTCCCTTCTACTGGAGCATCATGAGCATGTATTATGACGTCACAGTATATGATGACATCATAATTAGTATGCACTATGACGTCACAATGTATTATGACGTCATAATATATCCGCATTATAACATCACAATACATTATGAGAGCGCAACATGCAGATATTATGAGAAATTTCTCTTACCCCAATTTGTGTCACATATACTGGAGCATCATGAGCATGAATTATGACGTCACAGTATATGATGACATCATAATTAGTATGCACTATGACGTCACAATGTGTTATGACGTCATAATGTATCCGGATTATGACATCACAATGTATTATGAGAGCGCAACATGCAGGTATTATGACCAATTTCGCTTACCCCAATTTGTGTCACATCTACTGGAGCATCATGAGCATGTATTATGACGTCACAGTATATGATGACATCATAATTAGTATGCACTATGACGTCACAATGTATTATGACGTCATAATGTATCCGCATTATGACATCACCATATATTATGAGAGTGCAATTTGCAGGTATAATGAGCAAATTCTCTTACCCCAATTTGTGACATCATGTATTATGATGTCACAGTATATGATGACATCATAATTATTATGCACTATGACGTCACAATTTACTATGATGTCATAATGTATCCGCATTATGACATCACAGTATATTATGAGAGCCCAATTTGCAGGTATTATGAGCAATTTCTCTTACCCCAATTTGTGTCACATCTACTGGAGCATCATGAGCATGTATTATGACGTCACAGTATATGATGACATCATAATTAGTATGCAGTATGACGTCACAATGTATTATGACGTCATAATATATCCACAATATGACATCACAATATATTATGAGAGCGCAACATGCAGATATTATGACCAATTTCGCTTACCCCAATTTGTGTCACATCTACTGGAGCATCATGAGCATGTATTATGACGTCACAGTATATGATGACATCATAATTAGTATGCACTATGACGTCACAATGTATTATGACGTCATAATGTATCCGCATTATGACATCACAATATATTATGAGAGCGCAATTTGCAGGTTTTATGACCATTTTCGATTACCCCGATTTGTGTCACATCTACTGAAGCATCATGAGCATGTATTATGATGTCACAGTACATGATGACATCATAATTAGTATGCAGTATATCGTCACAATGTATTATGACGTCATAATGTATCCGCATTATGACATCACAATATATAATGAGAGCGCAACATGCAGGTATTATGAGCAATTTCTCTTACCCCAATTTGTGTCACATCTACTGGAGCATCATGAGGATGTACTATGACGTCACAGTATATGATGACATCATAATTAGTAGGCAGTATGACGTCACAATATATTACGACGTCATAATGTATCCGCATTATGACATCACAATATATTATGAGAGCGCAACATGCAGGTATTATGAGCAATTTCTCTTACCACAATTTGTGTCACATCTACTGGAGCATCATGAGCATGTATTATGACGTCAAAGTATATGATGTCATCATAATTAGTATGCAGTATGACATCACAATGTATTATGACGTCATAATGTATCCGCATTATGACATCACAATATATTATGAGAGCGAAACATGCAGGTATTTTGAGCAATTTCTCTTACCACAATTTGTGTCACATCTACTGGAGCATCATGAGCATGTACTATGACGTCACAGTATATGATGACATCATAATTAGTATGCAGTATGACGTCACAATGTATTATGACGTCATAATGTATCCGCATTATGACATCACGATATATTATGAGAGTGCAATTTGCAGGTTTTATGACCATTTTCGATTACCGCAATTTGTGTCACACCTACTGGAGCATCATGAGCATGTATTATGACGTCACATTATATGATGACATCATAGTGAGTATGCAGTATGACGTCACAATGTATTATGCCGTCATAATGTATCTGCATTATGACATCACAATATATTATGAGAACGCAACATGCAGGTAGTATGAGCAATTTCTCGTACCCCAATTTGTGTCACATCTACTGGAGCATCATGAGCATGTATTATGACGTCACAGTATATGAGGACATCATAATTAGTATGCACTATGACGTCACAATGTATTATGACGTCATAATGTATCCGCATTATGACATCACCATATATTATGAGAGTGCAATTTGCAGGTATTATGAGCAATTTCTCTTACCCCAATTTGTGTCACATCTATTGGAGCAACATGAGCATGTATTATGACGGCACTGTATATGATGACATCATAATTAGTATGCACTATGAAGTCACAATGTATTATGACGTCATAATGTGTCCGCGTTATGACATCACAATATATTACGAGAGCGCAATTTGCAGGTTTTATGAGCAATTTCGTTTACACCAAATTCTGTCACATCTACTGGAGCATCATGAGCATGTATTATGACGTCACAGTATATGATGACGTCATAATTAGTATGCAGTATGACGTCACAATGTATTATGACGTCATAATGTATCCGCATTATGACATCACAATGTATTATGAGAGTGTAACACGCAGGTATTATGACCAATTTCTCTTACCCCAATTTGTGTCACATCTACTGGAGCATCATGAGCATGTATTATGACGTCACAGTATATGATGACATCATAGTGAGTACGCAGTATGACGTCACAATGTATTATGCCGTCATAATGTATCTGCATTATGACATCACAATATATTATGAGAGCGCAACATGCAGGTATTTTGAGAAATTTCTCTTACCACAATTTGTGTCACATCTACTGGAGCATCATGAGCATGTACTATGACGTCACAGTATATGATGACATCATAATTGGTATGCAGTATGACGTCACAATGTATTATGACGTCATAATGTATCCGCATTATGACATCACAATATATTATGAGAGTGCAATTTGCAGGTTTTATGACCATTTTCTATTACCGCAATTTGTGTCACACCTACTGGAGCATCATGAGCATGTATTATGACGTCACAGTATATGATGACATCATAGTGAGTATGCAGTATGACGTCACAATGTATTATGCCGTCATAATGTATCTGCATTATGACATCACAATATATTATGAGAGCGCAACATGCAGGTAGTATGAGCAATTTCTCGTACCCCAATTTGTGTCACATCTACTGGAGCATCATGAGCATGTATTATGACGTCACAGTATATGATGACATCATAGTGAGTATGCAGTATGACGTCACAATGTATTATGCCGTCATAATGTATCTGCATTATGACATCACAATATATTATGAGAGCGCAACATGCAGGTATTTTGAGCAATTTCTCTTACCACAATTTGTGTCACATCT
This sequence comes from Aotus nancymaae, assembly GCF_030222135.1. Classification (NCBI taxonomy): domain Eukaryota; kingdom Metazoa; phylum Chordata; class Mammalia; order Primates; family Aotidae; genus Aotus; species Aotus nancymaae. The sequence continues at coordinate 6,849,991 of NW_026988481.1, read as the reverse complement.
ACTGGAGCATCATGAGCATGTACTATGACGTCACAGTATATGATGACATCATAATTAGTATGCAGTATGACGTCACAATGTATTATGATGTCATAATGTATCCGCATTATGACATCACAATATATTATGAGAGTGCAATTTGCAGGTTTTATGACCATTTTCGATTACCGCAATTTGTGTCACACCTACTGGAGCATCATGAGCATGTATTATGACGTCACAGTATATGATGACATCATAGTGAGTATGCAGTATGACGTCACAATGTATTATGCCGTCATAATGTATCTGCATTATGACATCACAATATATTATGAGAGCGCAACATGCAGGTAGTATGAGCAATTTCTCGTACCCCAATTTGTGTCACATCTACTGGAGCATCATGAGCATGTATTATGACGTCACAGTATATGAGGACATCATAATTAGTATGCACTATGACGTCACAATGTATTATGACGTCATAATGTATCCGCATTATGACATCACCATATATTATGAGAGTGCAATTTGCAGGTATTATGAGCAATTTCTCGTACCCCAATTTGTGTCACATCTACTGGAGCATCATGAGCATGTATTATGACGTCACAGTATATGATGACATCATAATTACTATGCACTATGAAGACACAATGTATTATGACGTCATAATGTGTCCGCGTTATGACATCAAAATATATTACGAGAGCGCAATTTGCAGGTTTTATGAGCAATTTCGTTTACACCAAATTCTGTCACATCAACTGGAGCATCATGAGCATGTATTATGACGTCACAGTATCTCATGACGTCATAATTAGTATGCAGTATGACGTCACAATGTATTATGACGTCATAATGTATCCGCATTATGACATCACAATGTATTATGAGAGTGCAACATGCAGGTATTATGACCAATTTCTCTTACCCCAATTTGTGTCACATCTACTGGAGCATCATGAGCATGTATTATGATGTCACAGTATATGATGACATCATAGTGAGTATGCAATATGACGTCACAATGTATTATGCCGTCATAATGTATCTGCATTATAACATCACAATGTATTATGAGAGTGCAACATGCAGGTATTATGACCAATTTCTCTTCCCCAATTTGTGTCACATCTACTGGAGCATCATGAGCATGTATTATGACGTCACAGTATATGATGACATCATAGTGAGTATGCAGTATGACGTCACAATGTATTATGCCGTCATAATGTATCTGCATTATGACATCACAATATATTATGAGAGCGCAACATGCAGGTATTTTGAGCAATTTCTCTTACCACAATTTGTGTCACATCTACTGGAGCATCATGAGCATGTACTATGACGTCACAGTATATGATGACATCATAATTAGTATGCAGTATGACGTCACAATGTATTATGACGTCATAATGTATCCGCATTATGACATCACAATATATTATGAGAGTGCAATTTGCAGGTTTTATGACCATTTTCGATTACCGCATTTTGTGTCACACCTACTGGAGCATCATGAGGATGTATTATGACGTCACAGTATATGATGACATCATAGTGAGTATGCAGTATGACGTCACAATGTATTATGCCGTCATAATGTATCTGCATTATGACATCACAATATATTATGAGAGCGCAACATGCAGGTAGTATGAGCAATTTCTCGTACCCCAATTTGTGTCACATCTACTGGAGCATCATGAGCATGTATTATGACGTCACAATATATGATGACATCATAGTGAGTATGCAGTATGACGTCACAATGTATTATGCCGTCATAATGTATCTGCATTATGACATCACAATATATTATGAGAGCGCAACAAGCAGGTAGTATGAGCAATTTCTCGTACCCCAATTTGTGTCACATCTACTGGAGCATCATGAGCATGTATTATGACGTCACAGTATATGAGGACATCATAATTAGTATGCACTATGATGTCACAATGTATTATGACGTCATAATGTATCCGCATTATGACATCACCATATATTATGAGAGTGCAATTTGCAGGTATTATGAGCAATTTATCTTACCCCAATTTGTGTCACATCTATTGGAGCAACATGAGCATGTATTATGACGGCACTGTATATGATGACATCATAATTAGTATGCACTATGAAGTCACAATGTATTATGACGTCATAATGTGTCCGCGTTATGACATCACAATATATTACGAGAGCGCAATTTGCAGGTTTTATGAGCAATTTCGTTTACACCAAATTCTGTCACATCTACTGGAGCATCATGAGCATGTATTATGATGTCACAGTATATGATGATGTCATAATTAGTATGCAGTATGACGTCACAATGTATTATGACGTCATAGTGTATCCGCATTATGACATCACAATGTATTATGAGAGTGCAACATGCAGGTATTATGACCAATTTCTCTTACCCCAATTTGTGTCACATCTACTGGAGCATCATGCGCATGTATTATGACGTCACAGTATATGATGACATCATAGTGAGTATGCAGTATGACGTCACAATGTATTATGACGTCATAATGTATGTGCATTATGACATCACAATATATTATGAGAGCGCAACATGCAGGTATTTTGAGCAATTTCTCTTACCACAATTTGTGTCACATCTACTGGGGCATCATGAGCATGTACTATGACGTCACAGTATATGATGACATCATAATTAGTATGCAGTATGACATCACAATGTATTATGACGTCATAATGTATCCGCATTATGACATCACAATATATTATGAGAGTGCAATTTGCAGGTTTTATGACCATTTTCGATTACCGCAATTTGTGTCACACCTACTGGAGCATCATGAGCATGTATTATGACGTCACAGTATATGATGACATCATAGTGAGTATGCACTATGACGTCACAATGTATTATGCCGTCATAATGTATCTGCATTATGACATCACAATATATTATGAGAGCGCAACATGCAGGTAGTATGAGCAATTTCTCGTACCCCAATTTGTGTCACATCTACTGGAGCATCATGAGCATGTATTATGACGTCACAGTATATGAGGACATCATAATTAGTATGCACTATGACGTCACAATGTATTATGACGTCATAATGTATCCGCATTATGACATCACCATATATTATGAGAGTGCAATTTGCAGGTATTATGAGCAATTTCTCTTACCCCAATTTGTGTCACATCTATTGGAGCAACATGAGCATGTATTATGACGGCATTGTATATGATGACATCATAATTAGTATGCACTATGACGTCACAATGTATTATAACGTCATAATGTATCTGCATTATGACATCACAATATATTACGAGAGCGCAATTTGCAGGTTTTATGAGCAATTTCGTTTACACCAAATTCTGTCACATCTACTGGAGCATCATGAGCATGTATTATGACGTCACAGTATATGATGACGTCATAATTAGTATGCAGTATGACGTCACAATGTATTATGACGTCATAATGTATCCGCATTATGACATCACAATGTATTATGAGAGTGCAACATGCAGGTATTATGACCAATTTCCCTTACCCCAATTTGTTTCACATCTACTGGAGCATCATGAGCATGTATTATGACGTCACAGTATATGATGACATCATAATTAGTATGCAGTATGACGTCACAATGTATTATGACGTCATAATGTATCCGCATTATGACATCACAATGTATTATGAGAGTGCAATTTGCAGGTTTTATGACCATTTTCGATTACCGCAATTTGTGTCACACCTACTGGAGCATCATGAGCATGTATTATGACGTCACAGTATATGATGACATCATAGTGAGTATGCAGTATGACGTCACAATGTATTATGCCGTCATAATGTATCTGCATTATGACATCACAATATATTATGAGAGCGCAGCATGCAGGTATTTTGAGCAATTTCTCTTACCACAATTTGTGTCACATCTACTGGAGCATCATGAGCATGTACTATGACGTCACAGTATATGATGACATCATAATTAGTATGCAGTATGACGTCACAATGTATTATGACGTCATAATGTATCCGCATTATGACATCACAATGTATTATGAGAGTGAAACATGCAGGTTTTATGACCAATTTCTCTTACCCCAATTTTTGTCACATCTACTGGAGCATCATGAGCATGTATTATGACGTCACAGTATATGATGACATCATAGTGAGTATGCAGTATGACGTCACAATGTATTATGCCGTCATAATGTATCTGCATTATGACATCACAATATATTATGAGAGCGCAACATGCAGGTATTTTGAGCAATTTCTCTTACCACAATTTGTGTCACATCTACTGGAGCATCATCAGCATGTACTATGACGTCACAGTATATGATGACATCATAATTAGTATGCAGTATGACGTCACAATGTATTATGACGTCATAATGTATCCGCATTATGACATCACAATATATTATGAGAGTGCAATTTGCAGGTTTTATGACCATTTTCGATTACCGCAATTTGTGTCACACCTACTGGAGCATCATGAGCATGTATTATGACGTCACAGTATATGATGACATCATAGTGAGTATGCAGTATGACCTCACAATGTATTATGCCGTCATAATGTATCTGCATTATGACATCACAATATATTATGAGAGCGCAACATGCAGGTAGTATGAGCAATTTCTCGTACCCCAATTTGTGTCACATCTACTGGAGCATCATGAGCATGTATTATGACGTCACAGTATATGAGGACATCATAATTAGTATGCACTATGACGTCACAATGTATTATGACGTCATAATGTATCCGCATTATGACATCACCATATATTATGAGAGTGCAATTTGCAGGTATTATGAGCAATTTCTCTTACCCCAATTTGTGTCACATCTACTGGAGCATCATGAGCATGTATTATGACGTCACAGTATATGATGACATCATAATTAGTATGCAGTATGACGTCACAATGTATTATGACGTCATAATGTATCCGCATTATGACATCAAAATATATAATGAGAGCGCAACATGCAGGAATTATGAGCAATTTCTCTTGCCCCAATTTGTGTCACATCTACTGGACCATCATGATCATGTATTATGACGTCACAGTATATGATGACATCATAATTAGTATGCAGTATGACGTCACAATGTATTATGACGTCATAATGTATCCGCATTATGACATCAAAATATATTATGAGAGCGCAACATGCAGGTATTATGAGAAATTTCTCTTGCCCAAATTTGTGTCACATCTACTGGAGCATCATGAGCATGTATTATGACGTCACAGTATATGATGACATCATAATTAGTATGCACGATGATGTCACAATGTATTATGACGACATAATGTATCCGCATTATGACATCACAATATATTATGAGAGCGCAATTTGTAGGTTTCATGACCAATTTCGCTTACCTCAATTTGTGTCACATATACTGCAGCATCATCAGCATGTATTATGACGTCAGAGTATATGATGACATCATAATTAGTATGCAGTATGACGTCACAATGTATTATGACGTCATAATGTATCCGCATTATGACATCACAATATATTATGAGAGCGCAACATGCAGGTATTATGAGCAATTTCTCTTACCCCAATTTGTGTCACATCTACTGGAGCATCATGAGCATGTATTATGACGTCACAGTATATGATGACATCATAATTTAGTATGCAGTATGACGTCACAATGTATTATGACGTCATAATATATCCGCATTATGACATCAGAATATATTATGAGAGTGCAATTTGCAGGTTTTATGACCATTTTCGATTACCCCAATTTGTGTCACATCTACTGGAGCATCATGAGCATGTATTATGACGTCACAGTATATGATGACATCATAATTAGTATGCACTATGACGTCACAATGTATTATGACGTCATAATGTGTCCGCATTATGACATCACAATATTTTATGAGAGCGCAATTTGCAGGTTTTATGACCATTTTCGATTACCCCAATTTGTGTCACATCTACTGGAGCATCATGAGCATGTATTATGACGTCACATTATATGATGACAAAATAATTAGTATGCACTATGACGTCACAATGTATTATGACGTCATAATGTATCCGCATTATGACATCACAATATATTATGAGAGCGCAATTTGCAGGTTTTATGACCATTTTCGATTACCCCAATTTGTGTCACATCTACTGGAGAATCATGAGCATATAATATGTCGTCACAGTACATGATGACATCATAATTAGTATGCAGTATGATGTCACAATGTACTATGACGTCATAATGTATCCGCATTATGACATCACAATACATTATGGGAGCGCAACATGCAGATATTATGAGGAATTTCTCTTACCCCAATTTGTGTCACATCTACTGGAGCATCATGAGCATGTATTATGACGTCACAGTATATGATGACATCATAATTAGTATGCACTATGATGTCACAATGTATTATGACGTCATAATGTATCCGCATTATGACATCACAATATATTATGAGAGTGCAACATGCAGGTATTATGAGCAATTTCTCTTGCCCCAATTTGTGTCACATCTACTGGAGCATCATGAGCATGTATTATGATGTCACAGTATATGATGACATCATAATTAGTATGCACTATGACGTCACAATGTATTATGACTTCATAATGTATCCGCATTATGACATCACAATATATTATGAGAGCGCAATTTGCAGGTTTTATGACCAATTTCTCTTACCCCAATTTGTGTCACATCTACTGGAGCATCATGAGCATGTATTATGACGTCACAGTATACGATGACATCATAATCAGTACGCAATATGACGTCACAATGTATTATGACGTCATAATGTATCCGCCTTATGACATCACAATATATTATGAGAGCGCAACATGCAGGTATTATGAGCAATTTCGCTTACCCCAATTTGTGTCACATCTACTGGAGCATCATGAGCATGTATTATGACGTCACAGTATATGATGACATCATAATTATTATACACTATGACGTCACAATGTATTATGACGTCATAATGTATCCGCATTATGACGTCACAATACATTATGAGAGTGCAACATGCAGATATTATGAGCAATTTCTCTTACCCCAATTTCTGTCACATCTACTGGAGCATCATGAGCATGTATTATGACGTCACAGTATATGATGACATCATAATTAGTATGCAGTATGACGTCACAATGTATTATGACGTCATAATGTATCCGCATTATGACATCACAATATATTATGAGAGCGCAACATGCAGGTATTATGAGAAATTTCTCTTACCCCAATTTGTGTCACATCAACTGGAGCATCATGAGCATGTATTATGACGTCACAGTATATGATGACATCATAATTAGTATGCACTATGACGTCACAATGTATTATGACGTCATAATGTATCCGCATTATGACATCACAATATATTATGAGAGCGCAACATGCAGGTATTATGAGCAATTTCTCTTACCCCAATTTGTGTCACATCTACTGGAGCATCATGAGCATGTATTATGACGTCACAGTATATGATGACATCATAATTAGTACGCAATATGACGTCACAATGTATTATGACGTCATAATGTATCCGCATTATGACATCACAATATACTATGAGAGCGCAACATGCAGGTATTATGAGCAATTTCGCTTACCCCAATTTGTGTCACATCTACTGGAGCATCATGAGCATGTATTATGACGTCACAGTTTATGATGACATCATAATTAGTATGCAGTATGACGTCACAATGTATTATGACGTCATAATGTATCCACATTATGACATCATAATATATTATGAGAGCGCAACATGCAGGTATTATGAGCAATTTCTCTTGCCCCAATTTGTGTCACATCTACTGGAGCATCTTGAGCATGTATTGTGACGTCACAGTATATGATGACATCATAATTAGTATAACCTATGACGTCACAATGTATTATGACGTCATAATGTATCCGCATTATGACATCACAATATATTATGAGAGCGCAATTTGCAGGTTTTATGACATATTTCGCTTACCCCAATTTGTGTCACATCTTCTGGTGCATCATGAGCATGTATTATGACGTCACAGTTTATGATGACATCATAATTAGTATGCAGTATGACGTCACAATGTATTATGATGTCATAATGTATCCACATTATGACATCATAATATATTATGAGAGCGCAACATGCAGGTATTATGAGCAATTTCTCTTGCCCCAATTTGTGTCACATCTACTGGAGCATCATGAGCATGTATTGTGACGTCACAGTATATGATGACATCATAATTAGTATAACCTATGACGTCACAATGTATTATGACGTCATAATGTATCCGCATTATGACATCACAATATATTATGAGAGCGCAATTTGCAGGTTTTATGACATATTTCGCTTACCCCAATTTGTGTCACATCTACTGGAGCATCATGAGCATGTAATATGACGTCACAGTTTATGATGACATCATAATTAGTATGCAGTATGACGTCACAATGTATTATGACGTCATAATGTATCCACATTATGACATCACAATATATTATGAGAGCGCAACATGCAGGTATTATGAGCAATTTCTCTTACCCCAATTTGTGTCACATCTACTGGAGCATCATGAGCATGTATTATGACGTCACAGTATATGATGACATCATAATTTAGTATGCAGTATGACGTCACAATGTATTATGACGTCATAATATATCCGCATTATGACATCAGAATATATTATGAGAGTGCAATTTGCAGGTTTTATGACCACTTTCGATTACCCCAATTTGTGTCACATCTACTGGAGCATCATGAGCATGTATTATGACGTCACAGTATATGATGACATCATAATTAGTATGCACTATGACGTCACAATGTATTATGACGTCATAATGTATCCGCATTATGACATCACAATATTTTATGAGAGCGCAATTTGCAGGTTTTATGACCATTTTCGATTACCCCAATTTGTGTCACATCTACTGGGGCATCATGAGCATGTATTATGACGTCACATTATATGATGACAAAATAATTAGTATGCACTATGACGTCACAATGTATTATGACGTCATAATGTATCCGCATTATGACGTCACAATATATTATGAGAGCGCAATTTGCAGGTTTTATGACCATTTTCGATTACCCCAACTTGTGTCACATCTACTGGAGCATCATGAGCATATAATATGATGTCACAGTATATGATGACGTCATAATTAGTATGCAGTATGATGTCACAATGTACTATGACGTCATAATGTATCCGCATTATGACATCACAATACATTATGGGAGCGCAACATGCAGATATTATGAGGAATTTCTCTTACCCCAATTTGTGTCACATCTACTGGAGCATCATGAGCATGTATTATGATGTCACAGTATATGATGACATCATAATTAGTATGCACTATGATGTCACAATGTATTATGACGTCATAATGTATCCGCATTATGACATCACAATATATTATGAGAGTGCAACATGCAGGTATTATGAGCAATTTCTCTTGCCCCAATTTGTGTCACATCTACTGGAGCATCATGAGCATGTATTATGACGTCACAGTATATGATGACATCATAATTAGTATGCACTATGACGTCACAATGTATTATGACTTCATAATGTATCCGCATTATGACATCACAATATATTATGAGAGCGCAATTGGCAGGTTTTATGACCAATTTCTCTTACCCCAATTTGTGTCACATCTACTGGAGCATCATGAGCATGTATTATGACGTCACAGTATATGATGACATCATAATTAGTATGCACTATTACATCACAATGTATTATGACGTCATAATGTATCCGCATTATGACATCACAATATATTATGAGAGCGCAACATGCAGGTATTATGAGCAATTTCGCTTACCCCAATTTGTGTCACATCTACTGGAGCATCATGAGCATGTATTATGACATCACAGTATATGATGACATCATAATTATTCTACACTATGACGTCACAATGTATTATGACGTCATAATGTATCCGCATTATGACGTCACAATTCATTATGAGAGTGCAACATGCAGATATTATGAGCAATTTCTCTTACCCCAATTTGTGTCACATCTACTGGAGCATCATGAGCATGTATTATGACGTCACAGTATATGATGACATCATAATTAGTATGCAGTATGACGTCACAATGTATTATGACGTCATAATGTATCCGCATTATGACATCAAAATATATTATGAGAGCGCAACATGCAGGTATTATGAGCAATTTCTCTTGCCCCAATTTCTGTCACATCTACTGGAGCATCATGAGCATGTATTATGACGTCACAGTATATGAGGACATCATAATTAGTATGCACTATGACGTCACAATGTATTATGACGTCATAATGTATCCGCATTATGACATCACAATATATAATGAGAGCGCAATTTGCAGGTTTTATGACCAATATCTCTTACCCCAATTTGTGTCACATCTACTGGAGCATCATGAGCATGTATTATGACGTCACAGTATATGATGACATCATAATTAGTATGCACTATGACGTCATAATGTTTCCACATTATGACATCACAATATATTATGAGAGCGCAACATGCACTTATTATGAGCAATTTCTCTTACCCCAATTTGTGTCACATCTACTGGAGAATCATGAGGATGTATTATGATGTCACAGTATATGATGACATCATAATTAGTATGCACTATGACGTCACAATGTATTATGACGTCATAATGTATCCGCATTATGACATCACAATATATTATGAGAGCGCAATTTGAGGTATTATGACCAATTTCGCTTACCCCAATTTGTGTCACATCTACTGGAGCATCATGAGCATGTATTATGACGTCACAGTATATGATGACATCATAATTAGTACGCACTATGAGGTCACAATGTATTATGACGTCATAATATATCCGCATTATGACATCCAATATATTATGAGGGCGCAACATGCAGGTATTATGAGCAATTTCTCTTACCCCAATTTGTGTCACATATACTGGAGCATCATGAGCATGTATTATGACGTCACAGTATATGATGACATCATAATTAGTATGCAGTATGACGTCACAATGTATTATGACGTCATAATTAATCCGCATTATGACATCACAATATATTATGAGAGCACAACATGCAGGTATTATGAGCAATTTCTCTTACCCCAATTTGTGTCACATGTACTGGAGCATCATGAGCATGTATTAAGACGTCACAGTATATGATGACATCATAATTAGGATGCAGTATGATGTCACAATGTATTATGATGTCATAATGTATCCGCATTATAACATCACAATAAATTATGAGAGCGCAACATGCAGGTATTATGAGCAATTTCTCTTACCCCAGTTTGTGTCACATCTACTGGAGCATCATGAGCATGTATTATGACGTCACAGTATATGAGGACATCATAATTAGTATGCACTATGACGTCACAATGTATTATGACGTCATAATGTATCCGCATTATGACATCACAATATATAATGAGAACGCAATTTGCAGGTTTTATGACCAATATCTCTTACCCCAATTTGTGTCACATCTACTGGAGAATCATGAGCATGTATTATGACGTCACAGTATATGATGACATCATAATTAGTATGCACTATGACGTCATAATGTTTCCACATTATGACATCACAATATATTATGAGAGCGCAACATGCACTTATTATGAGCAATTTCTCTTACCCCAATTTGTGTCACATCTACTGGAGAATCATGAGGATGTATTATGATGTCACAGTATATGATGACATCATAACTAGTATGCACTATGACGTCACAATGTATTATGACGTCATAATGTATCCGCATTATGACATCACAATATATTATGAGAGCGCAATTTGAGGTATTATGACCAATTTCGCTTACCCCAATTTGTGTCACATCTACTGGAGCATCATGAGCATGTATTATGACGTCACAGTATATGATGACATCATAATTAGTACGCACTATGAGGTCACAATGTATTATGACGTCATAATATATCCGCATTATGACATCCAATATATTATGAGGGCGCAACATGCAGGTATTATGAGCAATTTCTCTTACCCCAATTTGTGTCACATATACTGGAGCATCATGAGCATGTATTATGACGTCACAGTATATGATGACATCATAATTAGTATGCAGTATGACGTCACAATGTATTATGACGTCATAATTAATCCGCATTATGACATCACAATATATTATGAGAGCACAACATGCAGGTATTATGAGCAATTTCTCTTACCCCAATTTGTGTCACATGTACTGGAGCATCATGAGCATGTACTAAGACGTCACAGTATATGATGACATCATAATTAGGATGCAGTATGATGTCACAATGTATTATGATGTCATAATGTATCCGCATTATAACATCACAATAAATTATGAGAGCGCAACATGCAGGTATTATGAGCAATTTCTCTTACCCCAGTTTGTGTCACATCTACTGGAGCATCATGAGCATGTATTATGACGTCACAGTATATGATGACATCATAATTAGTACGCAATATGACGTCACAATGTATTATGACGTCATAATGTATCCGCATTATGACATCACAATATACTATGAGAGCGCAACATGCAGGTATTATGAGCAATTTCGCTTACCCCAATTTGTGTCACATCTACTGGAGAATCATGAGCATGTATTATGACGTCACAGTATATGATGACATCATAATTAGTATACACTATGACGTCACAATGTATTATGACGTCATAATGTATCCGCATGATGACATCACAATATATTATGAGAGCGCAATTTGCAGGTATTATGAGCAATTTCGCTTACCCAATTTGTGTCACATCTACTGGAGCATCATGAGCATGTATTATGACGTCACAGTATATGATGACATCATAATTAGTATGCAGTATGACGTCACAATGTATTATGACGTCATAATGTATCCGCACTATGACGTCACAATACATTATGAGAGTGCAACATGCAGATATTATGAGAAATTTCTCTTACCCCAATTTGTGTCACATCTACTGGAGCATCATGAGCATGTATTATGACGTCACAGTATATGATGACATCATAATTAGTATGCATTATGACGTCACAATGTATTATGACGTCATAATGTATCCGCATTATGACATCACAATATAATATGAGAGCGCAATTTGCAGGTTTCATGACCAATTTCGCTTACCCCAATTTGTGTCACATCTACTGCAGCATCATCAGCATGTATTATGACGTCAGAGTATATGATGACATCATAATTAGTATGCAGTATGACGTCAGAATGTATTATGATGTCATAATGTATCTGCATTATGACATCACAATATATTATGAGAGTGCAACATGCAGGTATTATGAGCAATTTCTCTTACCCCAATTTGTGTCACATCTACTGGAGCATCATGAGCATGTATTATGACGTCACAGTATATGATGACATCATAATTAGTATGCACTATGACGTCACAATGTATTATGACGTCATAATGTATCCGCATTATGACATCACAATATATTATGAGAGCGCAACATGCAGGTATTATGAGCAATTTCTCTGACCACAATTTGTGTCACATCTACTGGAGCATCATGAGCATGTATTATGACGTCACAGTATATGATGACATCATAATTAGTATGCGGTATGACGTCACAATGTATTATGACGTCATAATGTATCCGCATTATGAAATCACAATATATTATGAGAGCGCAACATGCAGGTATTATGAGCAATTTCTCTTACCCCAATTTGTGTCACATGTACTGGAGCATCATGAGCATGTATTATGACGTCACAGTATATGATGACATCATAATTAGTATGCACTATGACGTCACAATGTATTATGACGTCATAATGTATCCGTATTATTACATCAAAATATACTATGAGAGCGCAACATGCAGGTATTATGAGCAATTTCTCTTACCCCAATTTGTGCCACATCTACTGGAGCATCATGAGCATGAATTGTGACGTCACATTATATGATGACATCATAATTAGTAAGCACTATGACGTCACAATGTATTATGACGTCATAATGTATCCGCATTATGACATGACAATATATTATGAGAGCGCAATTTGCAGGTTTTATGACCAATTTCGCTTACCCCAACATGTGTCACATCTACTGGAGCATCATGAGCATGTATTATGACGTCACAGTATATGATGACATCATAACTAGTATGCACTATGATGTTACAATGTATTATGACGTCATAATGTATCCGCATTATGACATCACAATACATTATGAGTGCGCCACATGCAGTTATTATGAGCAATTTCTCTTACCGCAATTTGTTTCACATCTACTGGAGCATCATGAGAAAGTATTATGACATCACAGTATATGATGATATCATAATTAGTATGCACTATTACGTCACAATGTATTATGACGTCATAATGTATCCGCATTATGAAATAACAATATATTATGAGAGCGCAACATGCAGGTATTATGAGCAATTTCTCTTACCACAATTTGTGTCACATCTACTGGAGCATCATGAGCATGTATTATGACATCACAGTATATGATGACATCATAATTAGTATGCACTATGACGTCACAATGTATTATGACGTCATAATGTATCCGCATTATGACATCACAATATATTATGAGAGCGCAATTTGCAGGTTTTATGACCAATTTCGCTTACCCCAATTTGTGTCACATCTACTGGAGCATCATGAGCATGTATTATGACGTCACAGTATATGATGACATCATAATTAGTATGCAGTATGACGTCACAATGTATTATGACGTCATAATGTATCCGCATTATGACATCACAATATATTATGAGAGCGCAACATGCAGGTATTATGAGCAATTTCTCTTACCCCAATATGTGTCACATCTACTGGAGCATCATGAGCATGTATTATGACGTCACATGATATGATGACAAAATAATTAGTATGCACTATGACGTCACAATGTATTATGACGTCATAATGTATCCGCATTATGACGTCACAATATATTATGAGAGCGAAATTTGCAGGTTTTATGACCAAGTTCGCTTACCCCAATTTGTCTCACATCTACTGGAGCATCATGAGCATGTATTATGACGTCACAGTATATGATGACATCATAATTAGTATGCAGTATGACGTCACAATGTATTATGACGTCATAATGTATCCGCATTATGACATCAAAATATATTATGAGAGCGCAACATGCAGGTATTATGAGCAATTTCTCTTGCCCCAATTTGTGTCACATCTACTGGAGCATCATGAGCATGTATTATGACGTCACAGTATATGATGACATCATAATTAGTATGCAGTGTGACGTCTCAATATATTATGACGTCATAATATATCCGCTTTATGACATCACAATACATTATGAGAGCGAAACATGCAGATATTATGAGCAATTTCTCTTACCCCAATTTGTGTCACATCTACTGGAGCATCATGAGCATGTATTATGACGTCACAGTATATGATGACATCATAATTAGTATGCACTATGACGTCACAATGTATTATGACGTCATAATGTATCCGCATTATGACATCACAGTGTATTATAAGTGCACAACATGCAGGTATTATGAGCGATTTCTCTTACCCCAATTTGTGTCACATCTACTGGAGCATCATGAGTATGTATTATGACGTCACAGTATATGATGACATCATAATTAGTATGCACTATGACGTCACAATGTATTATGACGTCATAATGTATCCGCATTATGACATCATAATATATTATGAGAGCGCAATTTGCAGGTTTTATGACCAATTTTCCTTACCCCAATTTGTGTCACATCTACTGGAGCATCAAGAGCATGTATTATGACGTCACAGAATATGATGACATCATAATTAGTATGCACTATGACGTCACAATGTATTATGACGTCATAATGTATCTGCATTATGACATCACAATATATTATGAGAGCGCAATTTGCAGGTTTTATGACATATTTCGCTTACCCCAATTTGTGTCACATCTACTGGAGCATCATGAGCATGTATTATGACGTCACAGTTTATGATGACATCATAATTAGTATGCAGTATGACGTCACAATGTATTATGACGTCATAATGTATGCACATTATGACATCATAATATATTATGAGAGCGCAACATGCAGGTATTATGAGCAATTTCTCTTGCCCCAATTTGTGTCACATCTACTGGAGCATCATGAGCATGTATTGTGACGTCACAGTATATGATGACATCATAATTAGTATACCCTATGACGTCACAATGTATTATGACGTCATAATGTATCCGCATTATGACATCACAATATATTATGAGAGCGCAATTTGCACGTTTCATGACCAATTTCGCTTACCCCAATTTGTGTCACATCTACTGCAGCATCATCAGCATGTATTATGACGTCAGAGTTTATGATGACATCATAATTAGCATGCAGTAAGACGTCACAATGTATTATGACATCATAATATATCCGCATTATGACATCACAATATATTATGAGAGCGCAACATGCAGGTATTATGAGCAATTTCTCTTACCCCAATTTGTGTCACATCTACTGGAGCATCTTGAGCATGTATTATGACGTCACAGTAGATGATGACATCATAATTAGTATTCAGTATGACGTCACAATGTATTATGACGTCATAATGTATCCGCATTATGACATCACAATATATTATGAGAGCGCAACATGCAGGTATTATGAGCAATTTCTCTTACCCCAATTTGTTTCACATGAACTGGAGCATCATGAGCATATATTATGACGTCACAGTATATGATGACATCATAATTAGTATGCACTATGACGTCACAATGCATTATAACGTCATAATGTATCTGCATTATGACTTCACAATATATTATGAGAGCGCAATTTACAGGTTTTATGACCATTTTCGATTACCCCAATTTGTGTCACATCTACTGGAGCATCATGAGCATGTATTATGTTGTCACAGTATATGATGACATCATAATTAGTATGCACTATGACGTCACAATGTATTATGACGTCATAGTGTATCCGCATTATGACATCACAATAAATTATGAGAGCTCAACATGCAGGTATTATGAGCAATTTCTCTCACCCCAATTTGTGTCACATCTACTGGAGCATCATGAGCATGTATTATGACATCACAGTATATGATGACATCATAATTAGTATGCACTATGACGTCACAATGTATTATGACGTCATATTGTATCCGCATTATGACATCACAATATATTATGAGAGCTCAACATGCAGGTATTATGAGCAATTTCTCTTACCCCAATATATGACACATCTACTGGAGCATCATGAGCATGTATTATGACGTCACAGTATATGATGACATCATAATTAGTATGCACTATGACGTCACAATATATTATGACGTCATATTGTATCCGCATTATGACATCACAATATATTATGAGAGCGCAATTTGCAGGATTTATGACCAATTTCGCTTACCCCAATTTGTGTCACATCTACTGGAGCATCATGAGAATGTATTATGACGTCACAGCATATGATGACATCATAATTAGTATGCACTATGACGTCATAATGTTTCCACATTATGACATCACAATATATTATGAGAGCGCAACATGCACTTATTATGAGCAATTTCTCTTACCCCAATTTGTGTCACATCTACTGGAGAATCATGAGGATGTATTATGATGTCACAGTATATGATGACATCATAATTAGTATGCACTATGACGTCACAATGTATTATGACGTCATAATGTATCCGCATTATGACATCACAATATATTATGAGAGCGCAACATGAAGGTATTATGAGCAATTTCTCTTATCCCAATTTGTGTCACATCTACTGGAGCATCATGAGCATGTATTATGACGTCACAGTATATGGTGACATCATAATTAGTATGCACTATGATGTCACAATGTATTATGACGTCATAATGTATCCGCATTATGACATCACAATATATTATGAGAGCGCAACATGCAGGTATTATGAGCAATTTCTCTTACCCCAATTTGTGTCACATCTACTGGAGCATCATTAGCATGTATTATGACGTCACAGTATATGATGACATCATAATTAGTATGCACTATGACGTCACAATGTATTATGACGTCATAATGTATCCGCATTATGACATCACAATATATTATGAGAGCGCAACATGCAGGTATTATGAGCAATTTCTCTTACCCCAATTTGTGTCACATCTACTGGAGCATCATGAGCATGTATTATGACGTCACAGTATATGATGACATCATAATTAGTATGCACTATGATGTCAAAATGTATTATGACGTCATAATGTATCCGCATTATGACATCACAATATACTATGAGAGCGCAACATGCAGGTATTATGAGCAATTTCTCTTACCCCAATTTGTGTCACATCTACTGGAGCATCATGAGCATATATTATGATGTCACAGTATATGATGACATCATAATTAGTATGCACTATGACGTCACAATGTATTATGACGTCATACTGTATCCGCATTATGACATCACAATATATTATGAGAGCGTAACATGCAGTTATTATGAGCAATTTCTCTTACCCCAATTTGTGTGACATCTAGTGGAGCATCATGAGCATGTACTATGCCGTCACAGTATATGATGACATCATAATTAGTATGCAGTATGACGTCACAATGTATTATGACGTCATAATGTTTCCGCATTATGACATCACAATATATTATGAGAGCGCAATTTGCAGGATTTATGACCAATTTCGCTTACCCCAATTTGTGTCACATCTACTGGAGCATCATGAGCATGTATTATGACGTCACAGTATATGATGACATCATAATTAGTATGAACTATGACGTCACAATGTATTATGACGTCATAATGCATCCGCATTTTGACATCACCATATATTAAGAGAGCGCAACATGCAGGTATTATGAGCAATTTCTCTCACCCCAATTTGTGTCACATCTACTGAAGCATCATGAGCATGTATTATGACGTCACAGTATATGATGACATCATAATTAGTATGCACTATGACGTCACAATGTATTATGACGTCATAATGTATCCGCATTATGACATCATAATATATTATGAGAGCGCAATTTGCAGGTTTTATGACCAATTTTCCTTACCCCAATTTGTGTCACATCTACTGGAGCATCATGAGAATGTATTATGACGTCAGAGTATATGATGACATCATAATTAGTATGCAGTATGACGTCACAATGCATTATGACGTCATAATGTATCCGCATTATGACATCACAATATATTATGAGAGCGCAATTTGCAGGTATTATGACCAATTTCGCTTACCCCAATTTGTGTCACATCTACTGGAGCATCATGAGCATGTATTATGACGTCACAGTATATGATGACATCATAATTAGTATGCACTATGACGTCACAATGTATTATGACGTCATAATGTATCCGCATTATGACACCACAATGTATTATAAGAGCACAACATGCAGGTATTATGAGCGATTTCTCTTACCACAATTTTTATCACATCTACTGGAGCATCATGAGCATGTATTATGACGTCACAGTATATGATGACATCATAATTAGTATGCACTATGACGTCACAATGTATTATGACGTCATAATGTATCCGCATTATGACATCACAATATATTATGAGAGCGCAACATGCAGGTATTATGAGCAATTTCTCTTACCCCAATTTGTGTCACATCTACTGGAGCATCATGAGCATGTATTATGACGGCACAGTATATGATGACATCATAATTAGTGTGCACTATGATGTCACAATGTATTATGACGTCATAATGTATCCGCATTATGACATCACAATATATTATGAGAGCGCAATTTGCAGGTTTTATGACCAATTTCGCTTACCCCAATTTGTGTCACATCTACTGGAGCATCATGAGCATGTATTATGACGTCACAGTTTATGATGACATCATAATTAGTATGCAGTATGATGTCACAATGTATTATGACGTCATAATGTATGCACATTATGACATCATAATATATTATGAGAGCGCAACATGCAGGTATTATGAGCAATTTCTCTTGCCCCAATTTGTGTCACATCTACTGGAGCATCATGAGCATGTATTGTGACGTCACAGTATATGATGACATCATAATTAGTATACCCTATGACGTCACAATGTATTATGACGTCATAATGTATCCGCATTATGACATCACAATATATTATGAGAGCGCAATTTGCACGTTTCATGACCAATTACGCTTACCCCAATTTGTGTCACATCTACTGCAGCATCATCAGCATGTATTATGACGTCAGAGTTTATGATGACATCATAATTAGCATGCAGTATGACGTCACAATGTATTATGACGTCATAATATATCCGCATTATGACATCACAATATATTATGAGAGCGCAACATGCAGGTATTATGAGCAATTTGTCTTACCCCAATTTGTGTCACATCTACTGGAGCATCATGAGCATGTATTATGACGTCACAGTATATGATGACATCATAATTAGTATGCAGTATGACGTCACAATGTATTATGACGTCAAAATGTATCCGCATTATGACATCACAATATATTATGAGAGCGCAACATGCAGGTATTATGAGCAATTTCTCTTACCCCAATTTGTGTCACATGTATTGGAGCATCATGAGCATGTATTATGACGTCACAGTACATGATGACATCATAATTAGTATGCACTATGATGTCACAATGTATTATAACGTCATAATGTATCTGCATTATGACTTCACAATAAATTATGAGAGCGCAATTTACAGGTTTTATGACCATTTTCGATTACCCCAATTTGTGTCACATCTACTGGAGCATCATGAGCATGTATTATGTTGTCACAGTATATGATGACATCATAATTAGTATGCAGTATGACGTCACAATATATTATGACGTCATAGTGTATCCGCATTATGACATCACAATAAATTATGAGAGCGCAACATGCAGGTATTATGAGCAATTTCTCTTACCCCAATTTGTGTCACATCTACTGGAGCATCATGAGCATGTATTATGACGTCACAGTATATGATGACATCATAATTAGTATGCACTATGACGTCACAATGTATTATGACGTCATATTGTATCCGCATTATGACGTCACAATATATTATGAGAGCTCAACCTGCAGGTATTATGAGCAATTTCTCTTACCCCAATATGTGTCACATCTACTGGAGCATCATGAGCATGTATTATGACGTCACAGTATACGATGACATCAGAATTAGTATGCACTAAGACGTCACATGTATTATGACGTCATATTGTATCCGCATTATGACATCACAATATATTATGATAGCGCAACATGCAGGTATTATGAGCAATTTCTCTTACCCCAATTTGTGTCACATCTACTGGAGCATCATGAGCATGTATTATGACGTCACAGTATATGATGACATCATAATTAGTATGCACTATGACGTCACAATGTATTATGACGTCATAATGTATCCGCATTATGACATCACAATATATTATGAGAGCGCAATTTACAGGTTTTATGACCATTTTCGATTACCCCAATTTGTGTCACATGTACTGGAGCATCATGAGCATGTATTATGTTGTCACAGTATATGATGACATCATAATTAGTATGCAGTATGACGTCACAATGTATTATGACATCATAATGTATCCGCATTATGACATCACAATAAATTATGAGAGCGCAACATGCAGGTATTATGAGCAATTTCTCTCACCCCAATTTGTGTCACATCTACTGGAGCATCATGAGCATGTATTATGACGTCACAGTATATGATGACATCATAATTAGTATGCACTATGACGTCAAAATGTATTATGACGTCATATTGTATCCGCATTATGACATCACAATATATTATGAGAGCGCAACATGCAGGTATTATGAGCAATTTCTCTTACCCCAATTTGTGTCACATCTACTGGAGCATCATGAGCATGTATTATGACGTCACAGTATATGATGACATCATAATTAGTATGCACTATGATGTCACAATGTATTATGACGTCATAATGTATCCGCATTATGACATCACAATATATTATGAGAGCGCAACATGCAGGTATTATGAGCAATTTCTCTTACCCCAATTTGTGTCACATCTACTGGAGCATCATGAGCATGTATTATGACGTCACAGTATATGATGACATCATAATTAGTATGCACTATGACGTCACAATGTATTATGACGTCATAATGTATCCGCATTATGACATCACAATATATTATGAGAGCGCAACATGCAGGTATTATGAGCAATTACTCTTACCCCAATTTGTGTCACATCTACTGGAGCATCATGAGCATGTATTATGACGTCACAGTATATGATGACATCATAATTAGTATGCACTATGACGTCACAATGTATTATGACGTCATAATGTATCCGCATTATGACATCACAATATACTATGAGAGCGCAACATGCAGGTATTATGAGCAATTTCTCTTACCACAATTTGTGTCACATCTACTGGAGCACCATGAGAATATATTATGATGTCACAGTATATGATGACATCATAATTAGTATGCACTATGACGTCACAATGTATTATGACGTCATACTGTATCCGCATTATGACATCTCAATATATTATGAGAGCGCAACATACAGGTATTATGAGCAATTTCTCTTACCCCAATTTGTGTCACATCTACTGGAGCATCATGAGCATGTATTATGACGTCACAGTATATGATGACATCATAATTAGTATGCACTATGACGTCACAATGTATTATGACGTCATAATGTATCCGCATTATGACATCACAATGTTTTATGAGAGCGCAACATGCAGTTATTATGAGCAATTTCTCTTACCCCAATTTGTGTGACATCTACTGGAGCATCATGAGCATGTATTATGACGTCACAGTATATGATGACATCATAATTAGTATGCACTATGACGTCACAATGTATTATGACGTCATAATGTATTCGCATTATGACATCACAATATATTATGAGAGCGCAACATGCAGGTATTATGACCAATTTCTCTTACCCCAATTTGTGTCACATCTACTGGAGCATCATGAGCATGTATTATGACGTCACAGTATATGATGACATCATAATTAGTATGCACTATGACATCACAATGTATTATGACGTCATAATGTATCCGCATTATGACATCACAATATATTATGAGAGCGCAACATGCAGGTATTATGAGAAATTTCTCTTACCCCAATTTGTGTCACATCTACTGGAGAATCATGAGCATGAATTATGACATCACAGTATATGATGACATCATAATTAGTTTGCACTATGACGTTACAATGTATTATGACGTCATAATGTATCCGCATTATGACATCACAATATATTATGAGAGCGCAACATGCAGGTATTATGAGCAATTTCTCTTACCCCAATTTGTGTCATATCTACTGGAGCATCATGAGCATGTATTATGACGTCACAGTATATGATGACATCATAATTAGTATGCACTATGAAGTCACAATGTATTATGACGTCATAATGTATCCGCATTATGACATCACAATATATTATGAGAGCGCAACATGCAGGTATTATGAGCAATTTCTCTTACCCCAATTTGTGTCACATCTACTGGAGCATCATGAGCATGTATTATGACGTCACAGTATATGATGACATCATAATTAGTATGCAGTATGACGTCACAATATATTATGACGTCATAATGTATCCGCATTATGACATCACAATATATTATGAGAGCGCAACATGATGGTATTTTGAGCAATTTCTCTTGACCCAATTTGTGTCACATCTACTGGAGCATCATGAGCATGTATTATGACGTCACAGTATATGATGACATCATAATTAGTATGCACTATGACGTCACAATGTATTATGACGTCATAATGTATCCGCATTATGACATCACAATATATTATGAGAGCGCAACATGCAGGTATTATGAGCAATTTCTCTTACCCCAATTTGTGTCACATCTACTGGAGCATCATGAGCATGTATTATGACGTCACAGTATATGATGACATCATAATTAGTATGCAGTATGGCGTCACAATGTATTATGACGTCATTATGTATCCGCATTAGGACATCACAATATATTATGAGAGCGCAACATGCAGGTATTATGACCAATTTCGCTTACCCCAATTTGTGTCACATCTACTGGAGCATCATGAGCATGTATTATGACGTCACAGTATATGATGATATCATAATTAGTATGCACTATTACATCACAATGTATTATGACGTCATAATGTATCCACATTATGACATCACAATATATTATGAGAGCGCAACATACAGGTATTATGAGCAATTTCTCTTACCCCAATTTGTGTCACATCTACTGGAGCATCATGAGCATGTATTATGACGTCACAGTATATGATGACATCATAATTAGTATGCACTATGACGTCACAATGTATTATGACGTCATAATGTATCCGCATTATGACATCACAATGTATTATGAGAGCGCAACATGCAGTGATTATGAGCAATTTCTCTTACCCCAATTTGTGTGACATCTACTGGAACATCATGAGCATGTATTATGACGTCACAGTATATGATGACATCATAATTAGTATGCACTATGACCTCACAATGTATTATGACGTCATAATGTATCCGAATTATGACATCACAATATATTATGAGAGCGCAATTTGCCGGATTTATGACCAATTTCGCTTACCCCAATTTGTGTCACATCTACTGGAGCATCATGTGCATGTATTATGACGTCACAGTATATGATGACATCATAATTAGTATGCACTATGACGTCACAATGTATTATGACGTCATAATGTTTCCACATTATGACATCACAATATATTATGAGAGCGCAACATGCACTTATTATGGGCAATTTCTCTTACCCCAATTTGTGTCACATCTACTGGAGAATCATGAGGATGTATTATGATGTCACAGTATATGATGACATCATAATTAGTATGCACTATGACGTCACAATATGTTATGACGTCATAATATATCCGCATTATGACATCACAATATATTATGAGAGCGCAATTTACAGGTTTTATGACCATTTTCGATTACCCCAATTTGTGTCACATCTACTGGAGCATCATGAGCATGTATTATGATGTCACAGTATAAGATGACATCATAATTAATATGCAGTATGACGTCACAATGTATTATGACGTCATAGTGTATCCGCATTATGACATCACAATAAATTATGAGAGCACAACATGCAGGTATTATGACCAATTTCTCTTACCCCAATTTGTGTCACATCTACTGGAGCATCATGAGCATATATTATGATGTCACAGTATATGATGTCATCATAATTAGTATGCACTATGACGTCACAATGTATTATGACGTCATAATGTATCCGCATTATGACATCACAATATATTATGAGATCGCATTTTCCAGGTATTATGAGCAATTTCTCGTACCCCAATTTGTGTCACATCTACTGGAGAATCATGAGCATGTATTATGACGTCACAGTATATGATGACATCATAATTAGTATGCACTATGACGTCACAATGTATTATGACATCATAATGTATCCGCATTATGACATCACAATATATTATGAGAGCGCAACATGCAGGTATTATGAGCAATTTCTCTTACCCCAATTTGTGTCACATCTACTGGAGCATCATGAGCATGTATTATGACGTCACAGTATATGATGACATCATAATTAGTATGCACTATGACGTCACAATGTATTATGACGTCATAATGTATCCGCATTATGACATCACAATATATTATGAGAGCGCAACATGCAGGTATTATGAGTAATTTCGCTTACCCCAATTTGTGTCACATCTACTGGAGCATCATGAGCATGTATTATGACGTCACAGTATATGATGACATCATAATTAGTATGCACTATGACGTCACAATGTATTATGACGTCATAATGTATCCGCATTATGACATCACAATATATTATGAGAGCGCAACATGCAGGTATTATGAGCAATTTCTCTTACCCCAATTTGTGTCACATCTACTGGAGCATCATGAGCATGTATTATGACGTCACAGTATATGATGACATCATAATTAGTATGCACTATGACGTCAAAATGTATTATGACGTCATAATGTATCCGCATTATGACATCACAATATATTATGAGAGCGCAACATGCAGGTATTATGAGCAATTTCTCTTACCCCAATTTGTGTCACATCTACTGGAGCATCATGTGCATGTATTATGACGTCACAGTATATGATGACATCATAATTAGTATGCACTATGACGTCACAATGTATTATGACGTCATAATGTATCCGCATTATGACATCACAATATATTATGAGAGCGCAATTTGCAGGTATTATGACCAATTTCTCTTACCCCAATTTGTGTCACATCTACTGGAGCATCATGAGCATGTATTATGACGTCACAGTATATGATGACATCATAATTAGTATGCACTATGACATCACAATGTATTATGACGTCATAATGTATCCGCATTATGACATCACAATATATTATGAGAGCGCAATTTACAGGTTTTATGACCATTTTCGATTACCCCAATTTGTGTCACATCTACTGGAGCATCATGAGCATGTATTATGATGTCACAGTATATGATGACATCATAATTAGTATGCACTATGACGTCACAATGTACTATGACGTCATAATGTATCCGCATTATGACATCACAATATATTATGAGAGCGCAACATGCAGGTAATATGAGCAATTTCTCTTACCCCAATTTGTGTCACATCTACTGGAGCATCATGAGCATGTATTATGACGTCACAGTATATGATGACATCATAATTAGTATGCACTATGAAGTAACAATGTATTATGACGTCATAATGTATCCACAATATGACATGACAATATATTATGAGAGCGCAACATGCAGGTATTATGAGCAATTTCTCTTACCCCAATTTGTGTCACATCTACTGGAGCATCATTAGCATGTATTATGACGTCAGAGTATATGATGACATCATACTTAGTATGCACTATGACGTCAGAATGTATTATGACGTCATAATATATCCGCATTATGACAACACAATATCTTATGAGAGCGCAACATGCTGGCATTATGAGCAATTTCTCTTACCCCAAATTGTGTCACATCTACCGGAGCATCATGAGCATGTATTATGACGTCACAGTATATGATGACATCATAATTAGTATGCACTATGACGTCACAATGTATTATGACGTCACACTGTATCCGCATTATGACATCACAATATATTATGAGAGCGCAACATGCAGGTATTATGAGCAATTTCTCTTACACCAATTTGTGTCACATCTACTGGAGCATCATGAGCATGTATTATGACGTCACAGTATATGATGACAACATAATTAGTATGCACTATGACGTCACATTGTATTATGACGTCATAATGTATCCGCATTATGACATCACAATATATTATGAGAGCCCAACATGCAGGTATTATGAGCAATTCTCTTTCCCCAATTTGTGTCACATCTACTGGAGAATCATGAGCATGTATTATGACATCACAGTATATGATGACATCATAATTAGTATGCACTATGACGTCACAATGTATTATGACGTCATAATGTATCCGCATTATGACATCACAATATATTATGAGAGCGCAACATGCAGGTATTATGAGCAATTTCTCTTACCCCAATTTGTGTCACATCTACTGGAGCATCATGAGCATGTATTATGACGTCACAGTATATGATGACATCATAATTAGTATGCACTATGACGTCACAATGTATTATGACGTCATAATGTATCCGCATTATGACATCACAATATATTATGAGATCGCAGCTTGCAGGTTTTATGACTCTTTTCGATTATCCCAATTTTTGTCACATCTACTGGAGCATCATGAGCATGTATTATGACGTCACAGTATATGATGGCATCATAATTAGTATGCACTATGACGTCACAATGTATTATGACGTCATAATGTATCCGCATTATGACATCACAGTATATTATGAGAGCGCAACATTCAGGTATTATGAGCAATTTCTCTTACCCCAATTTTTGTCACATCTACTGGAGCATCATGAGCATGTATTATGATGTCACAGTATATGATGACATCATAATTAGTATGCACTATGACGTCACAATGTATTATGACGTCATAATGTATCCGCATTATGACATCACAGTATATTATGAGAGCGCAACATGCAGGTATTATGAGCAATTTCTCTTACCCCAATTTGTGTCACAACTACTGGAGCATCATGAGCATGTATTATGACGTCAGAGTATATGATGACATCATAATTAGTATGCACTATGACGTCACAATGTATTATGACGTCATAATATATCCGCATTATGACAACACAATATCTTATGAGAGCGCAACTTGCTGGCATTATGAGCAATTTCTCTTACCCCAAATTGTGTCACATCTACTGGAGCATAATGAGCATTCATTATGATGTCATAGTATATGATGACATCATAATTAGTATGCACTATGACGTCACAATGTATTATGACGTCATACTGTATCCGCATTATGACATCACAATATACTATGAGAGCGCAACATGCAGGTATTATGAGCAATTTCTCTTACCCCAATTTGTGTGACATCTACTGGAGCATCATGAGCATGTATTATGACGTCACAGTATATGATGACAACATAATTAGTATGCACTATGACGTCGCAATGTATTATGACGTCATAATGTATCCGCATTATGACATCACAATATATTATGAGAGCCCAACATGCAGGTATTATGAACAATTGTCTTTCCCCAATTTGTGTCACATCTACTGGAGAATCATGAGCATGTATTATGACGTCACAGTATATGATGACATCATAATTAGTATGCACTATGACATCACAATGTATTATGACGTCATAATGTATCCGCATTATGACATCACAATATATTATGAGAGCGCAACATGCAGGTATTATGAGCAATTTCTCTTACCCCAATTTGTGTCACATCTACTGGAGCATCATGAGCATGTATTATGACGTCACAGTATATGATGACATCATAATTAGTATGCACTATGATGTCACAATGTATTATGACGTCATAATGTATCCGCATTATGACATCACAATATATTAT
This sequence comes from Aotus nancymaae, assembly GCF_030222135.1. Taxonomy (NCBI): domain Eukaryota; kingdom Metazoa; phylum Chordata; class Mammalia; order Primates; family Aotidae; genus Aotus; species Aotus nancymaae. The sequence goes on along the minus strand of NW_026988481.1, from coordinate 6,820,752 downwards.
GATAGCGCAACATGGAGGTATTATGAGCAATTACTCTTACCCCAATTTGTGTCACATCTACTGTAGCATTATGAGCATGTATTATGACGTCACAGTATATGATGACATCATAATTAGTATGCACTATGACGTCACAATGTATTATGACGTCATAATATATCAGCATTATGACATCACAATATATTATGAGAGCGCTACATGCAGGTATTATGAGCAATTTCTCTTACCCCAATTTTTGTCACATCTACTGGAGCATCATGAGCAAGTATTATGACGTCACAGTATATGATGACATCATAATTAGTATGCACCATGACGTCACAATGTATTATGATGTCATAATGTATCCGCATTATGACATCACAATATATTATGAGAGCGCAACATGCAGGTATTATGAGCAATTTCTCGTACCCCAGTTTGTGTCACATCTACTGGAGCATCATGAGCATGTATTATGACGTCACAGTATATGATGATATCATAATTAGTATGCACTATGACTTCACAATGTATTATGACGTCATAATGTATCAGCATAATGACATCACAATATATTATGATAGCCCAATTTGCAGGTTTTATGACCATTTTCGATTACACCAATTTGTGTCACATCGACTGGAGCATCATGAGCATGTATTATGACGTCACAGTATATGATGACATCATAATTAGTATGCACTATGACGTCACAATGTATTATGACGTCATAATGTATCCGCATTATGACATCACAATATATTATGAGATCGCAACTTGCAGGTTTTATGACTATTTTCGATTATCCCAATTTGTGTCACATCTACTGGAGCATCATGAGCATGTATTATGACGTCACAGTATATGATGACATAATAATTAGTATGCACTATGACCTCACAATGTATTATGACGTCATAATGTATCCGCATTATGACATCACAATATATTATGAGAGCGCCATTTGCAAGTAACATAAGCAATTTCTCTTACCCCAATTTGTGTCACATCTACTGGAGCTTCATGAGCATGTATTATGACGTCACATTATATGATGACATCATAATTATTATGCAGTATGACGTCACAAAGTATTATGACGTCAAAATGTATGCGCATTATGACATCACAATATATTTTGTGAGCGCAACATGTAGGTATTATGAGCAATTTCTCTTACCCCAATTTGTGTCACATCTACTGGAGCATCATGAGTGTTATTATGACATCAGAGTATATCATGACATCATAATTATTATGCACTATGACGTCACAATGTATTATGACGTCATAATGTATCCGCATTATGACATCACAATATATTATGAGAGCGCAGTATGCATGTATTATGAGCAATTTCTCTTACCCCAATTTGTGTCACATCTACTGGAGCATCATGAGTATGTATTATGACGTCACAGTATATGATGACATCATAATTAGTATGCAGTATGACGTCACAATGTATTATGACGTCATAATGTATCCACATTATGACATCACAATATATTATGAGAGCGCAACATGCAGGTATTATAAGCAATTTCTCTTAACCCAATTTGTGTCACATCTACTGGAGCATCATGAGCATGTATTATGACGTCACAGTATATGATGACATCATAATTAGTATGCACTATGACGTCACAATGTATTATAACGTCATAATGTATCCGCATTATGACATCACAATATATTATGAGAGCGCAACATGCAGGTATTATGAGCAATTTCTCTTACCCCAATTTGTGTCACATCTACTGGAGCATCATGAGCATGTGTTATGATGTCACAGTATATGATGACATCATAATTAGTATGCACTATGACGTCACAATGTATTATGACATCATAATGTATCCGCATTATGACATCACAATATATTATGAGAGCGCAATTTGCAGGTATTATGAGCAATTTCTCTTACCCCAATTTGTGTCACATCTACTGGAGCATCATTAGCATGTATTATGACTTCACAGTATATGATGACATCATAATTAGTATGCACTATGACGTCACAATGTATTATGACGTCATAATATATCCGCATTATGACATCACAATATATTATGAGAGCGCAACATGCAGGTACTATGAGCAATTTCTCTTTCCCCAATTTGTGTCACATCTACTGGAGCATCATGAGCATGTATTATGACATCACAGTATATGATGACATCATAATTAGTATGCACTATGATGTCACAATGTATTAAAACGTCATAATGTATCCGCACTATGACATCACAATATATAATGAGAGCACAACATGCAGGTATTATGTGCAATTTCTCTTTCAGCAATTTGTGTCACATCTACTGGAGCATCATGAGCATGTATTATGACGTCACAGTATATGATGACATCATAATTAGTATGCACTATGATGTCACAATGTATTATGACGTCATAATGTATCCGCATTATGACATCACAATATATTATGAGAGCGCAACATGCAGGTATTATGAGCAATTTCTCTTACCCCAATTTGTTTCACATCTACTGGAGCATCATGAGCATGTATTATGACGTCACAGTATATGATGACATCATAATTAGTATGCACTATGACGTCAAAATGTATTATGACGTCATAATGTATCCACATTATGACGTCACAATATATTATGAGAGCGCAATTGGCAGGTTTTATGACCAATTTCGCTTACCCCAATTTGTTTCACATCTACTGGAGCACCATGAGCATGTATTATGATGTCACAGTATATGAGGACATCATAATTAGTATGCAGTATGACGTCACAATATATTGTGACGTCATAATGTATCCACATTATGACATCACACTATATCATGAGAGCGCAACATGCAGTTACTATGAGCAATTTCTCTTACCCCAATTTGTGTCACATCTACTGGAGCGTCATGAGCATGTATTATGATGTCACAGTATATGATGACATCATAATTAGTATGCAGTATGACGTCACAATGTATTATGACGTCATAATGTATCTGCATCATGACATCACAATATATTATGAGAGCGCAACATGCAGGTATTATGAGCAATTTCTCTTACCCCAATTTGTGTCACATCTACTGGAGCATCATGAGCATGTATTATGACGCCACAGTATATGATGACATCATAATTACTATGCACTATGACATCACAATGTATTATGACGTCATAATGTATCCGCATTATGACATCACAATGTATTATGAGAGCGCAATTTACAGGTTTTATGACCATTTTCGATTACCCCAATTTGTGTCACATCTACTGGAGCATCATGAGCATGTATTATGACGTCACAGTATATGATGACATCATAATTAGTATGCACTATGACGTCACAATGTATTATGACGTCATATTGTATCCGCATTATGACATCCCAATATATTATGAGAGCGCAACATGCAGGTATTATGAGCAATTTCTCTTACCCCAATTTGTGTCACATCTACTGGAGCATCATGAGCATGTATTATGACGTCACAGTATATGATGACATCATAATTAGTATGCACTATGGTGTAACAATGTATTATGACGTCATAATGTATCCGCATTATGACATCACAATATATTATGAGAGCGCAACATGCAGGCATTATGAGCAATTTCTCTTACCCCAATTTGTGTCACATATACTGGAGCATCATGAGCATGTATTATGACGTCACAGAATATGATGACATCATAATTAGTATGCACTATGACGTCACAATGTATTATGATGTCATAATGTATCTGCATTATGACATCACAATATATTATGAGAGCGCAACATGCAGGTATTATGAGCAATTTTTCTTACCCCAATTTGTGTCACATCTACTGGAGCGTCATGAGCATGTATTATGACATCACAGTATATGATGACATCATAATTAGTATGCAGTATGACATCACAATGTATTATGACGTCCTAATGTATCCGCATTATGACATCACAATATATTATGAGAGCGCAATTTGCAGGTTTTATGACCATTTTCGATTACCCCAATTTGTGTCACATCTACTGGAGCATCATGAGCATGTATTATGACGTCACAGTATATGATGACATCATAATTAGTATGCAGTATGACGTCACAATGTATTATGACGTCATAATGTATCCGCATTATGACATCACAATATCTTATGAGAGCGCAACATGCAGGTAATATGAGCAATTTCTCTTACCCCAATTTGTGTCACATCTACTGGAGCATCATGAGCATGTATTATGACGTCACAGTATATGATAACATCATAATTAGTATCCACTATGAAGTCACAATGTATTATGACGTCATAATGTATCCGCATTATGACATCACAATATATTTTGTGAGCGCAACATGCAGGTATTATGAGCAATTTCTCTTACTGCAATTTTTGTCACATCTACTGGAACATCAAGAGCATGTATTATGACGTCACAGTATATGATGACATCATAATTAGTATGCAGTATGACGTCACAATGTATTATGACGTCATAATGTATCCGCATTATGACATCACAATGTATTATGAGAGCGCAATTTGCAAGTAACATAAGCAATTTCTCTTACCCCAATTTGTGTCACATCTACTGGAGCTTCATGAGCATGTATTATGACATCACAGTATATGATGACATCATAATTATTATGCAGTATGACGTCACAATGTATTATGACGTCAAAATGTATGCGCATTATGACATCACAATATATTTTGAGAGCGCAACATGTATGTATTATGAGCAATTTCTCTTACCCCAATTTGTGTCACATCTACTGGAGCATCATGAGCATGTATTATGACATCACAGTATATCATGACATCATAATTATTATGCACTATGACGTCACAATGTATTATGACGTCATAATGTATCCGCATGATGACATCACAATATATTATGAGAGCGCAGTATGCAGGTATTATGAGCAATTTCTCTTACCCCAATTTGTGTCACATCTACTGGAGCATCATGAGTATGTATTATGACGTCACATTATATGATGACATCATAATTAGTATGCAGTATGACGTCACAATGTATTATGACGTCATAATGTATCCGCATTATGACATCACAATATATTATGAGAGCGCAACATGCAGGTATTATAAGCAATTTCTCTTAACCCAATTTGTGTCACATCTACTGGAGCATCATGAGCATGTATTATGACGTCACAGTATATGATGACATCATAATTAGTATGCACTATGACGTCACAATGTATTATAACGTCATAATGTATCCGCATTATGACATCACAATATATTATGAGAGCGCAACATGCAGGTATTATGAGCAATTTCTCTTACCCCAATTTGTGTCACATCTACTGGAGCATCATGAGCATGTATTATGACGTCAGAGTATATGATGACATCATAATTAGTATGCACTATGACGTCACAATGTATTATGACGTCATAATATATCCGCATTATGACAACACAATATCTTATGAGAGCGCAACATGCTGGCATTATGAGCAATTTCTCTTACCCCAAATTGTGTCACATCTACTGGAGCATCATGAGCATGTATTATGACGTCACAGTACATGATGACATCATAATTAGTATGCACTATGACGTCGCAATTTATTATGACGTCATACTGTATCCGCATTATGACATCACAATATATTATGAGAGCGCAACATGCAGGCATTATGAGCAATTTCTCTTACCCCAATTTGTGTCACATCTACTGGAGCATCATGAGCATGTATTATGACGTCACAGAATATGATGACATCATAATTAGTATGCACTATGACGTCACAATGTATTATGATGTCATAATGTATCTGCATTATGACATCACAATATATTCTGAGAGCGCAACATGCAGGTATTATGAGCAATTTTTCTTACCCCAATTTGTGTCACATCTACTGGAGCATCATGAGCATGTATTATGACATCACAGTATATGATGACATCATAATAAGTATGCAGTATGACATCACAATGTATTATGACGTCCTAATGTATCCGCATTATGACATCACAACATATTATGAGAGCGCAATTTGCAGGTTTTATGACCATTTTCGACTACCCCAATTTGTGTCACATCTACTGGAGCATCATGAGCATGTATTATGACGTCACAGTATATGATGACATCATAATTAGTATGCAGTATGACGTCACAATGTATTATGACGTCATAATGTATCCGCATTATGACATCACAATATCTTATGAGAGCGCAACATGCAGGTAATATGAGCAATTTCTCTTACCCCAATTTGTGTCACATCTACTGGAGCATCATGAGCATGTATTATGACGTCACAGTATATGATAACATCATAATTAGTATCCACTATGAAGTCACAATGTATTATGACGTCTTAATGTATCCGCATTATGACATCACAATATATTTTGAGAGCGCAACATGCAGGTATTATGAGCAATTTCTCTTACTGCAATTTGTGTCACATCTACTGGAACATCAAGAGCATGTATTATGACGTCACAGTATATGATGACATCATAATTAGTATGCAGTATGACGTCACAATGTATTATGACGTCAAAATGTATGCGCATTATGACATCACAATATATTTTGAGAGCGCAACATGCAGGTATTATGAGCAATTTCTCTTACCCCAATTTGTGTCACATCTACTGGAGCATCATGAGCATGTGTTATGATGTCACAGTATATGATGACATCATAATTAGTATGCACTATGACGTCACAATGTATTATGACGTCATAATGTATCCGCATTATGACATCACAATATATTATGAGAGCGCAATTTGCAGGTATTATGAGCAATTTCTCTTACCCCAATTTGTGTCACATCTACTGGAGCATCATGAGCATGTATTATGACGTCACAGTATATGATGACATCATAATTAGTATGCACTATGATGTCACAATGTATTATGACGTCATAATGTATCTGCATTATGACATCACAATATATTATGAGAGCGCAACATGCAGATATTATGAGCAATTACTCTTACCCCAATTTGTGTCACATCTACTGTAGAATCATGAGCATGTATTATGACGTCACAGTATATGATGACATCATAATTAGTATGCACTATGACGTCACAATGTATTATGACGTCATAATGTATCCGCATTATAACATCACAATATATTATGAGAGCGCAACATGCAGGTATTATGAGAAATTTCTCTTACACCAATGTGTGTCACATCTACTGGAGCATCATGAGCATGTATTATGATGTCACAGTATATGATGACATCATAATTAGTATGCACCATGACGTCACAATGTATTATGACGTCATAATGTATCCGCATTATGACATCACAATATATTATGAGAGCGCAATTTGCAGGTTTTATGACCATTTTCGATTACCCCAATTTGTGTCACATCTACTGGAGCATCATGAGCATGTATTATGACGTCACAGTATATGATGACATCATAATTAGTATGCACTATGACGTCACAATGTATTATGACGTCATAATGTATCCGCATTATGACATCACAATATATTATGAGAGCGCAACTTGCAGGTATTATGAGCAATTTCTCTTACCCCAATTTGTGTCACATCTACTGGAGCATCATGAGCATGTATTATGACGTCACAGTATATGATGACATCATAATTAGTATGCACTATGACGTCACAATGTATTATGACGTCATAATGTATCCGCATTATGACATCACAATATATTATGAGAGCGCAACATGCACTTATTATGGGCAATTTCTCTTACCCCAATTTGTGTCACATCTACTGGAGAATCATGAGGATGTATTATGATGTCACAGTATATGATGACATCATAATTAGTATGCACTATGACGTCACAATATATTATGACATCATAATATATCCGCATTATGACATCACAATATATTATGAGAGCGCAACATGCACGTATTATGAGCAATTTCTCTTACCCCAATTTGTGTCACATCTACTGGAGCATCATGAGCATGTATTATGACGTCACAGAATATGATGACATCATAATTAGTATGCACTATGACGTCACAATGTATTATGACGTCATAATGTATCCACATTATGACATCACAATATATTATGAGAGCGCAATTTGCAGGTTTTATGACCAATTTCGCTTACCCCAATTTGTGTCACATCTACTGGAGCATCATGAGCATGTATTATGACGTCACAGTATATTATGACATCATAATTAGTATGCACTATGACGTCACAATGTATTACGACGTCATAATGTATACGCATTATGACATCACAATATATTATGAGAGCGCAATTTGCAGGTATTATGAGCAATTTCTCTTACCCCAATTTGTGTCACATCTACTGGAGCATCATGAGCATGTATTATGACGTCACAGTATATGATGACATCATAATTAGTATGCACTATGATGTCACAATGTATTATGACGTCATAATGTATCTGCATTATGACATCACAATATATTATGAGAGCGCAACATGCAGATATTATGAGCAATTACTCTTACCCCAATTTGTGTCACATCTACTGTAGAAGCATGAGCATGTATTATGACGTCACAGTATATGATGACATCATAATTAGTATGCACTATGACGTCACAATGTATTATGACGTCATAATGTATCCGCATTATAACATCACAATATATTATGAGAGCGCAACATGCAGGTATTATGAGCAATTTCTCTTACACCAATTTGTGTCACATCTACTGGAGCATCATGAGCATGTATTATGACGTCACAGTATATGATGACATCATAATTAGTATGCACCATGACGTCACAATGTATTATGACGTCATAATGTATCCGCATTATGACATCACAATATATTATGAGAGCACAATTTGCAGGTATTATGAGCAATTTCTCTTACCCCAATTTGTGTCACATCTACTGGAGCATCATGAGCATGTATTATGACGTCACAGTATATGATGACAACATAATTAGTATGCACTATGACGTCACAATGTATTATGACATCATAATGTATCCGCATTATGACATCACAATATATTATGAGAGCCCAACATGCAGGTATTATGAGCAATTCTCTTTCCCCAATTTGTGTCACATCTACCGGAGAATCATGAGCATGTATTATGACATCACAGTATATGATGACATCATAATTAGTATGCACTATGACATCACAATGTATTATGACGTCATAATATATCCACATTATGACATCACAATATATTATGAGAGCGCTACATGCAGGTATTATGAGCAATTTCTCTTACCCCAATTTGTGTCACATCTACTAGAGCATCATGAGCATGTATTATGACGTCACAGTATATGATGACATCATAATTAGTATGCACTATGATGTCACAATGTATTATGACGTCATAATGTATCCGCATTATGACATCACAATATATTATGATAGCGCAACATGCAGGTATTATGAGCAATTACTCTTACCCCAATTTGTGTCACATCTACTGTAGCATCATGAGCATGTATTATGACGTCACAGTATATGATGACATCATAATTAGTATGCACTATGACGTCACAATGTATTATGACGTCATAATATATCCACATTATGACATCACAATATATTATGAGAGCGCTACATGCAGGTATTATGAGCAATTTCTCTTACCCCAATTTGTGTCACATCTACTGGAGCATCATGAGCATGTATTATGGCGTCACAGTATATGATGACATCATAATTAGTATGCACCATGACGTCACAATGTATTATGACGTCATAATGTATCCGCATTATGACATCACAATGTATTATGAGAGCGCAATTTGCAGGTTTTATGACCATTTTCGATTACCCCAATTTGTTTCACATCGACTGGAGCATCATGAGCATGTATTATGATGTCACAGTATATGATGACATCATAATTAGTATGCACTATGACGTCACAATATATTATGACGTCATAATGTATCCGCATTATGACATCACAATATATTATGAGATCGCAACTTGCAGGTTTTATGACTATTTTCGATTATCCCAATTTGTGTCACATCTACTGGAGCATCATGAGCATGTATTATGACGTCACAGTATATGATGACATCATAATTAGTATGCACTATGACGTCACAATGTATTATGACGTCATAATGTATCCGCATTATGACATCACAATATATTATGAGAGCGCAACATGCAGGTATTATGAGCAATTTCTCTAACCCCAATTTGTGTCACATCTACTGGAGCAACATGAGCATGTATTATGACGTCACAGTATATGATGATATCATAATTAGTATGCACTATGACGTCACATTGTATTATGACGTCATAATGTATCCGCATTATGACATCACAATATATTATGAGAGCGCAACATGTAGGTTTTATGAGCAATTTCTCGTACCCCAATTTGTGTCACATCTACTGGAGCATCATGAGCATGTATTATGACGTCACAGTATATGATGACATCATAATTAGTATGCAGTATGACGTCACAATGTATTATGACGTCATAATGTATCCGCATTATGACATCACAATATATTATAACAGCGCAATTTGCAGGTTTTATGACCATTTTCTATTACCCCAATTTGTGTCACATCGACTGGAGCATAATGAGCATGTATTATGACGTCACAGTACATGATGACGTCATAATTAGTATGCAGTATGACGTCACAATGTATTACGACGTCATAATGTATCCGCATTATGACATCACAATATATTATGAGAACGCAACATGCAGGTATTATGAGCAATTTCTCTTACCCCAATTTGTGTCACATCTACTGGAGCATCATGAGCATGTATTATGACATCACAGTATATGATGACATCATAATTAGTATGCACTATGACGTTACAATGTATTATGACGTCATAATGTATCCGCATTATGACATCACAATATATTATGAGAGCGCAATTCGCAGGTTTTATGACCAATTTCGCTTACCCCAATTTGTGTCAAATCTACTGGAGCATCATGAGCATGTATTATGACGTCACAGTATATGATGACATCATAAATAGTATGTAGTATGATGTCACAATGTATTATGACGTCATAATGTATCTGCATTATGACATCACAATATATTATGAGAGCGCAACATGCAGGTATTATGAGCAATTTCTCTTACCCCAATTTGTGTCACATCTACTGGAGCATCATCAGCATGTATTATGACTTCACAGTATATGATGACATCATAATTAGTATGCACTATGACGTCACAATGTATTATGACGTCATAATGTATCCGCATTATGACATCACAATATATTATGAGAGCGCAACAGGCAGGTATTATGAGCAATTTCTCTTTACCCCATTTGTGTCACATCTACTGGAGCATCATGAGCATGTATTATGACGTCACAGTATATGATGACATCATAATTAGTATGCACTATGATGTCACAATGTATTATGACGTCATAATGTATCCGCATTATGACATCACAATATATAATGAGAGCACAACATGCAGGTATTATGAGCAATTTCTCTTTCCGCAATTTGTGTCACATCTACTGGAGCAACATGAGCATGTATTATGACGTCACAGTATATGATGACATCATAATTAGTATGCACTATGATGTCACAATGTATTATGACGTCATAATGTATCCACATTATGACATCACAATATGTTATGAGAGCGCAACATGCAGGTATTATGAGCAATTTCGCTTACCCCAATTTGTTTCACGTCTACTGGAGCACCAGGAGCATGTATTATGATGTCACAGTATATGAGGACATCATAATTAGTATGCAGTATGATGTCACAATGTATTATGAAGTCATAATGTATCCACATTATGACATCACAATATATCATGAGAGCGAAACATGCAGTTACTATGAACAATTTCTCTTACCCCAATTTGTGTCACATCTACTGGAGCGTCATGAGCATGTATTATGATGTCACAGTATATGATGACATCATAATTAGTATGCAGTATGACGTCACAATGTATTATGACGTCATAATGTATCCGTATTATGACATCACAATATATTATGAAAGCGCAACATGCAGGTATTATGAGCAATTTCTCTTACACCAATTTGTGTCACATCTACTGGAGCATCATGAGCATGTATTATGACATCACAGTATATGATGACATCATAATTAGTATGCAGTATGATGTCACAATATATTATGACGTCATTATGTATCCGCATTATGACATCACAATATATTATGAGAGCGCAACATGCAGGTATTATGACCAATTTCGCTTACCCCAATTTGTGTCACATCTACTGGAGCATCATGAGCATGTATTATGACGTCACAGTATATGATGACATCATAATTAGTATGCACTATGACATCACAATGTATTATGACGTCATAATGTATCCACATTATGACATCACAATATATTATGAGAGCGCAACATACAGGTATTATGAGCAATTTCTCTTACCCCAATTTGTGTCACATCTACTGGAGCATCATGAGCATGTATTATGACGTCACAGTATATGATGACATCATAATTAGTATGCACTATGACATCACAATGTATTATGACGTCATAATGTATCCGCATTATGACATCACAATGTATTATGAGAGCGCAATTTACAGGTTTTATGACCATTTTCGATTACCCCAATTTGTGTCACATCTACTGGAGCATCATGAGCATGTATTATGATGTCACAGTATATGATGACATCATAATTATTATGCAGTATGATGTCACAATGTATTATGACGTCAAAATGTATCCGCATTATGACATCACAATATATTTTGAGAGCGCAACATGAAGGTATTATGAGCAATTTCTCTTACCCCAATTTGTGTCACATCTACTGGAGCATCATGAGCATGTATTATGACATCACAGTATATCATGACATCATAATTAGTATGCACTATGACGTCACAATGTATTATGACGTCATAATGTATCCGCATTATGACATCACAATACATTATGAGAGCGCAGTATGCAGGTATTATGAGCAATTTCTCTTACCCCAATTTGTGTCACATCTACTGGACCATCATGAGTATGTATTATGACGTCACAGTATATGATGAAATCATAATTAGTATGCACTATGACGTCACAATATATTATGACATCATAATGTTTCCGCATTATGACATCACAATATATTATGAGAGCGCAACATGCAGGTATTATAAGCAATTTCTCTCAACCCAATTTGTGTTACATCTACTGGAGCATCATGAGCATGTATTATGACGTCACAGTATATGATGACATCATAATTAGTATGCACTATGACGTCACAATGTATTATGACGTCATAATGTATCCGCATTATCACATCACAATATATTATGAGAGCGCAACATGCAGGTATTATGAGCAATTTCTCTTACCCCAATTTGTGTCACCTCTACTGGAGCATCATGAGCATGTATTATGACGTCACAGTATATGATGACATCATAAATAGTATGTAGTATGATGTCACAATGTATTATGACGTCATAATGTATCCGCATTATGACATCACAATATATTATGAGAGCGCAACATGCAGGTTTTATGAGCAATTTCTCTTACCCCAATTTGTGTCACATCTACTGGAGCATCATCAGCATGTATTATGACATCACAGTATATGATGACATCATAATTAGTATGCAGTATGACGTCACAATGTATTATGACGTCATAATGTATCCGCATTATGACATCACAATATATTATGAGAGCGCAAAATGCAGGCATTATGAGCAATTTCTCTTACCCCAGTTTGTGTCACATCTACTGGAGAATCATGAGCATGTATTATGACGTCACAGTATATGATGACATCATAATTAGTATGCACTATGACGTCACAATGTATTATGATGTCATAGTGTATCTGCATTATGACATCACAATATATTATGAGAGCGCAACATGCAGGTATTATGAGCAATTTTTCTTACCCAATTTGTGTCACATCTACTGGAGCATCATGAGCATGTATTATGACATCACATTATATGATGACATCATAATTAGTATGAAGTAAGACATCACAATGTATTATGACGTCCTAATGTATCCGCATTATGACATCACAATATATTATGAGAGCGCAATTTGCAGGTTTTATGACCATTTTCGATTACCCCAATTTGTGTCACATCTACTGGAGCATCATGAGCATGTATTATGACGTCACAGTATATGATGACATCATAATTAGTATGCACTATGACATCACAATGTATTATGACGTCATAAGGTATCCGCATTATGACATCACAATATATTATGAGAGCGCAACATGCAGGTATTATGAGCAATTTCTCTTGCCCCAATTTGTGTCACATCTACTGGAGCATCATGAGCATGTATTATGACGTCACAGTATATGATGACATCATAATTAGTATGCAGTATGACGTCACAATGTATTATGACATCATAATGTATCCGCATTATGACATCACAATATCTTATGAGAGCGCAACATGCAGGTAATATGAGCAATTTCTCCTACCCCAATTTGTGTCACATCTACTGGAGCATCATGAGCATGTATTATGACGTCACAGTATATGATAACATCATAATTAGTATCCACTATGAAGTCACAATGTATTATGACGTCATAATGTATCTGCATTATGACATCACAATATATTATGAGAGCGCAACATGCAGGTATTATGAGCAATTTCTCTTACCGCAATTTGTGTCACATCTACTGGAGCATCATGAGCATGTATTATGACGTCACAGTATATGATGACATCATAATTAGTATGCAGTATGACGTCACAATGTATTATGACGTCATAATGTATCCGCATTATGACATCACAATATATTATGAGAGCACAATTTGCAAGTAACATAAGCAATTTCTCTTACCCCAATTTGTGTCACATCTACTGGAGCATCATGAGCATGTATTATGACGTCACAGTATATGATGACATCATAATTAGTATGCACCATGACGTCACAATGTATTATGACGTCATAATGTATCCGCATTATGACATCACAATATATTATGAGAGCGCAATTTGCAGGTTTTATGTCCATTTTCGATTACCCCAGTTTGTGTCAAATCTACTGGAGCATCATGAGCATGTATTATGACGTCACAGTATATGATGACATCATAATTAGTATGCACTATGACGTCACAATGTATTATAACGTCATAATGTATCCGCATTATGACATCACAATATATTATGAGAGCGCAACATGCAGGTATTATGAGCAATTTCTCTTACCCCAATTTGTGTCACATCTAATGGAGCATCATGAGCATGTGTTATGATGTCACAGTATATGATGACATCATAATTCGTATGCACTATGACGTCACAATGTATTATGACGTCATAATGTATCCGCATTATGACATCACAATATATTATGAGAGCGCAACATGCAGGTATTATGAGCAATTTCTCGTACCCCAGTTTGTGTCACATCTACTGGAGCATCATGAGCATGTATTATGATGTCACAGTATATGATGATATCATAATTAGTATGCACTATGACGTCACAATGTATTATGACGTCATAATGTATCCGCATTATGACATCACAATATATTATGAGAGCGCAATTTGCAGGTTTTATGACCATTTTCGATTACCCCAATTTGTGTCACATCGACTGGAGCATCATGAGCATGTATTATGATGTCACAGTATATGATGACATCATAATTAGTATGCACTATGACGTCACAATGTATTATGACATCACAATGTATCCGCATTATGACATCACAGTATATTATGAGATCGCAACATGCAGGTATTATGAGCAATTTCTCATACCCCAATTTGTGTCACATATACTGGAGCATCATGAACATGTGTTATGATGTCACAGTATTTGATGACATCATAATTATTATGCAGTATGACGTCACAATGTATTATGACGTCATAATATATCCGCATTATGACATCACAATATATTATGAGAGCGCAACATGCAGGTATTATGAGCAATTTCTCTTACCCCATTTGTGTCACATCTACTGTAGCATCATGAGCATGTATTATGACGTCACAGTATATGATGACATCATAATTAGTATGCACTATGACGTCACAATGTATTATGACGTCATAATGTATCCGCATTATGACGTCACAATATATTATGAGAGCGCAACATGCAGGTATTATGAGCAATTTCTCTTACCCCAATTTGTGTCACATCTACTGGAGCATCATGAGCATGTATTATGACGTCACAGTATATGATGACATCATAATTAGTATGCAGTATGATGTCACAATGTATTATGACGTCATAATGAATCCGCATTATGACATCACAATATATTATGAGAGCACAACTTGCAGGTATTATGAGCAATTTCTCTTAACCCAATTTGTGTCACATCTACTGTAGCATCATGAGCATGTATTATGACGTCACAGTATATGATGACATCATAATTAGTATGCAGTATGACGTCACAATGTATTATGACGTCATAATGTATCCGCATTATGACATCACAATATATGATGAGAGCGCAACATGCAGGCATTATGAGCAATTTCTCTTACCCCAATTTGTGTCACATCTACTGGAGCATCATGAGCATGTATTATGATGTCACAGTATATGATGACATCATAATTAGTATGCACTATGACGTCACAATGTATTATGATGTCATAATGTATCCGCATTATGACATCACAATATATTATGAGAGCGCAACATGCAGGAATTATGAGCAATTTTTCTTACCCCAATTTGTGTCACATCTACTGGAGCATCATGAGCATGTATTATGACATCACAGTATATGATGACATCATAATTAGTATGCAGTATGACATCACAATGTATTATGACGTCCTAATGTATCCGCATTATGACATCACAATATATAATGAGAGCGCAATTTGCAGGTTTTATGACCATTTTCGATTACCCCAATTTGTGTCACATCTACTGGAGCATCATGAGCATGTATTATGACGTCACAGTATATGATGACATCATAATTAGTATGCACTATGACATCACAATGTATTATGACGTCATAATGTATCCGCATTATGACATCACAATATATTATGAGAGCGCAACATGCAGGTATTATGAGCAATTTCTCTTACCCCAATTTGTGTCACATCTACTGGAGCATCATGAGGATGTATTATGATGTCACAGTATATGATGACATCATATTTAGTATGCACTATGACGTCACAATGTATTATGATGTCATAATGTATCCGCATTATGACATCACAATATATTATGAGAGCGCAACATGCAGGTAATATGAGCAATTTCTCCTACCCCAATTTGTGTCACATCTAGTGGAGCATCATGAGCATGTATTATGACGTCACAGTATATGATGATATCTTAATGAGTATGCACTATGAAGTCACAATGTATTATGACGTCATAATGTATCCGCATTTTGACATCACAATATATTATGAGAGCGCAACATGCAGGTATTATGAGCAATTTCTCTTACCCCAATTTCTGTCACATCTACTGGAGCATCATGAGCATGTATTATGACATCACAGTATATGATGACATCATAATTAGTATGCACTATGACCTCACAATGTATTATGACGTCATAATGTATCCGCATTATGACATCACAATATATTATGAGAGCGCAACATGCAGGTATTATGAGCAATTTCTCTTACCCCAATTTGTGTCACATCTACTGGAGCATCATGAGCATGTATTATGACATCACAGTATATGATGACATCATAATTAGTATGCACTATGACGTCACAATGTATTATGACGTCATAATATATCCGCATTATGACAACACAATATCTTATGAGAGCGCAACATGCAGGCATTATGAGCAATTTCTCTTACCCCAAATTTTGTCACATCTACTGGAGCATCATGAGCATGTATTATGACGTCACAGTATATGATGACATCATAATTAGTATGCACTATGACGTCACAATGTATTATGACGTCATAATGTATCCGCATTATGACATCACAATATATTATGAGAGCGCAACATGCAGGTATTATGAGCAATTTCTCGTACCCCAGTTTGTGTCACATCTACTGGAGCATCATGAGCATGTATTATGACGTCAGAGTATATGACGATATCATAATTAGTATGCACTATGACTTCACAATGTATTATGACGTCATAATGTATCAGCATTATGACATCACAATATATTATGAGAGCGCAATTTGCAGGTTTTATGACCAATTTCGCTTACTCCAATTTGTGTCAAATCTACTGGAGCATCATGAGCATGTATTATGATGTCACAGTATATGATGACATCATAAATAGTATGTAGTATGATGTCACAATGTATTATGACGTCATAATGTACCCGCATTATGACATCACAATATATTATGAGAGTGCAACATGCAGGTTTTATGAGCAATTTCTCTTACCCCAATTTGTGTCACATCTACTGGAGCATCATGATCATGTATTATGACGTCACAGTATATGATGACATCATAATTAGTATGCACTATGACGTTACAATATATTATGACGTCATAATGTATCCGCATTATGACATCACAATATATTATGAGAGCGCAATTTGCAGGTTTTATGACCAATTTCGCTTACCCCAATTTGTGTCACATCTACTGTAGCATCATGAGCATGTATTATGACGTCACAGTAGATGATGAACATCATAATTAGTATGCACTATGATGTCACAATGTATTATAATGTCATAATGTATCCGCATTATGACATCACAATATATTATGAGAGCGCAACATGCAGGTATTATGAGCAATTTCTCTTACCCCAATTTGTGTCACATCTACTGGAGCATCATGAGCATGTATTATGACGTCACAGTATATGATGACATCATAATTAGTATGCACTATGACGTCACAATGTATTATGACGTCATAATGTATCCACATTATGACATCACAATATATTATGAGAGCGCAACATGCAGGTATTATGAGCAATTTCTCTTTCCCCAATTTGTGTCACATCTACTGGAGCATCATGAGCATGTATTATGACGTCACAGTATATGATGACATCATAATTAGTATGCACTATGATGTCAAAATGTATTATGACGTCATAATGTATCCGCATTATGACATCACAATATATTATGAGAGCACAACATGCAGGTATTATGAGCAATTTCTCTTACCCCAATTTGTGTCACATCTACTGGAGCATCATGAGCATGTATTATGACGTCACAGTATACGATGACATCATAATTAGTATGCACTATGACGTCACAATGTATTATGACATCATAATGTATCCGCATTATGATATCACAATATATTTTGAGAGCGCAACATGCAGGTATTATGAGCAATTTCTCTTACCCCAATTTGTTTCACATCTACTGGAGCATCATGAGCATGTATTATGACGTCACAGTATATGATGACATCATAATTAGTATGCACTATGACGTCACAATGTATTATGACGTCACAATGTATCCACATTATGACGTCACAATATATTATGAGAGCGCAATTTGCAGGTTTTATGACCAATTTCGCTTACCCCAATTTGTTTCACATCTACTGGAGCACCATGAGCATGTATTATGATGTCACAGTATATGAGGACATCATAATTAGTATGCAGTATGACGTCACAATGTATTATGACGTCATAATGTATCCACATTATGACATCACAATATATCATGAGAGCGCAACATGCAGTTACTATGAGCAATTTCTCTTACCCCAATTTTTGTCACATCTACTGGAGCGTCATGAGCATGTATTATGATGTCACAGTATATGATGACATCATAATTAGTATGCAGTATGATGTCACAATGTATTATGACGTCGTAATGTATCTGCATTATGACATCACAATATATTATGAGAGCGCAACATGCAGGTATTATGAGCAATTTCTCTTACCCCAATTTGTGTCACATCTAGTGGAGCATCATGAGCATGTATTATGACGTCACAGTATATGATGACATCATAATTAGTATGCAGTATGACGTCACAATGAATTATGACGTCATAATATATCCGCATTATGACATCACAATATATTATGAGATCGCAACTTGCAGGTTTTATGACTATTTTCGATTACCACAATTTGTGTCACATCTACTGGAGCATCATGAGCATGTATTATGACGTCACAGTATATGATGACATCATAATTAGTATGCACTATGACGTTACAATGTATTATGACGTCATAATGTATCCGCATTATGACATCACAATATATTACGAGAGCGCAATTTGCGGGTTTTATGACCAATTTCGCTTACTCCAATTTGTGTCAAATCTACTTGAGCATCATGAGCATGTATTATGATGTCACAGTATATGATGACATCATAAATAGTATGTAGTATGATGTCACAATGTATTATGACGTCATAATGTATCCGCATTATGACATCACAATATATTATGAGAGTGCAACATGCAGGTTTTATGAGCAATTTCTCTTACCCCAATTTGTGTCACATCTACTGGAGCTTCATGAGCATGTATTGTGACGTCACAGTATATGATGACATCATAATTAGTATGCACTATGACGTTACAATGTATTATGACGTCATAATGTATCCGCATTATGACATCACAATATATTATGAGAGCGCAATTTGCAGGTTTTATGACCAATTTCGCTTACCCCAATTTGTGTCACATCTACTGTAGCATCATGAGCATGTATTATGACATCACAGTATATGATGACATCATAAATAGTATGCAGTATGATGTCCCAATGTATTATGACGTCATAATGTATCCGCATTATGACATCACCATATATTATGAGAGCGCAATTTGCAGGTATTATGAGCAATTTCTCTTACCCCAATTTGTGTCACATCTACTGGAGCATCATGAGCATGTATTATGACGTCACAGTATATGATGACATCATAACTAGTATGCACTATGACGTCACAATGTGTTATGACGTCATAATGTATCCGCATTATGACATCACAATATATTATGAGGGCTCAATTTGCAGGTTTTTTGACCAGTTTCTCTTACCCCAATTTGTTTCACATCTACTGGAGCATCATGAGCATGTATTATGACGTCACAGTATATGATGACATCATAATTAGTATGCAGTATGACGTCACAATGTATTATGACGTCCTAATATATCCGCATTATGACATCACAATATATTATGAGAGCGCAACATGCAGGTATTATGACCAATTTCTCTTACCCAATTTGTGTCACATCTACTGGAGCATCATTAGCATGTATTATGACGTCACAGTATATGATGACATCATAATTAGTATGCACTATGACGTCACAATGTATTATGACGTCATAATGTATCTGCATTATGACATCACAATATATTATGAGAGCGCAACATGCAGGTATTATGAGCCATTTCTCTTACCGCAATTTGTGTCACATCTACTGGAGCATCATGAGCATGTATTATGACGTCACAGAATATGATGACATCATAATTAGTATGCAGTATGACGTCACAATGTATTATGACGTCATAATGTATCCGCATTATGACATCACAATATATTATGAGAGCGCAACATGCAGGTATTATGAGCAATTTCTCTTTCCCAATTTGTGTCACATCTACTGGAGCATCATGAGCATGTATTATGACGTCACAGTATATGATGACATCATAATTAGTATGCACTATGATGTCACAATGTATTATGACGTCATAATGTATCCGCATTATGACATCACAATATATTATGAGAGCACAACATGCAGGTATTATGAGCAATTTCTCTTATCCCAATTTGTGTCACATCTACTGGAGCATCATGAGCATGTATTATGACGTCACAGTATATGATGACATCATAATTAGTATGCACTATGACGTCACAATGTATTATGACGTCATAATGTATCCGCATTATGACATCACAATATATTATGAGAGCGCAACATGCAGGTATTATGAGCAATTTCTCTTACCCCAATTTGTTTCACATCTACTGGAGCATCATGAGCATGTATTATGACGTCACAGTATATGATGACATCATAATTAGTATGCACTATGACGTCACAATGTATTATGACGTCATAATGTATCCACATTATAACGTCACTATATATTATGAGAGCGCAATTTGCAGGTTTTATGACCAATTTCGCTTACCCCAATTTGTTTCACATGTACTGGAGCACCATGAGCATGTATTATGATGTCACAGTATATGAGGACATCATAATTAGTATGCAGTATGACGTCACAATGTATTATGACGTCATAATGTAGCCACATTATGACATCACAATATATCATGAGAGCGCAACATGCAGTTACTATGAGCAATTTCTCTTACCCCAATTTGTGTCACATCTACTGGAGCGTCATGAGCATGTATTATGATGTCACAGTATATGATGACATCATAATTAGTATGCAGTATGATGTCACAATGTATTATGACGTCATAATGTATCTGCATTATGACATCACAATATATTATGAGAGCGCAACATGCAGGTATTATGAGCAATTTCTCTTACCCCAATTTGTGTCACATCTACTGGAGCATCATGAGCATGTATTATGACGTCACAGTATATGATGACATCATAGTGAGTATGCAGTATGACGTCACAATGTATTATTTCGTCATAATGTATCCGCATTATGACATCACAATATATTATGAGAGCGCAACATGCAGGTAGTATGAGCAATTTCTCGTACCCCAATTTGTGTCACATCTACTGGAGCATCATGAGCATGTATTATGACGTCACAGTATGTGAGGATATCATAATTAGTATGCACTATGACGTCACAATGTATTATGACGTCATAAAGTATCCGCATTATGACATCACCATATATTATGAGAGCGCAATTTGCAGGCATTATGAGCAATTTCTCTTACCCCAATATGTGTCACATCTACTGGAGCATCATGAGCATGTATTATGACGTCACAGTATATGATGACATCATAATTAGTATGCACTATGACGTCACAATGTATTATGACGTCATAATGTATCCGCATTATGACATCACAATATATTATGAGAGCGCAACATGCAGGTATTATGAGCAATTTCTCTTTCCCCAATTTGTGTCACATCTACTGGAGCATCATGAGCATGTATTATGACGTCACAGTATATGATGACATCATAATTAGTATGCACTATGATGTCAAAATGTATTATGACGTCATAATGTATCCGCATTATGACATCACAATATATTATGAGAGCACAACATGCAGGTATTATGAGCAATTTCTCTTACCCCAATTTGTGTCACATCTACTGGAGCATCATGAGCATGTATTATGACGTCACAGTATATGATGACATCATAATTAGTATGCACTATGACGTCACAATGTATTATGACATCATAATGTATCCGCATTATGATATCACAATATATTATGAGAGCGCAACATGCAGGTATTATGAGCAATTTCTCTTACCCCAATTTGTTTCACATCTACTGGAGCATCATGAGCATGTATTATGACGTCACAGTATATGATGACATCATAATTAGTATGCACTATGACGTCACAATGTATTATGACGTCATAATGTATCCACATTATGACGTCACAATATATTATGAGAGCGCAATTTGCAGGTTTTATGACCAATTTCGCTAACCCCAATTTGTTTCACATCTACTGGAGCACCATGAGCATGTATTATGATGTCACAGTATATGAGGACATCATAATTAGTATGCAGTATGACGTCACAATGTATTATGACGTCATAATGTATCCACATTATGACATCACAATATATCATGAGAGCGCAACATGCAGTTACTATGAGCAATTTCTCTTACCCCAATTTTTGTCACATCTACTGGAGCGTCATGAGCATGTATTATGACGTCACAGTATATGATGACATCATAATTAGTATGGACTATGACGTCACAATATATTATGACGTCATAATGTATCTGCATTATGACGTCACAATATATTATGAGAGCGCAACATGCAGGTATTATGAGCAATTTCTCTTACCCCAATTTGTGTCACATCTAGTGGAGCATCATGAGCATGTATTATGACGTCACAGTATATGATGACATCATAATTAGTATGCAGTATGCCGTCACAATATATTATGACGTCATAATGTATCCGCATTATGACATCACAATATATTATGAGAGCGCAACATGAAGGTATTATGAGCAATTTCTCTTGCCCCAATTTGTGTCACATCTACTGGAGCATCATGAGCATGTATTATGACGTCACAGTATATGATGACATCATAATTAGTATGCAGTATGACATCACAATGAATTATGACGTCATAATGTATCCGCATTATGACATCACAATATATTATGAGATCGCAACTTGCAGGTTTTATGACTATTTTCGATTACCACAATTTGTGTCACATCTACTGGAGCATCATGAGCATGTATTATGATGTCACAGTATATGATGACATCATAAATAGTATGTAGTATGATGTCACAATGTATTATGACGTCATAATGTATCCGCATTATGACATCACAATATATTATGAGAGTGCTACATGCAGGTTTTATGAGCAATTTCTCTTACCCCAATTTGTGTCACATCTAGTGGAGCATCATGAGCATGTATTATGACGTCACAGTATATGATGACATCATAATTAGTATGCACTATGACGTTACAATGTATTATGACGTCATAATGTATCCGCATTATGACATCACAATATATTATGAGAGCGCAATTTGCAGGTTTTATGACCAATTTCGCTTACCCCAATTTGTGTCACATCTACTGTAGCATCATGAGCATGTATTATGACATCACAGTATATGATGACATCATAAATAGTATGCAGTATGATGTCCCAATGTATTATGACGTCATAATGTATCCGCATTATGACATCACAATATATTATGAGAGCGCAATTTGCAGGTATTATGAGCAATTTCTCTTACCCCAATTTGTGTCACATCTACTGGAGCATCATGAGCATGTATTATGACGTCACAGTATATGATGACATCATAATTAGTATGCACTATGACGTCACAATGTATTATGACGTCCTAATATATCCGCATTATGACATCACAATATATTATGAGAGCGCAACATGCAGGTATTATGACCAATTTCTCTTACCCAATTTGTGTCACATCTACTGGAGCATCATTAGCATGTATTATGACGTCACAGTATATGATGACATCATAATTAGTATGGACTATGACGTCACAATGTATTATGACGTCATAATGTATCCGCATTATGACATCACAATATATTATGAGAGCGCAACATGCAGGTATTATGAGCCATTTCCCTTACCCCAATTTGTGTCACATCTACTGGAGCATCATGAGCATGTATTATGACGTCACAGAATATGATGACATCATAATTAGTATGCAGTATGACGTCACAATGTATTATGACGTCATAATGTATCCGCATTATGACATCACAATATATTATGAGAGCGCAACATGCAGGTATTATGAGCAATTTCTCTTTCCCAATTTGTGTCACATCTACTGGAGCATCATGAGCATGTATTATGACGTCACAGTATATGATGACATCATAATTAGTATGCACTATGATGTCACAATGTATTATGACGTCATAATGTATCCGCATTATGACATCACAATATATTATGAGAGCGCAACATGCAGGTATTATGAGCAATTTCTCTTACCCCAATTTGTGTCACATCTACTGGAGCATCATGAGCATGTATTATGACGTCACAGTATGTGAGGATATCATAATTAGTATGCACTATGACGTCACAATGTATTATGACGTCATAAAGTATCCGCATTATGACATCACCATATATTATGAGAGCGCAATTTGCAGGTATTATGAGCAATTTCTCTTACCCCAATTTGTGTCACATCTATTGGAGCATCATGAGCATGTATTATGACGTCACGGTATATGATGACATCATAATTAGTATGCACTATGATGTAGCAATGTATTATGACGTCATAATGTATCCGCATTATGACATCACAACATATTATGTGAGCGCAATTTGCAGGTATTGTGAGCAATTTCTCTTACCCCAATTTGTGTCACATCTACTGGAGCATCTTGAGCATGTATTATGATGTCACAGTATATGATGACATCATAATTAGTATGCACTATGAAGTCACAAAGTACTATGATCTCATAATGTATCCACATTATGACATCACAATATATTATGAGAGCGCAATTTGCAGGTATTATGAGCAATTTCTCTTACCCCAATTTGTGTCAAATCTACTGGAGCATCATGAGCATGTATAATGACGTCACAGTATATGATGACATCATAATTAGTATGCACTATGACGTCACAATGTATTATGACGTCATAATGTATCCGCATTATGACATCACCATATATTATGAGAGTGCAATTTGCAGGTATTATGAGCAATTTCTCTTACCCCAATTTGTGTCACATCTATTGGAGCAACATGAGCATGTATTATGACGGCACTGTATATGATGACATCATAATTAGTATGCAGTATGAAGTCACAATGTATTATGACGTCATAATGTGTCCGTGTTATGACATCACAATATATTATGAGAGCGCAATTTGCAGGTATAATGAGCAAATTCTCTTACCCCAATTTGTGACATCATGTATTATGATGTCACAGTATATGATGACAACATAATTAGTATGCACTATGACGTCAAAATTTACTATGATGTCATAATGTATCCGCATTATGACATCACAGTATATTATGAGAGCCCAATTTGCAGGTATTATGAGCAATTTCTCTTACCCCAATTTGTGTCACATCTACTGGAGCATCATGAGCATGTACTATGACGTCACAGAATATGATGACATCATAATTAGTATGCAGTATGACGTCACAATGTATTATGACGTCATAATGTATCCGCATTATGACATCACAATGTATTATGAGAGTGCAACATGCAGGTATTATGACCAATTTCCCTTACCCCAATTTGTGTCACATCTACTGGAGCATCATGAGCATGTATTATGACGTCACAGTATATGATGACATCATAGTGAGTATGCAGTATGACGTCACAATGTATTATGCCGTCATAATGTATCTGCATTATGACATCACAATATATTATGAGAGCGCAACATGCAGGTATTTTGAGCAATTTCTCTTACCACAATTTGTGTCACATCTACTGGAGCATCATGAGCATGTACTATGACGTCACAGTATATGATGACATCATAATTAGTATGCAGTATGACGTCACAATGTATTATGACGTCATAATGTATCCGCATTATGACATCACAATGTATTATGAGAGTGCAACATGCACGTATTATGACCAATTTCTCTTACCCCAATTTGTGTCACATCTACTGTAGCATCATGAGCATGTATTATGACGTCACAGTATATGATGACATCATAGTGAGTATGCAGTATGACGTCACAATGTATTATGCCGTCATAATGTATCTGCATTATGACATCACAATATATTATGAGAGCGCAACATGCAGGTATTTTGAGCAATTTCTCTTACCACAATTTGTGTCACATCTACTGGAGCATCATGAGCATGTACTATGACGTCACAGTATATGATGACATCATAATTAGTATGCAGTATGACGTCACAATGTATTATGACGTCATAATGTATCCGCATTATGACATCACAATATATTATGAGAGTGCAATTTGCAGGTTTTATGACCATTTTCGATTACCGCAATTTGTGTCACACCTACTGGAGCATCATGAGCATGTATTATGACGTCACAGTATATGATGACATCATAGTGAGTATGCAGTATGACGTCACAATGTATTATGCCGTCATAATGTATCTGCATTATGACATCACAATAAATTATGAGAGCGCAACATGCAGGTAGTATGAGCAATTTCTCGTACCCCAATTTGTGTCACATCTACTGGAGCATCATGAGCATGTATTATGACGTCACAGTATATGAGGACATCATAATTAGTATGCACTATGACGTCACAATGTATTATGACGTCATAATGTATCCGCATTATGACATCACCATATATTATGAGAGTGCAATTTGCAGGTATTATGAGCAATTTCTCTTACCCCAATTTGTGTCACATCTATTGGAGCAACATGAGCATGTATTATGATGGCACTGTATATGATGACATCATAATTAGTATGCACTATGAAGTCACAATGTATTATGACGTCATAATGTGTCCGCGTTATGACATCACAATATATTACGAGAGCGCAATTTGCAGGTTTTATGAGCAATTTCGTTTACACCAAATTCTGTCACATCTACTGGAGCATCATGAGCATGTATTATGACGTCACAGTATCTGATGACGTCATAATTAGTATGCAGTATGACGTCACAATGTATTATGACGTCATAATGTATCTGCATTATGACATCACAATGTATTATGAGAGTGCAACATGCAGGTATTATGACCAATTTCTCTTACCCCAATTTGTGTCACATCTACTGGAGCATCATGAGCATGTATTATGACATCACAGTATATGATGACATCATAGTGAGTATGCAGTATGACATCACAATGTATTATGCCGTCATAATGTATCTGCATTATGACATCACAATATATTATGAGAGCGCAACAGGCAGGTATTTTGAGCAATTTCTCTTACCACAATTTGTGTCACATCTACTGGAGCATCATGAGCATGTACTATGACGTCACAGTATATGATGACTTCATAATTAGTATGCAGTATGACGTCACAATGTATTATGACGTCATAATGTATCCGCATTATGACATCACAATATATTATGAGAGCGCAACATGCAGGTAGTATGAGCAATTTCTCGTACCCCAATTTGTGTCACATCTACTGGAGCATCATGAGCATGTATTATGACGTCACAGTATATGATGACATCATAGTGAGTATGCAGTATGACGTCACAATGTATTATGCCGTCATAATGTATCTGCATTATGACATCACAATATATTATGAGAGCTCAACATGCAGGTAGTATGAGCAATTTCTCGTACCCCAATTGGTGTCACATCTACTGGAGCATCATGAGCATGTATTATGACGTCACAGTATATGATGACATCATAATTAGTATGCACCATGACGTCACAATATATTACGATGTCATAATGTATCCGCATTATGACATCACAATATTTTATGAGAGCGCAATTTGCAGGTTTTATGACCATTTTTAATTACCCCAATTTGTGTCACATCTACTGGAGCATCATGAGCATATATTATGACGTCTCAGTATATGATGACATCATAATTAGTATGCAGTATGACGTCACAATGTATTATGCCGTCATAATGTATCCGCATTATGACATCACAATATATTATGAGAGCGCAATTTGCAGGTATTATGAGCAATTTCTCGTACCCCAATTTGTGTCACATCTACTGGAGCATCATGAGCATGTATTATGATGTCACAGTATATGATGACATCATAATTAGTATGCACTATGACGTCACAATGTATTATGACGTCATAATGTGTCCGTGTTATGACATCACAATATATTATGAGAGTGCAATTTGCAGGTATTATGAGCAATTTCTCTTACCCCAATTTGTGTCACATCTATTGGAGCAACATGAGCATGTATTATGACGGCACTGTATATGATGACATCATAATTAGTATGCACTATGAAGTCACAATGTATTATGACGTCATAATGTGTCCGTGTTATGACATCACAATATATTATGAGAGCGCAATTTGCAGGTATATTGAGCAAATTCTCTTACCCCAATTTGTGACATCATGTATTATGATGTCACAGTATATGATGACAACATAATTAGTATGCACTATGACGTCAAAATTTACTATGATGTCATAATGTATCCGCATTATGACATCACAGTATATTATGAGAGCCCAATTTGCAGGTATTATGAGCAATTTCTCTTACCCCAATTTGTGTCACATCTACTGGAGCATCATGAGCATGTATTATAACGTCACAGTATATGATGACATCATAATTAGTATGCAGTATGACGTCACAATGTATTATGACGTCATAATATATCCGCAATATGACATCACAATATATTATGAGAGCGCAACATGCAGATATTATGACCAATTTCGCTTACCCCAATTTGTGTCACATCTACTGGAACATCATGAGCATGTATTATGACGTCACAGTATATGATGACATCATAATTATTAGCACTATGACGTCACAATGTATTATGACGTCATAATGTATCCGCATTATGACATCACAATATATTATGAGAGCGCAATTTGCAGGTTTTATGACCATTTTCGATTACCCCAATTTGTGTCACATCTACTGAAGCATCATGAGCATGTATTATGACGTCAAAGTATATGATGACATCATAATTAGTATGCACTATGACGT
Organism: Aotus nancymaae; assembly: GCF_030222135.1. Taxonomy (NCBI): domain Eukaryota; kingdom Metazoa; phylum Chordata; class Mammalia; order Primates; family Aotidae; genus Aotus; species Aotus nancymaae. The sequence continues at coordinate 6,790,374 of NW_026988481.1, read as the reverse complement.
CACAGTGTATTATGACGTCATAATGTATCCGCATTATAACATCACAATATATTACGAGAGCGCAATTTGCAGGTTTTATGAGCAATTTCGTTTACACCAAATTCTGTCACATCTACTGGAGCATCATGAGCATGTATTATGACGTCACAGTATATGATGACATCATAATTAGTATGCACTATGACGTCACAATGTATTATGACGTCATAATGTATCCGCATTATGATATCACAATGTATTATGAGAGCGCAATTTACAGGTTTTATGACCATTTTCGATTACCCAAATTTGTGTCACATCTACTGGAGCATCATGAGAATGTATTATGATGTCACAGTATATGATGACATCATAATTAGTATGCAGTATGACGTCACAATATATTATGACGTCATAGTGTATCCGCATTATGACATCACAATAATTTATGAGAGCGCAACATGCAGGTATTATAAGCAATTTCTCTTACCCCAATTTGTGTCACATCTACTGGAGCATCATGAGCATGTATTATGACGTCACAGTATATGATGACATCATAATTAGTATGCACTATGACGTCACAATGTATTATGCCGTCATAATATATCCGCATTATGACATCACAATATATTATGAGAGCGCAATTTGCAGGTATTATGAGCAATTTCTCTTACCCCAATTTGTGTCACATCTACTGGAGCATCATGAGCATGTATTATGACGTCACAGTATATGATGACATCATAATTAGTATGCAGTATGACGTCACAATGTATTATGACGTCATAATGTATCCGCATTATGACATCACAATATATTATGAGAGCGCAACATGCAGGTATTATGACCAATTTCGCTTACCCCAATTTGTGTCACATCTACTGGAGCATCACGAGCATGTATTATGACGTCACCGTATATGATGACATCATAATTAGTATGCACTATGACGTCACAATGTATTATGACGTGATAATGTATCCGCATTATGACATCACAATATATTATGAGAGCGCAATTTGCAGGTTTTATGACCATTTTCGATTACCCCAATTTGTGTCACATCAACTGGAGCATTATGAGCATGTATTATGACGTCACAGTATATGATGACATCATAATTAGTATGCACTATGACGTCACAATGTATTATGACGTCATAATATATCCGCATTATAACATCACAATACATTATGAGAGCGCAACATGCAGATATTATGAGCAATTTCTCTTACACCAATTTGTGTCACATATACTGGAGCATCATGAGCATGAATTATGACGTCACAGTATATGATGACATCATAATTAGTATGCACTATGACGTCACAATGTGTTATGACGTCATAATGTATCCGGATTATGACATCACAATGTATTATGAGAGCGCAACATGCAGGTATTATGACCAATTTCGCTTACCCCAATTTGTGTCACATCTACTGGAGCATCATGAGCATGTATTATGACGTCACAGTATATGATGACATCATAATTAGTATGCACCATGACGTCACAATATATTACGATGTCATAATGTATCCGCATTATGACATCACAATATTTTATGAGAGCGCAATTTGCAGGTTTTATGACCATTTTTGATTACCCCAATTTGTCTCACATCTACTGGAGCATCATGAGCATATATTATGATGTCACAGTATATGATGACATCATAATTAGTATGCAGTATGACGTCACAATGTATTATGCCGTCATAATGTATCCGCATTATGACATCACAATATATTATGAGAGCGCAGTTTGCAGGTATTATGAGCAATTTCTCGTACCCCAATTTGTGTCACATCTACTGGAGCATCATGAGCCTGTATTATGACGTCACAGTATATGATGACATCATAATTAGTATGCACTATGACGTCACAATGTATTATGACGTCATAATGTATCCGCATTATGACATCACCATATATTATGAGAGTGCAATTTGCAGGTATTATGAGCAATTTCTCTTACCCCAATTTTTGTCACATCTATTGGAGCAACATGAGCATGTATTATGACGGCACTGTATATGATGACATCATAATTAGTATGCACTATGAAGTCACAATGTATTATGACGTCATAATGTGTCCGCGTTATGACATCACAATATATTATGAGAGCGCAATTTGCAGGTATAATGAGCAAATTCTCTTACCCCAATTAGTGACATCATGTATTATGATGTCACAGTATATGATGACATCATAATTAGTATGCACTATGACGTCACAATTTACTATGATGTCATAATGTATCCGCATTATGACATCACAGTATATTATGAGAGCCCAATTTGCAGGTATTATGAGCAATTTCTCTTACCCCAATTTGTGTCACATCTACTGGAGCATCATGAGCATGTATTATGACGTCACAGTATATGATGACATCATAATTAGTATGCAGTATGACGTCACAATGTATTATGACGTCATAATATATCCGCAATATGACATCACAATATATTATGAGAGCGCAAAATGAAGATATTATGACCAATTTCTCTTACCCCAATTTGTGTCACATCTACTGGAGCATCATGAGCATGTACTATGACGTCACAGTATATGATGACATCATAATTAGTATGCAGTATGACGTCACAATGTATTTTGACGTCATAATGTATCCGCATTATGACATCACAATAAATTATGAGAGTGCAATTTGCAGGTTTTATGACCATTTTCGATTACCGCAATTTGTGTCACACCTACTGGAGCATCATGAGCATGTATTATGACGTCACAGTATATGATGACATCATAGTGAGTATGCAGTATGACGTCACAATGTATTATGCCGTCATAATGTATCTGCATTATGACCTCACAATATATTATGAGAGCGCAACATGCAGGTAGTATGAGCAATTTCTCGTACCCCAATTTGTGTCACATCTACTGGAGCATCATGAGCATGTATTATGACGTCACAGTATATGATGACATCATAGTGAGTATGCACTATGACGTGACAATGTATTATGCCGTCATAATGTATCTGCATTATGACATCACAATATATTATGAGAGCGCAACATGCAGGTATTTTGAGCAATTTCTCTTACCACAATTTGTGTCACATCTACTGGAGCATCATGAGCATGTACTATGACGTCACAGTATATGATGACATCATAATTAGTATGCAGTATGACGTCACAATGTATTATGACGTCATAATGTATCCGCATTATGACATCACAATATATTATGAGAGTGCAATTTGCAGGTTTTATGACCATTTTCGATTACCGCAATTTGTGTCACACCTACTGGAGCATCATGAGCATGTATTATGACGTCACAGTATATGATGACATCATAGTGAGTATGCAGTATGACGTCACAATGTATTATGCCGTCATAATGTATCTGCATTATGACATCACAATATATTATGAGAGCGCAACATGCAGGTAGTATGAGCAATTTCTCGTACCCCAATTTGTGTCACATCTACTGGAGCATCATGAGCATGTATTATGACGTCACAGTATATGAGGACATCATAATTAGTATGCACTATGACGTCACAATGTATTATGACGTCATAATGTATCCGCATTATGACATCACCATATATTATGAGAGTGCAATTTGCAGGTATTATGAGCAATTTCTCTTACCCCAATTTGTGTCACATCTATTGGAGCAACATGAGCATGTATTATGACGGCACTGTATATGATGACATCATAATTAGTATGCACTATGAAGTCACAATGTATTATGACGTCATAATGTGTCCGCGTTATGACATCACAATATATTACGAGAGCACAATTTGCAGGTTTTATGAGCAATTTCGTTTACACCAAATTCTGTCACATCTACTGGAGCATCATGAGCATGTATTATGACGTCACAGTATATGATGACATCATAGTGAGTATGCAGTATGACGTCACAATGTATTATGCCGTCATAATGTATCTGCATTATGACATCACAATATATTATGAGAGCGCAACATGCAGGTAGTATGAGCAATTTCTCGTACCCCAATTTGTGTCACATCTACTGGAGCATCATGAGCATGTATTATGACGTCACAGTATATGAGGACATCATAATTAGTATGCACTATGACGTCACAATGTATTATGACGTCATAATGTATCCGCATTATGACATCACCATATATTATGAGAGTGCAATTTGCAGGTATTATGAGCAATTTCTCTTACCCCAATTTGTGTCACATCTATTGGAGCAACATGAGCATGTATTATGACGGCACTGTATATGATGACATCATAATTAGTATGCACTATGAAGTCACAATGTATTATGACGTCATAATGTGTCCGCGTTATGACATCACAATATATTACGAGAGCGCAATTTGCAGGTTTTATGAGCAATTTCGTTTACACCAAATTCTGTCACATCTACTGGAGCATCATGAGCATGTATTATGACGTCACAGTATATGATGACGTCATAATTAGTATGCACTATGACGTCACAATGTATTATGACGTCATAATGTATCCGCATTATGACATCACAATTCATTATGAGAGTGCAACATGCAGGTATTATGACCAATTTCTCTTACCCCAATTTGTGTCACATCTACTGGAGCATCATGAGCATGTATTATGACGTCACAGTATATGATGACGTCATAGTGAGTATGCAGTATGACGTCACAATATATTATGCCGTCATAATGTATCTGCATTATGACATCACAATATATTATGAGAGCGCAACATGCAGGTATTTTGAGCAATTTCTCTTACCACAATTTGTTTCACATCTACTGGAGCATCATGAGCATGTACTATGACGTCACAGTATATGATGACATCATAATTAGTATGCAGTATGACGTCACAATGTATTATGACGTCATAATGTATCCGCATTATGACATCACAATGTATTATGATAGTGCAACATGCAGGTATTATGACCAATTTCCCTTACCCCAATTTGTGTCACATCTACTGGAGCATCATGAGCATGTATTATGACGTCACAGTATATGATGACATCATAGTGAGTATGCAGTATGACGTCACAATGTATTATGCCGTCATAATGTATCTGCATTATGACATCACAATATATTATGAGAGCGCAACATGCAGGTATTTTGAGCAATTTCTCTTACCACAATTTGTGTCACATCTACTGGAGCATCATGAGCATGTACTATGACGTCACAGTATATGATGACATCATAATTAGTATGCAGTATGACGTCACAATGTATTATGACGTCATAATGTATCCGCATTATGACATCACAATGTATTATGAGAGTGCAACATGCAGGTATTATGACCAATTTCTCTTACCCCAATTTGTGTCACATCTACTGGAGCATCATGAGCATGTATTATGACGTCACAGTATATGATGACATCATAGTGAGTATGCAGTATGACGTCACAATGTATTATGCCGTCATAATGTATCTGCATTATGACATCACAATATATTATGAGAGCGCAACATGCAGGTATTTTGAGCAATTTCTCTTACCACAATTTGTGTCACATCTACTGGAGCATCATGACCATGTACTATGACGTCACAGTATATGATGACATCATAATTAGTATGCAGTATGACGTCACAATGTATTATGACGTCATAATGTATCCGCATTATGACATCACAATATATTATGAGAGTGCAATTTGCAGGTTTTATGACCATTTTCGATTACCGCAATTTGTGTCACACCTACTGGAGCATCATGAGCATGTATTATGACGTCACAGTATATGATGACATCATAGTGAGTATGCAGTATGACGTCACAATGTATTATGCCGTCATAATGTATCCGCATTATGACATCACCATATATTATGAGAGTGCAATTTGCAGGTATTATGAGCAATTTCTCTTACCCCAATTTGTGTCACATCTATTGGAGCAACATGAGCATGTATTATGATGGCACTGTATATGATGACATCATAATTAGTATGCACTATGAAGTCACAATGTAATATGACGTCATAATGTGTCCGCGTTATGACATCACAATATATTACGAGAGCGCAATTTGCAGGTTTTATGAGCAATTTCGTTTACACCAAATTCTGTCACATCTACTGGAGCATCATGAGCATGTATTATGACGTCACAGTATCTGATGACGTCATAATTAGTATGCAGTATGACGTCACAATGTATTATGACGTCATACTGTATCTGCATTATGACATCACAATGTATTATGAGAGTGCAACATGCAGGTATTATGACCAATTTCTCTTACCCCAATTTGTGTCACATCTACTGGAGCATCATGAGCATGTATTATGACGTCACGGTATATGATGACATCATAGTGAGTATGCAGTATGACGTCACAATGTATTATGCCGTCATAATGTATCTGCATTATGACATCACAATATATTATGGGAGCGCAACATGCAGGTATTTTGAGCAATTTCTCTTACCACAATTTGTGTCACATCTACTGGAGCATCATGAGCATGTACTATGACGTCACAGTATATGATGACATCATAATTAGTATGCAGTATGACGTCACAATGTATTATGACGTCATAATGTATCCGCATTATGACATCACAATATATTATGAGAGCGCAACATGCAGGTAGTATGAGCAATTTCTCGTACCCCAATTTGTGTCACATCTACTGGAGCATCATGAGCATGTATTATGATGTCACAGTATATGAGGACATCATAATTAGTATGCACTATGACGTCACAATGTATTATGACGTCATAATGTATCCGCATTATGACATCACCATATATTATGAGAGTGCAATTTGCAGGTATTATGAGCAATTTCTCTTATCCCAATTTGTGTCACATCTATTGGAGCAACATGAGCATGTATTATGACGGCTCTGTATATGATGACATCATAATTAGTATGCACTATGATGTCACAATGTATTATGACGTCATAATGTGTCCGCGTTATGACATCACAATATATTACGAGAGCGCAATTTGCAGGTTTTATGAGCAATTTCGTTTACACCAAATTCTGTCACATCTACTGGAGCATCATGAGCATGTATTATGACGTCACAGTATATGATGACGTCATAATTAGTATGCAGTATGACGTCACAATGTATTATGACGTCATAATGTATCCGCATTATGACATCACAATGTATTATGAGAGTGCAACATGCAGGTATTATGACCAATTTCTCTTACCCCAATTTGTGTCACATCTACTGGAGCATCATGAGCATGTATTATGACGTCACAGTATATGATGACATCATAGTGAGTATGCAGTATGACGTCACAATGTATTATGCCGTCATAATGTATCTGCATTATGACATCACAATATATTATGAGAGCGAAACATGCAGGTATTTTGAGCAATTTCTCTTACCACAATTTGTGTCACATCTACTGGAGCACCATGAGCATGTACTATGACGTCACAGTATATGATGACATCATAATTAGTATGCAGTATGACGTCACAATGTATTATGACGTCATAATGTATCCGCATTATGACATCACAATATATTATGAGAGTGCAATTTGCAGGTTTTATGACCATTTTCGATTACCGCAATTTGTGTCACACCTACTGGAGCATCATGAGCATGTATTATGACGTCACAGTATATGATGACATCATAGTGAGTATGCAGTATGACGTCACAATGTATTATGCCGTCATAATGTATCTGCATTATGACATCACAATATATTATGAGAGCGCAACATGCAGGTAGTATGAGCAATTTCTCGTACCCTAATTTGTGTCACATCTACTGGAGCATCATGAGCATGTATTATGACGTCACAGTATATGAGGACATCATAATTAGTATGCACTATGACGTCACAATGTATTATGACGTCATAATGTATCCGCATTATGACATCACCATATATTATGAGAGTGCAATTTGCAGGTATTATGAGCAATTTCTCTTACCCCAATTTGTGTCACATCTATTGGAGCAACATGAGCATGTATTATGATGGCACTGTATATGATGACATCATAATTAGTATGCACTATGAAGTCACAATGTATTATGACGTCATAATGTGTCCGCGTTATGACATCACAATATATTACGAGAGCGCATTTTGCAGGTTTTATGAGCAATTTCGTTTACACCAAATTCTGTCACATCTACTGGAGCATCATGAGCATGTATTATGACGTCACAGTATCTGATGACGTCATAATTAGTATGCAGTATGACGTCACAATGTATTATGACGAAATAATGTATCTGCATTATGACATCACAATGTATTATGAGAGTGCAACATGCAGGTATTATGACCAATTTCTCTTACCACAATTTGTGTCACATCTACTGGAGCATCATGAGCATGTATTATGACGTCACAGTATATGATGACATCATAGTGAGTATGCAGTATGACGTCACAATGTATTATGCCGTCATAATGTATCTGCATTATGACATCACAATATATTATGAGAGCGCAACATGCAGGTATTTTGAGCAATTTCTCTTACCACAATTTGTGTCACATCTACTGGAGCATCATGAGCATGTACTATGACGTCACAGTATATGATGACATCATAATTAGTATGCAGTATGACGTCACAATGTATTATGACGTCATAATGTATCCGCAATATGACATCACAATATATTATGAGAGCGCAACATGCAGGTAGTATGAGCAATTTCTCGTACCCCAATTTGTGTCACATCTACTGGAGCATCATGAGCATGTATTATGACGTCACAGTATATGATGACATCATAGTGAGTATGCAGTATGACGTCACAATGTATTATGCCGTCATAATGTATCTGCATTATGACATCACAATATATTATGAGAGCGCAACATGCAGGTAGTATGAGCAATTTCTCGTACCCCAATTTGTGTCACATCTACTGGAGCATCATGAGCATGTATTATGATGTCACAGTATATGAGGATATCATAATTAGAATGCACTATGACGTCACAATGTATTATGACGTCATAATGTATCCGCATTATGACATCACCATATATTATGAGAGTGCAATTTGCAGGTATTATGAGCAATTTCTCTTACCCCAATTTGTGTCACATCTATTGGAGCAACATGAGCATGTATTATGACGGCACTGTATATGATGACATCATAATTAGTATGCACTATGAAGTCACAATGTATTATGACGTCATAATGTGTCCGCGTTATGACATCACAATATATTACGAGAGCGCAATTTGCAGGTTTTATGAGCAATTTCGTTTACACCAAATTCTGTCACATCTACTGGAGCATCATGAGCATGTATTATGACGTCACAGTATATGATGACGTCATAATTAGTATGCAGTATGACGTCACAATGTATTATGACGTCATAATGTATCCGCATTATGACATCACAATGTATTATGAGAGTGCAACATGCAGGTATTATGACCAATTTCTCTTACCCCAATTTGTGTCACACCTACTGCAGCATCATGTGCATGTATTATGACGTCACAGTATATGATGACATCATAGTGAGTATGCAGTATGACGTCACAATTTATTATGCCATCATAATGTATCTGCATTATGACATCACAATATATTATGAGAGCGCAACATGCAGGTATTTTGAGCAATTTCTCTTACCACAATTTGTGTCACATCTACTGGAGCATCATGAGCATGTACTATGACGTCACAGTATATGATGACATCATAATTAGTATGCAGTATGACGTCACAATGTATTATGACGTCATAATGTATCCGCATTATGACATCACAATATATTATGAGAGTGCAATTTGCAGGTTTTATGACCATTTTCGATTACCGCAATTTGTGTCACACCTACTGGAGCATCATGAGCATGTATTATGACGTCACAGTATATGATGACATCATAGTGAGTATGCAGTATGACGTCACAATGTATTATGCCGTCATAATGTATCTGCATTATGACATCACAATATATTATGAGAGCGCAACATGCAGGTAGTATGAGCAATTTCTCGTACCCCAATTTGTGTCACATCTACTGGAGCATCATGAGCATGTATTATGACGTAACAGTATATGAGGACATCATAATTAGTATGCACTATGACGTCACAATGTATTATGACGTCATAATGTATCCGCATTATGACATCACCATATACTATGAGAGTGCAATTTGCAGGTATTATGAGCAATTTCTCTTACCCCAATTTGTGTCACATCTATTGGAGCAACATGAGCATGTATTATGACGGCACTGTATATGATGACATCATAATTAGTATGCACTATGAAGTCACAATGTATTATGACGTCATAATGTGTCCGCGTTATGACATCACAATATATTACGAGAGCGCAATTTGCAGGTTTTATGAGCAATTTCGTTTACACCAAATTCTGTCACATCTACTGGAGCATCATGAGCATGTATTATGACGTCACAGTATATGATGACGTCATAATTAGTATGCAGTATGACGTCACAATGTATTATGACGTCATAATGTATCCGCATTATGACATCACAATGTATTATGAGAGTGCAACATGCAGGTATTATGACCAATGTCTCTTACACCAATTTGTGTCACATCTACTGGAGCATCATGAGCATGTATTATGACGTCACAGTATATGATGACATCATAGTGAGTATGCAGTATGACGTCACAATGTATTATGCCGTCATAATGTATCTGCATTATGACATCACAATATATTATGAGAGCGCAACATGCAGGTATTTTGAGCAATTTCTCTTACCACAATTTGTGTCACATCTACTGGAGCATCATGAGCATGTACTATGACGTCACAGTATATGATGACATCATAATTAGTATGCAGTATGACGTCACAATGTATTATGACGTCATAATGTATCCGCATTATGACATCAATGTATCATGAGAGTGCAATTTGCAGGTTTTATGACCATTTTCGATTACCGCAATTTGTGTCACACCTACTGGAGCATCATGAGCATGTATTATGACGTCACAGTATATGATGACATCATAGTGAGTATGCAGTATGACGTCACAATGTATTATGCCGTCATAATGTATCTGCATTATGACATCACAATATATTATGAGAGCGCAACATGCAGGTAGTATGAGCAATTTCTCGTACCCCAATTTGTGTCACATCTACTGGAGCATCCTGAGCATGTATTATGACGTCACAGTATATGAGGACATCATAATTAGTATGCACTATGACGTCACAATGTATTATGACGTCATAATGTATCCGCATTATGACATCACCATATATTATGAGAGTGCAATTTGCAGGTATTATGAGCAATTTCTCTTACCCCAATTTGTGTCACATCTATTGGAGCAACATGAGCATGTATTATGACGGCACTGTATATGAGGACATCATAATTAGTATGCACTATGAAGTCACAATGTATTATGACGTCATAATGTGTCCGCGTTATGACATCACAATATATTACGAGAGCGCAATTTGCAGGTTTTATGAGCAATTTCGTTTACACCAAATTCTGTCACATCTACTGGAGCATCATGAGCATGTATTATGACGTCACAGTATATGATGACGTCATAATTAGTATGCAGTATGACGTCACAATGTATTATGACATCATAATGTATCCGCATTATGACATCACAATGTATTATGAGAGTGCAACATGCAGGTATTTTGACCAATTTCTCTTTCCCCAATTTGTGTCACATCTACTGGAGCATCATGAGCATGTATTATGACGTCACAGTATATGATGACATCATAGTGAGTATGCAGTATGACGTCACAATGTATTATGCCGTCATAATGTATCTGCATTATGACATCACAATATATTATGAGAGCGCAACATGCAGGTATTTTGAGCAATTTCTCTTACCACAATTTGTGTCACATCTACTGGAGCATCATGAGCATGTACTATGACGTCACAGTATATGATGACATCATAATTAGTATGCAGTATGACGTCACAATGTATTATGACGTCATAATGTATCCGCATTATGACATCACAATATATTATGAGAGTGCAATTTGCAGGTTTTATGACCATTTTCGATTACCGCAATTTGTGTCACACCTACTGGAGCATCATGAGCATGTATTATGACGTCACAGTATATGATGAAATCATAGTGAGTATGCAGTATGACGTCACAATGTATTATGCCGTCATAATGTATCTGCATTATGACATCACAATATATTATGAGAGCGCAACATGCAGGTAGTATGAACAATTTCTCGTACCCCAATTTGTGTCACATCTACTGGAGCATCATGAGCATGTATTATGACGTCACAGTATATGAGGACATCATAATTAGTATGCACTATGACGTCACAATGTATTATGACGTCATAATGTATCCGCATTATGACATCACAATATATTATGAGAGCGCAATTTGCAGGTTTCATGACCAATTTCGCTTACCCCAATTTGTGTCACATATACTGCAGCATCATCAGCATATATTATGACGTCAGAGTATATGATGACATCATAATTAGTATGCAGTATGACATCACAATGTATTATGACGTCATAGTGTATCCGCATTATGACATCACAGTACATTATGAGAGCGCAACATGCAGATATTATGAGCAATTTCTCGTACCCCAATTTGTGTCACATCTCCTGGAGCATCATGAGCATGTATTATGACGTCACAGTATATGATGACATCATAATTAGTATGCACTATGACGTCACAATGTATTATGACGTCATAATGTATCCGCATTATGACATCACGATATATTATGAGAGTGCAACATGCAGGTATTATGAGCAATTACTCTTACCACAATTTGTGTCACATCTACTGGAGCATCATGAGCATGTATTATGACGTCACAGTATATGATGACATCATAATTAGTATGCACTATGATGTCACAATGTATTATGACGTCATAATGTATACGCATTATGACATCACAATATTTTATGAGAGCGCAATTTGCAGGTTTTATGAGCATTTTCGATTACCCCAATTTGTGTCACATCTACTGGAGCATCATGAGCATGTATTATGACGTCACAGTATATGATGACATCATAATTATTATGCAGTATGACGTCACAATGTATTATGCCGTCATAATGTATCCGCATTATGACATCACAATATATTATGAGAGCGCAACATGCAGGTATTATGAGCAATTTCTCGTACCCCAATTTGTGTCACATCTACTGGAGCATCATGAGCATGTATTATGACGTCACAGTATATGATGACATCATAATTAGTATGAACTATGACGTCACAATGTATTATGACGTCATAATGTATCCGCATTATGACATCACAATATATTATGAGAGTGCAACATGCAGGTATTATGAGCAATTTCTCTTACCACAATTTGTGTCACATCTACTGGAGCATCATGAGCATGTATTATGACGTCACAGTATATGATGACATCATAATTAGTATGCACTATGAAGTCACAATGTATTATGACGTCATAATGTATCCGCATTATGACATCACAATATATTATGAGAGTGCAATTTGCAGGTTTTATGACCATTTCCGATTACCCCAATTTGTGTCACATCTACTGGAGCATCATGAGCATACATTATGACGTCACAGTATATGATGACATCATAATTATTATGCAGTATGACGTCACAATGTATTATGCCGTCATAATGTATCCGCATTATGACATCACAATATATTATGAGAGCACAGCATGAAGGTATTATGAGCAATTTCTCTTACCCAAATTTGTGTCACATCTATTGGAGCAACATGAGCATGTATTATGACGTCACAGTATATGATGACATCATAATTATTATGCAGTATAACGTCACAATGTATTATGCCGTCATAATGTATCCGCATTATGACATCCCCATATATTATGAGAGCGCAATTTGCAGGTATTATGAACAATTTCTCTTACCCCAATTTGTGTCACATCTATTGGAGCAACATGAGCATGTATTATGACGTCACTGTATATGATGACATCATAATTAGTATGCACTATGACGTCACAATGTATTATGACGTCATAATGTGTCCGCGTTATGACATCACAATATATTATGAGAGCTCAATTTGCAGGTATAATGAATAATTTCTCTTACCCCAATTTGTGTCACATCTACTGGAGCATCATGAGCATGTATTATGATGTCACAGCATATGATGACATCATAATTAGTGTGCACTATGACGTCACAATGTACTATGATGTCATAATGTATCCGCATTATGACATCACAGTATATTATGAGAGCCCAATTTGCAGGTATTATGAGCCATTTCTCTTACCCCTATTTGTGTCACATCTACTGGAGCATCATGAGCATGTATTATGACGTCACAGTATATGATGACATCATAATTAGTATGCAGTATGACGTCATAATGTATTATGACGTCATAATGTATCCGCATTATGACATCACAATATATTATGAGAGCGCAACATGCAGGTATTTTGAGCAATTTCTCTTACCACAATTTGTGTCACATCCACTGGAGCATCATGAGCATGTATTATGACGTCATAGTATATGATGACATCATAATTAGTATGCACTAAGACGTCACAATGTATTATGACGTCATAATGTATCCGCATTATATCATCACAATATATTATGAGAGCGCAATTTGCAGAATTTATGACAAATTTCGCTTACCCCAATTTGTGTCACATCTACTGGAGCATCTTGAGCATGTATTATGACGTCACAGTATATGATGACATCATAATTAGTATGCAGTATGACGTCACAATGTATTATGACGTCATAATGTATCCGCATTATGACATCACAATATATTGTGAGAGCGCAACATGCAGGTATTATGAGCAATTTCTCTCACCCCAATTTGTGTCACATCTACTGGAGCATCATGATCATGTATTATGACGTCACAGTATATGATGACATCATAATTAGTATGCACTATGAGGTCACAATGTATTATGACGTCATAATGTATCCGCATTATGACATCACAATATATTATGAGAGCGCAATTTGCAGGTTTTATGACAAATTTCGCTTACCCCAATTTGTGTCACATCTACTGGAGCATCATGATCATGTATTATGACGTCACAGTATATGATGACATCATAATTAGTATGCACTATGACGTCACAATGTATTATGACGTCATAATGTATCCGCATTATGACATCAAAATATATAATGAGAGCGCAACATGCAGGTATTATGAGCAAGTTCTCTAGCCCCAATTTGTGTCACATCTACTGGAGCTTCATGATCATGTATTATGACGTCACAGTATATGATGACATCATAATTAGTATGCAGTATGATGTCACAATGTATTATGACGTCATAATGTATCCGCATTATGACATCACAATGTATTATGAGAGTGCAAAATGCAGGTATTATGACCAATGTCTCTTACCCCAATTTGTGTCACATCTACTGGAGCATCATGAGACTGTATTATGACGTCACAGTATATGATGACATCATAATTAGTATGCAGTATGACGTCACAATGTATTATGACGTCATAATGTATCCGCTTTATGACATCACAATATATTATGAGAGCGCAACATGCAGGTATTATGAGCAATTTCTCTTACCCCAATTTCTGTCACATCTACTGGAGCATCATGAGCATGTATTATGACGTCACAGTATATGATGACATCATAATTAATAAGCACTATGACGTCACAATGTATTATGACGTCATAATGTATCCGCATTATGACATCACAATATATTATGAGAGCGCAACATGCAGGTATTATGAGCAAATTCTCTTATCCCAATTTGTGTCACATCTACTGGAGCATCATGATCATGTTTTATGACGTCACAGTATATGATGACATCATAATAAGTATGCACTATGACGTCACAATTTATTATGACGTCATAATGTATCCGCATTATGACATCACAATATATTATGAGAGCGCAATTTGCAGGTTTTATGACAAATTTCGCTTACCCCAATTTGTGTCACATCTACTGGAGCATCATGAGCATGTATTATGACGTCACAGTATATGATGACATCATAATTAGTATGCAGTATGACGTCACAATGTATTATGATGTCATAATGTATCCGCATTATGACATCAAAATATATAATGAGAGCGCAACATGCAGGTATTATGAGCAATTTCTCTTGCCCCAATTTCTGTCACATCTACTGGAGCATCATGAGCATGTATTATGACATCACAGTATATGATGACATCATAATTAGTATGCAGTATGACGTCACAATGTATTATGACGTCATAATGTATCCGAATTATGACATCACAATATATTATGAGAGCGCAATTTGCAGGTTTTATGACCAATTTCGCTTACCCCAATTTGTGTCACATCTACTGGAGCACCTTGAGCATGTATTATGACGTCACAGTATATGATGACATCATAGTTAGTATGCAGTATGACGTCACAATGTATTATGACGTCATAATGTTTCCACATTATGACATCACAAGATATTATGAGAGCGCAACATGCATTTATTATGAGCAATTTCTCTTGCCCCAATTTGTGTCACCTCTACTGGAGCATCATGAGCATGTATTATGATGTCACAGTATATGATGACATCATAATTAGTATGCACTATGATGTCACAATATATTATGAGGTAATAATGTATCCGCATTATGACATCCCAATATATTATGAGAGCGCAATTTGCAGGTTTCATGACCAATTTCGCTTACCTCAATTTGTGTCACATCTACTGCAGCATCATCAGCATGTATTATGACGTCAGAGTATATGATGACATCATAATTATTATGCAGTATGACGTCACAATGTATTATGACGTCATAATGTATCCGCATTATGACATCACAATATATTATGAGAGCGCAACTTGCAGGTATTATGAGCAATTTCTCTTACCCCAATTTCTGTCACATCTACTGGAGCATCATGAGCATGTATTATGACGTCACAGTATATGATGACATCATAATTAGTATGCAGTATGACGTCACAATGTATTATGACGTCATAATATATCTGCATTATGACATCAGAATATATTATGAGAGTGCAACTTGCAGGTTTTATGACCAATTTCGCTTACCCCAATTTGTGTCACATCTACTGGAGCATCATGAGCATGTGTTATGACGTCACAGTATATGATGACATCATAATTAGTATGCACTATGACGTCACAATGTATTCTGACATCATAATGTATCCGCATTATGACATCACAATATATTATGAGAGCGCAATTTGCAGGTTTTATGACCATTTTCGATTACCCCAATTTGTGTCACATCTACTGGAGCATCATGAGCATGTATTATGACGTCACAGTATATGATGACATCATAATTAGTAAGCACTATGACGTCACAATGTATTATGACGTCATAATGTATCCGCATTATGACATCAAAATATATAATGAGAGCGCAACATGCAGGTATTTTGAGCAATTTCTCTTACCACAATTTGTGTCACATCCACTGGAGCATCATGAGCATGTATTATGACGTCATAGTATATGATGACATCATAATTAGTATGCACTAAGACGTCACAATGTATTATGACGTCATAATGTATCCGCATTATATCATCACAATATATTATGAGAGCGCAATTTGCAGGATTTATGACAAACTTCGCTTACCCCAATTTGTGTCACATCTACTGGAGCATCTTGAGCATGTATTATGACGTCACAGTATATGATGACATCATAATTAGTATGCAGTATGACGTCACAATGTATTATGACGTCATAATGTATCCGCATTATGACATCACAATATATTGTGAGAGCGCAACATGCAGGTATTATGAGCAATTTCTCTCACCCCAATTTGTGTCACATCTACTGGAGCATCATGATCATGTATTATGACGTCACAGTATATGATGACATCATAATTAGTATGCACTATGAGGTCACAATGTATTATGACGTCATAATGTATCCGCATTATGACATCACAATATATTATGAGAGCGCAATTTGCAGGTTTTATGACAAATTTCGCTTACCCCAATTTGTGTCACATCTACTGGAGCATCATGAGCATGTATTATGACGTCACAGTATATGATGACATCATAATTAGTATGCACTATGACGTCACAATGTATTATGACGTCATAATGTATCCGCATTATGACATCAAAATATATAATGAGAGCGCAACATGCAGGTATTATGAGCAAATTCTCTAGCCCCAATTTGTGTCACATCTACTGGAGCTTCATGATCATGTATTATGACGTCACAGTATATGATGACATCATAATTAGTATGCAGTATGATGTCACAATGTATTATGACGTCATAATGTATCCGCATTATGACATCACAATGTATTATGAGAGTGCAAAATGCAGGTATTATGACCAATGTCTCTTACCCCAATTTGTGTCACATCTACTGGAGCATCATGAGCATGTATTATGACGTCACAGTATATGATGACATCATAATTAGTATGCATTATGACGTCACAATGTATTATGATGTCATAATGTATCCGCTTTATGACATCACAATATATTATGAGAGCGCAACATGCAGGTATTATGAGCAATTTCTCTTACCCCAATTTCTGTCACATCTACTGGAGCATCATGAGCATGTATTATGACGTCACAGTATATGATGACATCATAATTAGTATGCACTATGACGTCACAATGTATTATGACGTCATAATGTATCCGCATTATGACATCACAATATATTATGAGAGCGCAACATGCAGGTATTATGAGCAAATTCTCTTATCCCAATTTGTGTCACATCTACTGGAGCATCATGATCATGTATTATGACGTCACAGTATATGATGACATCATAATTAGTATGCACTATGACGTCACAATTTATTATGACGTCATAATGTATCCACATTATGACATCACAATATATTATGAGAGCGCAATTTGCAGGTTTTATGACAAATTTCGCTTACCCCAATTTGTGTCACATCTACTGGAGCATCATGAGCATGTATTATGACGTCACAGTATATGATGACATCATAATTAGTATGCAGTATGACGTCACAATGTATTATGACGTCATAATGTATCCGCATTATGACATCAAAATATATAATGAGAGCGCAACATGCAGGTATTATGAGCAATTTCTCTTGCCCCAATTTGTGTCACATCTACTGGAGCATCATGAGCATGTATTATGACGTCACAGTATATGATGACATCATAATTAATATGCAGTATGACATCACAATGTATTATGACGTCATAATGTATCCGAATTATGACATCACAATATATTATGAGAGCGCAATTTGCAGGTTTTATGATCAATTTCGCTTACCCCAATTTGTGTCACATCTACTGGAGCACCTTGAGCATGTTTTATGACGTCACAGTATATGATGACATCATAGTTAGTATGCAGTATGACGTCACAATGTATTATGACGTCATAATGTTTCCGCATTATGACATCACAAGATATTATGAGAGCGCAACATGCATTTATTATGAGCAATTTCTCTTGCCCCAATTTGTGTCACCTCTACTGGAGCATCATGAGCATGTATTATGATGTCACAGTATATGATGACATCATAATTAATATGCAGTATGACGTCACAATGTATTATGAGGTAATAATGTATCCGCATTATGACATCCCAATATATTATGAGAGCGCAATTTGCAGGTTTCATGACCAATTTCGCTTACCTCAATTTGTGTCACATCTACTGCAGCATCATCAGCATGTATTATGACGTCAGAGTATATGATGACATCATAATTAGTATGCAGTATGACGTCACAATGTATTATGACGTCATAATGTATCCGCATTATGACATCACAATATATTATGAGAGCGCAACGTGCAGGTATTATGAGCAATTTCTCTTACCCCAATTTGTGTCACATCTACTGGAGCATCATGAGCATGTATTATGACGTCACAGTATATGATGACATCATAATTAGTATGCAGTATGACGTCACAATGTATTATGACGTCATAATATATCTGCATTATGACATCAGAATATATTATGAGAGTGCAACTTGCAGGTTTTATGACCAATTTCGCTTACCCCAATTTGTGTCACATCTACTGGAGCATCATGAGCATGTGTTATGACGTCACAGTATATGATGACATCATAATTAGTATGCACTATGACGTCACAATGTATTCTGACATCATAATGTATCCGCATTATGACATCACAATATATTATGAGAGCGCAATTTGCAGGTTTTATGACCATTTTCGATTACCCCAATTTGTGTCACATCTACTGGAGAATCATGAGCATGTATTATGACATCACAGTATATGATGACATCATAATTAGTATGCCCTATGACGTCACAATGTATTATGACGTCATAATGTATCCGCATTATGACATCAGAATATATTATGAGAGCGCAACATGCAGGTATTATGAGCAATTTCTCTTACCCCAATTTGTGTCACATCTACTTTAGCATCATGAGCATGTATAATGACGTCACAGTATATGATGACATCATAATTAGTATGCAGTATGACGTCACAATGTATTATGACGTCATAATGTATCCGCATTATGACATCACAATATATTATGAGAGCGCAACCTGCAGGTATTATGAGCAATTTCTCTTACCCCAATTTGTCTCACATCTACTGGAGCATCATGAGCATGTATTATGTTGTCACAGTATATGATGACATCATAATTAGTATGCAGTATTACGTCACAATGTATTATGAAGTCATAGTGTATCCGCATTATGACATCACAATAAATTATGAGAGCGCAACATGCAGGTATTATGAGCAATTTCTCTCACCCCAATTTGTGTCACATCTACTGGAGCATCATGAGCATGTATTATGACGTCACAGTATATGATGACATCATAATTTGTATGCACTATGACGTCACAATGTATTATGACGTCATATTGTATCCGCATTATGACATCACAATATATTATGAGAGCGCAGCATGCAGGTATTATGAGCAATTTCTCTTACCCCAATTTGTGTCACATCTACTGGAGCATCATGAGCATCTATTATGACGTCACAGTATATGATGACATCATAATTAGTATGCACTATGACGTCACAATGTATTATGACGTCATAATGTATCCGCATTATGACATCACAATATATTATGAGAGCGCAACATGCAGGTATTATCAGCAATTTCTCTAACCCCAATTTGTGACACATCTACTGCAGCATCATGAGCATGTATTATGACGTCACAGTATATGATGACATCATAATTAGTATGCACTATGACGTCACAATGTATTATGACGTCATAATGTATCCGCATTATGACATCACAATATATTATGAGAGCGCAATTTACAGGTTTTACGACCATTTTCGATTACCCCAATTTGTGTCACATCTACTGGAGCATCATGAGCATGTATTATGTTGTCACAGTATATGATGACATCATAATTAGTATGCACTATGATGTCAAAATGTATTATGACGTCATAATCTATCTGCATTATGACATCACAATATATTATGAGAGCGCAACATGCAGTTATTATGAGCAATTTCTCTTACCCCAATTTGTGTCACATCTACTGGAGAATCATGAGCATGTATTATGACGTCACAGTATATGATGACATCATAATTAGTATGCACTATGACGTCACAATGTATTATGACGTCATAAGGTATCCGCATTATGACATCACAATATATTATGAGAGCGCAACATGCAGGTATTATGAGCAATTTCTCTTACCCCAATTTGTGTCACATATACTGGAGCATCATGAGCATGTATTATGACGTCACAGTATATGATAACATAATAATTAGTATGCACTATGACGTCACAATGCATTATGACGTCATAATGTATCCGCATTATGACATCACAATATATTATGAGAGCACAACATGCAGGTATTATGAGCAATTTCTCTTTCCCCAATTTGTGTCACATCTACTGGAGCATCATGAGCATGTATTATGACGTCACAGTATATGAAGACATCATACTTAGTATGCATTATGATGTCACAATGTATTATGACGTCATAATGTATCCGCATTATGACATCAAAATATATTATGAGAGCGCAACATGCAGGTATTATGAGCAATTTCTCTTTCCGCAATTTGTGTCACATCTACTGGAGCATCATGAGCATGTATTATGACGTCACAGTATATGATGACATCATAATTAGTATGCACTATGATGTCACAATGTATTATGACGTCATAATATATCCGCATTATGACATCACAATATATTTTGAGAGCGCAATTTACAGGTTTTATGACCATTTTCGATTACCCCAATTTGTGTCACATCTACTGGAGCATCATGAGCATGTATTATGACGTCACAGTATATGATGTCATCATAATTAGTATGCACTATGATGTCACAATGTATTATGACGTCATAATGTATCCGCATTATGACATCACAATATATTATGAGAGCACAACATGCAGGTATTATGAGCAATTTCTCTTTCCGCAATTTGTGTCACATCTATTGGAGCATCATGAGCATGTATTATCACGTCACAGTATATGATGACATCATAATTAGTATGCACTACGATGTCACAATGTATTATGACGTCATAATGTATCCGCATTATGACATCACAATATATTATGAGAGCGCAATTTGCAGGTTTTATGACCATTTTCGATTACCCCAATTTGTGTCACATCGACTGGAGCATCATGAGCATGTATTATGACGTCACAGTATATGATGACATCATAATTAGTATGCACTATGACGTCACAATGTATTATGACGTCATAATGTATCCGCATTATGACATCACGATATATTATGAGAGCGCAAAATGCAGGTATTATGAGCAATTTCTCTAACCCCAATTTGTGTCACATTTACTGCAGCATCATGAGCATGTATTATGACGTCACAGTATATGATGATATCATAATTAGTATGCACTATGACGTCACAATGTATTATGACGTCATAATGTATCCGCATTATGACATCACAATATATTATGTGAGCGCAACATGCAGGTATTATGAGCAATTTCTCGTACCCCAGTTTGTGTCACATCTACTGGAGCATCATGAGCATGTATTATGACGTCACAGTATATGATGACATCATAATTAGCATGCAGTATGACGTCACAATGTATTATGACGTCATAATGTATCCGCATTATGACATCACAATATATTATGAGAGCGCAATTTGCAGGTTTTATGACCATTTTCTATTACCCCAATTTGTGTCACATCGATTGGAGCATAATGAGCATGTATTATGACGTCACAGTACATGATGAAATCATAATTAGTATGCAGTATGACGTCACAATGTATTATGACGTCATAATGTATCCGCATTATGACATCACAATATATTATGAGAGCGCAACATGCAGGAATTATGAGCAATTTCTCTTACCCCAATTTGTGTCACATCTACTGGAGCATCATGAGCATGTATTATGACATCACAGTATATGATGACATCATAATTAGTATGCACTATGACGTTACAATGTATTATGACGTCATAATGTATCCGCATTATGACATCACAATATATTATGAGAGCGCAATTTGCAGGTTTTATGACCAATTTCGCTTACCCCAATTTGTGTCAAATCTACTGGAGCATCATGAGCATGTATTATGACGTCACAGTATATGATGACATCACAAATAGTATGTAGTATGATGTCACAATGTATTATGACGTCATAATGTATCCGCATTATGACATCACAATATATTATGAGAGTGCAACTTGCAGGTTTTATGACCAATTTCGCTCACCCCAATTTGTGTCACATCTACTGGAGCATCATGAGCATGTATTATGACGTCACAGTATAGGATGACATCATAATTAGTATGCAGTATGACGTCACAATGTATTATGACGTCATAATGTATCCGCCTTATGACATCACAGTACATTATGAGAGCGCAACATGCAGATATTATGAGCAATTTCTCCTACCCCAATTTGTGTCACATCTACTGGAGCATCATGAGCATGTATTATGACGTCACAGTATATGATGACATCATAATTAGTATGCAGTATGACGTCACAATGTATTATGACGTCATAATGTATCCGCATTATGACATCACAATATATTATGAGAGCGCAACGTGCAGGTATTATGAGCAATTTCTCTTACCCCAATTTGTGTCACATCTACTGGAGCATCATGAGACTGTATTATGACGTCACAGTATATGATGACATCATAATTAGTATGCAGTATGACGTCACAATGTATTATGACGTCATAATATATCCGCATTATGACATCACAATATATTATGAGTGTGCAACATGCAGGTATTATGAGCAATTTCTCTTACCCCAATTTGTGTCACATCTACTGGAGCATCATGAGCATGTGTTATGACGTCACAGTATATGATGACATCATAATTAGTATGCACTATGACGTCACAATGTATTCTGACGTCATAATGTATCCGCATAATGACATCACAATATATTATGAGAGCGCAATTTGCACGTTTTATGAGCATTTTCGATTACCCCAATTTGTGTCACATCTACTGGAGCATCATGAGCATGTATTATGACGTCACAGTATATGATGACATCATCATTAGTATGCAGTATGACGTCAAAATGTATTATGCCGTCATAATGTATCCGCATTATGACATCACCATATATTATGAGAGCGCAATTTGCAGGTATTATGAACAATTTCTCTTCCCCCAATTTGTGTCACATCTATTGGAGCAACATGAGCATGTATTATGACGTCACTGTATATGATGACATCATAATTAGTAAGCACTATGATGTCACAATGTATTATGACGTCATAATGTGTCCGCGTTATGACATCACAATATATTATATGAGTGCAATTTGCAGGTATAATGAACAATTTCTCTTACCCCAATTTGTGTCACATCTACTGGAGCATCATGAGCATGTATTATGATGTCACAGTATATGATGACATCATAATTAGTGTGCACTATGACGTCACAATGTAGTATGATGTCACAATGTATCCGCATTATGACATCACAGTATATTATGAGAGCCCAATTTGCAGGTATTATGAGCCATTTCTCTTACCCCTATTTGTGTCACATCTACTGGAGCATCATGAGCATGTATTATGACGTCACAGTATATGATGACATCATAATTAGTATGCAGTATGACGTCATAATGTATTATGACGTCATAATGTATCCGCATTATGACATCACAATATATTATGAGAGCGCAACATGCAGGTATTTTGAGCAATTTCTCTTACCACAATTTGTGTCACATCCACTGGAGCATCATGAGCATGTATTATGACGTCATAGTATATGATGACATCATAATTAGTATGCACTATGACGTCACAATGTATTATGACGTCATAATGTATCCGCATTATATCATCACAATATATTATGAGAGCGCAATTTGCAGGATTTATGACAAATTTCGCTTACCCCAATTTGTGTCACATCTACTGGAGCATCTTGAGCATGTATTATGACGTCACAGTATATGATGACATCATAATTAGTATGCAGTATGACGTCACAATGTATTATGACGTCATAATGTATCCGCATTATGACATCACAATATATTGTGAGAGCGCAACATGCAGGTATTATGAGCAATTTCTCTCACCCCAATTTGTGTCACATCTACTGGAGCATCATGATCATGTATTATGACGTCACAGTATAAGATGACATCATAATTAGTATGCACTATGAGGTCACAATGTATTATGACGTCATAATGTATCCGCATTATGACATCACAATATATTATGAGAGCGCAATTTGCAGGTTTTATGACAAATTTCGCTTACCCCAATTTGTGTCACATCTACTGGAGCATCATGAGCATGTATTATGACGTCACAGTATATGATGACATCATAATTAATATGCACTATGACGTCACAATGTATTATGACGTCATAATGTATCCGCATTATGACATCAAAATATATAATGAGAGCGCAACATGCAGGTTTTATGAGCAATTTCTCTTACCCCAATTTGTGTCACATCTACTGGAGCATCATGATCATGTATTATGACGTCACAGTATATGATGACATCATAATTAGTATGCAGTATGACGTCAAAATGTATTATGACGTCATAATGTATCCGCATTATGACATCACAATGTATTATGAGAGTGCAAAATGCAGGTATTATGACCAATGTCTCTTACCCCAATTTGTGTCACATCTACCGGAGCATCATGAGCATGTATTATGACGTCACAGTATATGATGACATCATAATTAGTATGCATTATGACGTCACAATGTATTATGACGTCATAATGTATCCGCTTTATGACATCACAATATATTATGAGAGCGCAACATGCAGGTATTATGAGCAATTTCTCTTACCCCAATTTGTGTCACATCTACTGGAGCATCATGAGCATGTATTATGACATCACAGTATATGATGACATCATAATTAGTAAGCACTATGACGTCACAATGTATTATGACGTCATAATGTATCCGCATTATGACATCACAATATATTATGAGAGCGCAACATGCAGGTATTATGAGCAAATTCTCTTATCCCAATTTTTTTCACATCTACTGGAGCATCATGATCATGTATTATGACGTCACAGTATATGATGACATCATAATTAGTATGCACTATGATGTCACAATTTATTATGACGTCATAATGTATCCGCATTATGACATCACAATATATTATGACAGCGCAATTTGCAGGTTTTATGAAAAATTTCGCTTACCCCAATTTGTGTCACATCTACTGGAGCATTATGAGCATGTATTATGACGTCACAGTATATGATGACATCATAATTAGTATGCAGTATGACGTCACAATGTATTATGACGTCATAATGTATCCGCCTTATGACATCACAGTACATTATGAGAGCGCAACATGCAGATATTATGAGCAATTTCTCCTACCCCAATTTGTGTCACATCTACTGGAGCATCATGAGCATGTATTATGACGTCACAGTATATGATGACATCATAATTAGTATGCAGTATGACGTCACAATGTATTATGACGTCATAATGTATCCGCATTATGACATCACAATATATTATGAGAGCGCAACGTGCAGGTATTATGAGCAATTTCTCTTACCCCAATTTGTGTCACATCTACTGGAGCATCATGAGACTGTATTATGACGTCACAGTATATGATGACATCATAATTAGTATGCAGTATGACGTCACAATGTATTATGACGTCATAATATATCCGCATTATGACATCACAATATATTATGAGTGTGCAACATGCAGGTATTATGAGCAATTTCTCTTACCCCAATTTGTGTCACATCTACTGGAGCATCATGAGCATGTGTTATGACGTCACAGTATATGATGACATCATAATTAGTATGCACTATGACGTCACAATGTATTCTGACGTCATAATGTATCCGCATAATGACATCACAATATATTATGAGAGCGCAATTTGCACGTTTTATGAGCATTTTCGATTACCCCAATTTGTGTCACATCTACTGGAGCATCATGAGCATGTATTATGACGTCACAGTATATGATGACATCATCATTAGTATGCAGTATGACGTCAAAATGTATTATGCCGTCATAATGTATCCGCATTATGACATCACCATATATTATGAGAGCGCAATTTGCAGGTATTATGAACAATTTCTCTTCCCCCAATTTGTGTCACATCTATTGGAGCAACATGAGCATGTATTATGACGTCACTGTATATGATGACATCATAATTAGTAAGCACTATGATGTCACAATGTATTATGACGTCATAATGTGTCCGCGTTATGACATCACAATATATTATATGAGTGCAATTTGCAGGTATAATGAACAATTTCTCTTACCCCAATTTGTGTCACATCTACTGGAGCATCATGAGCATGTATTATGATGTCACAGTATATGATGACATCATAATTAGTGTGCACTATGACGTCACAATGTAGTATGATGTCACAATGTATCCGCATTATGACATCACAGTATATTATGAGAGCCCAATTTGCAGGTATTATGAGCCATTTCTCTTACCCCTATTTGTGTCACATCTACTGGAGCATCATGAGCATGTATTATGACGTCACAGTATATGATGACATCATAATTAGTATGCAGTATGACGTCATAATGTATTATGACGTCATAATGTATCCGCATTATGACATCACAATATATTATGAGAGCGCAACATGCAGGTATTTTGAGCAATTTCTCTTACCACAATTTGTGTCACATCCACTGGAGCATCATGAGCATGTATTATGACGTCATAGTATATGATGACATCATAATTAGTATGCACTATGACGTCACAATGTATTATGACGTCATAATGTATCCGCATTATATCATCACAATATATTATGAGAGCGCAATTTGCAGGATTTATGACAAATTTCGCATACCCCAATTTGTGTCACATCTACTGGAGCATCTTGAGCATGTATTATGACGTCACAGTATATGATGACATCATAATTAGTATGCAGTATGACGTCACAATGTATTATGACGTCATAATGTATCCGCATTATGACATCACAATATATTGTGAGAGCGCAACATGCAGGTATTATGAGCAATTTCTCTCACCCCAATTTGTGTCACATCTACTGGAGCATCATGATCATGTATTATGACGTCACAGTATAAGATGACATCATAATTAGTATGCACTATGAGGTCACAATGTATTATGACGTCATAATGTATCCGCATTATGACATCACAATATATTATGAGAGCGCAATTTGCAGGTTTTATGACAAATTTCGCTTACCCCAATTTGTGTCACATCTACTGGAGCATCATGAGCATGTATTATGACGTCACAGTATATGATGACATCATAATTAGTATGCACTATGACGTCACAATGTACTATGACGTCATAATGTATCCGCATTATGACATCAAAATATATAATGAGAGCGCAACATGCAGGTTTTATGAGCAATTTCTCTTACCCCAATTTGTGTCACATCTACTGGAGCATCATGATCATGTATTATGACGTCACAGTATATGATGACATCATAATTAGTATGCAGTATGACGTCAAAATGTATTATGACGTCATAATGTATCCGCATTATGACATCACAATGTATTATGAGAGTGCAAAATGCAGGTATTATGACCAATGTCTCTTACCCCAATTTGTGTCACATCTACCGGAGCATCATGAGCATGTATTATGACGTCACAGTATATGATGACATCATAATTAGTATGCATTATGACGTCACAATGTATTATGACGTCATAATGTATCCGCTTTATGACATCACAATATATTATGAGAGCGCAACATGCAGGTATTATGAGCAATTTCTCTTACCCCAATTTGTGTCACATCTACTGGAGCATCATGAGCATGTATTATGACATCACAGTATATGATGACATCATAATTAGTAAGCACTATGACGTCACAATGTATTATGACGTCATAATGTATCCGCATTATGACATCACAATATATTATGAGAGCGCAACATGCAGGTATTATGAGCAAATTCTCTTATCCCAATTTTTTTCACATCTACTGGAGCATCATGATCATGTATTATGACGTCACAGTATATGATGACATCATAATTAGTATGCACTATGATGTCACAATTTATTATGACGTCATAATGTATCCGCATTATGACATCACAATATATTATGACAGCGCAATTTGCAGGTTTTATGAAAAATTTCGCTTACCCCAATTTGTGTCACATCTACTGGAGCATTATGAGCATGTATTATGACGTCACAGTATATGATGACATCATAATTAGTATGCAGTATGACGTCACAATGTATTATGACGTCATAATGTATCCGCATTATGACATCAAAATATATAATGAGAGCGCAACATGCAGGAATTATGAGCAATTTCTCTTGCCCCAATTTGTGTCACATCTACTGGAGCATCATGAGCATGTATTATGACGTCACAGTATATGATGACATCATAATTAGTATGCCTTATGACGTCATAATGTATTATGACGTCATAATGTATCCGAATTATGACATCACAATATATTATGAGAGCGCAATTTGCAGGTTTTATGACCAATTTCGCTTACCCCAAATTGTATCACATCTACTGGAGCATCTTGAGCATGTATTATGACGTCACAGTATATGATGACATCATAGTTAGTATGCAGTATGACGTCACAATGTATTATGACGTCATAATGTTTCCGCATTATGACATCACAAGATATTATGAGAGCGCAACATGCATTTATTATGAGCAATTTCTCTTACCCCAATTTGTGTCACCTCTACTGGAGCATCATGAGCATGTATTATGATGTCACAGTATATGATGACATCATAATTAGTATGCACTATGATGTCACAATGTATTATGAGGTAATAATGTATCCGCATTATGACATCCCAATATATTATGAGAGCGCAATTTGCAGGTTTCATGACCAATTTCGCTTACCTCAATTTGTGTCACATCTACTGCAGCATCATCAGCATGTATTATGACGTCAGAGTATATGATGACATCATAATTAGTATGCAGTATGAGGTCACAATGTATTATGACGTCATAATGTATCCGCATTATGACATCACAATATATTATGATGCGCAACGTGCAGGTATTATGAGCAATTTCTCTTACCCCAATTTGTGTCACATCTACTGGAGCATCATGAGCATGTATTATGATGTCACAGTATATGATGACATCATAATTAGTATGCAGTATGACGTCACAATGTATTATGACGTCATAATACATCCACATTATGACATCAGAATATATTATGAGAGTGCAACTTGCAGGTTTTATGACCAATTTCGCTCACCCCAATTTGTGTCACATCTACTGGAGCATCATGAGCATGTATTATGACGTCACAGTATAGGATGACATCATAATTAGTATGCAGTATGACGTCACAATGTATTATGACGTCATAATGTATCCGCCTTATGACATCACAGTACATTATGAGAGCGCAACATGCAGATATTATGAGCAATTTCTCCTACCCCAATTTGTGTCACATCTACTGGAGCATCATGAGCATGTATTATGACGTCACAGTATATGATGACATCATAATTAGTATGCAGTATGACGTCACAATGTATTATGACGTCATAATGTATCCGCATTATGACATCACAATATATTATGAGAGCGCAACGTGCAGGTATTATGAGCAATTTCTCTTACCCCAATTTGTGTCACATCTACTGGAGCATCATGAGACTGTATTATGACGTCACAGTATATGATGACATCATAATTAGTATGCAGTATGACGTCACAATGTATTATGACGTCATAATATATCCGCATTATGACATCACAATATATTATGAGTGTGCAACATGCAGGTATTATGAGCAATTTCTCTTACCCCAATTTGTGTCACATCTACTGGAGCATCATGAGCATGTGTTATGACGTCACAGTATATGATGACATCATAATTAGTATGCACTATGACGTCACAATGTATTCTGACGTCATAATGTATCCGCATAATGACATCACAATATATTATGAGAGCGCAATTTGCAGGTTTTATGACCAATTTCGCTTACCCCAAATTGTATCACATCTACTGGAGCATCTTGAGCATGTATTATGACGTCACAGTATATGATGACATCATAGTTAGTATGCAGTATGACGTCACAATGTATTATGACGTCATAATGTTTCCGCATTATGACATCACAAGATATTATGAGAGCGCAACATGCATTTATTATGAGCAATTTCTCTTGCCCCAATTTGTGTCACCTCTACTGGAGCATCATGAGCATGTATTATGATGTCACAGTATATGATGACATCATAATTAGTATGCACTATGATGTCACAATGTATTATGACGTAATAATGTATCCGCATTATGACATCACAATATATTATGAGAGCGCAATTTGCAGGTTTCATGACCAATTTCGCTTACCTCAATTTGTGTCACATCTACTGCAGCATCATCAGCATGTATTATGACGTCAGAGTATATGATGACATCATAATTAGAATGCAGTATGAGGTCACAATGTATTATGACGTCATAATGTATCCGCATTATGACATCACAATATATTATGAGAGCGCAACGTGCAGGTATTATGAGCAATTTCTCTTACCCCAATTTGTGTCACATCTACTGGAGCATCATGAGCATGTATTATGACGTCACAGTATATGATGACATCATAATTAGTATGCAGTATGACGTCACAATGTATTATGACGTCATAATACATCCACATTATGACATCAGAATATATTATGAGAGTGCAACTTGCAGGTTTTATGACCAATTTCGCTCACCCCAATTTGTGTCACATCTACTGTGGCATCATGAGCATGTATTATGACGTCACAGTATAGGATGACATCATAATTAGTATGCAGTATGACGTCACAATGTATTATGACGTCATAATGTATCCGCCTTATGACATCACAGTACATTATGAGAGCGCAACATGCAGATATTATGAGCAATTACTCCTACCCCAATTTGTGTCACATCTACTGGAGCATCATGAGCATGTATTATGACGTCACAGTATATGATGACATCATAATTAGTATGCACTATGACGTCACAATGTATTATGACGTCATAATGTATCAGCAATATGACATCACAATATATTATGAGAGCGCAACATGCAGGTATTATGAGCAATTTCTCTTACCACAATTTGTGTCACATCTACTGGAGCATCATGAGCATGTATTATGACGTCACAGTATATGATGACATCATAATTAGTATGCACTATGAAGTCACAATGTATTATGACGTCATAATGTATCCGCATTATGACATCACAATATATTTTGAGAGTGCAATTTGCAGGTTTTATGACCATTTCCGATTACCCCAATTTGTGTCACATCTACTGGAGCATCATGAGCATACATTATGACGTCACAGTATATGATAACATCATAATTATTATTCAGTATGACGTCACAATGTATTATGCCGTCATAATGTATCCGCATTATGACATCACAATATATTATGAGAGCACAACATGCAGGTATTATGAGCAATTTCTCTTACTCCAATTTGTGTCACATCTATTGGAGCAACATGAGCATGTATTATGACGTCACAGTATATGATGACATCATAATTATTATGCAGTATAACGTCACAATGTATTATGCCGTCATAATGTATCCGCATTATGACATCACCATATATTATGAGAGCGCAATTTGCAGGTATTATGAACAATTTCTCTTACCCCAATTTGTGTCACATCTATTGGAGCAACATGAGCATGTATTATGACGTCACTGTATATGATGACATCATAATTAGTATGCACTATGACGTCACAATGTATTATGACGTCATAATGTGTCCGCGTTATGACGTCACAATATATTATGAGAGCGCAATTTGCAGGTATAATGAACAATTTCTCTTACCACAATTTGTGTCACATCTACTGGAGCATCATGAGCATGTATTATGATGTCACAGTATATGATGACATCATAATTAGTGTGCACTATGACGTCACAATGTACTATGATGACATACTGTATCCGCATTATGACATCACAGTATATTATGAGAGCCCAATTTGCAGGTATTATGAGCCATTTCTCTTACCCCTATTTGTGTCACATCTACTGGAGCATCATGAGCATGTATTATCACGTCACAGTATATGATGACATCATAATTAGTATGCAGTATGACGTCATAATGTATTATGACGTCATAATGTATCCGCATTATGACATCACAATATATTATGAGAGCGCAACATGCAGGTATTTTGAGCAATTTCTCTTACCACAATTTGTGTCACATCCACTGGAGCATCATGAGCATGTATTATGACGTCATAGTATATGATGACATCATAATTAGTATGGACTATGACGTCACAATGTATTATGACGTCATAATGTATCCGCATTATATCATCACAATATATTATGAGAGCGCAATTTGCAGGATTTATGACAAATTTCTCTTACCCCAATTTGTGTCACATCTACTGGAGCATCTTGAGCATGTATTATGACGTCACAGTATATGATGACATCATAATTAGTATGCAGTATGACGTCACAATGTATTATGACGTCATAATGTATCCGCATTATGACATCACAATATATTGTGAGAGCGCAACATGCAGGTATTATGAGCAATTTCTCTCACCCCAATTTGTGTCACATCTACTGGAGCATCATGATCATGTATTATGACGTCACAGTATATGATGACATCATAATTAGTATGCACTATGAGGTCACAATGTATTATGACGTCATAATGTATCCGCATTATGACATCACAATATATTGTGAGAGCGCAACATGCATGTATTATGAGCAATTTCTCTCACCCCAATTTGTGTCACATCTACTGGAGCATCATGAGCATGTATTATGACGTCACAGTATATGATGACATCATAATTAGTAAGCACTATGACGTCACAATGTATTATGACGTCATAATGTATCCGCATTATGACATCACAATATATTATGAGAGCGCAACATGCAGGTATTATGAGCAAATTCTCTTATCCCAATTTTTTTCACATCTACTGGAGCATCATGATCATGTATTATGACGTCACAGTATATGATGACATCATAATTAGTATGCACTATGATGTCACAATTTATTATGACGTCATAATGTATCCGCATTATGACATCACAATATATTATGACAGCGCAATTTGCAGGTTTTATGAAAAATTTCGCTTACCCCAATTTGTGTCACATCTACTGGAGCATTATGAGCATGTATTATGACGTCACAGTATATGATGACATCATAATTAGTATGCAGTATGACGTCACAATGTATTATGACGTCATAATGTATCCGCATTATGACATCAAAATATATAATGAGAGCGCAACATGCAGGAATTATGAGCAATTTCTCTTGCCCCAATTTGTGTCACATCTACTGGAGCATCATGAGCATGTATTATGACGTCACAGTATATGATGACATCATAATTAGTATGCCTTATGACGTCATAATGTATTATGACGTCATAATGTATCCGAATTATGACATCACAATATATTATGAGAGCGCAATTTGCAGGTTTTATGACCAATTTCGCTTACCCCAAATTGTATCACATCTACTGGAGCATCTTGAGCATGTATTATGACGTCAGAGTATATGATGACATCATAGTTAGTATGCAGTATGACGTCACAATGTATTATGACGTCATAATGTTTCCGCATTATGACATCACAAGATATTATGAGAGCGCAACATGCATTTATTATGAGCAATTTCTCTTACCCCAATTTGTGTCACCTCTACTGGAGCATCATGAGCATGTATTATGATGTCACAGTATATGATGACATCATAATTAGTATGCACTATGATGTCACAATGTATTATGAGGTAATAATGTATCCGCATTATGACATCCCAATATATTATGAGAGCGCAATTTGCAGGTTTCATGACCAATTTCGCTTACCTCAATTTGTGTCACATCTACTGCAGCATCATCAGCATGTATTATGACGTCAGAGTATATGATGACATCATAATTAGTATGCAGTATGAGGTCACAATGTATTATGACGTCATAATGTATCCGCATTATGACATCACAATATATTATGAGAGCGCAACGTGCAGGTATTATGAGCAATTTCTCTTACCCCAATTTGTGTCACATCTACTGGAGCATCATGAGCATGTATTATGACGTCACAGTATATGATGACATCATAATTAGTATGCAGTATGACGTCACAATGTATTATGACGTCATAATACATCCACATTATGACATCAGAATATATTATGAGAGTGCAACTTGCAGGTTTTATGACCAATTTCGCTCACCCCAATTTGTGTCACATCTACTGAAGCATCATGAGCATGTATAATGACGTCACAGTATAGGATGACATCATAATTAGTATGCAGTATGACGTCACAATGTATTATGACGTCATAATGTATCCGCCTTATGACATCACAGTACATTATGAGAGCGCAACATGCAGATATTATGAGCAATTTCTCCTACCCCAATTTGTGTCACATCTACTGGAGCATCATGAGCATGTATTATGACGTCACAGTATATGATGACATCATAATTAGTATGCAGTATGACGTCACAATGTATTATGACGTCATAATGTATCCGCATTATGACATCACAATATATTATGAGAGCGCAACGTGCAGGTATTATGAGCAATTTCTCTTACCCCAATTTGTGTCACATCTACTGGAGCATCATGAGACTGTATTATGACGTCACAGTATATGATGACATCATAATTAGTATGCAGTATGACGTCACAATGTATTATGACGTCATAATATATCCGCATTATGACATCACAATATATTATGAGTGTGCAACATGCAGGTATTATGAGCAATTTCTCTTACCCCAATTTGTGTCACATCTACTGGAGCATCATGAGCATGTGTTATGACGTCACAGTATATGATGACATCATAATTAGTATGCACTATGACGTCACAATGTATTCTGACGTCATAATGTATCCGCATAATGACATCACAATATATTATGAGAGCGCAATTTGCACGTTTTATGAGCATTTTCGATTACCCCAATTTGTGTCACATCTACTGGAGCATCATGAGCATGTATTATGACGTCACAGTATATGATGACATCATCATTAGTATGCAGTATGACGTCAAAATGTATTATGCCGTCATAATGTATCCGCATTATGACATCACCATATATTATGAGAGCGCAATTTGCAGGTATTATGAACAATTTCTCTTCCCCCAATTTGTGTCACATCTATTGGAGCAACATGAGCATGTATTATGACGTCACTGTATATGATGACATCATAATTAGTAAGCACTATGACGTCACAATGTATTATGACGTCATAATGTGTCCGCGTTATGACATCACAATATATTATATGAGTGCAATTTGCAGGTATAATGAACAATTTCTCTTACCCCAATTTGTGTCACATCTACTGGAGCATCATGAGCATGTATTATGATGTCACAGTATATGATGACATCATAATTAGTGTGCACTATGACGTCACAATGTTGTATGATGTCACAATGTATCCGCATTATGACATCACAGTATATTATGAGAGCCCAATTTGCAGGTATTATGAGCCATTTCTCTTACCCCTATTTGTGTCACATCTACTGGAGCATCATGAGCATGTATTATGACGTCACAGTATATGATGACATCATAATTAGTATGCAGTATGACGTCACAATGTATTATGACGTCATAATGTATCCGCATTATGACATCAAAATATATAATGAGAGCGCAACATGCAGGAATTATGAGCAATTTCTCTTGCCCCAATTTGTGTCACATCTACTGGAACATCATGAGCATGTATTATGACGTCACAGTATATGATGACATCATAATTAGTATGCCTTATGACGTCATAATGTATTATGACGTCATAATGTATCCGAATTATGACATCACAATATATTATGAGAGCGCAATTTGCAGGTTTTATGACCAATTTCGCTTACCCCAAATTGTATCACATCTACTGGAGCATCTTGAGCATGTATTATGACGTCACAGTATATGATGACATCATAGTTAGTATGCAGTATGACGTCACAATGTATTATGACGTCATAATGTTTCCGCATTATGACATCACAAGATATTATGAGAGCGCAACATGCATTTATTATGAGCAATTTCTCTTGCCCCAATTTGTGTCACCTCTACTGGAGCATCATGAGCATGTATTATGATGTCACAGTATATGATGACATCATAATTAGTATGCACTATGATGTCACAATGTATTATGACGTAATAATGTATCCGCATTATGACATCACAATATATTATGACAGCGCAATTTGCAGGTTTCATGACCAATTTCGCTTACCTCAATTTGTGTCACATCTACTGCAGCATCATCAGCATGTATTATGACGTCAGAGTATATGATGACATCACATTTAGTATGCAGTATGAGGTCACAATGTATTATGACGTCATAATGTATCCGCATTATGACATCACAATATATTATGAGAGCGCAACGTGCAGGTATTATGAGCAATTTCTCTTACCCCAATTTGTGTCACATCTACTGGAGCATCATGAGCATGTATTATGACGTCACAGTATATGATGACATCATAATTAATATGCAGTATGACGTCACAATGTATTATGACGTCATAATACATCCACATTATGACATCAGAATATATTATGAGAGTGCAACTTGCAGGTTTTATGACCAATTTCGCTCACCCCAATTTGTGTCACATCTACTGTGGCATCATGAGCATGTATTATGACGTCACAGTATAGGATGACATCATAATTAGTATGCAGTATGACGTCACAATGTATTATGACGTCATAATGTATCCGCCTTATGACATCACAGTACATTATGAGAGCGCAACATGCAGATATTATGAGCAATTTCTCCTACCCCAATTTGTGTCACATCTACTGGAGCATCATGAGCATGTATTATGACGTCACAGTATATGATGACATCATAATTAGTATGCACTATGACGTCACAATGTATTATGACGTCATAATGTATCAGCAATATGACATCACAATATATTATGAGAGCGCAACATGCAGGTATTTTGAGCAATTTCTCTTACCACAATTTGTGTCACATCCACTGGAGCATCATGAGCATGTATTATGACGTCATAGTATATGATGACATCATAATTAGTATGCACTATGACGTCACAATGTATTATGACGTCATAATGTATCCGCATTATATCATCACAATATATTATGAGAGCGCAATTTGCAGGATTTATGACAAATTTCGCTTACCCC
This sequence comes from Aotus nancymaae, assembly GCF_030222135.1. Classification (NCBI taxonomy): domain Eukaryota; kingdom Metazoa; phylum Chordata; class Mammalia; order Primates; family Aotidae; genus Aotus; species Aotus nancymaae. The sequence goes on along the minus strand of NW_026988481.1, from coordinate 6,751,403 downwards.
AATTTGTGTCACATCTACTGGAGCATCATGAGCATGTACTATGACGTCACAGTATATGATGACATCATAATTAGTATGCAGTATGACGTCACAATGTATTATGACGTCATAATGTATCCGCATTATGACATCACAATATATTGTGAGAGCGCAACATGCAGGTATTATGAGCAATTTCTCTCACCCCAATTTGTGTCACATCTACTGGAGCATCATGATCATGTATTATGACGTCACAGTATAAGATGACATCATAATTAGTATGCACTATGAGGTCACAATGTATTATGACGTCATAATGTATCCGCATTATGACATCACAATATATTATGAGAGCGCAATTTGCAGGTTTTATGACAAATTTCGCTTACCCCAATTTGTGTCACATCTACTGGAGCATCATGAGCATGTATTATGACGTCACAGTATATGATGACATCATAATTAGTATGCACTATGACGTCACAATGTATTATGACGTCATAATGTATCCGCATTATGACATCAAAATATATAATGAGAGCGCAACATGCAGGTATTATGAGCAATTTCTCTTACCCCAATTTGTGTCACATCTACTGGAGCATCATGATCATGTATTATGACGTCACAGTATATGATGACATCATAATTAGTATGCAGTATGACGTCAAAATGTATTATGACGTCATAATGTATCCGCATTATGACATCACAATGTATTATGAGAGTGCAAAATGCAGGTATTATGACCAATGTCTCTTACCCCAATTTGTGTCACATCTACTGGAGCATCATGAGCATGTATTATGACGTCACAGTATATGATGACATCATAATTAGTATGCATTATGACGTCACAATGTATTATGACGTCATAATGTATCCGCTTTATGACATCACAATATATTATGAGAGCGCAACATGCAGGTATTATGAGCAATTTCTCTTACCCCAATTTGTGTCACATCTACTGGAGCATCATGAGCATGTATTATGACGTCACAGTATATGATGACATCATAATTAGTAAGCACTATGACGTCACAATGTATTATGACGTCATAATGTATCCGCATTATGACATCACAATATATTATGAGAGCGCAACATGCAGGTATTATGAGCAAATTCTCTTATCCCAATTTTTGTTACATCTACTGGAGCATCATGATCATGTATTATGACGTCACAGTATATGATGACATCATAATTAGTATGCACTATGATGTCACAATTTATTATGACGTCATAATGTATCCGCATTATGACATCACAATATATTATGACAGCGCAATTTGCAGGTTTTATGAAAAATTTCGCTTACCCCAATTTGTGTCACATCTACTGGAGCATTATGAGCATGTATTATGACGTCACAGTATATGATGACATCATAATTAGTATGCAGTATGACGTCACAATGTATTATGACGTCATAATGTATCCGCATTATGACATCAAAATATATAATGAGAGCGCAACATGCAGGAATTATGAGCAATTTCTCTTGCCCCAATTTGTGTCACATCTACTGGAGCATCATGAGCATGTATTATGACGTCACAGTATATGATGACATCATAATTAGTATGCCTTATGACGTCATAATGTATTATGACGTCATAATGTATCCGAATTATGACATCACAATATATTATGAGAGCGCAATTTGCAGGTTTTATGACCAATTTCGCTTACCCCAAATTGTATCACATCTACTGGAGCATCTTGAGCATGTATTATGACGTCACAGTATATGATGACATCATAGTTAGTATGCAGTATGACGTCACAATGTATTATGACGTCATAATGTTTCCGCATTATGACATCACAAGATATTATGAGAGCGCAACATGCATTTATTATGAGCAATTTCTCTTGCCCCAATTTGTGTCACCTCTACTGGAGCATCATGAGCATGTATTATGATGTCACAGTATATGATGACATCATAATTAGTATGCACTATGATGTCACAATGTATTATGACGTAATAATGTATCCGCATTATGACATCACAATATATTATGAGAGCGCAATTTGCAGGTTTCATGACCAATTTCGCTTACCTCAATTTGTGTCACATCTACTGCAGCATCATCAGCATGTATTATGACGTCAGAGTATATGATGACATCATAATTAGTATGCAGTATGAGGTCACAATGTATTATGACGTCATAATGTATCCGCATTATGACATCACAATATATTATGAGAGCGCAACGTGCAGGTATTATGAGCAATTTCTCTTACCCCAATTTGTGTCACATCTACTGGAGCATCATGAGCATGTATTATGACGTCACAGTATATGATGACATCATAATTAGTATGCAGTATGACGTCACAATGTATTATGACGTCATAATACGTCCACATTATGACATCAGAATATATTATGAGAGTGCAACTTGCAGGTTTTATGACCAATTTCGCTCACCCCAATTTGTGTCACATCTACTGTGGCATCATGAGCATGTATTATGACGTCACAGTATAGGATGACATCATAATTAGTATGCAGTATGACGTCACAATGTATTATGACGTCATAATGTATCCGCCTTATGACATCACAGTACATTATGAGAGCGCAACATGCAGATATTATGAGCAATTTCTCCTACCCCAATTTGTGTCACATCTACTGGAGCATCATGAGCATGTATTATGACGTCACAGTATATGATGACATCATAAATAGTATGCACTATGACGTCACAATGTATTATGACGTCATAATGTATCAGCAATATGACATCACAATATATTATGAGAGCGCAACATGCAGGTATTATGAGCAATTTCTCTTACCACAATTTGTGTCACATCTACTGGAGCATCATGAGCATGTATTATGACGTCACAGTATATGATGACATCATAATTAGTATGCACTATGAAGTCACAATGTATTATGACGTCATAATGTATCCGCATTATGACATCACAATATATTTTGAGAGTGCAATTTGCAGGTTTTATGACCATTTCCGATTTCCCCAATTTGTGTCACATCTACTGGAGCATCATGAGCATACATTATGACGTCACAGTATATGATGACATCATAATTATTATGCAGTATGACGTCACAATGTATTATGCCGTCATAATGTATCCGCATTATGACATCACAATATATTATGAGAGCACAACATGCAGGTATTATGAGCAATTTCTCTTACCCCAATTTGTGTCACATCTATTGGAGCAACATGAGCATGTATTATGACGTCACAGTATATGATGACATCATAATTATTATGCAGTATAACGTCACAATGTATTATGCCGTCATAATGTATCCGCATTATGACATCACCATATATTATGAGAGCGCAATTTGCAGGTATTATGAACAATTTCTCTTACCCCAATTTTTGTCACATCTATTGGAGCAACATGAGCATGTATTATGACGTCACTGTATATGATGACATCATAATTAGTATGCACTATGACGTCACAATGTATTATGACGTCATAATGTGTCCGCGTTATGACGTCACAATATATTATGAGAGCGCAATTTGCAGGTATAATGAACAATTTCTCTTACCACAATTTGTGTCACATCTACTGGAGCATCATGAGCATGTATTATGATGTCACAGTATATGATGACATCATAATTAGTGTGCACTATGACGTCACAATGTACTATGATGTCATACTGTATCCGCATTATGACATCACAGTATATTATGAGAGCCCAATTTGCAGGTATTATGAGCCATTTCTCTTACCCCTATTTGTGTCACATCTACTGGAGCATCATGAGCATGTATTATGACGTCACAGTATATGATGACATCATAATTAGTATGCAGTATGACGTCATAATGTATTATGACGTCATAATGTATCCGCATTATGACATCACAATATATTATGAGAGCGCAACATGCAGGTATTTTGAGCAATTTCTCTTACCACAATTTGTGTCACATCCACTGGAGCATCATGAGCATGTATTATGACGTCATAGTATATGATGACATCATAATTAGTATGCACTATGACGTCACAATGTATTATGACGTCATAATGTATCCGCATTATATCATCACAATATATTATGAGAGCGCAATTTGCAGGATTTATGACAAATTTCGCTTACCCCAATTTGTGTCACATCTACTGGAGCATCTTGAGCATGTATTATGACGTCACAGTATATGATGACATCATAATTAGTATGCAGTATGACGTCACAATGTATTATGACGTCATAATGTATCCGCATTATGACATCACAATATATTGTGCGAGCGCAACATGCAGGTATTATGAGCAATTTCTCTCACCCCAATTTGTGTCACATCTACTGGAGCATCATGATCATGTATTATGACGTCACAGTATATGATGACATCATAATTAGTATGCACTATGAGGTCACAATGTATTATGACGTCATAATGTATCCGCATTATGACATCACAATATATTATGAGAGCGCAATTTGCAGGTTTTATGACAAATTTCGCTTACCCCAATTTGTGTCACATCTACTGGAGCATCATGAGCATGTATTATGACGTCACAGTATATGATGACATCATAATTAGTATGCACTATGACGTCACAATGTATTATGACGTCATAATGTATCCGCATTATGACATCAAAATATATAATGAGAGGGCAACATGCAGGTATTATGAGCAATTTCTCTTGCCCCAATTTGTGTCACATCTACTGGAGCATCATGATCATGTATTATGACGTCACAGTATATGATGACATCATAATTAGTATGCAGTATGACGTCACAATGTATTATGACGTCATAATGTATCCGCAATATGACATCACATTGTATTATGAGAGTGCAAAATGCAGGTATTATGACCAATGTCTCTTACCCCAATTTGTGTCACATCTACTGGAGCATCATGAGCATGTATTATGACGTCACAGTATATGATGACATCATAATTAGTATGCACTATGACGTCACAATGTATTATGACGTCATAATGTATCCGCATTATGACATCACAATATATTATGAGAGCGCAACATGCAGGTATTATGAGCAATTTCTCTTACCCCAATTTGTGTCACATCTACTGGAGCATCATGAGCATGTATTATGACGTCACAGTATATGATGACATCATAATTAGTATGCACTATGACGTCAAAAAGTATTATGACGTCATAATGTATCCGCATTATGACATCACAATATATTATGAGAGCGCTATTTGCAGGTTTTATGACCAATTTCGCTTACCCCAATTTGTGTCACATCTACTGGAGCATCATGAGCATGTATTATGACATCACAGTATATGATGACATCATAATTAGTATGCAGTATGACGTCACAATGTATTATGACGTCATAATGTATCCGCATTATGACATCACAATGTATTATGAGAGTGCAACATGCAGGTATTATGAACAATTTCTCTTACCCCAATTTGTGTCACATCTACTGGAGCATCATGAGCATGTATTATGACGTCACAGTATATGATGATATCATAATTAGTATGCACTATGACGTCACAATGTATTACGACGTCATAATGTATCCGCATTACGACATCCCAATATATTATGAGAGCGCAACATGCAGGTATTATGAGCAAATTCTCTTATCCCATTTTGTGTCACATCTACTGGAGCATCATGATCATGTATTATGACGTCACAGTATATGATGACATCATAATTAGTATGCACTATGATGTCACAATTTATTATGACGTCATAATGTATCCGCATTATGACATCACAATATATTATGAGAGCGCAACCTGCAGGTTTTTTGAGCAATTTTTCTTACCACAATTTGTGTCACATCTACTGGAACATCATGAGCATGTATTATGACGTCACAGTATATGATGACATCATTATTAGTATGCAGTATGACATCACAATGTATTATGACGTCATAATATATCCGCATTATGACATCAGAATATATTATGAGAGTGCAACTTGCAGGTTTTATGACCAATTTCGCTTACCCCAATTTGTGTCACATCTACTGGAGCATCATGAGCATGTATTATGATGTCACAGTATATGAGGACATCATAATTAGTATGCACTATGACGTCACAATGTATTATGACATCATAATGTATCCGCATTATGACATCACAATATATTATGAGAGCACAATTTGCAGGTTTTATGACCATTTTCGATTACCACAATTTGTGTCACATCTACTGGAGCATCATGAGCATGTATTATGACGTCACAGTATATGATGACATCATAATTAGTATGCAGCATGATTTCACAATGTATTATGACGTCATAATGTATCCGCATTATGACATCACAATATATTATGAGAGCGCAACATGCAGGTATTATGAGCAATTTCTCTTACCCCAATTTGTGTCACATCTACTGGAGCATCATGAGCATGAATTATGACGTCACAGTATATGATGACGTCATAATTAGTATGCACTATGTCGTCACAATGTATTATGACGTCATAATGTATCCGCATTATGACATCACAATATATTATGAGAGCGCAATTTGCAGGTTTTATGACCAATTTCTCTTACCCCAATTTGTGTCACATCTACTGGAGCATCATGAGCATGTATTATGACGTCACAGTATATGATGACATCATAATTAGTATGCACTATGACGTCACATTGTATTATGACGTCATAATGTATCCGCCTTATGACATCACAGTATATTATGAGAGCGCAACATGTAGATATTATGAGCAATTTCTCTTACCCCAATTTGTGTCACATGTACTGGAGCATCACGAGCATGTATTATGACGTCACAGTATATGATGACATCATAATTAGTATGCACTATGACGTCACAATGTATTATGACGTCATAATGTATCAGCATTATGACATCACAATATATTATGAGAGTGCAACATGCAGGTATTATGAGCAATTTCTCTTACCACAATTTGTGTAACATCTACTGGAGCATCATGAGCATGTATTATGACGTCACAGTATATGATGACATCATAATTAGTATGCACTATGACGTCACAATGTATTATGACGTCATAATGTATCCGAATTATGACATCACAATATATTATGAGAGCGCAATTTGCAGGTTTTATGACCAATTTCGCTTACCCCAATTTGTGTCACATCTACTGGAGCATCATGAGCATGTATTATGACGTCACAGTATATGATGACATCATAATTAGTATGCAGTATGACGTCACAATGTATTACGACGTCATAATGTATCTGCATTATGACATCACAATACATTATGAGAGCGCAACATGCAGGTATTATGAGCAATTTCTCTTAAAACAATTTGTGTCACATCTACTGGAGCATCATGAGAATGTATTATGACGTCACAGTATATGATGACATCATAATTAGTATGCACCAGGACGTCACAATGTATTATGATGTCATAATGTATCCGCATTATAACATCACAATATATTATGAGAGCGCAATTTCAGGTTTTATGAGCAATTTCGTTTACCCCAAATTGTGTCACATCTACTGGAGCATCATGAGCATGTATTATGACGTCACAGTATATGATGACATCATAATTAGTATGCACTATGACGTCACAATGTATCCGCATTATGACATCACAATGTATTATGAGAGTGCAACATGCAGGTATTATGACCAATTTCTCTTACCCCAATTTGTGTCACATCTACTGGAGCATCATGAGCAGGTATTATGACGTCACAGTATATGATGACATCATAATTAGTATGCACTATGACGTCACAATGTATTACGACGTCATAATGTATCCGCATTATAACATCACAATATATTTTGAGAGCGCAATTTGCAGGTTTTATGACCATTTTCGATTACCCCAAATTGTGTCACATCTACTGGAGCATCATGAGCATGTATTATGCCATCACAGTATATGATGACATCATAATTAGTATGCAGTATGACGTCACAATGTATTATGAGGTCCTAATGTATCCGCATTATGACATCACAATATATTATGAGAGCGCAACATGCAGGTATTATGAGCAATTTTGCTTACCTCAATTTGTGTCACATCTACTGCAGCATCATCAGCATGTATTATGACGTCAGAGTATATGATGACATCATAATTAGTATGCAGTGTGACGTCACAATGTATTATGACGTCATAATGTATCCGCATTATGACATCACAATATATTATGAGAGCGCAACATGCAGGTGTTATGAGCAATTTCTCTTACCCCAATTTGTGTCACATCTACTGGAGAATCATGAGCATGTATAATGACGTCACAGTATATGATGACATCGTAATTAGTATGCAGTATGACGTCACAATGTATTATGACGTCATAATCTATCCGCATTATGACATCACAATATATTATGAGAGGGCAATTTGCAGGTTTTATGAGCAATTTCTCTTACCACAATTTGTGTCACATCTACTGGAGCATCATGAGCATGTATTATGACGTCACAGTATATGATGACATCATAATTAGTATGCACTATGATGTCACAATGTATTATGACGTCATAATGTATCCGCATTATGACATCAAAATATATTATGAGAGCGCAACATGCAGGTATTATGAGCAATTTCTCTTACCACAATTTGTGTCACATCTACAGGAGCATCATGAGCATGTATTATGACGTCACAGTATATGATGACATCATAATTAGTATGCACTATGACGTCACAATGTATTATGACGTCATAATGTATCCGCATTATGACATCACAATATATTATGAAAGCGCAACATGCAGGTATTATGAGCAATTTCTCTTACCCCAATTTGTGTCACATCTACTGGAGCATCATGAGCATGTATTATGACGTCGCAGTATATGATGACATCATAATTAGTATGCACTATGACGTCACAATGTATTATGACGTCATAATGTATCCGCATTATGACATCACAATATATTATGAGAGCGCAACATGCAGGTATTATGAGCAATTTCTCTTACCCCAATTTGTGTCACATCTACTGGAGCATCATAAGCATGTATTATGACGTCGCAGTATATGATGACATCATAATTAGTATGCAGTATGACGTCACAATGTATTATGACGTCATAATGTATCCGCATTATGACATCATAATATATTATGAGAGCGCAATTTGCAGGTTTTATGAACATTTTCTTTTTTTTTTTTTTTTTTTTTTTTTTTTTTTTTAGAGAATGGGGAGGAGGAAAAAGGAAGAGAAAGAGAGAGAGAGAATGGGGAGGAGGAAAAAGGAAGAGAAAGAAAGAGAGAGAATGGGGAGGAGGAAAAAGGAAGAGAAAGAAAGAGAGAGAATGGAGAGGAGGAATAAGAAAGAGAAAGAAAGAGAATGGGGAGGAGGTAAAAGGAAGAGAAAGAAAGAGAGAGAATGGGGAGGAGGAAAAAGGAAAAGAAAATCGGAGAGAGAATGGGAGTATTGCTTTCTTGCCCAGACTGGAATGCAATTTAATAATGGGTATTGAAAACCTCTTTTATACTGATAATTATTCTTAATGATGTAGTCAGGAAGGAATAAGCGAAGAAGATAACAAACAAACAGCCAACCAATATTTCATTTAAACCTATGAAATGCTATGCGATTACTGAGGAGTGATTTACTTCCAATTATATAGTCACCTTTGGAATAGGTGTGAGGTGGTAATGTATGTTTTGTGTATTTGAAGTGGAGAGTTCTATAAATGTTTATTAAGTTTACTTGTTCCGGGTCTGAGTTCAAATCTTGAATATCCTTGTTAATTTTCTATCTCGTTGATCTATAGATTCTTTAGCTATTCTTGTTACATTGATCCTTTTACCATTATGCAATGTCCTTCTTTGCCTCTTTTGATCTTTGTTGCTTTAAAGTCTACTTTATCAGAGGCGAGAATTGCATCTCCTGCTTTTTGTTTATTTGTTTATTTTTACTCTCTGGTTGGTAAATCTTCCTCCTTCTCTTTGAGTCTTTGTGTATCGCTGCATGTAAGATGGGTCTGGATGCAGCATACCGATGGGTTTTGGCTTTTTATTCAATTAAAATATATATAACTTTAATACTGGCGTTTGATGCTAGCTGGCTGTTTTGCCCATTAGTTGATGTAAATTTTTCGCTGTATTAATGTTCTTTGCTTTTTGATATATTTTTGGAAAGGCTGATATTGGTTGTTCCTTTATATGTATAGTGCTTCTTTCAGAAGCTCTTGTAAAGCAGGCCTGGTGGTGGTGAACTCTCTAAGTGCTTGTTTGTTCGCAAAGGATTTAATTTTTCCTTCGCTCATAAAGCTTAGTTGGGCTGGATAGGAAATTCTGGGTTGAAAGTTCTTTTCTTTAAGGATGTTAAATATTGGTCCCCACTCTTTTCTGGCTTGTAGGGTTTCTGCTGAGAGATCCGCTGTAAGTCTGATAGATTTCCCTTTATGGGTAACCTGACCTTTCTCTCTGGCTGCCCTTAGTATTTTCTCCTTCATTTCAACCCTAATAAATCTGGCAATTATGTGCCTTGGGGTTGGTCTTCTTGAAGAATATCTTTGTGGTGTTCTCTGTATTACCTGGAGTTGAATATTACCTTGCCTTGCTAGGTTGGGAAAGTTTTCCTGAATGATATCCTGAAGAGTATTTTCCAACTTGGATTCATTCTCTTCCTCACATTCAGGTACACCTATCAAACGTAGATTACGTCTTTTCACATAGTCCCATATTTCCTGGAGACTTTGCTCATTCCTTTTTATCCTTTTTTCTCCAATCTTGTCTTCTCGTTTCATTTCACTGAGCTGGTCCTCGACTTCTGATATCCTTTCTTCTGCTTGATCAATTCGACTGTTTAAGCTTGTGCATGCTTCGCGAAGTTCTCGTGTGGTGCTTTTCAGCTCCATCAATTCACTTATATTCCTCTCTAAATTGTCCATTCTCGTTAGCATTTCGTCAAACCTTTTTTTAAGGTTCTTAGTTTCTTTGCATTGCGTTAGAACAAGTTCTTTTAATTCACAGAAGTTTCTCATCACCCACGTTTTGAAACCTGCTTCTGTTACTGGAACACACTCGTTCTCCATTAAGCCTTGTTCCATTACTGATGAGGAATTGCGATCCCCTGTAGAGGGAGAGGCATTCTGATTTTGAGTGTTCTCTGCCTATTTAGGCTGCTTTCTTCCCTTGATTATATATTTATCCATCTGTCGTCTTTGTAATTACCGACTTTCTAACTAGGTCTCTGAGCGGACGTCCAACTTTTTGATTCCCAGCGCCAAAAACTGAGCAATCCACTGCGCCGGCCAAAACAGCGGTGTTAAGATTGATGGTGCTTTTCTGCCCGGGAATATCCGGACTCTGCACCAAAAACTGGCACGCTAAGGCACCAGCAAAACCGCCACGCCGGCCACAAGAGTCGCACTGGCGACCCGTGGGGCTCCTCCGCTGGGAATCTCCTGGTCCGTGAGCTACAAATATTCGTCTGAAAGTGTGGCGTCCTCTCGTTCTTTGCACTTTCACTGGGACCTACGTGCCCGAGCTGCTAGTGATCAGCCATCTTGGATCTCGCTCATTTTATGACCATTTTCGATTACCCCAATTTGTGTCACATCTACTGGAGCATCATGAGCATGTATTATGACGTCACAGTACATGATGACATCATAATTAGTATGCACTATGACGTCACAATGTATTATGACGTCATAATGTATCCGCATTATGACATCACAATATATTATGAGAGCGCAACATACAGGTATTATGAGCAATTTCTCTTACCCCAATTTGAGTCACATCACCTGGAGCATCATGAGCATGTATTATGACGTCACAGTATATGATGACATCATAATTAGTATGCACTATGACGTCACAATGTATTATGACGTCATAATGTATCCGCATTATGACATCACAATATATTATGAGAGCGCAACATGCAGGGATTATGAGCAATTTCTCTTACCCCAATTTGTGTCACATCTACTGGAGCATCATGAGCATGTATTATGACGTCACAGTATATGATGACATCATAATTAGTATGCACTATGACGTCACAATGTATTATGACGTCATAATGTATCCGCAATGACATCACAATATATTATGAGAGCGCAACATGCAGTTATTATGAGCAATTTCTCTTACCCCAATTTGTGTCACATCTACTGGAGCATCATGAGCATGTATTATGACATCACAGTATATGATGACATCATAATTAGTATGCAGTATGACGTCACAATGTATTATGACGTCATAATGCATCCGCATTATGACATCACAATATATTATGAGAGCGCAACATGCAGGTATTATGAGCAATTTCTCTTACCCCAATTTGTGTCACATCTACTGGAGCATCATGAGCATGTATTATGTCGTCACAGTATATGATGACATCATAATTAGTATGCACTATGATGTCACAATGTATCATGACGTCATAATGTATCCGCATTATGACATCACAATATATTATGAGAGCGCAACATGCAGGTATTATGAGCAATTTCTCTTACCCCAATTTGTGTCACATCTACTGGAGCATCATGAGCATGTATTATGACGTCACAGTATATGATGACATCATAATTAGTATGCACTATGACGTCACAATATATTATGACGTCATAATGTATCTGCATTATGACATCACAATATATTATGAGAGCGCAATTTGCAGGTATTATGAGCAATTTCTCTTACCCCAATTTGTGTCACATCTACTAGAGCATCATGAGCATGTATTATGACGTCACAGTATATGATGATATCATAATTAGTATGCACTATGACGTCACAATGTATTATGACCTCATAATGTATCCGCATTATGACATCACAATATATTATGAGAGCGCAACATGCAGGTATTATGAGCAATTTCTCTTACCCCAATTGGTGTCACATCTACTGGAGCATCATGAGCATGTATTATGACGTCACAGTATATGATGACATCCTAATTAGTATGCACTATGACGGCACAATGTATTACGAGGTCATAATGTATCCACATTATGACATCACAATATATTATGAGAGCGCAACATGCATGTATTATGAGAAATTTCTCTTACCCCAATTTGTGTCACATCTACTGGAGCATCATGAGCATGTATTATGACGTCACAGTATATGATGACATCATAATTAGTATGCACTATGAAGTCACAATGTATTATGACGTCATAATGTATCCGCATTATGACATCACAATATATTATGAGAGCGCAACATGCAGGTATTATGAGCAGTTTCTCTTACCCCAATTTGTGTCACATTTACTGGAGCATGATGAGCATATATTATGACGTCACAGTATATGATGACATCATTATTAGTATGCACTATGACGTCACAATGTATTATAACGTCATAATGTATCCGCATTATGACATCACAATATATTATGAGAGCGCAACATGCAGGTATTATGAGCAATTTCTCTATCCGCAATTTGTGTCACATCTACTGGAGCATCATGAGCATGTATTATGACGTCACAGTATATGATGACATCATAATTAGTATGCACTATGACGTCACAATATATTATGACGTCATAGTGTATCCGCATTATGACATCACAATATATTATGAGAGCGCAATTTGCAGGTATTATGAGCAATTTCTGTTACCCCAATTTGTGTCACATCTACTGGAGCATCATGAGCATGTATTATGACGTCACAGTATATGATGACATCATAATTAGTATGCACTATGACGTCACAATGTATTATGACGTCATAATGTATCCGCATTATGACATCACAATATATTATGAGAGCGCAACATGCAGGTATTATGAGCAATTTCTCTTACCCCAATTTGTGTCACATCTACTGGAGCATCATGAGCATGTATTATGACGTCACAGTATATGATGGCATCATAATTAGTATGCACTATGATGTCACAATATATTATGACATCATAATGTATCCGCATTATGACATCACAATATATTATGAGAGCGCAACATGCAGGTATTATGAGAAATTTCTCTTACCCCAATTTGTGTCACATCTACTGGAGCATCATGAGCATGTATTATGATGTCACAGTATATGATGACATCATAATTAGTATGCACTATGACGTCACAATGTATTATGACGTCATAATGTATCCGCATTATGACATCACAATATATTATGAGAGCGCAACATGCAGGTATTATGAGCAATTACTCTTACCCCAATTTATGTCACATCTACTGTAGCATCATGAGCATGTATTGTGACGTCACAGTATATGATGCCATCATAATTAGTATGCACTATGAAGTCACAATGCATTATGACGTCATAATGTATCCGCATTATGACATCACAATATATTATGAGAGCGCAACATGCAGGTATTATGAGCAATTTCTCTTACCCCAATTTGTGTCACATCTACTAGAGCATCATGAGCATGTATTATGACGTCACAGTATATGATGACATCATAATTACTATGCACTATGACGTCACAATGTATTATGACGTCATAATGTATCCGCATTATGACATCACAATATATTATGAGAGCGCAACATGCAGGTATTATGAGCAATTTCTCTTACCCAATTGGTGTCACATCTACTGGAGCATCATGAGCATGTATTATGACGTCACAGTATATGATGACATCCTAATTAGTATGCACTATGACGGCACAATGTATTACGAGGTCATAATGTATCCACATTATGACATCACAATATATTATGAGAGCGCAACATGCATGTATTATGAGAAATTTCTCTTACCCCAATTTGTGTCACATCTACTGGAGCATCATGAGCATGTATTATGACGTCACAGTATATGATGACATCATAATTAGTATGCACTATGAAGTCACAATGTATTATGACGTCATAATGTATCCGCATTATGACATCACAATATATTATGAGAGCGCAACATGCAGGTATTATGAGCAATTTCTCTTACCCCAATTTGTGTCACATTTACTGGAGCATGATGAGCATGTATTATGACGTCACAGTATATGATGACATCATTATTAGTATGCACTATGACGTCACAATGTATTATAACGTCATAATGTATCCGCATTATGACATCACAATATATTATGAGAGCGCAACATGCAGGTATTATGAGCAATTTCTCTTACCCCGATTTGTGTCACATCTACTGGAGCATCATGAGCATGTATTATGACGTCACAGTATATGATGACATCAGAACTAGTATGCAGTATGACGTCACAATATATTATGACGTCATAATGTATCCGCATTATGACATCACAATATATTATGAGAGCGCAACATGCAGGTATTATGAGCAATTTCTCTTACCCCAATTTGTGTCACATTTACTGGAGCATGATGAGCATGTATTATGACGTCACAGTATATGATGACATCATTATTAGTATGCACTATGACGTCACAATGTATTATAACGTCATAATGTATCCGCATTATGACATCACAATATATTATGAGAGCGCAACATGCAGGTATTATGAGCAATTTCTCTTACCCCGATTTGTGTCACATCTCCTGGAGCATCATGAGCATGTATTATGACGTCACAGTATATGATGACATCATAATTAGTATGCACTATGACGTCACAATATATTATGACGTCATAATGTATCCGCATTATGACATCACAATATATTATGAGAGCGCAACTTGCAGGTATTATGAGCAATTTCTCTTACCCCAATTTGTGTCACATCTACTGGAGCATCATGAGCATGTATTATGACGTCACAGTATATGATGACATCATAATTAGTATGCACTATGACGTCACAATGTATTATGACGTCATAATGTATCCGCTTTATGACCTCACAATATATTATGAGAGCGCAACATGCACGTATTATGAGCAATTTCTCTTACCCCAATTTGTGTCACATTTACTGGAGCATGATGAGCATATATTATGACGTCACAGTATATGATGACATCATTATTAGTATGCACTATGACGTCACAATGTATTATAACGTCATAATGTATCCGCATTATGACATCACAATATATTATGAGAGCGCAACATGCAGGTATTATGAGCAATTTCTCTATCCGCAATTTGTGTCACATCTACTGGAGCATCATGAGCATGTATTATGACGTCACAGTATATGATGACATCATAATTAGTATGCACTATGACGTCACAATATATTATGACGTCATAGTGTATCCGCATTATGACATCACAATATATTATGAGAGCGCAATTTGCAGGTATTATGAGCAATTTCTGTTACCCCAATTTGTGTCACATCTACTGGAGCATCATGAGCATGTATTATGACGTCACAGTATATGATGACATCATAATTAGGATGCACTATGACGTCACAATGTATTATGACGTCATAATGTATCCGCATTATGACATCACAATATATTATGAGAGCGCAACATGCAGGTATTATGAGCAATTTCTCTTACCCCAATTTGTGTCACATCTACTGGAGCATCATGAGCATGTATTATGACGTCACAGTATATGATGGCATCATAATTAGTATGCACTATGATGTCACAATATATTATGACATCATAATGTATCCGCATTATGACATCACAATATATTATGAGAGCGCAACATGCAGGTATTATGAGAAATTTCTCTTACCCCAATTTGTGTCACATCTACTGGAGCATCATGAGCATGTATTATGATGTCACAGTATATGATGACATCATAATTAGTATGCACTATGACGTCACAATGTATTATGACGTCATAATGTATCCGCATTATGACATCACAATATATTATGAGAGCACAACATGCAGGTATTATGAGCAATTACTCTTACCGCAATTTATGTCACATCTACTGTAGCATCATGAGCATGTATTATGACGTCACAGTATATGATGACATCATAATTAGTATGCACTATGAAGTCACAATGCATTATGACGTCATAATGTATCCGCATAATGACATCACAATATATTATCAGAGCGCAACATTCAGGTATTATGAGGAATTACTCTTACCACAATTTGTGTCACATCTACTGTAGCATCATGAGCATGTATTATGATGTCACAGTATATGATGACATCATAAGTAGTATGCACTATGACGTCACAATGTATTAGGACGTCATAATGTATCCGCACTATGACATCACAATATATTATGAGAGCGCAACATGCAGGTATTATGAGCAATTTCTCTTACCCCAATTTGTGTCACATCTACTGGAGCATCATGAGCATGTATTATGACGTCACAGTATATGATGACATCATAATTAGTATGCACTATGACGTCACAATGTATTATGAGGTCATACTGTTTCCGCATTATGACATCACAATATATTATGAGAGCGCAACATGCAGGTATTATGAGCAATTTCTCTTACCCCATTTTGTGTCACATCTACTGGAGCATCATGAGCATGTATTATGACGTCACAGTATATGATGACATCATAATTAGTATGCACTATGACGTCACAATGGATTATGACGTCATAATGTATCCGCATTATGACATCACAATATATTTTGAGAGCGCAACATGCAGGTATTATGAGAAATTTCTCTTACCCCGATTTGTGTCACATCTACTGGAGCATCATGAGCATGTATTATGACGTCACAGTATATGATGACATCATAACTAGTATGCAGTATGACGTCACAATGTATTATGACGTCATAATGTATCCGCATTATGACATCACAATATATTATGAGAGCGCAACATGCAGGTACTATGAGAAATTTCTCTTACCCCAATTTGTGTCACATCTACTGGAGCATCATGAGCATGTATTATGACGTCACAGTATATGATGACATCATAATTAGTATGCACTATGACGTCACAATGTATTATGACGTCATAATATATCCGCATTATGACATCACAATATATTATGAGAGCGCAACATGCAGGTATTATGAGCAATTACTCTAACCCCAATTTGTGTCACATCTACTGTAGCATCATGAGCATGTATTATGACGTCACAGTATATGATGACATCATAATTAGTATGCACTATGAGGTCACAATGTATTATGACGTCATAATGTATCCGCATTATGACATCACAATATATTATGAGAGCGCAACATGCAGGTATTATGAGCAATTTCTCTTACCCCAATTTGTGTCACATCTACTGGAGCATAATGAGCATGTATTATGACGTCACAGTATATGATGACGTCATAATTAGTATGCACTATGACGTCACAATGTATTATGACGTCATAATGTATC
Source organism: Aotus nancymaae (assembly GCF_030222135.1). Classification (NCBI taxonomy): domain Eukaryota; kingdom Metazoa; phylum Chordata; class Mammalia; order Primates; family Aotidae; genus Aotus; species Aotus nancymaae. The sequence goes on along the minus strand of NW_026988481.1, from coordinate 6,733,209 downwards.
CGCATTATGACATCACAATATATTATGAGAGCGCAACATGCAGGTATTATGAGCAATTTCTCTTACCCCAATTTGTGTCACATCTACTGGAGCATCATGAGCATGTATTATGACGTCACAGTATATGATGACGTCATAATTAGTATGCACTATGACGTCACAATGTATTATGACGTCATAATGTATCCGCATTATGACATCACAATATACTATGAGAGCGCAACATGCAGGTATTATGAGCAATTTCTCTTACCCCAATTTCTGTCACATCTACTGGAGCATCATGAGCATGTATTATGACGTCACAGTATATGATGACATCATAATTAGTATGCAGTATGTCGTCACAATGTATTATGACGTCATAATGTATCCGCATTATGACATCACAATATATTCTGAGAGCGCAACATGCAGGTATTATCAGCAATTTCTCTTACCCCAATTTGTGTCACATCACCTGGAGCATCATGAGCATGTATTATGATGTCACAGTATATGATGACATCATAATTAGTATGCACTATGACGTCACAATGTATTATGACGTCATAATGTATCCGCATTATGACATCACAATATATTATGAGAGCGCAACATGCAGTTATTATGAGCAATTTCTCTTACTCCAGTTTGTGTCACATCTACTGGAGCATCAGGAGCATGTATTGCGACGTCACAGTATATGATGACATCATAATTAGTATGCACTATGACGTCACAATGTATTATGACGTCATAATGTATCCGCATTACGACATCACAATATATTATGAGAGCGCAACATGCAGGTATTATGAGAAATTTCTCTTACCCCAATTTGTGTCACATCTACTGGAGCATCATGATCATGTGTTATGACGTCACAGTATATGATGACATCATAATTAATATGCACTATGATGTCACAATGTTTTATGACGTCATAATGTATCCGCATTATGACATCACAATATATTATGAGAGCGCAATTTGCAGGTTTTAAGACCAATTTCGCTTACCCCAATTTGTGTCACATCTACTGGAGCATCATGAGCATGTATTATGACGTCACAGTATATGATGACATCATAATTAGTATGCACTATGACGTCATAATGTTTCCACATTATGACATCACAGTATATTATGAGAGCGCAACATGCAGGTATTATGAGCAATTTCTCTTACCCCAATTTGTGTCACATCTACTGGAGCATCATGAGCATGTATTATGACGTCACAGTATATGATGACATCATAATTAGTATGCAGTATGACGTCACAATGTATTATGACGTCATAATATATCCGCATTATGACATCACAACATATTATGAGAGCGCAATTTGCAGGTTTTATGACCATTTTCGATTACCCCAATTTGTGTCACATCTACTGGAGCATCATGAGCATGTATTATGATGTCACAGTATATGATGACATCATAATTAGTATGCAGTATGACGTCACAATGTATTATGACGTCATAGTGTATCCGCATTATGACATCACAATAAATTATGAGAGCGCAACATGCAGGTGTTATGAGCAATTTCTCTCACCTCAATTTGTGTCACATCTTCTGGAGCATCATGAGCATGTATTATGATGTCACAGTATATGATGACATCATAATTAGTATGCACTATGAAGTCACAATGAATTATGACGTCATAATGTATCCGCATTATGACATCACAATATATTGTGAGAGCGCAACATGCAGGTATTATGAGCAATTTCTCTCTCCCCAATTTGTGTCACAACTACTGGAGCATCATGAGCATGTATTATGACGTCACAGTATATGATGACATCATAATTAGTATGCAGTATGACGTCACAATGTATTATGACGTCATAATATATCCACATTATGACATCACAATATATTATGAGAGCGCAACATGCAAGTATTATGAGCAATTTCTCTTACCCCAATTTGTGTCACATCTACTGGAGCATCATGAGCATGTATTATGACGTCACAGTGTATGATGACATCATAATTAGTATGCACTATGACGTCACAATGTATTATGACGTCATAATGTTTCCACATTATGACATCACAATATATTATGAGAGCGCATCATGCAATTATTATGAGCAATTTCTCTTACCCCAATTTGTGTCACATCTACTGAAGCATCATGAGCATGTATTATGACGTCACAGTATATGATGACATCATAATTAGTATGCACTATGACGTCACAATGTATTATGACGTCATAATGTATCCGCATTATGACATCACAATATATTATGAGAGCGCAACATGCAGGTATTATGAGCAATTTCTCTTACCCCAATTTGTGTCACATCTACTGGAGCATCATGAGCATGTATTATGACGTCAAAGTATATGATGACATCATAATTAGTATGGACTATGACGTCACAATGTATTATGACGTCATAATGTATCCGCATTATGACACCACAATATATTATGAGAGCGCAACATGCAGGTATTATGAGGAATTTCTCTTACCCCAATTTGTGTCACATCTACTGGAGCATCATGAGCATGTATTATGACGTTACAGTATATGATGACATCATAATTAGTATGCACTATGACGTCACAATGTATTATGACGTCATAATGTATCCGCATTATGACATCACAATATATTATGAGAGCGCAACATGCAGGTATTATGAGAAATTTCTCTTACCCCAATTTGTGTCACATCTACGGGAGCATCATGAGCATGTATTATGACGTCGCAGTATATGATGACATCATAATTAGTATGCACTATTACGTCACAATGTATTATGACGTCATAATGTATCAGCATTATGACATCACAATATATTATGAGAGCGCAACATGCAGGTATTATGAGCAATTTCTCTTGCCCCAATTTGTGTCACATCTGCTGGAGCATCATGAGCATGTATTATGACGTCACAGTATATGATGACATCATAATTAGTATGCACTATGACGTCACAATGTATTATGACGTCATAATGTATCCGCATTATGACATCACAATATATTATGAGAGCGCAACATGCAGGTATTATGAGCAATTTCTCTTACCCCAATTTGTGTGACATCTACTGGAGCATCATGAGCATGTATTATGATGTCACAGTATATGATGACATCATAATTAGTATGCAGTATGACGTCACAATGTATTATGACGTCATAATGTATCCGCATTATGACATCACAATATATTATGAGAGCGCAACATGCAGGTATTATGAGCAATTTCTCTTACCCCAATTTGTGTCACATCTACTGGAGCATCATGAGCATGTATTATGACGTCACAGTATATGATGACATCATAATTAGTATGCACTATGACTTCACAATGTATTATGACGTCATAATGTATCCGCATTATGACATCACAATATATTATGAGAGCGCAACATGCAGGTATTATGAGCAATTTCTCTTACCCCAATTTGTGTCACATCTACTGTAGCATCATGAGCATGTATTATGACGTCACAGTATATGATGACATCATAATTAGTATGCACTATGACGTCACAATGTATTATGACGTCATACTGTATCCGCATTATGACATCACAATATATTATGAGAGCGCAACATGCAGTTATTATGAGCAAATTCTCTTACCCCAATTTGTGTCACATCTACTGGAGCATCATGAGCATGTATTATGACGTCACAGTATATGATGACATCATAATTAGTATGCACTATGACGTCACAATGTATTATGACGTCATAATGTATCCGCATTATGACATCACAATATATTATGAGAGCGCAATTTGCAGGTATTATGACCAATTTCGCTTACCCCAATTTGTGTCACATCTACTGGAGCATCATGAGCATGTATTATGACGTCACAGTATATGATGACATCATAATTAGTATGCACTATGACGTCACAATGTATTATGACGTCATAATGTTTCCACATTATGACATCACAATATATTATGAGAGCGCAACATGCACGTATTATGAGCAATTTCTCTTACCCCAATTTTTGTCACATCTACTGGAGCATCATGAGCATGTATTATGACGTCACAGTATATGATGACATCATAATTAGTATGCACTATGACGTCACAATGTATTATGACGTCATAATGTATCCGCATTATGACATCACAATATATTATGAGAGCGCAATTTGCAGGTATTATGACCAATTTCTCTTACCCCAATTTGTGTCACATCTACTGGAGCATCATGAGCATGTATTATGACGTCACAGTATATGATGACATCATAATTAGTATGCACTATGACGTCACAATGTATTATGACGTCATAATGTATCCGCATTATGACATCACAATATATTATGAGAGCGCAACATGCAGGTATTATGAGCAATTTCTCTTACCCCAATTTGTGTCACATCTACTGGAGCATCATGACCATGTATTATGACGTCACAGTATATGATGACATCATAATTAGTATGCACTATGACGTCACAATGTATTATGACGTCATACTGTATCCGCATTATGACATCACAATATATTATGAGAGCGCAACATGCAGTTATTATGAGCAATTTCTCTTACCCCAATTTGTGTCACATCTACTGGAGCATCATGACCATGTATTATGACGTCACAGTATATGATGACATCATAATTAGTATGCACTATGACGTCACAATGTATTATGACGTCATAATGTATCCGCATTATGACATCACAATATATTATGAGAGCGCAATTTGCAGGATTTATGACCAATTTCGCTTACACCAATTTGTGTCAAATCTACTGGAGCATCATGAGCATGTATTATGACGTCACAGTATATGATGACATCATAATTAGTATGCACTATGACGTCATAATATTTCCACATTATGACATCACAGTATATTATGAGAGCGCAACATGCAGGTATTATGAGCAATTTCTCTTACCCCAATTTGTGTCACATCTACTGGAGCATCATGAGCATGTATTATGACGTCACCGTATATGATGACATCATAATTAGTATGCAGTATGACGTCACAATGTATTATGACGTCATAATGTATCCGCATTATGACATCACAACATATTATGAGAGCGCAATTTACAGGTTTTATGACCATTTTCGATTACCCCAATTTGTGTCACATCTACTGGAGAATCATGAGCATGTATTATGATGTCACAGTATATGATGACATCATAATTAGTATGCAGTATGACGTCACAAAGTATTATGACGTCATAGTGTATCCGCATTATGACATCACAATAAATTATGAGAGCACAACATGCAGGTATTATGAGCAATTTCTCTCACCTCAATTTGTGTCACATCTTCTGGAGCATCATGAGCATGTATTATGACGTCACAGTATATGATGACATAATTAGTATGCACTATGAAGTCACAATGAATTATGACGTCATAATGTATCCGCATTATGACATCACAATATATTATGAGAGCGTAACATGCAGGTATTATGAGCAATTTCTCTCACCCCAATTTGTGTCACAACTACTGGAGCATCATGAGCATGTATTATGACGTCACAGTATATGATGACATCATAATTAGTATGCAGTATGACGTCACAATGTATTATGACGTCATAATGTATCCGCATTATGACATCACAATATATTATGAGAGCGCAACATGCAAGTATTATGAGCAATTTCTCTTACCCCAATTTGTGTCACATCTACTGGAGCATCATGAGCATGTATTATGACGTCGCAGTGTATGATGACATCATAATTAGTATGCAGTATGACGTCACAATGTATTATGACGTCATAATGTATCCGCATTATGACATCACAATATATTATGAGAGCGCAACATGCAGGTATTATGAGCAATTTCTCTTACCACAATATGTGTGACATCTACTGGAGCATCATGAGCATGTATTATGACGTCACAGTATATGATGACATCATAATTAGTATGCACTATGACGTCACAATGTATTATGACGGCATAATATATCCGCATTATGACATCACAATATATTATGAGAGCGCAATTTGCAGGATTTATGACCAATTTCGCTTACCCCAATTTGTGTCACATCTACTGGAGCATCATGAGCATGTATTATGACGTCACAGTATATGATGACATCATAATTAGTATGCACTATGACGTCACAATGTATTATGACGTCGTAATGTTTCCACATTATGACATCACAATATATTATGAGAGCGCAACATGCACTTATTATGAGCAATTTCTCTTACCCCAATTTGTGTCACATCTACTGGAGCATCATGAGCATGTATTATGACGTCACAGTATATGATGACATCATAATTAGTATGCACTATGACGTCACAATGTATTATGACGTCATAATACATCGGCATTATGACATCACAATGTATTATGAGTGCGCAACATGCAGGTATTATGAGCAATTTCTCTTACCCCAATTTGTGTCACATCTACTCGAGCATCATGAGCATGTATTATGACGTCACAGTATATGATGACATCATAATTAGTATGCACTATGACATCACAATGTATTATGACGTCATAATGTATCCGCATTATGACATCACAATATATTATGAGAGCGCAATTTGCAGGTATTATGACCAATTTCGCTTACCCCAATTTGTGTCACATCTACTGGAGCATCATGAGCATGTATTATGACGTCACAGTATATGATGACATCATAATTAGTATGCACTATGACGTCACAATGTATTATGACGTCATAATGTTTCCACATTATGACATCACAATATATTATGAGAGCGCAACATGCACTTATTATGAGCAATTTCTCTTACCCCAATTTTTGTCACATCTACTGGAGCATCATGAGCATGTATTATGACGTCACAGTATATGATGACATCATAATTAGTATGCACTATGACGTCACAATTTATTATGACGTCATAATGTATCCGCATTATGACATCACAATATATTATGAGAGCGCAATTTGCAGGTATTATGACCAATTTCTCTTACCCCAATTTGTGTCACATCTACTGGAGCATCATGAGCATGTATTATGACGTCACAGTATATGATGACATCATAATTAGTATGCACTATGACGTCACAATGTATTATGACGTCATAATGTATCCGCATTATGACATCACAATATATTATGATAGCGCAACATGCAGGTATTATGAGCAATTTCTCTTACCCCAATTTGTGTCACATCTACTGGAGCATCATGACCATGTATTATGACGTCACAGTATATGATGACATCATAATTAGTATGCACTATGACGTCACAATGTATTATGACGTCATACTGTATCCGCATTATGACATCACAATATATTATGAGAGCGCAACATGCAGTTATTATGAGCAATTTCTCTTACCCCAATTTGTGTCACATCTACTGGAGCATCATGACCATGTATTATGACGTCACAGTATATGATGACATCATAATTAGTATGCACTATGACGTCACAATGTATTATGACGTCATAATGTATCCGCATTATGACATCACAATATATTATGAGAGCGCAATTTGCAGGATTTATGACCAATTTCGCTTACCCCAATTTGTGTCACATCTACTGGAGCATCATGAGCATGTATTATGACGTCACAGTATATGATGACATCATAATTAGTATGCACTATGACGTCATAATATTTCCACATTATGACATCACAGTATATTATGAGAGCGCAACATGCAGGTATTATGAGCAATTTCTCTTACCCCAATTTGTGTCACATCTACTGGAGCATCATGAGCATGTATTATGACGTCACCGTATATGATGACATCATAATTAGTATGCAGTATGACGTCACAATGTATTATGACGTCATAATGTATCTGCATTATGACATCACAACATATTATGAGAGCGCAATTTACAGGTTTTATGACCATTTTCGATTACCCCAATTTGTGTCACATCTACTGGAGCATCATGAGCATGTATTATGATGTCACAGTATATGATGACATCATAATTAGTATGCAGTATGACGTCACAAAGTATTATGACGTCATAGTGTATCCGCATTATGACATCACAATAAATTATGAGAGCACAACATGCAGGTATTATGAGCAATTTCTCTCACCTCAATTTGTGTCACATCTTCTGGAGCATCATGAGCATGTATTATGACGTCACAGTATATGATGACATCATAATTAGTATGCAATATGAAGTCACAATGAATTATGACGTCATAATGTATCCGCATTATGACATCACAATATATTATGAGAGCGTAACATGCAGGTATTATGAGCAATTTCTCTCACCCCAATTTGTGTCACAACTACTGGAGCATCATGAGCATGTATTATGACGTCACAGTATATGATGACATCATAATTAGTATGCAGTATGACGTCACAATGTATTATGACGTCATAATGTATCCGCATTATGACATCACAATATATTATGAGAGCGCAACATGCAAGTATTATGAGCAATTTCTCTTACCCCAATTTGTGTCACATCTACTGGAGCATCATGAGCATGTATTATGACGTCGCAGTGTATGATGACATCATAATTAGTATGCAGTATGACGTCACAATGTATTATGACGTCATAATGTATCCGCATTATGACATCACAATATATTATGAGAGCGCAACATGCAGGTATTATGAGCAATTTCTCTTACCCCAATATGTGTGACATCTACTGGAGCATCATGAGCATGTATTATGACGTCACAGTATATGATGACATCATAATTAGTATGCACTATGACGTCACAATGTATTATGACGGCATAATATATCCGCATTATGACATCACAATATATTATGAGAGCGCAATTTGCAGGATTTATGACCAATTTCGCTTACCCCAATTTGTGTCACATCTACTGGAGCATCATGAGCATGTATTATGACGTCACAGTATATGATGACATCATAATTAGTATGCACTATGACGTCACAATGTATTATGACGTCGTAATGTTTCCACATTATGACATCACAATATATTATGAGAGCGCAACATGCACTTATTATGAGCAATTTCTCTTACCCCAATTTGTGTCACATCTACTGGAGCATCATGAGCATGTATTATGACGTCACAGTATATGATGACATCATAATTAGTATGCACTATGACGTCACAATGTATTATGACGTCATAATACATCGGCATTATGACATCACAATGTATTATGAGTGCGCAACATGCAGGTATTATGAGCAATTTCTCTTACCCCAATTTGTGTCACATCTACTCGAGCATCATGAGCATGTATTATGACGTCACAGTATATGATGACATCATAATTAGTATGCACTATGACGTCACAATGTATTATGACGTCATAATGTATCCGCATTATGACATCACAATATATTATGAGAGCGCAACATGCAGGTATTATGAGCAATTTCTCTTACCCCAATTTGTGTCACATCTACTGGAGCATCATGAGCATGTATTATGACGTCACAGTATATGATGACATCATAATTAGTATGCACTATGACGTCACAATGTATTATGACGTCATAATGTATCCGCATTATGACATCACAATATATTATGAGAGCGCAACATGCAGGTATTATGAGAAATTTCTCTTACCCCAATTTGTGTCACATCTACTGGAGCATCATGAGCATGTATTATGACGTCACAGTATATGATGACATCATAATTAGTATGCACTATTACGTCACAATGTATTATGACGTCATAATGTATCAGCATTATGACATCACAATATATTATGAGAGCGCAACATGCAGGTATTATGAGCAATTTCTCTTACCCCATTTTGTGTCACATCTACTGGAGCATCATGAGCATGTATTATGACGTCACAGTATATGATGACATCATAATTAGTATGCACTATGACGTCACAATGGATTATGACGTCATAATGTATCCGCATTATGACATCACAATATATTATGAGAGCACAACATGAAGGTAGTATGAGCAATTTCTCTTGCCCCAATTTCTGTCACATCGACTGGAGCATCATGAGCATGTATTATGACGTCACAGTATATGATGACATCATAATTAGTATGCACTATGACGTCACAATGTATTATGACGTCATAATGTATCCGCATTATGACATCACAATATATTATGAGAGCGCAACATGCAGGTATTATGAGCAATTTCTCTTACCCCAATTTGTGTCACATCTACTGTAGCATCATGAGCATGTATTATGATGTCACAGTATATGATGACCTCATAATTCGTATGGACTATGAGGTCACAATGTATTATGACGTCATAATGTATCCGCATTATGACATCACAATATATTATGAGAGCGCAACATGCAGGTATTATGAGCAATTTCTCTTACCCCAATTTGTGTCACATCTACTGGAGCATCATGAGCATGTATTATGACGTCACAGTATATGATGACATCATAATTAGTATGCACTATGACGTCACAATGTATTATGACGTCATACTGTATCCGCATTATGACATCACAATATATTATGAGAGCGCAACATGCAGGTATTATGAGCAATTTCTCTTACCCCAATTTGAATCACATGTACTGGAGCATCATGAGAATGTATTATGACGTCACAGTATATGATGACATCATTATTAGTATGCACTATGACGTCACAATGTATTATAACGTCATAATGTATCTGCGTTATGACTTCACAATATATTATGAGAGCGCAATTTACAGGTTTTATGACCATTTTCGATTACCCCAATTTGTGTCACATCTACTGGAGCATCATGAGCATGTATTATGTTGTCACAGTATATGATGACATCATAATTAGTATGCAGTATGACGTCACAATGTATTATGACGTCATAGTGTATCCGCATTATGACATCACAATAAATTATGAGAGCGCAACATGCAGGTATTATGAGCAATTTCTCTTAAAACAATTTGTGTCACATCTACTGGAGCATCATGAGCATGTATTATGACGTCACAGTATATGATGACATCATAATTAGTATGCACTTTGAAGTCACAATGAATTATGACGTCATAATGTGTCCGCATTATGACATCACAATATATTATGAGAGCGCAACATGCAGGTATTATGAGCAATTTCTCTCACCCCAATTTGTGTCACAACTACTGGAGCATCATGAGCATGTATTATGACGTCACAGTATATGATGACATCATAATTAGTATGCAGTATGACGTCACAATGTATTATGACGTCATAATGTATCCGCATTATGACATCACAATATATTATGAGAGCGCAACATGCAAGTATTATGAGCAATTTCTCTTACCCCAATTTGTGTCACATCTACTGGAGCATCATGAGCATGTATTATGACATCGCAGTGTATGATGACATCATAATTAGTATGCAGTATGACGTCACAATGTATTATGACGTCATAATGTATCCGCATTATGACATCACAATATATTATGAGAGCGCAACATGCAGGTATTATGAGCAATTTCTCTTACCCCAATATGTGTGACATCTACTGGAGCATCATGGGCATGTATTATGACGTCACAGTATATGATGACATCATAATTAGTATGCACTATGACGTCACAATATATTATGACGGCATAATATATCCGCATTATGACATCACAATATATTATGAGAGCGCAATTTGCAGGATTTATGACCAATTTCGCTTACCCCAATTTGTGTCACATCTACTGGAGCATCATGAGCATGTATTATGACGTCACAGTATATGATGACATCATAATTAGTATGCACTATGATGTCACAATGTATTATGACGTCGTAATGTTTCCACATTATGACATCACAATATAATATGAGAGCGCAACATGCACTTATTATGAGCAATTTCTCTTACCCCAATTTGTGTCACATCTACTGGAGCATCATGAGCATGTATTATGACGTCACAGTATATGATGACATCATAATTAGTATGCACTATGACGTCACAATGTATTATGACGTCATAATACATCGGCATTATGACATCACAATGTATTATGAGTGCGCAACATGCAGGTATTATGAGCAATTTCTCTTACCCCAATTTGTGTCACATGTACTGGAGCATCATGAGCATGTATTATGACGTCACAGTATATGATGACATCATAATTAGTATGCACTATGACGTCACAATGTATTATGACGTCATAATGTATCCGCATTATGACATCACAATATATTATGAGAGCGCAACATGCAGGTATTATGAGCAATTTCTCTTACCCCAATTTGTTTCACATCTACTGGAGCATCATGAGCATGTATTATGACGTCACAGTATATGATGACATCATAATTAGTATGCACTATGACGTCACAATTTATTATGACGTCATAATGTATCCGCATTATGACATCACAATATATTATGAGAGCGCAACATGCAGGTATTATGAGAAATTTCTCTTACCCCAATTTGTGTCACATCTACTGGAGCATCATGAGCATGTATTATGAGGTCACAGCATATGATGACATCATAATTAGTATGCACTATGACGTCACAATGTATTATGACGTCATAATGTATCAGCATTATGACATCACAATATATTATGAGAGCGCAATTTGCAGTTATTATGAGCAATTTCTCTTACCCCAATTCGTGTCACATCTACTGGAGCATCATGAGCATGTATTATGACGTCACAGTATATGATGACATCATAATTAGTATGCACTATGATGTCACAATGTATTATGACGTCATAATGTATCCGCATTATGACATCACAATATATTATGAGAGCGCAATTTGCAGGTATTATGACCAATTTCGCTTACCCCAATTTGTGTCACATCTACTGGAGCATCATGAGCATGTATTATGACGTCACAGTATATGATGACATCATAATTAGTATGCACTATGACGTCACAATGTATTATGACGTCATAATGTTTCCACATTATGACATCACAATATATTATGAGAGCGCAACATGCACTTATTATGAGCAATTTCTCTTACGCCAATTTGTGTCACACCTACTGGAGAATCATGAGGATGTATTATGATGTCACAGTATATGATGACATCATAATTAGTATGCACTATGACGTCACAATGTATTATGACGTCATAATGTTTCCGCATTAAGACATCACTATATATTATGAGAGCGCAACATGCAGGTATTATGAGCAATTTCTCTTACCCCAATTTGAGTCACATGTACTGGAGCATCATGAGAATGTATTATGACGTCACAGTATATGATGACATCATTATTAGTATGCACTATGACGTCAAAATGTATTATAACGTCATAATGTATCTGCATTATGACTTCACAATATATTATGAGAGCGCAATTTACAGGTTTTATGACCATTTTCGATTACCCCAATTTGTGTCACATCTACTGGAGCATCATGAGCATGTATTATGTTGTCACAGTACATGATGACATCATAATTAGTATGCAGTATGACGTCACAATGTATTATGACGTCATAGTGTATCCGCATTATGACATCACAATAAATTATGAGAGCGCAACATGCAGGTATTATGAGCAATTTCTCTTAAAACAATTTGTGTCACATCTACTGGAGCATCATGAGCATGTATTATGACGTCACAGTATATGATGCCATCATAATTAGTATGCACCAGGACGTCACAATGTATTATGACGTCATAATGTATCCGCATTATAACATCACAATATATTATGAGAGCGCAATTTGCAGGTTTTATGACCAATTTCGTTTACCCCAAATTGTGTCACATCTACTGGAGCATCATGAGCATGTATTATGACGTCACAGTATATGATGACATCATAATTAGTATGCACTATGACGTCACAATGTATTATCACATCATAATGTATCCGCATTATGACATCACAATGTATTATGAGAGTGCAACATGCAGGTATTATGACCAATTTCTCTTACCACAATTTGTGTCACATCTACTGGAGCATCATGAGCAGGTATTCTGACGTCACAGTATATGATGACATCATAATTAGTATGCACTATGACGTCACAATGTATTACGACGTCATAATGTATCCGCATTATAACATCACAATATATTTTGAGAGCGCAATTTGCAGGTTTTATGACCATTTTCGATTACCCCAAATTGTGTCACATCTACTGGAGCATCATGAGCATGTATTATGCCATCACAGTATATGATGACATCATAATTAGTATGCAGTATGACGTCACAATGTATTATGAGGTCATAATGTATCCGCATTATGACATCACAATATATTATGAGAGCGCAACATGCAGGTATTATGAGCAATTTCTCTTACCACAATTTGTGTCACACCTACTGGAGCATCATGAGCATGTATTATGACGTCACAGTATATGTTGACATCATAATTAGTATGCACTATGATGTCACAATGTATTATGACGTCATAATGTATCCGCATTATGACATCACAATATATTATGAGAGCGCAATTTGCAGGTTTTATGACCAATTTCGCTAACCACAATTTGTGTCACATCTACTGGAGCATCTTGAGCATGTATTATGACGTCACAGTATATGATGACATCGTAATTAGTATGCAGTATGACGTCACAATGTATTATGACGTCATAATATATCCGCATTATGACATCACAATATATTATGAGAGCGCACATGCAGGTATTATAAGCAATTTCTCTTACCCCAATTTGTGTCACATCTACTGGAGCATCATGAGCATGTATTATGACGTCACAGTATATGATGACATCATAATTAGTATGCACTATGACGTCACAATGTATTATGACGTCATAATGTATCCGCATTATGACATCACAATATATTATGAGAGCGCAATTTGCAGGTTTTATGACCAATTTCGCTTATCCCAATTTGTGTCACATCTACTGGAGCATCATGAGCAAGTATTATGACGTCACAGTTTGTGATGACATCATAATTAGTATGCAGTATGACGTCACAATGTATTATGACGTCATAATATATACGCATTATGACATCAAAATATACTATGAGAGCGCAACATGCAGGTATTATGAACAATTTCTCTTGCCCCAATTTGTGTCACATCTACTGGAGCATCATGAGCATGTATTATGACGTCACAGTATATGATGACATCATAATTAGTATGCACTATGATGTCACAATGTATTATGACGTCATAATATATCCGCATTATGACATCACAATATATTATGAGAGCGCAATTTGCAGGTTTCATGACCAATTTCGCATACCTCAATTTGTGTCACATCTACTGCAGCATCATCAGCATGTAGTATGACGTCAGAGTATATGATGACATCATAATTAGTATGCAGTATGACGTCACAATGTATTATGACGTCATAATGTATCCGCATTATGACATCACAATATATAATGAGAGCGCAACATGCAGGTGTTATGAGCAATTTCTCTTACCCCAATTTGTGTCACATCTACTGGAGAATCATGAGCATGTATAATGACGTCACAGTATATGATGACTTCATAATTAGTATGCGGTATGACGTCACAATGTATTATGACGTCATAATGTATCCGCATCATGACATCACAATATATTATGAGAGTGCAAGTTGCAGGTTTTATGAGCAATTTCTCTTACCACAATTTGTGTCACATCTACTGTAGCATCATGAGCATGTATTATGACGTCACAGTATATGATGACATCATAATTAGTATGCAGTATGACGTCACAATGTATTATGACGTCATAATATATCCGCATTATGACATCACAATACATTATGAGAGCGCAACATGCAGGTTTTATGAGCAATTTCTCTTACCACAATTTGTGTCACATCTACTGGACCATCATGAGCATGTATTATGACGTCACAGTATATGATGACATCATAATTAGTATGCAGTATGACGTCACAATGTATTATGACGTCATAATGTATCCGCATTATGACATCACAATATATTATGATTGCGCAATTTGCAGGTTTTATGACCAATTTCGCTTACCCCAAATTGTGTCATATCTACTGGAGCATCATGAGCATGTATTTTGACGTCACAGTATATGATGACATCATAATTAGTATGCAGTATGACGTCACAATGTATTATGACGTCATAATGTATCCGCATTATGACATCACAATATATTATGAGAGCGCAACATGCAGGTATTATGAGCAATTTCTCTAACCCCAATTTGTGTCACATCTACTGGAGCAAAATGAGCATGTATTATGACGTCACAGTATATGATGACATCATAATTAGTATGCAGTATGACGTCATAATGTATTATTACGTCATAATGTTTCCGCATTATGACATCACAATATATTATGAGATCGCAACATGCCGGTATTTTGAGCAATTTCTCTTACCACAATTTGTGTCACATCTGCTGGAGCATCTTGAGCATGTATTATGATGTCACAGTATATGATGACATCATAATTAGTATGCAGTATGACGTCACAATGTATTATGACGTCATAATGTATCCGCATTATGACATCACAATATATTATGAGAGCGCAACATTCAGGTATTATGAGCAATTTCTCTTACCCCAATTTGTGTCACATCTACTGGAGCATCAGGAGCATGTATTATGACGTCACAGTATATGATGACATCATAATGAGTATGCACTATGACGTCACAATGTATTATGACGTCATAATGTATCCGCATTATGACATCACAATATATTATGAGAGCGCAATATGCAGGTATTATGAGCAATTACTCTTACCCCAATTTGTGTTCCATCTACTGGAGCATCATGAGCATGTATTATGACGTCACAGTATATGATGACATCATAATTAGTATGCACTATGACGTCACAATGTATTATGAGGTCATACTGTTTCCGCATTATGACATCACAATATATTATGAGAGCGCAACATGCAGGTATTATGAGCTATTTCTCTTAAACAAATTTGTGTCACATCTACTGGAGCATCATGAGCATGTATTATGACGTCACAGTATATGATGACATCATAATTAGTATGCACTATGACGTCACAATGTATTATGATGTCATAATGTATCCGCATTATGACATCACAATATATTATGAGAGCGCAACATGCAGGTATTATGAGAAATTTCTCTTATCCCGATTTGTGTCACATCTACTGGAGCATCATGAGCATGTATTATGACGTCACAGTATATGATGACATCATAACTAGTATGCAGTATGACGTCACAATGTATTATGACGTCATAATGTATCCGCATTATGACATCACAATATATTATGAGAGGGCAACATGCAGGTACTATGAGAAATTTCTCTTACCCCAATTTGTGTCACATCTACTGCAGCATCATGAGCATGTTTTATGACGTCACAGTATATGATGACATCATAATTAGTATGCACTATGAGGTCACAATGTATTATGACGTCATAATGTATCCGCATTATGACATCACAATATATTATGAGAGCGCAACATGCAGGTATTATGAGCAATTTCTCTTACCCCAATTTGTGTCACATCTACTGGAGCATAATGAGCATGTATTATGACGTCACAGTATATGATGACGTCATAATTAGTATGCACTATGACGTCACAATGTATTATGACGTCATAATGTATCCGCATTATGACATCACAATATATTATGAGAGCGCAACATGCAGGTATTATGAGCAATTTCTCTTACCCCAATTTGTGTCACATCTACTGGAGCATCATGAGCATGTATTATGACGTCACAGTATATGATGACGTCATAATTAGTATGCACTATGACGTCACAATGTATTATGACGTCATACTGTATCCGCATTATGACATCACAACATACTATGAGAGCGCAACATGTAGGTATTATGAGCAATTTCTCTTACCCCAATTTCTGTCACATCTACTGGAGCATCATGAGCATGTATTATGACGTCACAGTATATGATGACATCATAATTAGTATGCAGTATGACGTCACAATGTATTATGACGTCATAATGTATCCGCATTATGACATCACAATATATTCTGAGAGCGCAACATGCAGGTATTATCAGCAATTTCTCTTACCCCAATTTGTGTCACATCACCTGGAGCATCATGAGCATGTATTATGATGTCACAGTATATGATGACATCATAATTAGTATGCACTATGACGTCACAATGTATTATGACGTCATAATGTATCCGCATTATGACATCACAATATATTATGAGAGCGCAACATGCAGTTATTATGAGCAATTTCTCTTACTCCAGTTTGTGTCACATCTACTGGAGCATCATGAGCATGTATTATGATGTCACAGTATATGATGACATCATAATTAGTATGCACTATGACATCACAATGTATTCTGATGTCATAATGTATCCACAGTATGGCATCACAATATATCATGAGAGCGCAACATGCAGGTATTATGAGCAATTTCTCTTACCCCAATTTGTGTCACATCTACTGGAACATCATGAGCATGCCTTATGACGTCACAGTATATGATGACATCATAATTAGTATGCACTATGACGTCACAATGTATTATGACGTCATAATGTATCCGCATTATGACATCACAATATATTATGAGAGCGCAACATGCAGGTATTATGAGCAATTTCTCTTACCCCAATTTGTGTCACATCTACTTGAGCATCATGAGCATGTATTATGACGTCACAGTATATGATGACATCATAATTAGTATGCACTACGACGTCACAATGTATTATGACGTCATAATGTATCCGCATTATGACATCACAATATAATATGAGAGCGCAACATGCAGGTATTATGAGCAATTTCTCTTACCCCAATTTGTGTCACATCTACTGGAACATCATGATCATGTATTATGACGTCACAGTATATGATGACATCATAATTAGTATGCACTATGACGTCACAATGTATTATGACGTCATAATGTATCCGCATTATGACATCACAATATATTATGAGAGCACAACATGCAGGTATTATGAGAAATTTCTCTTACCCCAATTTGTGTCACATCTACTGGAGCATCATGATCATGTGTTATGACGTCACAGTATATGATGACATCATAATTAGTATGCACTATGACGTCACAATGTATTATGACGTCATAATGTATCCGCATTATGACATCACAATATATTATGAGAGCGCAATTTGCAGGTTTTAAGACCAATTTCGCTTACCCCAATTTGTGTCACATCTACTGGAGCATCATGAGCATGTATTATGACGTCACAGTATATGATGACATCATAATTAGTATGCACTATGACGTCTTAATGTTTCCACATTATGACATCACAGTATATTATGAGAGCGCAACATGCAGGTATTATGAGCAATTTCTCTTAACCCAATTTGTGTCACATCTACTGGAGCATCATGAGCATGTATTATGACGTCACAGTATATGATGACATCATAATTAGTATGCAGTATGACGTCACAATGTATTATGACGTCATAATGTATCCGCATTATGACATCACAATATATTATGAGAGAGCAATTTGCAGGTTTTATGACCATTTTCGATTACCCCAATTTGTGTCACATCTACTGGAGCATCATGAGCATGTGTTATGACGTCACAGTATATAATGACATCATAATTAGTATGCAGTATGACGTCACAATGTATTATGACGTCATAGTGTATCCGCATTATGACATCACAATAAATTATGAGAGCGCAAAATGCAGGTGTTATGAGCAATTTCTCTCACCTCAATTTGTGTCACATCTTCTGGAGCATCATGAGCATGTATTATGATGTCACAGTATATGATGACATCATAATTAGTATGCACTATGAAGTCACAATGAATTATGACGTCATAATGTATCCACATTATGACATCACAATATATTGTGAGTGCGCAACATGCAGGTAATATGAGCAATTTCTCTCTCCCCAATTTGTGTCACAACTACTGGAGGATCATGAGCATGTATTATGACGTCACAGTATATGATGACATCATAATTAGTATGCAGTATGACGTCACAATGTATTATGACGTCATAATGTATCCGCATTATGACATCACAATATATTATGAGAGCGCAACATGCAAGTATTATGAGCAATTTCTCTTACCCCAATTTGTGTCACATCTACTGGAGCATCATGAGCATGTATTATGACGTCACAGTGTATGATGACATCATAATTAGTATTCAGTATGACGTCACAATGTATTATGACGTCATAATGTATCCGCATTATGACATCACAATATATTATGAGAGCGCAACATGCAGGTATTATGAGCAATTTCTCTTACCCCAATATGTGTCACATCTACTGGAGCATCATGAGCATGTATTATGACGTCACAGTATATGATGTCATCATAATTAGTATGCACTATGACGTCACAATGTATTATGACGGCATAATATATCCGCATTATGACATCACAATATATTATGAGAGCGCAATTTGCAGGATTTATGACCAATTTCGCTTACCCCAATTTGTGTCACATCTACTGCAGCATCATGAGCATGTATTATGACGTCACAGTATATGATGACATCATAATTAGTATGCACTATGACGTCACAATGTATTATGACGTCATAATGTTTCCACATTATGACATCACAATATATTATGAGAGCGCAACATGCACTTATTATGAGCAATTTCTCTTACCCCAATTTGTGTCACATCTACTGGAGCATCATGAGCATGTATTATGACGTCACAGTATATGATGACATCATAATTAGTATGCACTATGACGTCACAATGTATTATGACGTCATAATGTATCCGCATTATGACATCACAATATATTATGAGAGCGCAATTTGCAGGTATTATGAGCAATTTCTCTTACCCCAATTTGTGTCACATCTACTAGAGCATCATGAGCATGTATTATGACGTCACAGTATATGATGACATCATAATTAGCATGCACTATGACGTCACAATGTATTATGACGTCATAATGTATCCGCATTATGACATCACAATATATTATGAGAGCGCAACATGCAGGTATTATGAGCAATTTCTCTTACCCCAATTGGTGTCACATCTACTGGAGCATCATGAGCATGTATTATGACGTCACAGTATATGATGACATCCTAATTAGTATGCACTATGACGGCACAATGTATTACGAGGTCATAATGTACCCACATTATGACATCACAATATATTATGAGAGCGCAACCTGCATGTATTGTGAGAAATTTCTCTTACCCCAATTTGTGTCACATCTACTGGAGCATCATGAGCATGTATTATGACGTCACAGTATATGATGACATCATAATTAGTATGCACTATGAAGTCACAATGTATTATGATGTCATAATGTATCCGCATTATGACATCACAATATATTATGACAGCTCAACATGCAGGTATTATGAGCAATTTCTCTTACCCCAATTTGTGTCACATTTACTGGAGCATGATGAGCATGTATTATGACGTCACAGTATATGATGACATCATTATTAGTATGCACTATGACGTCACAATGTATTATAACGTCATAATGTATCCGCATTATGACATCACAATATATTATGAGAGCGCAACATGCAGGTATTATGAGCAATTTCTCTTACCCAAATTTGTGTCACATCTACTGGAGCATCATGAGCATGTATTATGACGTCACAGTATATGATGACATCATAATTAGTATGCACTATGACGTCACAATATATTATGACGTCATAATGTATCCGCATTATGACATCACAATATATTATGAGAGCGCAATTTGCAGGTATTATGAGCAATTTCTCTTACCCCAATTTGTGTCACATCTACTGGAGCATAATGAGCATGTATTATGACGTCACAGTATATGATGACATCATAATTAGTATGCACTATGACGTCACAATGTATTATGACGTCATAATGTATCCGCATTATGACCTCACAATATATTATGAGAGCGCAACATGCAGGTATTATGAGCAATTACTCTTACAACAATTTGTGTCACATCTACTGTAGCATCATGAGCATGTATTATGACGTCACAGTATATGATGACATCATAATTAGTATGCACTATGACGTCACAATGTATTATGAGGTCATACTGTTTCCGCATTATGACATCACAATATATTATGAGAGCGCAACATGCAGGTATTATGAGCAATTTCTCTTAAACAAATTTGTGTCACATCTACTGGAGCATCATGAGCATGTATTATGACGTCACAGTATATGATGACATCATAATTAGTATGCACTATGACGTCACAATGTATTATGATGTCATAATGTATCCGCATTATGACATCACAATATATTATGAGAGCGCAACATGCAGGTATTTTGAGAAATTTCTCTTACCCCGATTTGTGTCACATCTACTGGAGCATCATGAGCATGTATTATGACGTCACAGTATATGATGACATCATAACTAGTATGCAGTATGACGTCACAATGTATTATGACGTCATAATGTATCCGCATTATGACATCACAATATATTATGAGAGCGCAACATGCAGGTACTATGAGAAATTTCTCTTACCCCAATTTGTGTCACATCTACTGCAGCATCATGAGCATGTATTATGACGTCACAGTATATGATGACATCATAATTAGTATGCACTATGACGTCACAATGTATTATGACGTCATAATGTATCCGCATTAGGACATCACAATATATTATGAGAGCGCAACATGCAGGTATTATGAGAAATTTCTCTTACCCCAATTTGTGTCACATCTACTGGAGCATCATGAGCATGTATTATGATGTCACAGTATATGATGACATCATAATTAGTATGCACTATGACGTCACAATGTATTATGACGTCATAATGTATCCGCATTATGACATCACAATATATTATGAGAGCGCAACATGCAGGTATTATGAGCAATTACTCTTACCCCAATTTGTGTCACATCTACTGTAGCATCATGAGCATGTATTATGACGTCACAGTATATGATGACATCATAATTAGTATGCACTATGAGGTCACAAGGCATTATGACGTCATAATGTATCCGCATTATGACATCACAATATATTATCAGAGCGCAACATGCAGGTATTATGAGCAATTACTCTTGCCACAATTTGTGTCACATCTACTGTAGCATCATGAGCATGTATTATGATGTCACAGTATATGATGACGTCATAAGTAGAATGCACTATGACGTCACAATGTATTATGACGTCATAATGTATCCGCACTATGACATCACAATATATTATGAGAGCGCAACATGCATGTATTATGAGCAATTTCTCTTACCCCAATTTGTGTCACATCTACTGGAGCATCATGAGCATGTATTATGACGTCACAGTATATGATGACGTCATAATTAGTATGCACTATGACGTCACAATGTATTATGAGGTCATACTGTTTCCGCATTATGACATCACAATATATTATGAGAGCGCAACATGCAGGTATTATGAGCAATTTCTCTTAAACAAATTTGTGTCACATCTACTGGAGCATCATGAGCATGTATTATGACGTCACAGTATATGATGACATCATAATTAGTATGCACTATGACGTCACAATGTATTATGATGTCATAATGTATCCGCATTATGACATCACAATATATTATGAGAGCGCAACATGCAGGTATTATGAGAAATTTCTCTTACCCCGATTTGTGTCACATCTACTGGAGCATCATGAGCATGTATTATGACGTCACAGTATTTGATGACATCATAACTAGTATGCAGTATGACGTCACAATGTATTATGACGTCATAATGTATCCGCATTATGACATCACAATATATTATGAGAGCGCAACATGCAGGTACTATGAGAAATTTCTCTTACCCCAATTTTTGTCACATCTACTGCAGCAACATGAGCATGTTTTATGACGTCACAGTATATGATGACATCATAATTAGTATGCACTATGAGGTCACAATGTATTATGACGTCATAATGTATCCGCATTATGACATCACAATATATTATGAGAGCGCAACATGCAGGTATTATGAGCAATTTCTCTTACCCCAATTTGTGTCACATCTACTGGAGCATAATGAGCATGTATTATGACGTCACAGTATATGATGACGTCATAATTAGTATGCACTATGACGTCACAATGTATTATGACGTCATAATGTATCCGCATTATGACATCACAATATATTATGAGAGCGCAACATGCAGGTATTATGAGCAATTTCTCTTACCCCAATTTGTGTCACATCTACTGGAGCATCATGAGCATGTATTATGACGTCACAGTATATGATGACGTCATAATTAGTATGCACTATGACGTCACAATGTATTATGACGTCATACTGTATCCGCATTATGACATCACAACATACTATGAGAGCGCAACATGTAGGTATTATGAGCAATTTCTCTTACCCCAATTTCTGTCACATCTACTGGAGCATCATGAGCATGTATTATGACGTCACAGTATATGATGACATCATAATTAGTATGCAGTATGACGTCACAATGTATTATGACGTCATAATGTATCCGCATTATGACATCACAATATATTCTGAGAGCGCAACATGCAGGTATTATCAGCAATTTCTCTTACCCCAATTTGTGTCACATCACCTGGAGCATCATGAGCATGTATTATGATGTCACAGTATATGATGACATCATAATTAGTATGCACTATGACGTCACAATGTATTATGACGTCATAATGTATCCGCATTATGACATCACAATATATTATGAGAGCGCAACATGCAGTTATTATGAGCAATTTCTCTTACTCCAGTTTGTGTCACATCTACTGGAGCATCATGAGCATGTATTATGATGTCACAGTATATGATGACATCATAATTAGTATGCACTATGACATCACAATGTATTCTGATGTCATAATGTATCCACAGTATGGCATCACAATATATCATGAGAGCGCAACATGCAGGTATTATGAGCAATTTCTCTTACCCCAATTTGTGTCACATCTACTGGAACATCATGAGCATGTCTTATGACGTCACAGTATATGATGACATCATAATTAGTATGCACTATGACGTCACAATGTATTATGACGTCATAATGTATCCGCATTATGACATCACAATATATTATGAGAGCGCAACATGCAGGTATTATGAGCAATTTCTCTTACCCCAATTTGTGTCACATCTACTTGAGCATCATGAGCATGTATTATGACGTCACAGTATATGATGACATCATAATTAGAATGCACTACGACGTCACAATGTATTATGACGTCATAATGTATCCGCATTATGACATCACAATATATTATGAGAGCGCAACATGCAGGTATTATGAGCAATTTCTCTTACCCCAATTTGTGTCACATCTACTGGAACATCATGATCATGTATTATGACGTCACAGTATATGATGACATCATAATTAGTATGCACTATGACGTCACAATGTATTATGACGTCATAATGTATCCGCATTATGACATCACAATATATTATGAGAGCACAACATGCAGGTATTATGAGAAATTTCTCTTACCCCAATTTGTGTCACATCTACTGGAGCATCATGATCATGTGTTATGACGTCACAGTATATGATGACATCATAATTAGTATGCACTATGACGTCACAATGTATTATGACGTCATAATGTATCCGCATTATGACATCACAATATATTATGAGAGCGCAATTTGCAGGTTTTAAGACCAATTTCGCTTACCCCAATTTGTGTCACATCTACTGGAGCATCATGAGCATGTATTATGACGTCACAGTATATGATGACATCATAATTAGTATGCACTATGACGTCTTAATGTTTCCACATTATGACATCACAGTATATTATGAGAGCGCAACATGCAGGTATTATGAGCAATTTCTCTTAACCCAATTTGTGTCACATCTACTGGAGCATCATGAGCATGTATTATGACGTCACAGTATATGATGACATCATAATTAGTATGCAGTATGACGTCACAATGTATTATGACGTCATAATGTATCCGCATTATGACATCACAATATATTATGAGAGAGCAATTTGCAGGTTTTATGACCATTTTCGATTACCCCAATTTGTGTCACATCTACTGGAGCATCATGAGCATGTATTATGATGTCACAGTATATGATGACATCATAATTAGTATGCACTATGAAGTCACAATGAATTATGACGTCATAATGTATCCACATTATGACATCACAATATATTGTGAGAGCGCAACATGCAGGTAATATGAGCAATTTCTCTCTCCCCAATTTGTGTCACAACTACTGGAGCATCATGAGCATGTATTATGACGTCACAGTATATGATGACATCATAATTAGTATGCAGTATGACGTCACAATGTATTATGACGTCATAATGTATCCGCATTATGACATCACAATATATTATGAGAGCGCAACATGCAGGTATTATGAGCAATTTCTCTTACCCCAATTTGTGTCACATCTACTGGAGCATCATGAGCATGTATTATGACGTCACAGTATATGATGACATCATAATTAGTATGCACTATGACGTCACAATGTATTATGACGTCATAATGTATCCGTATTATGACATCACAATATATTATGAGAGCGCAACATGCAGGTATTATGAGCAATTTCTCTTACCCCAATTTGTGTCACATCTACTGGAGCATCATGAGCATGTATTATGACGTCACAGTATATGATGACATCATAATTAGTATGCAGTATGGCGTCACAATGTATTATGACGTCATTATGTATCCGCATTATGACATCACAATATATTATGAGAGCGCAACATGCAGGTATTATGACCATTTTCGCTTACCCCAATTTGTGTCACATCTACTGGAGCATGATGAGCATGTATTATGACATCACAGTATATGATGACATCATAATTAGTATGCACTATGACATCACAATGTATTATGACGTCATAATGTATCCACATTATGACATCGCAATATATTATGAGAGCGCAACATACAGGTATTATGAGCAATTTCTCTTACCCCAATTTGTGTCACATCTACTGGAGCATCATGAGCATGTATTATGACGTCACAGTATATGATGACATCATAATTAGTATGCACTATGACATCACAATGTATTATGACGTCATAATGTATCCGCATTATGACATCACAATATATTATGAGAGCGCAACATGCAGGTATTATGAGAAATTTCTCTTACCCCAATTTGTGTCACATCTACTGGAGAATCATGAGCATGTATTATGTCGTCACAGTATATGATGACATCATAATTAGTATGCACTATGACGTCACAATGTATTATGACGTCGTAATGTATCCGCATTATGACATCACAATATAATATGAGAGCGCAACATGCAGTTATTATGAGCAATTTCTCTTACCCCGATTTGTGTCACATCTACTGGAGCATCATGAGCATGTATTATGACGTCACAGTATATGATGACATCATAATTAGTATGCACTATGACGTCACAATGTATTATGACGTCATAATGTATCCGCATTATGACATCACAATATATTATGAGAGCGCAACATTCAGGTATTATGAGCAATTTCTCTTACCCCAATTTGTGTCACATCTACTGGAGCATCATGAACATGTATTATGACGTCACAGTATATGATGACATCATAATTAGTATGCACTATGACATCACAATGTATTATGACGTCATAATGTATCCGCATTATGACATCACAATATATTATGAGAGCGCAACATGCAGGTATTATGAGCAATTTCTCTTACCCCAATTTGTGTCACATCTACTGGAGCATCATGAGCATGTATTATGACATCACAGTATATGATGACATCATAATTAGTACGCACTATGACGTCACAATGTATTATGACGTCATAATGTATCCGCATTATGACATCACAATGTATTATGAGAGCGCAACATGCAGTTATTATGAGCAATTTCTCTTACCCCAATTTGTGTGACATCTACTGGAGCATCATGTGCATGTATTATGACGTCACAGTATATGATGACATCATAATTAGTATGCACTATGACGTCACAATGTATTATGACGTCATAATATATCCGCATTATGACATCACAATATATTATGAGAGCGCAATTTGCAGGATTTTTGACCAATTTCGCTTACCCCAATTTGTGTCACATCTACTGGAGCATCATGAGCATGTATTATGACGTCACAGTATATGATGACATCATAATTAGTATGCACTATGACGTCACAATGTATTATGACGTCATAATGTTTCCACATTATGATATCACTATATATTATGAGAGCGCAACATGCACTTATTATGGGCAATTTCTCTTACCCCAATTTGTGTCACATCTACTGGAGAATCATGAGGATGTATTATGATGTTACAGTATATGATGACATCATAATTAGTATGCACTATGACGTCACAATATATTATGACGTCATAATGTATCCGCATTATGACATCACAATATATTATGAGAGCGCAACATGCAGGTATTATGAGCAATTTCTCTTACCCCAATTTGTGTCACATCTACTGGGGCATCATGAGCATCTATTATGACGTCACAGTATATGATGACATCATAATTAGTATGCACTATGACGTCACAATGTATTATGACGTCATAATGTATCCGCATTATGACATCACAATATATTATGAGAGCGCAATTTGCAGGTTTTATGACCAATTTCGCTTACCCCAATTTGTGTCACATCTACTGGAGCATCGTGAGCATGTATTATGACGTCACAGTATATTATGACATCATAATTAGTATGCACTATGACGTCACAATGTATTATGACGTCATAATGTATCCGCATTATGACATCACAATATATTATGAGAGCGCAATTTGCAGGTTTTATGACCAATTTCGCTTACCCCAATTTGTGTCACATCTACTGGAGCATCGTGAGCATCGATTATGACGTCACAGTATATGATGACATCATAATTAGTATGCAGTATGACGTCACAATGTATTATGACGTCATAATGTATCCACATTATGACATCACAATATATTATGAGAGCGCAACATGCAGGCATTATGAGCAATTTCTCTTACCCCAATTTGTGTCACATCTACTGGAGCATCATGAGCATGTATTATGACGTCACAGTATATGATGACATCATAATTAGTATGCACTATGACGTCACAATGTATTATGACGTCATTGTGTATCCGCATTATGACATCACAATATATTATGAGAGCGCAACTTGCAGATATTATGAGCAATTTCTCTTGCCCCAATTTGTGTCACATCTACTGGAGCATCATGAGCATGTATTATGACGTCACAGTATATGATGACATCATAATTAGTATGCACTATGACGTCACAATGTATTATGACGTCATAATGTATCCGCATTATGACGTCACAATATATTATGAGAGCGCAACATGCAGGTATTATGAGCAATTTCTCTTACCCCAATGTGTGTCACATCTACTGGAGCATCATGAGCATGTATTATGACATCACAGTATATGATGACATCATAATTAGTATGCACTATGATGTCACAATGTATTATGACGTCATAATGTATCCGCATTATGACATCACAATATATTATGAGAGCGCAACATGCAGGTATTATGACCAATTTCTCTCACCTCAATGTGTGTCACATCTTCTGGAGCATCATGAGCATGTATTATGACGTCACAGTATATGATGACATCATAATTAGTATGCACTATGACGTCACAATGTATTATGACGTCATATTGTATCCGCATTATGACATCACAATATATTATGAGAGCGCAACATGCAGGTATTATGAGCAATTTCTCTTACCCCAATTTGTGTCACATCTACTGGACCATCATGAGCATGTATTATGACGTCACAGTATATGATGACATCATAATTAGTATGCAGTATGACGTCACAATGTATTATGACGTCATAATGTATCCGCATTATGACATCCCAATATATTATGAGAGCGCAACATGCAGGTATTATGAGCAATTTCTCTTACCCCAATTTGTGTCACATCTACTGGAGCATCATGAGCATGTATTATGACGTCACAGTATATGATGACATCATAATTAGTATGCACTATGACGTCACAATGTATTATGACGTCATAATGTATCCGAATTATGACATCACAATATATTATGAGAGCGCAACATGCAGGTATTATGAGCAATTTCTCTTACCCCAATTTGTGTCACATCTACTGGAGCATCATGAGCATGTATTATGACGTCACAGTATATGATGACATCATAATTAGTATGCAGTATGGCGTCACAATGTATTATGACGTCATTATGTATCCGCATTATGACATCACAATATATTATGAGAGCGCAACATGCAGGTATTATGACCAATTTCGCTTACCCCAATTTGTGTCACATCTACTGGAGCATGATGAGCATGTATTATGACATCACAGTATATGATGACATCATAATTAGTATGCACTATGACATCACAATGTATTATGACGTCATAATGTATCCACATTATGACATCGCAATATATTATGAGAGCGCAACATACAGGTATTATGAGCAATTTCTCTTACCCCAATTTGTGTCACATCTACTGGAGCATCATGAGCATGTATTATGACGTCACAGTATATGATGACATCATAATTAGTATGCACTATGACATCACAATGTATTATGACGTCATAATGTATCCGCATTATGACATCACAATATATTATGAGAGCGCAACATGCAGGTATTATGAGAAATTTCTCTTACCCCAATTTGTGTCACATCTACTGGAGAATCATGAGCATGTATTATGTCGTCACAGTATATGATGACATCATAATTAGTATGCACTATGACGTCACAATGTATTATGACGTCGTAATGTATCCGCATTATGACAT
Organism: Aotus nancymaae; assembly: GCF_030222135.1. Taxonomy (NCBI): domain Eukaryota; kingdom Metazoa; phylum Chordata; class Mammalia; order Primates; family Aotidae; genus Aotus; species Aotus nancymaae. The sequence continues at coordinate 6,702,435 of NW_026988481.1, read as the reverse complement.
CACAATATAATATGAGAGCGCAACATGCAGTTATTATGAGCAATTTCTCTTACCCCGATTTGTGTAACATCTACTGGAGCATCATGAGCATGTATTATGACGTCACAGTATATGATGACATCATAATTAGTATGCACTATGACGTCAGAATGTATTATGACGTCATAATGTATCCGCATTATGACATCACAATATATTATGAGAGCGCAACATGCAGGTATTATGAGCAATTTCTCTTACCCCAATTTGTGTCACATCTACTGGAGCATCATGAGCATGTATTATGATGTCACAGTATATGATGACATCATAATTAGTATGCACTATGACGTCACAATGTATTATGACATCATAATGTATCCGCACTATGACATCACAATATATTATGAGAGCGCAACATGCAGGTATTATGAGCAATTTCTCTTACCCCAATTTGTGTCACATGTACTGGAGCATCATGAGCATGTATTATGACATCACAGTATATGATGACATCATAATTAGTATGCACTATGACGTCACAATGTATTATGACGTCATAATGTATCCGCATTATGACATCACAATGTATTATGAGAGCGCAACATGCAGTTATTATGAGCAATTTCTCTTACCCCAATTTGTGTGACATCTACTGGAGCATCATGTGCATGTATTATGACGTCACAGTATATGATGACATCATAATTAGTATGCACTATGACGTCACAATGTATTATGACGTCATAATGTATCCGCATTATGACATCACAATATATTATGAGAGCGCAATTTGCAGGATTTATGACCAATTTCGCTTACCCCAATTTGTGTCACATCTACTGCAGCATCATGAGCATGTATTATGACGTCACAGTATATGATGACATCATAATTAGTATGCACTATGACGTCACAATGTATTATGACGTCATAATGTTTCCACATTATGACATCACTATATATTATGAGAGCGCAACATGCACTTATTATGGGCAATTTCTCTTACCCCAATTTGTGTCACATCTACTGGAGAATCATGAGGATGTATTATGATGTTACAGTATATGATGACATCATAATTAGTATGCACTATGACGTCACAATATATTATGACGTCATAATGTATCCGCATTATGACATCACAATATATTATGAGAGCGCAACATGCAGGTATTATGAGCAATTTCTCTTACCCCAATTTGTGTCACATCTACTGGGGCATCATTAGCATGTATTATGACGTCACAGTATATGATGACATCATAATTAGTATGCACTATGATGTCACAATGTATTATGACGTCATAATGTATCCGCATTATGACATCACAATATATTATGAGAGCGCAATTTGCAGGTTTTATGACCAATTTGGCTTACCCCAATTTGTGTCACATCTACTGGAGCATCGTGAGCATGTATTATGACGTCACAGTATATTATGACATCATAATTAGTATGCAGTATGACGTCACAATGTATTATGACGTCATAATGTATCCGCATTATGACATCACAATATATTATGAGAGCGCAATTTGCAGGTTTTATGACCAATTTCGCTTACCCCAATTTGTGTCACATCTACTGGAGCATCCTGAGCATCGATTATGACGTCACAGTATATGATGACATCATAATTAGTATGCAGTATGACGTCACAATGTATTATGACGTCATAATGTATCCGCATTATGACATCACAATATATTATGAGAGCGCAACATGCAGGCATTATGAGCAATTTCTCTTACCCCAATTTGTGTCACATCTACTGGAGCATCATGAGCATGTATTATGACGTCACAGTATATGATGACATCATAATTAGTATGCACTATGACGTCACAATGTATTATGACGTCATACTGTATCCGCATTATGACATCACAATATATTATGAGAGCGCAACTTGCAGGTATTATGAGCAATTTCTCTTACCCCAATTTGTGTCACATCTACTGGAGCATCATGAGCATGTATAATGACGTCACAGTATATGATGACATCATAATTAGTATGCACTATGACGTCACAATGTATTATGACGTCATAATGTATCCGCATTATGACATCACAATATATTATGAGAGCGCAACATGCAGGTATTATGAGCAATTTCTCTTACCCCAATTTGTGTCACATCTACTGGAGCATCATGAGCATGTATTATGACATCACAGTATATGATGACATCATAATTAGTATGCACTATGACGTCACAATGTATTATGACGTCATAATATATCCGCATTATGACATCACAATATATTATGAGAGGGCAACATGCAGGTATTATGACCAATTTCTCTCACCTCAATTTGTGTCACATCTTCTGGAGCATCATGAGCATGTATTATGACGTCACAGTATATGATGACATCATAATTAGTATGCACTATGACGTCACAATGTATTATGACGTCATATTGTATCCGCATTATGACATCACAATATATTATGAGAGCGCAACATGCAGGTATTATGAGCAATTTCTCTTACCCCAATTTGTGTCACATCTACTGGACCATCATGAGCATGTATTATGACGTCACAGTATATGATGACATCATAATTAGTATGCACTATGACGTCACAATGTATTATGACGTCATAATATATCCGCATTATGACAACACAATATCTTATGAGAGCGCAACATGCAGGCATTATGAGCAATTTCTCTTACCCCAAATTGTGTCACATCTCCTGGAGCATCATGAGCATGTATTATGACGTCACAGTGTATGATGATATCATAATTAGTATGCACTATGACGTCACAATATATTATGACGTCATAATGTATCCGCATTATGACATCACAATATATTATGAGAGCGCAATTTGCAGGTTTATAATCATTTTCGATTACCCCAATTTGTGTCACATCTACTGGAGCATCATGAGCATGTATTATGACGTCACAGTATATGATGACATCATAATTACTATGCACTATGACGTCACAACGTATTATGACGTCATAATGTATCCGCATTATGACATCACAATATATTATGAGAGCGCAACATGCAGGTATTATGAGCAATTTCTCTTACCCCAATTTGTGTCACATCTACTGGAGCATCATGAGCATGTATTATGACGTCACAGTATATGATGACATCATAATTAGTATGCACTATGATGTCACAATGTATTATGACGTCATAATGTATCCGCATTATGACATCACAATATATTATGAGAGCGCAACATGCAGGTATTATGAGCAATTTCTCTTTCCGCAATTTGTGTCACATCTACTGGAGCATCATGAGCATGTATAATGACGTCACAGTATATGATGACATCATAATTAGTATGCACTATGATGTCACAATGTATTATGACGTCATAATGTATCCGCATTATGACATCACAATATATTATGAGAGCGCAATTTGCAGGTTTTATGACCATTTTCGATTACCCCAATTTGAGTCACATCTACTGGAGCATCATGAGCATGTATTATGACGTCACAGTATATGATGACATCATAATTAGTATGCACTATGACGTCACAATATATTATGACGTCATAATGTATCCGTATTATGACATCACAATATATTATGAGAGCGCAACATGCAGGTATTATGAGCAATTTCTCTTACCCCAATTTGTGTCACATCTACTGGAGCATCATGAGCATGTATTATGACATCACAGTATATGATGACATCATAATTAGTATGCACTATGACGTCACAATGTATTATGACGTCATAATATATCCGCATTATGACATCACAATATATTATGAGAGGGCAACATGCAGGTATTATGACCAATTTCTCTCACCTCAATTTGTGTCACATCTTCTGGAGCATCATGAGCATGTATTATGACGTCACAGTATATGATGACATCATAATTAGTATGCACTATGACGTCACAATGTATTATGACGTCATATTGTATCCGCATTATGACATCACAATATATTATGAGAGCGCAACATGCAGGTATTATGAGCAATTTCTCTTACCCCAATTTGTGTCACATCTACTGGACCATCATGAGCATGTATTATGACATCACAGTATATGATGACATCATAATTAGTATGCACTATGACGTCACAATGTATTATGACGTCATAATATATCCGCATTATGACAACACAATATCTTATGAGAGCGCAACATGCAGGCATTATGAGCAATTTCTCTTACCCCAAATTGTGTCACATCTCCTGGAGCATCATGAGCATGTATTATGACGTCACAGTGTATGATGATATCATAATTAGTATGCACTATGACGTCACAATATATTATGACGTCATAATGTATCCGCATTATGACATCACAATATATTATGAGAGCGCAATTTGCAGGTTTATAATCATTTTCGATTACCCCAATTTGTGTCACATCTACTGGAGCATCATGAGCATGTATTATGACGTCACAGTATATGATGACATCATAATTACTATGCACTATGACGTCACAACGTATTATGACGTCATAATGTATCCGCATTATGACATCACAATATATTATGAGAGCGCAACATGCAGGTATTATGAGCAATTTCTCTTACCCCAATTTGTGTCACATCTACTGGAGCATCATGAGCATGTATTATGACGTCACAGTATATGATGACATCATAATTAGTATGCACTATGATGTCACAATGTATTATGACGTCATAATGTATCCGCATTATGACATCACAATATATTATGAGAGCGCAACATGCAGGTATTATGAGCAATTTCTCTTTCCGCAATTTGTGTCACATCTACTGGAGCATCATGAGCATGTATAATGACGTCACAGTATATGATGACATCATAATTAGTATGCACTATGATGTCACAATGTATTATGACGTCATAATGTATCCGCATTATGACATCACAATATATTATGAGAGCGCAATTTGCAGGTTTTATGACCATTTTCGATTACCCCAATTTGAGTCACATCTACTGGAGCATCATGAGCATGTATTATGACGTCACAGTATATGATGACATCATAATTAGTATGCACTATGACGTCACAATATATTATGACGTCATAATGTATCCGTATTATGACATCACAATATATTATGAGAGCGCAACATGCAGGTATTATGAGCAATTTCTCTTACCCCAATTTGTGTCACATCTACTGGAGCATCATGAGCATGTATTATGACGTCACAGTATATGATGACATCATAATTAGCATGCAGTATGGCGTCACAATGTATTATGACGTTATTATGTATCCGCATTATGACATCACAATATATTATGAGAGCGCAACATGCAGGTATTATGACCAATTTCGCTTACCCCAATTTGTTTCACATCTACTGGAGCATGATGAGCATGTATTATGACGTCACAGTATATGATGACATCATAATTAGTATGCACTATGACATCACAATGTATTATGACGTCATAATGTATCCACATTATGACATCACAATATATTATGAGAGCGCAACATACAGGTATTATGAGCAATTTCTCTTACCCCAATTTGTGTCACATCTACTGGAGCATCATGAGCATGTATTATGATGTCACAGTATATGATGACATCATAATTAGTATGCACTATGACATCACAATGTATTATGACGTCATAATTTATCCGCATTATGACATCACAATATATTATGAGAGCGCAACATGCAGGTATTATGAGCAATTTCTCTTACCCCAATTTGTGTCACATCTACTGGAGCATCATGAGCATGTATTATGACATCACAGTATATGATGACATCATAATTAGTATGCACTATGACGTCACAATGTATTATGACGTCATAATGTATCCGCATTATGACATCACAATGTATTATGAGAGCGCAACATGCAGTTATTATGAGCAATTTCTCTTACCCCAATTTGTGTGACATCTACTGGAGCATCATGTGCATGTATTATGACGTCACAGTATATGATGACATCATAATTAGTATGCACTATGACGTCACAATGTATTATGACGTCATAATGTATCCTCATTATGACATCACAATATATTATGAGAGCGCAACTTGCAGGATTTATGACCAATTTCGCTTACCCCAATTTGTGTCACATCTACTGCAGCATCATGAGCATGTATTATGACGTCACAGTATATGATGACATCATAATTAGTATGCACTATGACGTCACAATGTATTATGACGTCATAATGTTTCCACATTATGACATGACTATATATTATGAGAGCGCAACATGCACTTATTATGGGCAATTTCTCTTACCCCAATTTGTGTCACATCTACTGGAGAATCATGAGGATGTACTATGATGTTACAGTATATGATGACATCATAATTAGTATGCACTATGACGTCACAATGTATTATGACGTCATAATATATCCGCATTATGACAACACAATATCTTATGAGAACGCAACATGCAGGCATTATGAGCAATTTCTCTTACCCCAAATTGTGTCACATCTACTGGAGCATCATGAGCATGTATTATGACGTCACAGTGTATGATGATATCATAATTAGTATGCACTATGACGTCACAATATATTATGACGTCATAATGTATCCGCATTATGACATCACAATATATTATGAGAGCGCAATTTGCAGGTTTATAATCATTTTCGATTACCCCAATTTGTGTCACATCTACTGGAGCATCATGAGCATGTATTATGACGTCACAGTATATGATGACATCATAATTACTATGCACTATGACGTCACAACGTATTATGACGTCATAATGTATCCGCATTATGACATCACAATATATTATGAGAGCGCAACATGCAGGTATTATGAGCAATTTCTCTTAACCCAATTTGTGTCACATCTACTGGAGCATCATGAGCATGTATTATGACGTCACAGTATATGATGACATCATAATTAGTATGCACTATGACGTCACAATGTATTATGACGTCATAATGTATCCGCATTATGACATCACAATATATTATGAGAGCGCAACATGCAGGTATTATGAGCAATTTCTCTTACCCCAATTTGTGTCACATCTACTGGAGCATCATGAGCATGTATTATGACATCACAGTATATGATGACATCATAATTAGTATGCACTATGATGTCACAATGTATTATGACGTCATAATGTATCCGCATTATGACATCACAATGTATTATGAGAGCGCAATTTGCAGGTTTTATGACCAATTTCGCTTACCCCAATTTGTGTCACATCTACTGGAGCATCCTGAGCATCGATTATGACGTCACAGTATATGATGACATCATAATTAGTATGCAGTATGACGTCACAATGTATTATGACGTCATAATGTATCCGCATTATGACATCACAATATATTATGAGAGCGCAACATGCAGGCATTATGAGCAATTTCTCTTACCCCAATTTGTGTCACATCTACTGGAGCATCATGAGCATGTATTATGACGTCACAGTATATGATGACATCATAATTAGTATGCACTATGACGTCACAATGTATTATGACGTCATACTGTATCCGCATTATGACATCACAATATATTATGAGAGCGCAACTTGCAGGTATTATGAGCAATTTCTCTTACCCCAATTTGTGTCACATCTACTGGAGCATCATGAGCATGTATAATGACGTCACAGTATATGATGACATCATAATTAGTATGCACTATGACGTCACAATGTATTATGACGTCATAATGTATCCGCATTATGACATCACAATATATTATGAGAGCGCAACATGCAGGTATTATGAGCAATTTCTCTTACCCCAATTTGTGTCACATCTACTGAAGCATCATGAGCATGTATTATGACATCACAGTATATGATGACATCATAATTAGTATGCACTATGACGTCACAATGTATTATGACGTCATAATATATCCGCATTATGACATCACAATATATTATGAGAGGGCAACATGCAGGTATTATGACCAATTTCTCTCACCTCAATTTGTGTCACATCTTCTGGAGCATCATGAGCATGTATTATGACGTCACAGTATATGATGACATCATAATTTGTATGCACTATGACGTCACAATGTATTATGACGTCATATTGTATCCGCATTATGACATCACAATATATTATGAGAGCGCAACATGCAGGTATTGTGAGCAATTTCTCTTACCCCAATTTGTGTCACATCTACTGGACCATCATGAGCATGTATTATGACGTCACAGTATATGATGACATCATAATTAGTATGCACTATGACGTCACAATGTATTATGACGTCATAATATATCCGCATTATGACAACACAATATCTTATGAGAGCGCAACATGCAGGCATTATGAGCAATTTCTCTTACCCCAAATTGTGTCACATCTCCTGGAGCATCATGAGCATGTATTATGACGTCACAGTGTATGATGATATCATAATTAGTATGCACTATGACGTCACAATATATTATGACGTCATAATGTATCCGCATTATGACATCACAATATATTATGAGAGCGCAATTTGCAGGTTTATAATCATTTTCGATTACCCCAATTTGTGTCACATCTACTGGAGCATCATGAGCATGTATTATGACGTCACAGTATATGATGACATCATAATTACTATGCACTATGACGTCACAACGTATTATGACGTCATAATGTATCCGCATTATGACATCACAATATATTATGAGAGCGCAACATGCAGGTATTATGAGCAATTTCTCTTACCCCAATTTGTGTCACATCTACTGGAGCATCATGAGCATGTATTATGACGTCACAGTATATGATGACATCATAATTAGTATGCACTATGATGTCACAATGTATTATGACGTCATAATGTATCCGCATTATGACATCACAATATATTATGAGAGCGCAACATGCAGGTATTATGAGCAATTTCTCTTTCCGCAATTTGTGTCACATCTACTGGAGCATCATGAGCATGTATAATGACGTCACAGTATATGATGACATCATAATTAGTATGCACTATGATGTCACAATGTATTATGACGTCATAATGTATCCGCATTATGACATCACAATATATTATGAGAGCGCAATTTGCAGGTTTTATGACCATTTTCGATTACCCCAATTTGAGTCACATCTACTGGAGCATCATGAGCATGTATTATGACGTCACAGTATATGATGACATCATAATTAGTATGCACTATGACGTCACAATATATTATGACGTCATAATGTATCCGTATTATGACATCACAATATATTATGAGAGCGCAACATGCAGGTATTATGAGCAATTTCTCTTACCCCAATTTGTGTCACATCTACTGGAGCATCATGAGCATGTATTATGACGTCACAGTATATGATGACATCATAATTAGCATGCAGTATGGCGTCACAATGTATTATGACGTTATTATGTATCCGCATTATGACATCACAATATATTATGAGAGCGCAACATGCAGGTATTATGACCAATTTCGCTTACCCCAATTTGTGTCACATCTACTGGAGCATGATGAGCATGTATTATGACGTCACAGTATATGATGACATCATAATTAGTATGCACTATGACATCACAATGTATTATGACGTCATAATGTATCCACATTATGACATCACAATATATTATGAGAGCGCAACATACAGGTATTATGAGCAATTTCTCTTACCCCAATTTGTGTCACATCTACTGGAGCATCATGAGCATGTATTATGACGTCACAGTATATGATGACATCATAATTAGTATGCACTATGACATCACAATGTATTATGACGTCATAATTTATCCGCATTATGACATCACAATATATTATGAGAGCGCAACATGCAGGTATTATGAGAAATTTCTCTTACCCCAATTTGTGTCACATCTACTGGAGAATCATGAGCATGTATTATGACGTCACAGTATATGATGACATCATAATTAGTATGCACTATGACGTCACAATGTATTATGACGTCATAATGTATCCGCATTATGACATCACAAAATATTATGAGAGCGCAACATGCAGGTATTATGAGCAATTTCTCTTACCCCGATTCGTGTCACATCTACTGGAGCATCATGAGCATGTATTATGACGTCACAGTATATGATGACATCATAATTAGTATGCACTATGACGTCACAATGTATTATGACGTCATAATGTATCCGCATTATGACATCACAATATATTATGAGAGCGCAACATGCAGGTATTATGAGCAATTTCTCTTACCCCAATTTGTGTCACATCTACTGGAGCATCATGAGCATGTATTATGACGTCACAGTATATGATGACATCATAATTAGTATGCACTATGACGTCACAATGTATTATGACGTCATAATGTATCCGCATTATGACATCACAATATATTATGAGAGCGCAACATGCAGGTATTATGAGCAATTTCTCTTACCCCAATTTGTGTCACATGTACTGGAGCATCATGAGCATGTATTATGACATCACAGTATATGATGACATCATAATTAGTATGCACTATGACGTCACAATGTATTATGACGTCATAATGTATCCGCATTATGACATCACAATGTATTATGAGAGCGCAACATGCAGTTATTATGAGCAATTTCTCTTACCCCAATTTGTGTGACATCTACTGGAGCATCATGTGCATGTATTATGACGTCACAGTATATGATGACATCATAATTAGTATGCACTATGACGTCACAATGTATTATGACGTCATAATGTATCCTCATTATGACATCACAATATATTATGAGAGCGCAACTTGCAGGATTTATGACCAATTTCGCTTACCCCAATTTGTGTCACATCTACTGCAGCATCATGAGCATGTATTATGACGTCACAGTATATGATGACATCATAATTAGTATGCACTATGACGTCACAATGTATTATGACGTCATAATGTTTCCACATTATGACATCACTATATATTATGAGAGCGCAACATGCACTTATTATGGGCAATTTCTCTTACCCCAATTTGTGTCACATCTACTGGAGAATCATGAGGATGTACTATGATGTTACAGTATATGATGACATCATAATTAGTATGCACTATGACGTCACAGTGTATTATGACGTCATAATATATCCGCATTATGACAACACAATATCTTATGAGAACGCAACATGCAGGCATTATGAGCAATTTCTCTTACCCCAAATTGTGTCACATCTACTGGAGCATCATGAGCATGTATTATGACGTCACAGTGTATGATGATATCATAATTAGTATGCACTATGACGTCACAATATATTATGACGTCATAATGTATCCGCATTATGACATCACAATATATTATGAGAGCGCAATTTGCAGGTTTATAATCATTTTCGATTACCCCAATTTGTGTCACATCTACTGGAGCATCATGAGCATGTATTATGACGTCACAGTATATGATGACATCATAATTACTATGCACTATGACGTCACAACGTATTATGACGTCATAATGTATCCGCATTATGACATCACAATATATTATGAGAGCGCAACTTGCAGGATTTATGACCAATTTCGCTTACCCCAATTTGTGTCACATCTACTGCAGCATCATGAGCATGTATTATGACGTCACAGTATATGATGACATCATAATTAGTATGCACTATGACGTCACAATGTATTATGACGTCATAATGTTTCCACATTATGACATCACTATATATTATGAGAGCGCAACATGCACTTATTATGGGCAATTTCTCTTACCCCAATTTGTGTCACATCTACTGGAGATTCATGATGATGTATTATGATGTTACAGTATATGATGACATCATAATTAGTATGCACTATGACGTCACAATATATTATGACGTCATAATGTATCCACATTATGACATCACAATATTTTATGAGAGCGCAACATGCAGGTATTATGAGCAACTTCTCTTACCCCAATTTTTGTCACATCTACTGGAGCATCATGAGAATGTATTATGACGTCACAGTATATGATGACATCATAATTAGTATGCACTATGACGTCACAATGTATTATGACGTCATAATGTATCCGCATTATGACATCACAATATATTATGAGAGCGCAACATGCAGTTATTATGAGCAATTTCTCTTACCCCGATTTGCGTCACATCTACTGGAGCATCGTGAGCATGTATTATGACGACACAGTATATGATGACATCATAATTAGTATGCACTATGACGTCACAATGTATTATGACGTCATAATGTATCCGCATTATGACATCACAATATATTATGAGAGCGCAACATGCAGGTATTATGAGCAATTTCGCTTAACCCAATTTGTGTCACATCGACTGGAGCATCGTAAGCATCTATTATGACGTCACAGTATATGATGACATCATAATTAGTATGCACTATGACGTCACAATGTATTATGACGTCATAATGTATCCGCATTATGACATCACAATATATTATGAGAGCGCAACATGCAGGCATTATGAGCAATTTCTCTTACCCCAATTTGTGTCACATCTACTGGAGCATCATGAGCATGTATTATGACATCACAGTATATGACGACATCATAATTAGTATGCACTATGACGTCACAATGTATTATGACGTCATACTGTATCCGCATTATGACATCACAATATATTATGAGAGCGCAACTTGCAGGTATTATGAGCAATTTCTCTTACCCCAATTTGTGTCACATCTACTGGAGCATCATGAGCATGTATTATGACGTCACAGTATATGATGACATCATAATTAGTATGCACTATGACGTCACAATGTATTATGACGTCATCATGTATCCGCATTATGACATCACAATATATTATGAGAGCGCAACATGCAGGTATTATGAGCAATTTCTCTTACCCCAATTTGTGTCACATCTACTGGAGCATCATGAGCATGTATTATGACATCACAGTATATGATGACATCATAATTAGTATGCACTATGACGTCACAATGTATTATGACGTCATAATGTATCCGCATTATGACATCACAATATATTATGAGAGCGCAACATGCAGGTATTATGACCAATTTCTCTCACCTCAATTTGTGTCACATCTACTGGAGAATCATGAGGATGTATTATGATGTTACAGTATATGATGACATCATAATTAGTATGCACTATGACGTCACAATATATTATGACGTCATAATGTATCCGCATTATGACATCACAATATATTATGAGAGCGCAATTTGCAGGTTTTATGACCAATTTCTCTTACCCCAATTTGTGTCACATCTACTGGAGCATCATGAGCATGTATTATGACGTCACAGTATATGATGACATCATAATTAGTATGCACTATGACGTCACAATGTATTATGACGTCATAATGTATCCGCATTATGACATCACAATATATTATGAGAGCGCAATTCGCAGGTTTTATGACCAATTTCGCTTACCCCAATTTGTGTCACATCTACTGGAGCATCGTGAGCATGTATTATGACGTCACAGTATATTATGACATCATAATTAGTATGCACTATGACGTCACAATGTATTATGACGTCATAATGTATCCGCATTATGACATCACAATATATTATGAGAGCGCAATTTGCAGGTTTTATGACCAATTTCGCTTACCCCAATTTGTGTCACATCTACTGGAGCATCGTGAGCATCGATTATGATGTCACAGTATATGATGACATCATAATTAGTATGCAGTATGACGTCACAATGTATTATGACGTCATAATGTATCCGCATTATGACATCACAATATATTATGAGAGCGCAACATGCAGGCATTATGAGCAATTTCTCTTACCCCAATTTGTGTCACATCTACTGGAGCATCATGAGCATGTATTATGATGTCAGAGTATATGATGACATCATAATTAGTATGCACTATGACGTCACAATGTATTATGACGTCATAATATTTCCGCATTATGACAACACAATATCTTATGAGAGCGCAACATGCAGGCATTATGAGCAATTTCTCTTACCCCAAATTGTGTCACATCTACTGGAGCATCATGAGCATGCATTATGACGTCACAGTATATGATGATATCATAATTAGTATGCACTATGACGTCACAATATATTATGACGTCATAATGTATCCGCATTATGACATCACAATATATTATTAGAGCGCAATTTGCAGGTTTATAATCATTTTCGATTACCCCAATTTGTGTCACATCTACTGGAGCATCATGAGCATGTATTATGACGTCACAGTATATGATGACATCATAATTAGTATGCACTATGACGTCACAATGTATTATGACGTCATAATGTATCCGCATTATGACATCACAATATATTATGAGAGCGCAACATGCAGGTATTATGACCAATTTCTCTCACCTCAATTTGTGTCACATCTTCTGGAGCATCATGAGCATGTATTATGACGTCACAGTATATGATGACATCATAATTAGTATGCACTATGACGTCACAATGTATTATGACGTCATATTGTATCCGCATTATGACATCACAATATATTATGAGAGCGCAACATGCAGGTATTATGAGCAATTTCTCTTACCCCAATTTGTGTCACATCTACTGGACCATCATGAGCATGTATTATGACGTCACAGTATATGATGACATCATAATTAGTATGCACTATGACGTCACAATGTATTATGACGTCATAATGTATCCGCATTATGACATCACAATATATTATGAGAGCGCAACATGCAGGTATTATGAGCAATTTCTCTTACCCCAATTTGTGTCACATCTACTGGAGCATCATGAGCATGTATTATGACGTCACAGTATATGATGACGTCATAATTAGTATGCACTATGACGTCACAATGTATTATGACGTCATAATATATCCGCATTATGACATAACTATATAGTATGAGAGAGCAATTTGCAGGTGTTATGACCAATTTCGCTTACCCCAATTTGTGTCACATCTACTGGAGCATCATGAGCATGTATTATGACGTCACAGTATATGATGACATCATAATTAGTATGCAGTATGACATCACAATGTATTATGACGTCCTAATGTATCCGCATTATGACATCACAATATATTATGAGAGCGCAACATGCAGGTATTATGACCAATTTCTCTTACCCCAATTTGTGTCACATCTACTGGAGCATCATGAGCATGTATTATGACGTCACAGTATATGATGACATCATAATTAGTATGCAGTATGACATCACAATGTATTATGACGTCCTAATGTATCCGCATTATGACATCACAATATATTATGAGATCGCAATTTGCAGGTTTTATGACCATTTTCGATTACCCCAATTTGAGTCACATCTACTGGAGCATCATGAGCATGTATTATGACGTCACAGTATATGATGACATCATAATTAGTATGCACTATGAAGTCACAATGTATTATGACGTCATAATGTATCCGTATTATGACATCACAATATATTATGAGAGCGCAACATGCAGGTATTATGAGCAATTTCTCTTACCACAATTTGTGTCACATCTACTGGAGCATCATGAGCATGTATTATGACGTCACAGTATATGATGACATCATAATTAGTATGCAGTATGGCGTCACAATGTATTATGACGTTATTATGTATCCGCATTATGACATCACAATTTATTATGAGAGCGCAACATGCAGGTATTATGACCAATTTCGCTTACCCCAATTTGTGTCACATCTACTGGAGCATGATGAGCAAGTATTATCACGTCACAGTATATGATGACATCATAATTAGTATGCACTATGACATCACAATGTATTATGACGTCATAATGTATCCGCATTATGACATCACAATATATTATGAGAGCGCAACTTGCAGGTATTATGAGAAATTTCTCTTACCCCAATTTGTGTCACATCTACTGGAGAATCATGAGCATGTATTATGACGTCACAGTATATGATGACATCATAATTAGTATGCAGTATGACATCACAATGTATTATGACGTCCTAATGTATCCGCATTATGACATCACAATATATAATGAGAGCGCAACATGCAGGTATTATGACCAATTTCTCTTACCCCAATTTGTGTCACATCTACTGGAGCATCATGAGCATGTATTATGACGTCACAGTATATGATGACATCATAATTAGTATGCAGTATGACATCACAATGTATTATGACGTCCTAATGTATCCGCATTATGACATCACAATATATTATGAGATGGCAATTTGCAGGTTTTATGACCATTTTCGATTACCCCAATTTGAGTCACATCTACTGGAGCATCATGAGCATGTATTATGACGTCACAGTATATGATGACATCATAATTAGTATGCACTATGAAGTCACAATGTATTATGACGTCATAATGTATCCGTATTATGACATCACAATATATTATGAGAGCGCAACATGCAGGTATTATGAGCAATTTCTCTTACCACAATTTGTGTCACATCTACTGGAGCATCATGAGCATGTATTATGACGTCACAGTATATGATGACATCATAATTAGTATGCAGTATGGCGTCACAATGTATTATGACGTTATTATGTATCCGCATTATGACATCACAATTTATTATGAGAGCGCAACATGCAGGTATTATGACCAATTTCGCTTACCCCAATTTGTGTCACATCTACTGGAGCATGATGAGCAAGTATTATCACGTCACAGTATATGATGACATCATAATTAGTATGCACTATGACATCACAATGTATTATGACGTCATAATGTATCCACATTATGACCTCACAATATATTATGAGAGCGCAACATACAGGTATTATGAGCAATTTCTCTTACCCCAATTTGTGTCACATCTACTGGAGCATCATGAGCATGTATTATGACGTCACAGTATATGATGTCATCATAATTAGTATGCACTATGACATCACAATGTATTATGACGTCATAATGTATCCGCATTATGACATCACAATATATTATGAGAGCGCAACATGCAGGTATTATGAGAAATTTCTCTTACCCCAATTTGTGTCACATCTACTGGAGAATCATGAGCATGTATTATGACGTCACAGTATATGATGACATCATAATTAGTATGCACTATGACGTCACAATGTATTATGACGTCATAATGTATCCGCATTATGACATCACAATATATTATGAGAGCGCAACACGCAGGTATTATGAGCAATTTCTCTTACCCCGATTTGTGTCACATCTACTGGAGCATCATGAGCATGTATTATGACGTCACAGTATATGATGACATCATAATTAGTATGCACTATGACGTCACAATGTATTATGACGTGATAATGTATCCGCATTATGACATCACAATATGAGAGCGCAACATGCAGGTATTATGAGCAATTTCTCTTTCCCCAATTTGTGTCACATCTACTGGAGCATCATGAGCATGTATTATGACGTCACAGTATATGATGACATCATAATTAGTATGCACTATGACGTCACAATGTTTTATGACGTCATAATGTATCCGCATTATGACATCACAATATATTATGAGAGCGCAACATGCAGGTATTATGAGCAATTTCTCTTACCCCAATTTGTGTCACATGTACTGGAGCATCATGAGCATGTATTATGACATCACAGTATATGATGACATCATAATTAGTATGCACTATGACGTCACAATGTATTATGACGTCATAATGTATCCGCATTATGACATCACAATGTATTATGAGAGCGCAACATGCAGTTATTATGAGCAATTTCTCTTACCCCAATTTTTGTGACATCTACTGGAGCATCATGTGCATGTATTATGACGTCACAGTAAATGATGACATCATAATTAGTATGCACTATGACGTCACAATGTATTATGACGTCATAATGTTTCCACATTATGACATCACTATATGTTATGAGAGCGCAACATGCACTTATTATGGGCAATTTCTCTTGCCCCAATTTGTGTCACATCTACTGGAGAATCATGATGATGTATTATGATGTTACAGTTTATGATGACATCATAATTAGTATGCACTATGACGTCACAATATATTATGACGTCATAATGTATCCGCATTATGACATCACAATATATTATGAGAGCGCAACATGCAGGTATTATGAGCAATTTCTCTTACCCCAATTTGTGTCACATCTACTGGAGCATCATGAGCATGTATTATGACGTCACAGTATATGATGACATCATAATTAGTATGCACTATGACGTCACAATATATTATGACGTCATAATGTATCCGCATTATGACATCACAATATATTATGAGAGCGCAATTTGCAGGTTTTATGAACAATTTCGCTTACCCCAATTTGTGTCACATCTACTGGAGCATCGTGAGCATGTATTATGACGTCACAGTATATTATGACATCATAATTAGTATGCACTATGGCGTCACAATGTATTATGACGTCATAATGTATCCGCATTATGACATCACAATATATTATGAGAGCGCAATTTGCAGGTTTTATGACCAATTTCGCTTACCCCAATTTGTGTCACATCTACTGGAGCATCGTAAGAATCTATTATGACGTCACAGTATATGATGACATGATAATTAGTATGCAGTATGACGTCACAATGTATTATGACGTCATAATGTACCCGCATTATGACATCACAATATATTATGAGAGCGCAACATGCAGGCATTATGAGCAATTTCTCTTACCCCAATTTGTGTCACATCTACTGGAGCATCATGAGCATGTATTATGACGTCACAGTATATGATGACATCATAATTAGTATGCACTATGACGTCACAATGTATTATGACGTCATAATGTATCCGCATTATGACATCACAATATATTATGAGAGCGCAACATGCAGTTATTATGAGCAATTTCTCTTACCCCGATTTGCGTCACATCTACTGGAGCATCATGAGCATGTATTATGACGTCACAGTATATGATGACATCATAATTAGTATGCACTATGACGTCACAATGTATTATGACGTCATAATGTATCCGCATTATGACATCACAATATATTATGAGAGCGCAACATGCAGGTATTATGAGCAATTTCTCTTACCCCAATTTGTGTCACATCTACTGGAGCATCATGAGCATGTATTATGACGTCACAGTATATGATGACATCATAATTAGTATGCACTATGACGTCACAATGTATTATGACGTCATAATGTATCCGCATTATGACATCACAATATATTATGAGAGCGCAACATGCAGGTATTATGAGCAATTTCTCTTACCCCAATTTGTGTCACATCTACTGGAGCATCATGAGCATGTATTATGACATCACAGTATATGATGACATCATAATTAGTATGCACTATGACGTCACAATGTATTATGACGTCATAATGTATCCGCATTATGACATCACAATGTATTATGAGAGCGCAACATGCAGGTATTATGAGCAATTTCTCTTACCCCAATTTGTGTGACATCTACTGGAGCATCATGTGCATGTATTATGACGTCACAGTATATGATGACATCATAATTAGTATGCACTATGACGTCACAATGTATTATGACGTCATAATGTATCCGCATTATGACATCACAATATATTATGAGAGCGCAACTTGCAGGATTTATGAGCAATTTCGCTTACCCCAATTTGTGTCACATCTACTGCAGCATCATGAGCATGTATTATGACGTCACAGTATATGATGACATCATAATTAGTATGCACTATGACGTCACAATGTATTATGACGTCATAATGTTTCCACATTATGACATCACTATATATTATGAGAGCGCAACATGCACTTATTATGGGCAATTTCTCTTACCCCAATTTGTGTCACATCTACTGGAGAATCATGAGGATGTATTATGATGTTACAGTATATGATGACATCATAATTAGTATGCACTATGACGTCACAATATATTATGACGTCATAATGTATCCGCATTATGACATCACAATACATTATGAGAGCGCAACATGCAGGTATTATGAGCAATTTCTCTTACCCCAATTTGTGTCACATCTACTGGAGCATCATGAGCATGTATTATGACGTCACAGTATATGATGACATCATAATTAGTATGCACTATGACATCACAATGTATTATGACGTCATAATGTATCCGCATTATGACATCACAATATATTATGAGAGCGCAACTTGCAGGTTTTATGACTATTTTCGATTACCACAATTTGTGTCACATCTACTGGAGCATCATGAGCATGTATTATGACGTCACAGTATATGGTGACATCATAATTAGTATGCACTATGACGTCACAATGTATTATGACGTCATAATGTATCCGCATTATGACAACACAATATATTATGAGAGCGCAACTTGCAGGTATTATGAGCAATTTCTCTTACCCCAATTGGTGTCACATCTACTGGAGCATCATGAGCATGTATTATGACGTCACAGTATAAGATGACATCATAATTAGTATGCACTATGACGTCACAATGTATTATGACGTCATAATGTATCCGCATTATGACATCACAATATATTATGAGAGCGCAATTTGCAGGTTTTATGACCATTTTCTATTACCCCAATTTGTGTCACATCTACTGGAGCATCATGAGCATGAATTATGATGTCACAGTATATGATGACATCATAATTAGTATGCAGTATGACGTCACAATAGATTATGACGTCATAGTGTATCCGCATTATGACATCACAGTAAATTATGAGAGCGCAACATGCAGGTATTATGAGCAATTTCTCTTACCCCAATTTGTGTCACATCTACTGGAGCATCATGAGCATGTATTATGACGTCACAGTATATGATGACATCATAATTAGTATGCACTATGATGTCACAATGTATTATGACGTCATATTGTATCCGCATTATGACATCCCAATATATTATGAGAGCGCAACATGCAGGTATTATGAGCAATTTCTCTTACCCCAATTTGTGTCACATCTACTGGAGCATCATGAGCATGTATTATGACGTCACAGTATATGATGACATCATAATTAGTATGCAGTATGACGTTGCAATGTATTATGACGTCATAATGTTTCCGCATTATGACATCACAATATATTATGAGATCACAACTTGCAGGTTTTATGACTATTTTCGATTACCACAATTTGTGTCACATCTACTGGAGCATCATGAGCATGTATTATGACATCACAGTATATGATGACATCATAATTAGTATGCACTATGACGTCACAATGTATTATGACGTCATAATGGATCCGCATTATGACATCACAATATATTATGAGAGCGCAACATGCAGGTATTATCAGTAATTTCTCTAACCCCAATTTGTGTCACATCCACTGGAGCATCATGAGCATGTACTATGACGTCACAGTATAGGATGATATCATAATTAGTATGCACTATGACGTCACAATGTATTATGACGTCATAATGTATCCGCATTATGACATCACAATATATTATGAGAGCGCAACATGCAGGTATTATGAGCAATTTCTCTTACCCCAATTGGTGTCACATCTACTGGAGCATCATGAGCATGTATTATGACGTCACAGTATAAGATGACATCATAATTAGTATGCACTATGACTTCACAATGTATTATGACGTCATAATGTATCCGCATTATGACATCACAATATATTATGAGAGCGCAATTTGCAGGTTTTATGACCATTTTCTATTACGCCAATTTGTGTCACATCGACTGGAGCATAATGAGCATGTATTATGACGTCACAGTACATGATGACATCATAATTAGTATGCACTATGACGTCACAATGTATTATGACGTCATAATGTATCCGCATTAGGACATCACAATATATTATGAGAGCGCAATTTGCAGGTTTTATGAGCAATTTCCCTTACCCCAATTTGTGTCACATCTACTGGAGCAACATGAGCATGTATTATGACGTCACAGTATATGACGACATCATAATTAGTATGCACTATGACGTCACAATGTATTATGACATCATAATGTATCCGCATTATGACATCACAATATATTATGAGAGCGCAATTTGCAGGTTTTATGACCAATTTCGCTTACGCCAATTTGTGTCACATCTACTGGAGGATCATGAGCGTGTATTATGACGTCACAGTATATTATGACATCATAATTAGTATGCAATATGACGTCACAATGTATTATGACGTCATAATGTATCCGAATTATGACATCACAATATATTATGAGAGCGCAACATGCAGGTATTATGAGTAATTTCTCTAACCCCAATTTGTGTCACATCTACTGGAGCATCATGAGCATGTATTATGACGTCACAGTATATGATGACATCATAATTAGTATGCACTATGACGTCACAATGTATTATGACGTCATAATGTATCCGCATTATGACATCACAGTATATTATGAGAGCGCAACATGCAGGTATTATGAGCAATTTCTCATACCCCAATTTGTGTCACATCTACTGGAGCATCATGAGCATGTATTATGACGTCACAGTATATGATGACATCATAATTATTATGCAGTATGACATCACAATGTATTATGACGTCATAATGTATCCGCATTATGACATCACAATATATTATGAGAGCGCAACATGCAGGTATTATGAGCAATTTCTCTTACCCCAATTTGTGTCACATCTACTGGAGCATCATGAGCATGTATTATGATGTCACAGTATATGATGACATCATAATTAGTATGCACTATGACGTCAGAATGTATTATGACGTCATAATGTATCCACATTATGACCTCACAATATATTATGAGAGCGCAATTTGCAGGTTTTATGACCAATTTCGCTTACCCCAATTTGTTTCACATCTACTGGATCATCATGAGCATGTATTATGATGTCACAGTATATGATGACATCATAATTAGAATGCAGTATGACGTCACAATGTATTATGACGTCATAATGTATCCACATTACGACATCACAATATATCATGAGAGCGCAACATGCAGGTACTATGAGCATTTTCTCTTACCCCAATTTGTGTCACATCTACTGGAGCATCATGAGCATGTATTATGACGTCATAGTATATGATGACATCATAATTACTATGCACTATGACGTCACAATATATTATGACGTCATAATGTATCTGCATTATGACATCACAATATATTATGAGTGCGCAATTTGCAGGGTTTATGACCAATTTCGCTTACCCCAATTTGTGTCACATCTACTGGAGCATCATGAGCATGTGTTATGATGTCACAGTATATGATGACATCATAATTAGTATGCAGTATGATGTCACAATGTATTATGACTTCATAATGTATCCGCATTATGACATCACAATATATAATGAGAGCGCAACATGCAGGCATTATGAGCAATTTCTCTTACCCCAATTTGTGTCACATCTACTGGAGCATCATGAGCATGTATTATGACGTCACAGTATATGATGACATCATAATTAGTATGCACTATGACCTCACAATGTGTTATGACGTCATAATGTATCCGCAATATGACATCACAATATATTATGAGAGCTCAATTTGCAGGTTTTATGACCAATTTCTCTTACCCCAATTTCTTTCACATCTACTGGAGCATCATGAGCATGTATTATGACGTCACAGTATATGATGACATCATAATTAGTATGCAGTATGACGTCACAATGTATTATGACGTCATAATGTATCCGCAATATGACATCACAATATATTATGAGAGCGCAACATGCAGGTATTATGACCAATTTCTATTACCCCAATTTGGTTCACATCTACTGGAGCATCATGAGCATGTATTATGACGTCACAGTATATGATGACATCATAATTAGTATGCACTATGACGTCACAATGTATTATGACGTCATAATGTATCCGCATTATGACATCACAATATATAATGAGAGCGCAACATGCAGGTATTATGAGCAATTTCTCTTACCCCAATTTGTGTCACATCTACTGGAGCATCATGAGCATGTATTATGACGTCACAGTATATGATGACATCATAATTAGTATGCACTATGACGTCACAATGTATTATGACGTCATAATGTATCCGCATTATGACATGACAATATATTATGAGAGCGCAACATGCAGGTATTATGAGCAATTTCTCTTACCCCAATTTGTGTCACATCTACTGGAGCATCATGAGCATGTGTTATGACGTCACAGTAGTATATGATGACATCATAATTAGTATGCACTATGACGTCCCAATGTATTATGACGTCATAATGTATCCGCTTTATGACATCACAATATATTATGAGAGCGCAATTTGCAGGTATTATGAGCAATTTCTCTTACCCCAATTTGTATCACATCTACTGGAGCATTATGAGCATGTATTATGATGTCACAGTATATGATGACATCATAATTAGTATGCACTATGATGTCACAATGTATTATGACGTCATAATGTATCTGCATTATGACATCACAATATATTATGAGAGCGCAACATGCAGGTATTATGAGCAATTACTCTTACCCCAATTTGTGTCACATCTACTGTAGCATCATGAGCATGTATTATGACGTCACAGTATATGATGACATCATAATTAGTATGCACTATGACGTCACAATGTATTATGACGTCATAATGTATCCGCATTATGACATCACAATATATTATGAGAGCGCAACATGCAGGTATTATGAGCAATTTCTCTTACCCCAATTTGTGTCACATCTACTGAAGCATCATGAGCATGTATTATGACGTCACAGTATATGATGACATCATAATTAGTATGCACCATGACGTCACAATGTATTATGATATCATAATGTATCCGCATTATGACATCACAATATATTATGAGAGCGCAATTTGCAGGTTTCATGACCAATTTCGATTACCCCAATTTGTGTCACATCTACTGGAGCATCATGAGCATGTCTTATGACGTCACAGTATATGATGACATCATAATTAGTATGCACTATGACGTCACAATGTATTATGACGTTATAATGTATCCGCATTATGACATCACAATATATTATGAGAGCGCAACATACAGGTATTATGAGCAATCTCTCTTACCCCAATTTGTGTCACAGCTACTGGAGCATCATGAGCATGTATTATGATGTCACAGTATATGATGACATCATAATTAGTATGCACTATGACGTCACAATGTATTATGACGTCATAATGTATCCGCATTATGACATCACAATATATTATGAGTGTGCAACATGCAGGTATTATGAGGAATTTCTCTTACCCCAGTTTGTGTCACATCTACTGGAGGATCATGAGCATGTATTATGACGTCACAGTATATGATGACATCATAATTAGTATGCACTATGTCGTCACAATGTATTATGACGTCATAATGTATCCGCATTATGACATCACAATATATTATGAGAGCGCAATTTGCAGGTTTTATGACCATTTTCGATGACCCCAATTTGTGTCACATCGACTGGAGCATCATGAGCATGTATTATGACGTCACAGTATATGATGACATCATAATTAGTATGCAGTATGACGTCACAATGTATTATGACGTCATAATGTATCCACATTATGACATCACAATATATCAAGAGAGCGCAACATGCAGGTACTATGAGCAATTTCTCTCACCCCAATTTGTGTCACATCTACTGGAGCATCATGAGCATGTATTATGACGTCATAGTATATGATGACATCATAATTACTATGCACTATGACGTCACAATGTATTATGGCGTCATAATGTATCTGCATTATGACATCACAATATATTATGAGTGCGCAATTTGCAGGGTTTATGACCAATTTCGCTTACCCACTTCGTGTCACATCTACTGGAGCATCATGAGCATGTGTTATGATGTCACAGTATATGATAACATCATAATTAGTATGCAGTATGATGTCACAATTTATTATGACTCCATATTATATCCGCATTATGACATCACAGTATATTATGAGAGCGCAACATGCAGGTATTATGAGCAATTTCTCATACCCCAATTTGTGTCACATCTACTGGAGCATCATGAGCATGTATTATGACGTCACAGTATATGAGGACATCATAATTAGTATGCAGTATGACGTCACAATGTATTATGACGTCGTAATGTATCCGCATTATGACATCACAATATATTATGAGAGCGCAAGATGCAGGTATTATAAGCAATTTCTCTTACCCCAATTTGTGTCACATCTACTGGAGCATCATGAGCATGTATTATGATGTCACAGTAAATGATGACATCATAGTTAGTATGCACTATGATGTCACAATGTATTATGACATCATAATGTATCCACATTATGACCTCACAATATATTATGAGAGCGCAATTTGCAGGTTTTATGTCCAATTTCGCTTACCCCAATTTGTTTCACATCTACTGGAGCATCATGAGAATGTATTATGATGTCACAGTATATGATGACATCATAATTAGTATGCAGTATGACGTCACAATGTATTATGACGTCATAATGTATCCACATTATGACATCACAATATATCATGAGAGCGCAACATGCAGGTACTATGAGCAATTTCTCTTACCCCAATTTGTGTCACATCTACTGGAGCATCATGAGCATGTATTATGACGTCATAGTATATGATGACATCATAATTACTATGCACTATGACGTCACAATGTATTATGGCGTCATAATGTATCTGCATTATGACATCACAATATATTATGAGTGCGCAATTTGCAGGGTTTATGACCAATTTCGCTTACCCCACTTTGTGTCACATCTACTGGAGCATCATGAGCACGTGTTATCATGTCACAGTATATGATAACATCATAATTAGTATGCAGTATGATGTCACAATATATTATGACTCCATAATGTATCCGCATTATGACATCACAATATATAATGAGAGCGCAACATGCAGGTATTATGAGCAATTTCTCTTACCCCAATTTGTGTCACATCTACTGAAGCATCATAAGCATGTATTATGACGTCACAGTATATGATGACATCATAATTAGTATGCACTATGACGTCACAATGTATTATGACGTCATAATGTATCCGCATTATGACATCACAATATATTATGAGAGCGCAATTTGCAGGTATTATGAGCAATTTCCCTTACCCCAATTTGTGTCACATCTACTGGAGCATCTTGAGCATGTATTATGACATCACAGTATATGACGACATCATAATTAGTATGCCCTATGACGTCACAATGTATTATGACGTCATAATGTATCCGCATTATGACATCACAATATATTATGAGAGCGCAACATGCAGGTATTATGAGCAATTTCTCTTACCCCAATTTGTGTCACATCTACTGGAGCATCATGAGAATATATTATGACATCACAGTATATGATGACATCATAATTAGTATGCACTATGACGTTACAATGTATTATGACGTCATAATGTATCCGCATTATGACATCACAATATATTATGAGAGCGCAATTTGCAGGTTTTATGACCAATTTCGCTTACCGAAATCTGTGTCAAATCTACTGGAGCATCATGAGCATGTATTATGACGTCACAGTATATGATGACATCATAAATAGTATGTAGTATGATGTCACAATGTATTATGACGTCATAATGTATCCGCATTATGACATCACAATATATTATGAGAGCGCAACATGCAGGTTTTATGAGCAATTTCTCTTACCCCAATTTGTGTCACATCTACTGGAGCATCATGAGCATGTATTATGACGTCACAGTATATGATGACATCATAATTAGTATGCACTATGACGTCACAATGTATTATGACGTCATAATGTATCCGCATTATGACATGACAATATATTATGAGAGCGCAACATGCAGGTATTATGAGCAATTTCTCTTACCCCAATTTGTGTCACATCTACTGGAGCATCATGAGCATGTATTATGACGACACAGTATATGATGACATCATAATTAGTATGCAGTATGAAGTGACAATGTATTATGACGTCATAATGTTTCCGCATTATGACATCACAATATATTATGAGATCGCAACTTGCAGGTTTTATGACTATTTTCGATTACCACAATTTGTGTCACATCTACTGGAGCATCATGAGCATGTATTATGACGTCACAGTATATGATGTCATCATAATTAGTATGCACTATGACGTCACAATGTATTATGACGTCATAATGTATCCGCATTATGACATCACAATATATTATGAGAGCGCAACATGCAGGTATTATCAGTAATTTCTCTAACCCCAATTTGTGTCACATCCACTGGAGCATCATGAGCATGTACTATGACGTCACAGTATATGATGATATCATAATTAGTATGCACTATGACGTCACAATGTATTATGACGTCATAATGTATCCGCATTATGACATCACAATATATTATGAGAGCGCAACATGCAGGTATTATGAGCAATTTCTCGTACACCAATTTGTGTCACATCTACTGGAGCATCATGAGCATGTATTATGACGTCACAGTATAAGATGACATCATAATTAGTATGCACTATGACGTCACAATGTATTATGACGTCATAATGTATCCGCATTATGACATCACAATATATTATGAGAGCGCAATTTGCAGGTTTTATGACCAATTTCGCTTACGCCAATTTGTGTCACATCTACTGGAGGATCATGAGCGTGTATTATTTCGTCACAGTATATTATGACATCATAATTAGTATGCAATATGACGTCACAATGTATTATGACGTCATAATGTATCCGAATTATGACATCACAATATATTATGAGAGCGCAACATGCAGGTATTATGAGTAATTTCTCTAACCCCAATTTCTGTCACATCTACTGGAGCATCATGAGCATGTATTATGACGTCACACTATATGATGACATCATAATTAGTATGCACTATGACGTCACAATGTATTATGACGTCATAATGTATCCGCATTATGACATCACAATATATTATGAGAGCGCAACATGCAGGTATTATGAGCAATTTCTCTTACCCCAATTTGTGTCACATCTACTGGAGCATCATGAGCATGTATTATGACGTCACAGTATATGATGACATCATAATTAGTATGCACTATGACGTCACAATGTTTTATGACGTCATAATGTATCCGCATTATGACATCACAATATGTTATGAGAGCGCAACTTGCAGGTATTATGAGCAATTTCTCTTACCCCAATTTGTGTCACATCTATTGGAGCATCATGAGCATGTATTATGACGTCACAGTATATGATGACATCATAATTAGCATGCACTATGACGTCACAATGTATTATGACGTCATAATGTATCCGGATTATGACATCACAATATATTATGAGAGCGCAACATGCAGGTATTATGAGCAATTTCTCTTACCCCAATTTGTGTCACATCTACTGGAGCATCATGAGCATGTATTATGACATCACAGTATATGATGACATCATAATTAGTATGCACTATGACGTCACAATGTATTATGACGTCATAATGTATCCGCATTATGACATCACAATATATTATGAGAGCGCAACATGCAGGTATTATGACCAATTTCTCTCACCTCAATTTGTGTCACATCTTCTGGAGCATCATGAGCATGTATTATGACGTCACAGTATATGATGACATCATAATTAGTATGCACTATGACGTCACAATGTATTATGACGTCATAATGTATCCGCATTATGACATCACAATGTATTATGAGAGCGCAACATGCAGTTATTATGAGCAATTTCTCTTACCCCAATTTGTGTGACATCTACTGGAGCATCATGTGCATGTATTATGACGTCACAGTATATGATGACATCATAATTAGTATGCACTATGACGTCACAATGTATTATGACGTCATAATGTATCCGCATTATGACATCACAATATATTATGTGAGCGCAACATGCAGGTATTATGACCAATTTCTCTCACCTCAATTTGTGTCACATATTCTGGAGCATCATGAGCATGTATTATGACGTCACAGTATATGATGACATCATAATTAGTATGCACTATGACGTCACAATGTATTATGACGTCATATTGTATCCGCATTATGACATCACAATATATTATGAGAGCACAACATGCAGGTATTATGAGCAATTTCTCTTACCCCAATTTGTGTCACATCTTCTGGACCATCATGAGCATGTATTATGACGTCACAGTATATGATGACATCATAATTAGTATGCACTATGACGTCACAATGTATTATGACGTCATAATGTATCCGCATTATGACATCACAATATATTATGAGAGCGCAACATGCAGGTATTATGAGCAATTTCTCTTACCCCAATTTGTGTCACATCTACTGGAACATCATGAGCATGTATTATGACGTCACAGTATATGATGACGTCATAATTAGTATGCACTATGACGTCACAATGTATTATGACGTCATAATATATCCGCATTATGACATCACTATATAGTATGAGAGCGCAATTTGCAGGTGTTATGACCAATTTCGCTTACCCCAATTTGTGTCACGTCTACTGGAGCATCATGAGCATGTATTATGACGTCACAGTATATGATGACATCATAATTAGTATGCAGTATGACATCACAATGTATTATGACGTCCTAATGTATCCGCATTATGACATCACAATATATAATGAGAGCGCAACATGCAGGTATTATGACCAATTTCTCTTACCCCAATTTGTGTCACATCTACTGGAGCATCATGAGCATGTATTATGACGTCACAGTATATGATGACATCATAATTAGTATGCAGTATGACATCACAATGTATTATGACGTCCTAATGTATCCTCATTATGACATCACAATATATTATGAGAGCGCAATTTGCAGGTTTTATGACCATTTTCGATTACCCCAATTTGAGTCACATCTACTGGAGCATCATGAGCATGTATTATGACGTCACAGTATATGATGACATCATAATTAGTATGCACTATGACGTCACAATGTATTATGACGTCATAATGTATCCGTATTATGACATCACAATATATTATGAGAGCGCAACATGCAGGTATTATGAGCAATTTCTCTTACCCCAATTTGTGTCACATCTACTGGAGCATTATGAGCATGTATTATGACGTCACAGTATATGATGACATCATAATTAGTATGCAGTATGGCGTCACAATGTATTATGACGTCATTATGTATCCGCATTATGACATCACAATTTATTATGAGAGCGCAACATGCAGGTATTATGACCAATTTCGCTTACCCCAATTTGTGTCACATCTACTGGAGCATCATGAGCATGTATTATGACGTCACAGTATATGATGACATCATAATTAGTATGCACTATGACGTCACAATGTATTATGACGTCATAATGTATCCGCATTATGACATCACAATATATTATGAGAGCGCAACATGCAGGCATTATGAGCAATTTCTCTTACCCCAATTTGTGTCACATCTACTGGAGCATCATGAGCATGTATTATGACGTCACAGTATATGATGACATCATAATTAGTATGCACTATGACGTCACAATGTATTATGACGTCATTCTGTATCCGCATTATGACATCACAATATATTATGAGAGCGCAACTTGCAGGTATTATGAGCAATTTCTCTTACCCCAATTTGTGTCACATCTATTGGAGCATCATGAGCATGTATTATGACGTCACAGTATATGATGACATCATAATTAGTATGCACTATGACGTCACAATGTATTATGACGTCATAATGTATCCGCATTATGACATCACAATATATTATGAGAGCACAACATGCAGGCATTATGAGCAATTTCTCTTACCCCAATTTGTGTCACATCTACTGGAGCATCATGAGCATGTATTATGACGTCACAGTATATGATGATATCATAATTAGTATGCACTATGACGTCACAATGTATTATGACGTCATTCTGTATCCGCATTATGACATCACAATATATTATGAGAGCGCAACTTGCAGGTATTATGAGCAATTTCTCTTTAACCAATTTGTGTCACATCTACTGGAGCATCATGAGCATGTATTATGATGTCACAGTATATGATGACATCATAATTAGTATGCAGTATGACGTCACAATAGATTATGACGTCATAGTGTATCCGCATTATGACATCACAATAAATTATGAGAGCGCAACATGGAGGTATTATGAGCAATTTCTCTTACCCCAATTTGTGTCACATCTACTGGAGCATCATGAGCATGTATTATGACGTCACAGTATATGATGTCATCGTAATTAGTATGCACTATGACGTCACAATGTATTATGACGTCATAATGTATCCGCATTATGACATCACAATATATTATGAGAGCGAAGCATGCAGGTATTATGAGGAATTTCTCTTACCCCAATTTGTGTCACATCTACTGGAGCATCATGAGCATGTATTATGACGTCACAGTATATGATGACATCATAATTAGTATGCAGTATGACGTCACAATGTATTATGACGTCATAATGTTTCCGCATTATGACATCACAATATATTATGAGATCGCAACTTGCAGGTTTTGTGACTATTTTCGATTACCACAATTTGTGTCACATCTACTGGAGCATCATGAGCATGTATTATGACGTCACAGTATATGATGACATCATAATTAGTATGCACTATGACGTCACAATGTATTATGACGTCATAATGTATCCGCATTATGACATCACAATATATTATGAGAGCACAACATGCAGGCATTATGAGCAATTTCTCTTACCCCAATTTGTGTCACATCTACTGGAGCATCATGAGCATGTATTATGTTGTCACAGTATATGATGACATCATAATTAGTATGCAGTATGATGTCACAATGTATTATGACGTCATAATGTATCCGCATTGTGACATCACAATAAATTATGAGAGCGCATCATGCAGGTATTATGAGCAATTTCTCTCACCCCAATTTGTGTCACATCTACTGGAGCATCATGAGCATGTATTATGATGTCACAGTATATGATGACATCATAGTTAGTATGCACTATGACGTCACAATATATTATGACGTCATATTGTATCCGCATTATGACATCACAATATATTATGAGAGCGCAACATGCAGGTATTATGACCAATTTCTCTTACCCCAATTTGTGTCACATCTACTGGAGCATCATGAGCATGTATTATGACGTCACAGTATATGATGACATCATAATTAGTATGCACTATGACGTCACAATGTATTATGACGTCATAATGTATCCGCATTATGACATCACAATATATTATGAGAGCGCAACATGCAGGTATTATGAGCAATTTCTCTTACCCCAATTTGTGTCACATGTACTGGAGCATCATGAGCATGTATTATGACGTCACAGTATATGATGACATCATAATTAGTATGCACTATGACGTCACAATGTATTATGACGTCATAATATATCCGCATTATGACATCACTATATAGTATGAGAGCGCAAATTGCAGGTGTTATGACCAATTTCGCTTACCCCAATTTGTGTCACATCTACTGGAGCATAATGAGCATGCATTATGACGTCACAGTATATGATGATATCATAATTAGTATGCACTATGACGTCACAATGTATTATGACGTCATAATGTATCCGCATTATGACATCACAATATATTATGAGAGCACAACATGCAGGTATTATGAGCAATTTCTCTTTCCGCAGTTTGTGTCACATCTACTGGCGCATCATGAGCATGTATTATGACGTCACAGTATATGATGACATCATAATTAGTATGCACTATGACGTCACAATGTATTATGACGTCATAATGTATCCGCATTATGACATCACAATATATTATGAGAGCGCAACATGCAGGTATTATGAGCAATTTCTCTTACCCCAATTTGTTTCACATCTATTGGAGCACCATGAGCATGTATTATGATGTCACAGTATATGATGACATCATAATTAGTATGCACTATGACGTCACAATGTATTATGACGTCATAATGTATCCAGATTATGACGTCACAATATATTATGAGAGCGCAATTTGCAGGTTTTATGACCAATTTCGCTTACCCCAATTTGTATCACATCTACTGGAGCATCATGAGCATGTATTATGATGTCACAGTATATGATGACATCATAATTAGTATGCAGTATGACGTCACAATGTATTATGACGTCATAATGTATCCACATTATGACATCACAATATATCATGAGAGCACAACATGTAGGTACTATGAGCAATTTCTCTTACCCCAATTTGTGTCACATCTACTGGAGCGTCATGAGCATGTATTATGATGTCACAGTATATGATGACATCATAATTAGTATGCAGTATGACGTCACAATGTATTATTACTTCATAATGTATCTGCATTATGACATCACAATATATTATGAGAGCGCAACATACAGGTATTATGAGCAATTTCTCTTACCCCAATTTGTGTCACATCTACTGGAGCATCATGAGCATGTATTATGATGTCACAGTATATGATGACGTCATAATTAGTATGCACTATGACGTCACAATGTATTATGACGTCATAATGTATCCGCATTATGACATCACAATATATTATGAGAGCGCAATTTACAGGTTTTATGACCATTTTCGATTACCCCAATTTGTGTCACATCTACTGGAGCATCATGAGCATGTATTATGACGTCACAGTATATGATGACATCATAATTAGTATGCACTATGACGTCACAATGTATTATGACGTCATAATGTATCCGCATAATGACATCACAATATATTATGAGAGCGCAACATGCAGGTATTATGAGCAATTTCTCTTACCCCAATTTGTGTCACATCTACTGGAGCATCATGAGCATGTATTATGACGTCACAGTATATGATGACATCATAATTAGTATGCACTATGACGTCACAATGTATTATGACGTCATAATGTATCCGCATTATGACATCACAATATATTATGAGAGCGCAATTTACTGGTTTTATGACCATTTTCGATTACCCCAATTTGTGTCACATCTACTGGAGCATCATGAGCATGTATTATGTTGTCACAGTATATGATGACATCATAATTAGTATGCAGTATGACGTCACAATGTATTATGACGTCATAATGTATCCGCATTGTGACATCACAATAAATTATGAGAGCGCATCATGCAGGTATTATGAGCAATTTCTCTCACCCCAATTTGTGTCACATCTACTGGAGCATCATGAGCATGTATTATGATGTCACAGTATATGATGACATCATAATTAGTATGCACTATGACGTCACAATATATTATGACGTCATATTGTATCCGCATTATGACATCACAATATATTATGAGAGCGCAACATGCAGGTATTATGACCAATTTCTCTTACCCCAATTTGTGTCACATCTACTGGAGCATCATGAGCATGTATTATGACGTCACAGTATATGATGACATCATAATTAGTATGCACTATGATGTCACAATGTATTATGACGTCATAATGTATCCGCATTATGACATCACAATATATTATGAGAGCGCAACATGCAGGTATTATGAGCAATTTCTCTTACCCCAATTTGTGTCACATGTACTGGAGCATCATGAGCATGTATTATGACGTCACAGTATATGATGACATCATAATTAGTATGCACTATGACGTCACAATGTATTATGATGTCATAATATATCCGCATTATGACATCACTATATAGTATGAGAGCGCAAATTGCAGGTGTTATGACCAATTTCGCTTACCCCAATTTGTGTCACATCTACTGGAGCATAATGAGCATGCATTATGACGTCACAGTATATGATGATATCATAATTAGTATGCACTATGACGTCACAATATATTATGACGTCATAATGTATCCGCATTATGACATCACAATATATTATGAGAGCGCAATTTGCAGGTTTATGATCTTTTTCGATTACCCCAATTTGTGTCACATCTACTGGAGCATCATGAGCATGTATTATGACGTCACAGTTTATGATGACATCATAATTACTATGCACTATGACGTCACAATGTATTATGATGTCATAATGTATCCGCATTATGACATCACAATATATTATGAGAGCGCAACATGCAGGTATTATGAGCAATTTCTCCTAACCCCATTTGTGTCACATCTACTGGAGCATCATGAGCATGTATTATGACGTCACAGTATATGATGACATCATAATTAGTATGCACTATGATGTCACAGTGTATTATGACGTCATAATGTATCCGCATTATGACATCACAATATATTATGAGAGCACAACATGCAGGTATTATGAGCAATTTCTCTTTCCGCAGTTTGTGTCACATCTACTGGAGCATCATGAGCATGTATTATGACGTCACAGTATATGATGACATCATAATTAGTATGCACTATGACGTCACAATGTATTATGACGTCATAATGTATCCGCATTATGACATCACAATATATTATGAGAGCGCAACATGCAGGTATTATGAGCAATTTCTCTTACCCCAATTTGTTTCACATCTATTGGAGCACCATGAGCATGTATTATGATGTCACAGTATATGATGACATCATAATTAGTATGCACTATGACGTCACAATGTATTATGACGTCATAATGTATCCAGATTATGACGTCACAATATATTATGAGAGCGCAATTTGCAGGTTTTATGACCAATTTCGCTTACCCCAATTTGTATCACATCTACTGGAGCATCATGAGCATGTATTATGATGTCACAGTATATGATGACATCATAATTAGTATGCAGTATGACGTCACAATGTATTATGACGTCATAATGTATCCACATTATGACATCACAATATGTCATGAGAGCGCAACATGCAGGTATTATGACCAATTTTGCTTACCCCAATTTGTGTCACATCTACTGGAGCATGATGAGCATGTATTATGACGTCACAGTATATGATGACATCATAATTAGTATGCACTATGACATCACAATGTATTATGACGTCATAATGTATCCACATTATGACATCACAATATATTATGAGAGAGCAACATACAGGTATTATGAGCAATTTCTCTTACCCCAATTTGTGTCACATCTACTGGAGCATCATGAGCATGTATTATGACGTCACAGTATATGATGACATCATAATTAGTATGCACTATGACATCACAATGTATTATGACGTCATAATGTATCCGCATTATGACATCACAATATATTATGAGAGCGCAACATGCAGGTATTATGAGAAATTTCTCTTACCCCAATTTGTGTCACATCTACTGGAAAATCATGAGCATGTATTATGACGTCACAGTATATGATGACATCATAATTAGTATGCACTATGACGTCACAATGTATTATGACGTCATAATGTATCCGCATTATGACATCACAATATATAATGAGAGCGCAACATGCAGGTATTATGAGCAATTTCTCTTACCCCGATTTGTGTCACATCTACTGGAGCATCATGAGCATGTATTATGACGTCACAGTATATGATGACATCATAATTAGTATGCACTATGACGTCACAATGTATTATGACGTCATAATGTATCCGCATTATGACATCACAATATATTATGAGAGCGCAACATGCAGGTATTATGAGCAATTTCTCTTACCCCAATTTGTGTCACATCTACTGGAGCATCATGAGCATGTATTATGACGTCACAGTATATGATGACATCATAATTAGTATGCACTATGACGTCACAATGTATTATGACGTCATAATGTATCCGCATTATGACATCACAATGTATTATGAGAGCGCAACATGCAGGTATTACGAGCAATTTCTCTTACCCCAATTTGTGTCACATATACTGGAGCATCATGAGCATGTATTATGACATCACAGTATATGATGACATCATAATTAGTATGCACTATGACGTCACAATGTATTATGACGTCATAATGTATCCGCATTATGACATCACAATGTATTATGAGAGCGCAACATGCAGTTATTATGAGCAATTTCTCTTACCCCAATTTGTGTGACATCTACTGGAGCATCATGTGCATGTATTATGACCTCACAGTATATGATGACATCATAATTAGTATGCACTATGACGTCACAATGTATTATGACGTCATAATGTATCCGCATTATGACATCACAATATATTATGAGAGCGCAATTTGCAGGATTTATGACCAATTTCGCTTACCCCAATTTGTGTCACATCTACTGCAGCATCATGAGCATGTATTATGACGTCACAGTATATGATGACATCATAATTAGTATGCACTATGACGTCACAATGTATTATGACGTCATAATGTTTCCACATTATGACATCACTATATATTATGAGAGCGAAACATGCACTTATTATGGACAATTTCTCTTACCCCAATTTGTGTCACATCTACTGGAGAATCATGATGATGTATTATGATGTTACAGTATATGATGACATCATAAGTAGTATGCACTATGACGTCACAATATATTATGACGTCATAATGTATCCGCATTATGACATCACAATATATTATGAGAGCGCAACATGCAGGTATTATGAGCAATTTCTCTTACCCCAATTTGTGTCACATCTACTGGAGCATCATGAGCATGTATTATGACGTCACAGTATATGATGACATCATAATTAGTATACACTATGACGTCAGAATGTATTATGTCGTCATAATGTATCCGCATTATGACATCACAATATATTATGAGAGCGCAATTTGCAGGTATTATGACCAATTTCGCTTACCCCAATTTGTGTCACATCTACTGGAGCATCGTGAGCATGTATTATGATGTCACAGTATATTATGACATCATAATTAGTATGCACTATGACGTCACAATGTATTATGACGTCATAATGTATCCGCATTATGACATCACAATATATTATGAGAGCGCAATTTGCAGGTTTTATGACCAATTTCGCTTACCCCAATTTGTGTCACATCTACTGGAGCATCGTAAGCATCTATTATGATGTCACAGTATATGATGACATCATAATTAGTATGCACTATGACGTCACAATGTATTATGACGTCATAATGTATCCGCATTATGACATCACAATATATTATGAGAGCGCAACATGCAGGTATTATGAGCAATTTCTCTTACCCCAATTTGTTTCACATCTATTGGAGCACCATGAGCATGTATTATGATGTCACAGTATATGATGACATCATAATTAGTATGCACTATGACGTCACAATGTATTATGACATCATAATGTATCCAGATTATGACGTCACAATATATTATGAGAGCGCAATTTGCAGGTTTTTTGACCAATTTCGCTTACCCCAATTTGTATCACATCTACTGGAGCATCATGAGCATGTATAATGATGTCACAGTATATGATGACATCATAATTAGTATGCAGTATGACGTCACAATGTATTATGACGTCATAATGTATCCACATTATGACATCACAATATATCATGAGAGCGCAACATGTAGGTACTATGAGCAATTTCTCTTACCCCAATTTGTGTCACATCTACTGGAGCGTCATGAGCATGTATTATGATGTCACAGTATATGATGACATCATAATTAGTATGCAGTATGACGTCACAATGTATTATTACTTCATAATGTATCTGCATTATGACATCACAATATATTATGAGAGCGCAACATACAGGTATTATGAGCAATTTCTCTTACCCCAATTTGTGTCACATCTACTGGAGCATCATGAGCATGTATTATGATGTCACAGTATATGATGACGTCATAATTAGTATGCACTATGACGTCACAATGTATTATGACGTCATAATGTATCCGCATTATGACATCACAATATATTATGAGAGCGCAATTTACAGGTTTTATGACCATTTTCGATTACCCCAATTTGTGTAACATCTACTGGAGCATCATGAGCATGTATTATGACGTCACAGTATATGATGACATCATAATTAGTATGCACTATGACGTAACAATGTATTATGACGTCATAATGTATCCGCATTATGACATCACAATATATTATGAGAGCGCAACATGCAGGTATTATGAGCAATTTCTCTTACCCCAATTTGTGTCACATCTACTGGAGCATCATGAGCATGTATTATGACGTCACAGTATATGATGACATCATAATTAGTATGCACTATGACGTCACAATGTATTATGACGTCATAATGTATCCGCATTATGACATCACAATATATTATGAGAGCGCAACATGCAGGTATTATGACCAATTTCTCTCACCTCAATTTGTGACACATCTTCTGGAGCATCATGAGCATGTATTATGATGTCACAGTATATGATGACATCATCATTAGTATGCACTATGACGTCACAATGTATTATGATGTCATATTGTATCCGCATTATGACATCACAATATATTATGAGAGCGCAACATGCAGGAATTATGAACAATTTCTCTTACCCCAATTTGTGTCACATGTACGGTAGCATCATGAGCATGTATTATGACGTCACAGTATATGATGACATCATAATTAGTATGCACTATGACGTCACAATGTATTATGACGTCATAATGTATCCGCATTATGACATCACAATATATTATGAGAGCGCAACTTGCAGGTTTTATGACCAATTTGGCTTACCCCAATTTGTGTCAAATCTACTGGAGCATCATGAGCATGTATTATGACGTCACAGTATATGATGACATCATAATTAGTATGCACTATGACGTCACAATGTATTATGACGTCATAATATATCCGCATTATGACATCACTATATAGTATGAGAGCGCAAATTGCAGGTGTTATGACCAATTTCGCTTACCCCAATTTGTGTCACATCTACTGGAGCATAATGAGCATGCATTATGACGTCACAGTATATGATGATATCATAATTAGTATGCACTATGACGTCACAATATATTATGACGTCATAATGTATCCGCATTATGACATCACAATATATTATGAGAGCGCAATTTGCAGGTTTATGATCATTTTCGATTGCCCCAATTTGTGTCACATCTACTGGAGCATCATGAGCATGTATTATGACGTCACAGTATATGATGACATCATAATTACTATGCACTATGACGTCACAATGTATTATGACGTCATAATGTATCCGCATTATGACATCACAATATATTATGAGAGCGCAACATGCAGGTATTATGAGCAATTTCTCTTAACCCAATTTGTGTCACATCTACTGGAGCATCATGAGCATGTATTATGACGTCACAGTATATGATGACATCATAATTAGTATGCACTATGATGTCACAGTGTATTATGACGTCATAATGTATCCGCATTATGACATCACAATATATTATGAGAGCACAACATGCAGGTGTTATGAGCAATTTCTCTTTCCGCAGTTTGTGTCACATCTACTGGAGCATCATGAGCATGTATTATGACGTCACAGTATATGATGACATCATAATTAGTATGCAGTATGACGTCACAATGTATTATGACGTCATAATGTATCCGCATTATGACATCACAATATATTATGAGAGCGCAACATGCAGGTATTATGAGCAATTTCTCTTACCCCAGTTTGTGTCACATCTACTGGAGCATCATGAGCATGTATTATGACGTCACAGTATATGAGGACATCATAATTAGTATGCACTATGATGTCACAATGTATTATGACGTCATAATGTATCCGCATTATGACATCACAATATATTATGAGAGCGCAACATGCAGGTATTATGAGCAATTTCTCTTACCCCAATTTGTGTCACATCTACTGGAGCATCATGAGCATGTATTATGACGTCACAGTATATGATGACATCATAATTAGTATACACTATGACGTCACAATGTATTATGACGTCATAATGTATCCGCATTATGACATCACAATATATTATGAGAGCGCAACTTGCAGGTTTTATGACCAATTTGGCTTACCCCAATTTGTGTCAAATCTACTGGAGCATCATGAGCATGTATTATGACGTCACAGTATATGATGACATCATAATTAGTATGCACTATGACGTCACAATGTATTATGACGTCATAATATATCCGCATTATGACATCACTATATAGTATGAGAGCGCAAATTGCAGGTGTTATGACCAATTTCGCTTACCCCAATTTGTGTCACATCTACTGGAGCATAATGAGCATGCATTATGACGTCACAGTATATGATGATATCATAATTAGTATGCACTATGACGTCACAATATATTATGACGTCATAATGTATCCGCATTATGACATCACAATATATTATGAGAGCGCAATTTGCAGGTTTATGATCATTTTCGATTGCCCCAATTTGTGTCACATCTACTGGAGCATCATGAGCATGTATTATGACGTCACACTATATGATGACATCATAATTACTATGCACTATGACGTCACAATGTATTATGACGTCATAATGTATCCGCATTATGACATCACAATATATTATGAGAGCGCAACATGCAGGTATTATGAGCAATTTCTCTTAACCCAATTTGTGTCACATCTACTGGAGCATCATGAGCATGTATTATGACGTCACAGTATATGATGACATCATAATTAGTATGCACTATGATGTCACAGTGTATTATGACGTCATAATGTATCCGCATTATGACATCACAATATATTATGAGAGCACAACATGCAGGTGTTATGAGCAATTTCTCTTTCCGCAGTTTGTGTCACATCTACTGGAGCATCATGAGCATGTATTATGACGTCACAGTATATGATGACATCATAATTAGTATGCAGTATGACGTCACAATGTATTATGACGTCATAATGTATCCGCATTATGACATCACAATATATTATGAGAGCGCAACATGCAGGTATTATGAGCAATTTCTCTTACCCCAGTTTGTGTCACATCTACTGGAGCATCATGAGCATGTATTATGACGTCACAGTATATGAGGACATCATAATTAGTATGCACTATGATGTCACAATGTATTATGACGTCATAATGTATCCGCATTATGACATCACAATATATTATGAGAGCGCAACATGCAGGTATTATGAGCAATTTCTCTTACCCCAATTTGTGTCACATCTACTGGAGCATCATGAG
Organism: Aotus nancymaae; assembly: GCF_030222135.1. NCBI lineage: Eukaryota > Metazoa > Chordata > Mammalia > Primates > Aotidae > Aotus > Aotus nancymaae. The sequence goes on along the minus strand of NW_026988481.1, from coordinate 6,659,536 downwards.
CATGTATTATGACGTCACAGTATATGATGACATCATAATTAGTATGCACTATGACGTCACAATGTATTATGACGTCATAATGTATCCGCATTATGACATCACAATATATTATGAGAGCGCAACATGCAGGTATTATGAGCAATTTCTCTTACCCCAATTTGTGTCACATCTACTGGAGCATCATGAGCATGTATTATGACGTCACAGTATATGATGACATCATAATTAGCATGCACTATGATGTCACAATGTATTATGACGTCATAATGTATCTGCATTATGACATCACAATATATTATGAGAGCGCAACATGCAGGTATTATGAGCAATTTCTCTTACCCCAATTTGTGTCACATGTACTGGAGCATCATGAGCATGTATTATGACGTCACAGTATATGATGACATCATAATTAGTATGCACTATGACGTCACAGTGTATTATGACGTCATAATGTATCCGCATTATGACATCACAATATATTATGAGAGCGCAATTTACTGGTTTTATGACCATTTTCGATTACCCCAATTTGTGTCACATCTACTGGAGCATCATGAGCATGTATTATGTTGTCACAGTATATGATGGCATCATAATTAGTATGCAGTATGAGGTCACAATGTATTATGACGTCATAATGTATCCGCATTATGACATCACAATAAATTATGAGAGCGCAACATGCAGGTATTATGAGCAATTTCTCTTACCCCAATTTGTGTGACATCTACTGGAGCATCATGAGCATGTATTATGACGTCACAGTATATGATGACATCATAATTAATATGCACTATGACGTCACAATGTATTATGACGTCATAATGTATTCGCAGTATGACATCACAATATAATATGAGAGCGCAATTTGCAGGATTTATGACCAATTTCGCTTACCCCAATTTGTGTCACATCTACTGGAGCATCATGAGCATGTATTATGACGTCACAGTATATGATGACATCATAATTAGTATACACTATGACGTCACAATGTATTATGACGTCATAATGTTTCCACACTATGACATCACAGTATATTATGAGAGCGCAACATGCACTTATTATGGGCAATTTCTCTTACCCCAATTTGTGTCACATCTACTGGAGAATCATGAGGATGTATTATGATGTCACAGTATATGATGACATCATAATTAGTATGCACTATGACGTCACAATATATTATGACGTCATAATGTATCCGCATTATGACATCACAATATATTATGAGAGCGCAACATGCAGGTATTATGAGCAATTTCTCTTACCCCAATTTGTGTCACATGTACTGGAGCATCATGAGCATGTATCATGACGTCACAGTATATGATGACATCATAATTAGTATGCACTATGACGTCACAATGTATTATGACGTCATAATGTATCCGCATTATGACATCACAATATATTATGAGAGCGCAATTTGCAGGTTTTATGACCAATTTCGCTTACCCCAATTTGTGTCACATCTACTGGAGCATCATGAGCATGTATTATGACGTCACAGTATATTATGACATCATAATTACTATGCACTATGATGTCACAATGTATTATGACGTCATAATCTATCTGCATTATGACATCACAATATATTATGAGAGCGCAACATGCAGGTATTATGAGCAATTTCTCTTACCCCAATTTGTGTCACATCTACTGGAGCATCATGAGCATGTATTATGACGTCACAGTATATGATGACAACATAATTAGTATGCACCATGACGTCACAATGTATTATGACGTCATAATGTATCCGCATTATGACATCACAATATATTATGAGAGCGCAACATGCAGGTATTATGAGCAACTTCTCTTACCCCAATTTGTGTCACATCTACTGGAGCATCATGAGCATGTGTTATGACGTCACAGTATATGATGACATCATAATTAGTATGCACTATGACGTCACAATGTATTATGACGTCATAATGTATCCGCATTATGACATCACAATATATTATGAGAGCGCAATTTGCAGGTATTATGAGCAATTTCTCGTACCCCAATTTCTGTCACATCTACTGCAGCATCATGAGCATGTATTATGACGTCACAGTATATGATGACATCATAATTAGTATGCACTATGACGTCACAATATATTATGACGTCACAATGTATCCGCATTATGACATCACAATGTATTATGAGAGTGCAATTTGCAGGTTTATGATCTTTTTCGATTACCCCAATTTGTGTCACATCTACTGGAGCATCATGAGCATGTATTATGATGTCACAGTATATGATGACATCATAATTAGTATGCACTATGATGTCACAATGTATTATGACGTCATAATCTATCTGCATTATGACATCACAATATATTATGAGAGCGCAACATGCAGGTATTATGAGCAATTTGTCTTACCCCAAGTTGTGTCACATCTACTGGAGCATCATGAGCATGTATTATGATGTCACAGTATATGATGACATCATAATTAGTATGCACTATGACGTCACAATGTATTATGACGTCATAATGTATCCGCATTATGACCTCACAATATATTATGAGAGAGCAACATGCAGGTATTATGAGCAATTTCTCTTACCCCAATTTGTGTCACATCTACTGGAGCATCATGAGCATGTATTATGACGTCACAGTATATGATGACATCATAATTAGTATGCACTATGACGTCACAATGTATTATGACGTCATAATGTATCCGCATTATGACATCACAATATATTATGAGAGCGCAACATGCAGGTATTATGAGCAATTTCTCTTTCCTCAATTTGTGTCACATCTACTGGAGCATCATGAGCATGTATTATGACGTCACAGTATATGATGACATCATGATTAGTATGCACTATGATGTCACAATGTTTTATGACGTCATAATGTATCCGCATTATGACATCACAATATATTATGAGAGCACAACATGCTGGTATTATGAGCAATTTCTCTTTCCGCAATTTGTTTCACATCTACTGGAGCATCATGAGCATGTATTATGACGTCACAGTATATGATGACATCATAATTAGTATGCAATATGATGTCACAATGTATTCTGACGTCATAATGTATCCGCATTATGACTTCACAATATATTATGAGAGCGCAACATGCAGGTATTATGAGCAATTTCTCTTACCCCAATTTGTTTCACATCTACTGGAGCATCATGAGCATGTATTATGACGTCACAGTATATGATGACATCATAATTAGTATGCACTATGACGTCACAATGTATTATAACGTCATAATGTATCTGCATTATGACTTCACAATATATTATGAGAGCGCAATTTACAGGTTTTATGACCATTTTCGATTACCCCAATTTGTGTCACATCTAATGGAGCATCATGAGCATGTATTATGTTGTCACAGTATATGATGACATCATAATTAGTATGCAGTATGACGTCGCAATGTATTATGACGTCATAGTGTATCCGCATTATGACATCACAATAAATTATGAGAGCGTAACATGCAGGTATTATGAGCAATTTCTCTCACCCCAGTTTGTGTCACATCTACTGGAGCATCATGAGCATGTATTATGACGTCACAGCATATGATGACATCATAATTAGTATGCACTATGACGTCACAATGTATTATGACGTCATATTGTATCCGCATTATGATATCACAATATATTATGAGAGCGCAACATGCAGTTATTATGAGCAATTTCTCTTACCCCAATATGTGTCACATCTACTGGAGCATCATGAGCATGTATTATGACGTCACAGTATACGATGACATCATAATTAGTATGCACTATGGCGTCACAATATATTATGACGTCATATTGTATCCGAATTATGACATCACAATATATTATGAGAGCGCAATTTGCAGGATTTATGACCAATTTCGCTTACCCCAATTTGTGTCACATCTACTGGAGCATCATGAGCATGTATTATGAGGTCACAGTATATGATGACATCATAATTAGTATGCACTATGACGTCATAATGTTTCCACATTATGACATCACAATATATTATGAGAGCGCAACATGCACTTATTATGAGCAATTTCTGTTACCCCAATTTGTGTCACATCTACTGGAGAATCATGAGCATGTATTATGACGTCACAGTATATGATGACATCATAATTAGTATGCACTATGACGTCACAATGTATTATGACGTCATAATGTATCCGCATTATGACATCACAATATATTATGAGAGCGCAATTTGCAGGTTTTATGAGCAATTTCCCTTACCTCAATTTGTGTCACATCTACTGGAGCATCATGAGCATGTATTATGACGTCACAGTATATGACGACATCATAATTAGTATGCACTATGACGTCACAATGTATTATGACGTCATAATGTATCCACATTATGACAACACAATATATTATGAGAGCGCAATTTGCAGGTTTTATGACCAATTTCGCTTACCCCAATTTGTGTCACATCTACTGGAGCATCATGAGCATGTATTATGACGTCACAGTATATTATGACATCATAATTAGTATGCACTATGACGTCACAATGTATTATGACGTCATAATGAATCCGCATTATGACATCACAATATATTATGAGAGCGCAATTTACAGGTTTTATGACCATTTTCGATTACCCCAATTTGTGTCACATCTACTGGAGCATCATGAGCATGTATTATAATGTCACAGTATATGATGACATCATAATTAGTATGCAGTATGACGTCACAATATATTATGACGTCATAGTGTATCCGCATTATGACATCACAATAAATTATGAGAGCGCAGCATGCAGGTATTATGAGCAATTTCTCTTACCCCAATTTGTGTCACATCTACTGGAGCATCATGAGCATGTATTATGACGTCACAGTATATGATGACATCATAATTAGTATGCACTATGACGTCACAATGTATTATGACGTCATATTGTATCCGCATTATGACATCCCAATATATTATGAGAGCGCAACATGCAGGTATTATGAGCAATTTCTCTTACCCCAATTTGTGTCACATCTGCTGGAGCATCATGAGCATGTATTATGACGTCACAGTATATGAAGACATCATAATTAGTATGCACTATGATGTCACAATGTATTATGACGTCATAATGTATCCGCATTATGACATCACACTATATTATGAGAGCGCAACATGCAGGTATTATGAGCAATTTCTCTTACCCCAATTTGTGTCACATCTACTGTAGCATCATGAGCATGTATTATGACATCACAGTATATCATGACATCGTAATTAGTATGCACTATGACGTCACAATGTATTATGACGTCATAATGTATCCGCATTATGACATCACAATATATTATGAGAGCGAAGCATGCAGGTATTATGAGGAATTTCTCTTACCCCAATTTGTGTCACATCTACTGGAGCATCATGAGCATGTATTATGACGTCACAGTATATGATGACATCATAATTAGTATGCAGTATGACGTCACAATGTATTATGACGTCATAATGTTTCCGCATTATGACATCACAATATATTATGAGAGCGCAACATGCAGGTATTATGAGCAATTTCTCTTACCCCAATTTGTGTCACATCTACTGGAGCATCATGAGCATGTATTATGATGTCACAGTATATGATGACGTCATAATTAGTATGCACTATGACGTCACAATGTATTATGACGTCATAATGTATCTGCATTATGACATCACAATGTATTATGAGAGCGCAACATGCAGGTATTATGATCAATTTCTCTTACCCCAATTTGTGTCACATCTACTGGAGCATCATGAGCATGTATTATGACGTCACAGTATATGATGACATCATCATTAGTATGCACTATGACATCACAATGTATTATGACGTCATAATGTATCCGCAGTATGACATCACAATATATTATGAGAGCGCAATTTGCAGGTAATATAAGCAATTTCTCTTACCCCAATTTGTGTCACATCTACTGGAGCATCATGAGCATGTATTATGACGTCACAGTATATGATGACATCATAATTACTATGCAGTATGACGTCACAATGTATTATGATGTCATAATGTATCCGCATTATGACATCACAATATATTATGAGAGTGCAACATGTAGGTATTATGAGCAATTTCTCTTACCCCAATTTGTGTCACATCTACTGGAGCATCATGAGCATGTATTATGATGTCACAGTATATGATGACATCATAATTAGTATGCAGTATGACGTCACAATGTATTATGACATCATAATGTATCCGCATTATGACATCACAATATATTATGAGAGCGCAACATGCAGGTATTATGAGCAATTTCTCTTACCCCAATTTGTGTCACATGTACTGGAGCATCATGAGCATGTATTATGACGTCACAGAATATTATGACATCATAATTAGTATGCACCATGACGTCACAATGTATTATGACATCATAATGTATCCGCATTATGACAACACAATATATTATGAGAGCGCAATTTGCAGGTTTTATGACCATTTTCGATTACCCCAATTTGTGTCACATCTACTGGAGCATCATGAGCATGTATTATGACGTCACAGTATATGATGACATCATAATTAGTATGCACTATGACGTCACAAGGTATTATGACATTATAATGTATCCGCATTATGACATCACAATATATTATGAGAGCGCAACATACAGGTATTATGAGCAATTTCTCTTACCCCAATTTGTGTCACATCTACTGGAGCATCATGAGCATGTATTATGATGTCACAGTATATGATGACATCATAATTAGTATGCACTATGACGTCACAATGTATTATGACGTCATAATCTATCCGCATTATGACATCACAATATATTATGAGTGCGCAACATGCAGGTATTATGAGCAATTTCTCGTACCCCAGATTGTGTCACATCTACTGGAGCATCATGAGCATGTATTATGACGTCACAGTATATGATGATATCATAATTAGTATGCACTATGACGTCACAATATATTATGACGTCATAATGTATCCGCATTATGACATCACAATATATTATGAGAGCGCAATTTGCAGGTTTTATGACCATTTTCGATTACCCCAATTTGTGTCACATCGACTGGAGCATCATGAGCATGTATTATGACGTCACAGTATATGATGACATCATAATTAGTATGCACTATGACGTCACAATGTATTATGACGTCATAATGTATCCGCATTATGACATCACTGTATATTATGAGAGCCCAACATGCAGGTATTATGAGCAATTTCTCATACCCCAGTTTGTGTCACATCTACTGGAGCATCATGAGCATGTTTTATGATGTCACAGTATTTGATGACATCATAATTAGTATGCAGTATGACGTCACAATGTATTATGACGTCATAATGTATCCGCATTATGACATCACAATATATTATGAGAGCGCAACATGCAGGTATTATGAGCAATTTCTCTTACCCCAATTTGTGTCACATCTACTGGAGCATCATGAGCATGTATTATGACGTCACAGTATATGATGACATCATAATTAGTATGCACTATGACGTCACAATGTATTATGACGTCATAATGTATCCGCATTATGACATCACAATATATTATGAGAGCGCAACATGCAGGTATTATAAGCAATTTCTCTTACCCCAATTTGTGTCACATCTACTGGAGCATCATGAGCATGTATTATGACGTCACAGTATATGATGACATCATAATTAGTATGCACTATGACGTCACAATGTATTATGACGTCATAATGTATCCGCATTATGACATCACAATATATTATGAGAGCGCAATTTGCAGGATTTATGACCAATTTCGCTTACCCCAATTTGTGTCACATCTACTGCAGCATCATGAGCATGTATTATGACGTCACAGTATATGATGACATCATAATTAGTATGCACTATGACGTCACAATGTATTATGACGTCATAATGTTTCCACATTATGACATCACTATATATTATGAGAGCGAAACATGCACATATTATGGACAATTTCTCTTACCCCAATTTGTGTCACATCTACTGGAGAATCATGATGATGTATTATGATGTTACAGTATATGATGACATCATAAGTAGTATGCACTATGACGTCACAATATATTATGACGTCATAATGTATCCGCATTATGACATCACAATATATTATGAGAGCGCAACATGCAGGTATTATGAGCAATTTCTCTTACCCCAATTTGTGTCACATCTACTGGAGCATCATGAGCATGTATTATGACGTCACAGTATATGATGACATCATAATTAGTATACACTATGACGTCACAATGTATTATGTCGTCATAATGTATCCGCATTATGACATCACAATATATTATGAGAGCGCAATTTGCAGGTATTATGACCAATTTCGCTTACCCCAATTTGTGTCACATCTACTGGAGCATCGTGAGCATGTATTATGATGTCACAGTATATTATGACATCATAATTAGTATGCACTATGACGTCACAATGTATTATGACGTCATAATGTATCCGCATTATGACATCACAATATATTATGAGAGCGCAATTTGCAGGTTTTATGACCAATTTCGCTTACCCCAATTTGTGTCACATCTACTGGAGCATCGTAAGCATGTATTATGATGTCACAGTATATGATGACATCATAATTAGTATGCACTATGACGTCACAATGTATTATGACGTCATAATGTATCCGCATTATGACATCACAATATATTATGAGAGCGCAACATGCAGGTATTATGAGCAATTTCTCTTACCCCAATTTGTTTCACATCTATTGGAGCACCATGAGCATGTATTATGATGTCACAGTATATGATGACATCATAATTAGTATGCACTATGACGTCACAATGTATTATGACATCATAATGTATCCAGATTATGACGTCACAATATATTATGAGAGCGCAATTTGCAGGTTTTTTGACCAATTTCGCTTACCCCAATTTGTATCACATCTACTGGAGCATCATGAGCATGTATAATGATGTCACAGTATATGATGACATCATAATTAGTATGCAGTATGACGTCACAATGTATTATGACGTCATAATGTATCCACATTATGACATCACAATATATCATGAGAGCGCAACATGTAGGTACTATGAGCAATTTCTCTTACCCCAATTTGTGTCACATCTACTGGAGCGTCATGAGCATGTATTATGATGTCACAGTATATGATGACATCATAATTAGTATGCAGTATGACGTCACAATGTATTATTACTTCATAATGTATCTGCATTATGACATCACAATATATTATGAGAGCGCAACATACAGGTATTATGAGCAATTTCTCTTACCCCAATTTGTGTCACATCTACTGGAGCATCATGAGCATGTATTATGATGTCACAGTATATGATGACGTCATAATTAGTATGCACTATGACGTCACAATGTATTATGACGTCATAATGTATCCGCATTATGACATCACAATATATTATGAGAGCGCAATTTACAGGTTTTATGACCATTTTCGATTACCCCAATTTGTGTAACATCTACTGGAGCATCATGAGCATGTATTATGACGTCACAGTATATGATGACATCATAATTAGTATGCACTATGACGTAACAATGTATTATGACGTCATAATGTATCCGCATTATGACATCACAATATATTATGAGAGCGCAACATGCAGGTATTATGAGCAATTTCTCTTACCCCAATTTGTGTCACATCTACTGGAGCATCATGAGCATGTATTATGACGTCACAGTATATGATGACATCATAATTAGTATGCACTATGACGTCACAATGTATTATGACGTCATAATGTATCCGCATTATGACATCACAATATATTATGAGAGCGCAACATGCAGGTATTATGACCAATTTCTCTCACCTCAATTTGTGACACATCTTCTGGAGCATCATGAGCATGTATTATGATGTCACAGTATATGATGACATCATCATTAGTATGCACTATGACGTCACAATGTATTATGATGTCATATTGTATCCGCATTATGACATCACAATATATTATGAGCGCGCAACATGCAGGAATTATGAACAATTTCTCTTACCCCAATTTGTGTCACATGTACTGTAGCATCATGAGCATGTATTATGACGTCACAGTATATGATGACATCATAATTAGTATGCACTATGACGTCACAATGTATTATGACGTCATAATGTATCCGCATTATGACATCACAATATATTATGAGAGCGCAACTTGCAGGTTTTATGACCAATTTGGCTTACCCCAATTTGTGTCAAATCTACTGGAGCATCATGAGCATGTATTATGACGTCACAGTATATGATGACATCATAATTAGTATGCACTATGACGTCACAATGTATTATGACGTCATAATATATCCGCATTATGACATCACTATATAGTATGAGAGCGCAAATTGCAGGTGTTATGACCAATTTCGCTTACCCCAATTTGTGTCACATCTACTGGAGCATAATGAGCATGCTTTATGACGTCACAGTATATGATGATATCATAATTAGTATGCACTATGACGTCACAATATATTATGACGTCATAATGTATCCGCATTATGACATCACAATATATTATGAGAGCGCAATTTGCAGGTTTATGATCATTTTCGATTGCCCCAATTTGTGTCACATCTACTGGAGCATCATGAGCATGTATTATGACGTCACAGTATATGATGACATCATAATTACTATGCACTATGACGTCACAATGTATTATGACGTCATAATGTATCCGCATTATGACATCACAATATATTATGAGAGCGCAACATGCAGGTATTATGAGCAATTTCTCTTAACCCAATTTGTGTCACATCTACTGGAGCATCATGAGCATGTATTATGACGTCACAGTATATGATGACATCATAATTAGTATGGACTATGATGTCACAGTGTATTATGACGTCATAATGTATCCGCATTATGACATCACAATATATTATGAGAGCACAACATGCAGGTGTTATGAGCAATTTCTCTTTCCGCAGTTTGTGTCACATCTACTGGAGCATCATGAGCATGTATTATGACGTCACAGTATATGATGACATCATAATTAGTATGCAGTATGACGTCACAATGTATTATGACGTCATAATGTATCCGCATTATGACATCACAATATATTATGAGAGCGCAACATGCAGGTATTATGAGCAATTTCTCTTACCCCAGTTTGTGTCACATCTACTGGAGCATCATGAGCATGTATTATGACGTCACAGTATATGAGGACATCATAATTAGTATGCACTATGATGTCACAATGTATTATGACGTCATAATGTATCCGCATTATGACATCACAATATATTATGAGAGCGCAACATGCAGGTATTATGAGCAATTTCTCTTACCCCAATTTGTGTCACATCTACTGGAGCATCATGAGCATGTATTATGACGTCACAGTATATGATGACATCATAATTAGTATACACTATGACGTCACAATGTATTATGACGTCATAATGTATCCGCATTATGACATCACAATATATTATGAGAGCGCAACTTGCAGGTTTTATGACCAATTTGGCTTACCCCAAATTGTGTCAAATCTACTGGAGCATCATGAGCATGTATTATGACGTCACAGTATATGATGACATCATAATTAGTATGCACTATGACGTCACAATGTATTATGACGTCATAATATATCCGCATTATGACATCACTATATAGTATGAGAGCGCAAATTGCAGGTGTTATGACCAATTTCGCTTACCCCAATTTGTGTCACATCTACTGGAGCATAATGAGCATGCATTATGACGTCACAGTATATGATGATATCATAATTAGTATGCACTATGACGTCACAATATATTATGACGTCATAATGTATCCGCATTATGACATCACAATATATTATGAGAGCGCAATTTGCAGGTTTATGATCATTTTCGATTGCCCCAATTTGTGTCACATCTACTGGAGCATCATGAGCATGTATTATGACGTCACACTATATGATGACATCATAATTACTATGCACTATGACGTCACAATGTATTATGACGTCATAATGTATCCGCATTATGACATCACAATATATTATGAGAGCGCAACATGCAGGTATTATGAGCAATTTCTCTTAACCCAATTTGTGTCACATCTACTGGAGCATCATGAGCATGTATTATGACGTCACAGTATATGATGACATCATAATTAGTATGCACTATGATGTCACAGTGTTTTATGACGTCATAATGTATCCGCATTATGACATCACAATATATTATGAGAGCACAACATGCAGGTGTTATGAGCAATTTCTCTTTCCGCAGTTTGTGTCACATCTACTGGAGCATCATGAGCATGTATTATGACGTCACAGTATATGATGACATCATAATTAGTATGCAGTATGACGTCACAATGTATTATGACGTCATAATGTATCCGCATTATGACATCACAATATATTATGAGAGCGCAACATGCAGGTATTATGAGCAATTTCTCTTACCCCAGTTTGTGTCACATCTACTGGAGCATCATGAGCATGTATTATGACGTCACAGTATATGAGGACATCATAATTAGTATGCACTATGATGTCACAATGTATTATGACGTCATAATGTATCCGCATTATGACATCACAATATATTATGAGAGCGCAACATGCAGGTATTATGAGCAATTTCTCTTACCCCAATTTGTGTCACATCTACTGGAGCATCATGAGCATGTATTATGACGTCACAGTATATGATGACATCATAATTAGTATGCACTATGACGTCACAATGTATTATGACGTCATAATGTATCCGCATTATGACATCACAATATATTATGAGAGCGCAACATGCAGGTATTATGAGCAATTTCTCTTACCCCAATTTGTGTCACATCTACTGGAGCATCATGAGCATGTATTATGACGTCACAGTATATGATGACATCATAATTAGCATGCACTATGATGTCACAATGTATTATGACGTCATAATGTATCTGCATTATGACATCACAATATATTATGAGAGCGCAACATGCAGGTATTATGAGCAATTTCTCTTACCCCAATTTGTGTCACATGTACTGGAGCATCATGAGCATGTATTATGACGTCACAGTATATGATGACATCATAATTAGTATGCACTATGACGTCACAGTGTATTATGACGTCATAATGTATCCGCATTATGACATCACAATATATTATGAGAGCGCAATTTACTGGTTTTATGACCATTTTCGATTACCCCAATTTGTGTCACATCTACTGGAGCATCATGAGCATGTATTATGTTGTCACAGTATATGATGGCATCATAATTAGTATGCAGTATGAGGTCACAATGTATTATGACGTCATAATGTATCCGCATTATGACATCACAATAAATTATGAGAGCGCAACATGCAGGTATTATGAGCAATTTCTCTTACCCCAATTTGTGTGACATCTACTGGAGCATCATGAGCATGTATTATGACGTCACAGTATATGATGACATCATAATTAATATGCACTATGACGTCACAATGTATTATGACGTCATAATGTATTCGCAGTATGACATCACAATATAATATGAGAGCGCAATTTGCAGGATTTATGACCAATTTCGCTTACCCCAATTTGTGTCACATCTACTGGAGCATCATGAGCATGTATTATGACGTCACAGTATATGATGACATCATAATTAGTATACACTATGACGTCACAATGTATTATGACGTCATAATGTTTCCACACTATGACATCACAGTATATTATGAGAGCGCAACATGCACTTATTATGGGCAATTTCTCTTACCCCAATTTGTGTCACATCTACTGGAGAATCATGAGGATGTATTATGATGTCACAGTATATGATGACATCATAATTAGTATGCACTATGACGTCACAATATATTATGACGTCATAATGTATCCGCATTATGACATCACAATATATTATGAGAGCGCAACATGCAGGTATTATGAGCAATTTCTCTTACCCCAATTTGTGTCACATGTACTGGAGCATCATGAGCATGTATCATGACGTCACAGTATATGATGACATCATAATTAGTATGCACTATGACGTCACAATGTATTATGACGTCATAATGTATCCGCATTATGACATCACAATATATTATGAGAGCGCAATTTGCAGGTTTTATGACCAATTTCGCTTACCCCAATTTGTGTCACATCTACTGGAGCATCATGAGCATGTATTATGACGTCACAGTATATTATGACATCATAATTACTATGCACTATGATGTCACAATGTATTATGACGTCATAATCTATCTGCATTATGACATCACAATATATTATGAGAGCGCAACATGCAGGTATTATGAGCAATTTCTCTTACCCCAATTTGTGTCACATCTACTGGAGCATCATGAGCATGTATTATGACGTCACAGTATATGATGACAACATAATTAGTATGCACCATGACGTCACAATGTATTATGACGTCATAATGTATCCGCATTATGACATCACAATATATTATGAGAGCGCAACATGCAGGTATTATGAGCAACTTCTCTTACCCCAATTTGTGTCACATCTACTGGAGCATCATGAGCATGTGTTATGACGTCACAGTATATGATGACATCATAATTAGTATGCACTATGACGTCACAATGTATTATGACGTCATAATGTATCCGCATTATGACATCACAATATATTATGAGAGCGCAATTTGCAGGTATTATGAGCAATTTCTCGTACCCCAATTTCTGTCACATCTACTGCAGCATCATGAGCATGTATTATGACGTCACAGTATATGATGACATCATAATTAGTATGCACTATGACGTCACAATATATTATGACGTCACAATGTATCCGCATTATGACATCACAATGTATTATGAGAGTGCAATTTGCAGGTTTATGATCATTTTCGATTACCCCAATTTGTGTCACATCTACTGGAGCATCATGAGCATGTATTATGATGTCACAGTATATGATGACATCATAATTAGTATGCACTATGATGTCACAATGTATTATGACGTCATAATCTATCTGCATTATGACATCACAATATATTATGAGAGCGCAACATGCAGGTATTATGAGCAATTTGTCTTACCCCAAGTTGTGTCACATCTACTGGAGCATCATGAGCATGTATTATGATGTCACAGTATATGATGACATCATAATTAGTATGCACTATGACGTCACAATGTATTATGACGTCATAATGTATCCGCATTATGACCTCACAATATATTATGAGAGAGCAACATGCAGGTATTATGAGCAATTTCTCTTACCCCAATTTGTGTCACATCTACTGGAGCATCATGAGCATGTATTATGACGTCACAGTATATGATGACATCATAATTAGTATGCACTATGACGTCACAATGTATTATGACGTCATAATGTATCCGCATTATGACATCACAATATATTATGAGAGCGCAACATGCAGGTATTATGAGCAATTTCTCTTTCCTCAATTTGTGTCACATCTACTGGAGCATCATGAGCATGTATTATGACGTCACAGTATATGATGACATCATGATTAGTATGCACTATGATGTCACAATGTATTATGACGTCATAATGTATCCGCATTATGACATCACAATATATTATGAGAGCACAACATGCTGGTATTATGAGCAATTTCTCTTTCCGCAATTTGTTTCACATCTACTGGAGCATCATGAGCATGTATTATGACGTCACAGTATATGATGACATCATAATTAGTATGCAATATGATGTCACAATGTATTCTGACGTCATAATGTATCCGCATTATGACTTCACAATATATTATGAGAGCGCAACATGCAGGTATTATGAGCAATTTCTCTTACCCCAATTTGTTTCACATCTACTGGAGCATCATGAGCATGTATTATGACGTCACAGTATATGATGACATCATAATTAGTATGCACTATGACGTCACAATGTATTATAACGTCATAATGTATCTGCATTATGACTTCACAATATATTATGAGAGCGCAATTTACAGGTTTTATGACCATTTTCGATTACCCCAATTTGTGTCACATCTAATGGAGCATCATGAGCATGTATTATGTTGTCACAGTATATGATGACATCATAATTAGTATGCAGTATGACGTCGCAATGTATTATGACGTCATAGTGTATCCGCATTATGACATCACAATAAATTATGAGAGCGTAACATGCAGGTATTATGAGCAATTTCTCTCACCCCAGTTTGTGTCACATCTACTGGAGCATCATGAGCATGTATTATGACGTCACAGCATATGATGACATCATAATTAGTATGCACTATGACGTCACAATGTATTATGACGTCATATTGTATCCGCATTATGATATCACAATATATTATGAGAGCGCAACATGCAGTTATTATGAGCAATTTCTCTTACCCCAATATGTGTCACATCTACTGGAGCATCATGAGCATGTATTATGACGTCACAGTATACGATGACATCATAATTAGTATGCACTATGGCGTCACAATATATTATGACGTCATATTGTATCCGAATTATGACATCACAATATATTATGAGAGCGCAATTTGCAGGATTTATGACCAATTTCGCTTACCCCAATTTGTGTCACATCTACTGGAGCATCATGAGCATGTATTATGAGGTCACAGTATATGATGACATCATAATTAGTATGCACTATGACGTCATAATGTTTCCACATTATGACATCACAATATATTATGAGAGCGCAACATGCACTTATTATGAGCAATTTCTGTTACCCCAATTTGTGTCACATCTACTGGAGAATCATGAGCATGTATTATGACGTCACAGTATATGATGACATCATAATTAGTATGCACTATGACGTCACAATGTATTATGACGTCATAATGTATCCGCATTATGACATCACAATATATTATGAGAGCGCAATTTGCAGGTTTTATGAGCAATTTCCCTTACCTCAATTTGTGTCACATCTACTGGAGCATCATGAGCATGTATTATGACGTCACAGTATATGACGACATCATAATTAGTATGCACTATGACGTCACAATGTATTATGACGTCATAATGTATCCACATTATGACAACACAATATATTATGAGAGCGCAATTTGCAGGTTTTATGACCAATTTCGCTTACCCCAATTTGTGTCACATCTACTGGAGCATCATGAGCATGTATTATGACGTCACAGTATATTATGACATCATAATTAGTATGCACTATGACGTCACAATGTATTATGACGTCATAATGAATCCGCATTATGACATCACAATATATTATGAGAGCGCAATTTACAGGTTTTATGACCATTTTCGATTACCCCAATTTGTGTCACATCTACTGGAGCATCATGAGCATGTATTATAATGTCACAGTATATGATGACATCATAATTAGTATGCAGTATGACGTCACAATATATTATGACGTCATAGTGTATCCGCATTATGACATCACAATAAATTATGAGAGCGCAGCATGCAGGTATTATGAGCAATTTCTCTTACCCCAATTTGTGTCACATCTACTGGAGCATCATGAGCATGTATTATGACGTCACAGTATATGATGACATCATAATTAGTATGCACTATGACGTCACAATGTATTATGACGTCATATTGTATCCGCATTATGACATCCCAATATATTATGAGAGCGCAACATGCAGGTATTATGAGCAATTTCTCTTACCCCAATTTGTGTCACATCTGCTGGAGCATCATGAGCATGTATTATGACGTCACAGTATATGAAGACATCATAATTAGTATGCACTATGATGTCACAATGTATTATGACGTCATAATGTATCCGCATTATGACATCACACTATATTATGAGAGCGCAACATGCAGGTATTATGAGCAATTTCTCTTACCCCAATTTGTGTCACATCTACTGTAGCATCATGAGCATGTATTATGACATCACAGTATATCATGACATCGTAATTAGTATGCACTATGACGTCACAATGTATTATGACGTCATAATGTATCCGCATTATGACATCACAATATATTATGAGAGCGAAGCATGCAGGTATTATGAGGAATTTCTCTTACCCCAATTTGTGTCACATCTACTGGAGCATCATGAGCATGTATTATGACGTCACAGTATATGATGACATCATAATTAGTATGCAGTATGACGTCACAATGTATTATGACGTCATAATGTTTCCGCATTATGACATCACAATATATTATGAGAGCGCAACATGCAGGTATTATGAGCAATTTCTCTTACCCCAATTTGTGTCACATCTACTGGAGCATCATGAGCATGTATTATGATGTCACAGTATATGATGACGTCATAATTAGTATGCACTATGACGTCACAATGTATTATGACGTCATAATGTATCTGCATTATGACATCACAATGTATTATGAGAGCGCAACATGCAGGTATTATGATCAATTTCTCTTACCCCAATTTGTGTCACATCTACTGGAGCATCATGAGCATGTATTATGACGTCACAGTATATGATGACATCATCATTAGTATGCACTATGACATCACAATGTATTATGACGTCATAATGTATCCGCAGTATGACATCACAATATATTATGAGAGCGCAATTTGCAGGTAATATAAGCAATTTCTCTTACCCCAATTTGTGTCACATCTACTGGAGCATCATGAGCATGTATTATGACGTCACAGTATATGATGACATCATAATTACTATGCAGTATGACGTCACAATGTATTATGATGTCATAATGTATCCGCATTATGACATCACAATATATTATGAGAGTGCAACATGTAGGTATTATGAGCAATTTCTCTTACCCCAATTTGTGTCACATCTACTGGAGCATCATGAGCATGTATTATGACGTCACAGTATATGATGACATCATAATTAGTATGCAGTATGACGTCACAATGTATTATGACATCATAATGTATCCGCATTATGACATCACAATATATTATGAGAGCGCAACATGCAGGTATTATGAGCAATTTCTCTTACCCCAATTTGTGTCACATGTACTGGAGCATCATGAGCATGTATTATGACGTCACAGAATATTATGACATCATAATTAGTATGCACCATGACGTCACAATGTATTATGACATCATAATGTATCCGCATTATGACAACACAATATATTATGAGAGCGCAATTTGCAGGTTTTATGACCATTTTCGATTACCCCAATTTGTGTCACATCTACTGGAGCATCATGAGCATGTATTATGACGTCACAGTATATGATGACATCATAATTAGTATGCACTATGACGTCACAAGGTATTATGACGTTATAATGTATCCGCATTATGACATCACAATATATTATGAGAGCGCAACATACAGGTATTATGAGCAATTTCTCTTACCCCAATTTGTGTCACATCTACTGGAGCATCATGAGCATGTATTATGATGTCACAGTATATGATGACATCATAATTAGTATGCACTATGACATCACAATGTATTATGACGTCATAATCTATCCGCATTATGACATCACAATATATTATGAGTGCGCAACATGCAGGTATTATGAGCAATTTCTCGTACCCCAGTTTGTGTCACATCTACTGGAGCATCATGAGCATGTATTATGACGTCACAGTATATGATGATATCATAATTAGTATGCACTATGACGTCACAATATATTATGACGTCATAATGTATCCGCATTATGACATCACAATATATTATGAGAGCGCAATTTGCAGGTTTTATGACCATTTTCGATTACCCCAATTTGTGTCACATCGACTGGAGCATCATGAGCATGTATTATGACGTCACAGTATATGATGACATCATAATTAGTATGCACTATGACGTCACAATGTATTATGACGTCATAATGTATCCGCATTATGACATCACTGTATATTATGAGAGCCCAACATGCAGGTATTATGAGCAATTTCTCATACCCCAGTTTGTGTCACATCTACTGGAGCATCATGAGCATGTTTTATGATGTCACAGTATTTGATGACATCATAATTAGTATGCAGTATGACGTCACAATGTATTATGACGTCATAATGTATCCGCATTATGACATCACAATATATTATGAGAGCGCAACATGCAGGTATTATGAGCAATTTCTCTTACCCCAATTTGTGTCACATCTACTGGAGCATCATGAGCATGTATTATGACGTCACAGTATATGATGACATCATAATTAGTATGCACTATGACGTCACAATGTATTATGACGTCATAATGTATCCGCATTATGACATCACAATATATTATGAGAGCGCAACATGCAGGTATTATAAGCAATTTCTCTTACCCCAATTTGTGTCACATCTACTGGAGCATCATGAGCATGTATTATGACGTCACAGTATATGATGACATCATAATTAGTATGCACTATGACGTCACAATGTATTATGACGTCATAATGTATCCGCATTATGACATCACAATATATTATGAGAGCGCAACATGCAGGTATTATGAGCAATTTCTCTTACCCCAATTTGTGTCACATCTACTGGAGCATCATGAGCATGTATTATGACGTCACAGTATATGATGACATCATAATTAGTATGCACTATGACGTCACAATGTATTATGACGTCATAATGTATCCTCATTATGACATCACAATATATTATGAGAGCGCAACATGCAGGTATTATGACCAATTTCTATTACCCCAATTTGTGTCACATCTACTGGAGCATCATGAGCATGTATTATGACGTCACAGTATATGATGACATCATAATTAGTATGCACTATGACGTCACAATGTATTATGACGTCATAATGTATCCGCATTATGACATCACAATATATTATGAGAGCGCAACATGCAGGTATTATGAGCAATTTCTCTTACCCCAATTTGTGTCACATCTACTGGAGCATCATGAGCATGTATTATGATGTCACAGTATATGATGACATCATAATTAGTATGCACTATGACGTCACAATGTATTATGACGTCATAATGTATCCGCATTATGACATCACAATATATTATGAGAGCGCAACATGCAGGTATTATGAGCAATTTCTCTTTTCCCAATTTGTGTCACATCTACTGGAGCATCATGAGCACGTATTATGACGTCACAGTATATGATGACATCATAATTAGTATGCACTATGATATCACAATGTATTATGACGTCATAATGTATCCGCATTATGACATCACAATATATTATGAGAGCACAACATACAGGTATTATGAGCAATTTCTCTTTCCGCAATTTGTGTCACATCTACTGGAGCATCATGAGCATGTATTATGACGTCACAGTATATGATGACATCATAATTAGTATGCACTGTGACGTCACAATGTATTATGACGTCATAAGGTATCCGCATTATGACATCACAATATATTATGTGAGCGCAACATGCAGGCATTATGAGCAATTTCTCTTACCCCAAATTGTTTCACATCCACTGGAGCATCATGAGCATGTATTATGACGTCACAGTATATGATCACATCATAATTAGTATGCACTATAACGTCACAATGCATTATGACGTCATAATGTGTCCACATTATGATGTCACAATATATTATGAGAGCGCAATTTGCAGGTTTTATGACCAATTTCGCTTACCCCAATTTGTTTCACATCTACTGGAGCATAATGAGCATGTATTATGATGTCACAGTATATGATGACATCATAATTAGTATGCAGTATGACGTCACAATGTATTATGACGTCATAATGTATCCACATTATGACATCACAATATATCATGAGAGCGCAACATGCAGGTACTATAAGCAATTTCTCTTACCCCAATTTGTGTCACATCTACTGGAGCGTCATGAGCATGTATTATGATGTCACAGTATATGATGACATCATAATTAGTATCAGTATGACGTCACAATGTATTATGACGTCATAATGTATCTGCGTTATGACATCACAATATATTATGAGAGCGCAACATGCAGGTATTATGAGCAATTTCTCTTACCCCAATTTGTGTCACATCTACTGGAGCATCATGAGCATGTATTATGATGTCACAGTATATGATGACGTCATAATTAGTATGCACTATGACGTCACAATGTATTATGACGTCATAATGTATCCGCATTATGACATCACAATGTATTATGAGAGCGCAACATGCAGGTATTATGATCAATTTCTCTTACCCCAATTTGTGTCACATCTACTGGAGCATCATGAGCATGTATTATGACGTCACAGTATATGATGACATCATCATTAGTATGCACTATGACATCACAATGTATTATGACGTCATAATGTATCCGCAGTATGACATCACAATATATTATGAGAGCGCAATTTGCAGGTAATATAAGCAATTACTTTTACCCCAATTTGTGTCACATCTACTGGAGCATCATGAGCATGTATTATGACGTCACAGTATATGATGACATCATAATTATTATGCAGTATGATGTCACAATGTATTATGATGTCATAATGTATCCGAATTATGACATCACAATATATTATGAGAGTGCAACATGTAGGTATTATGAGCAATTTCTCTTACCACAATTTGTGTCACATCTACTGGAGCATCATGAGCATGTATTATGACGTCACAGTATATGATGACATCATAATTAGTATGCAGTATGACGTCACAATGTATTATGACATCATAATGTATCCGCATTATGACATCACAATATATTATGAGAGCGCAACATGCAGGTATTATGAGCAATTTCTCTTACCCCAATTTGTGTCACATGTACTGGAGCATCATCAGCATGTATTATGACGTCACAGTATATTATGACATCATAATTAGTATGCACCATGACGTCACAATGTATTATGACATCATAATGTATCCGCATTATGACAACACAATATATTATGAGAGCGCAATTTGCAGGTTTAATGACCATTTTCGATTACCACAATTTGTGTCACATCTACTGGAGCATCATGAGCATGTATTATGACGTCACAGTATATGATGACATCATAATTAGTATGCACTATGACGTCACAAGGTATTATGACGTTATAATGTATCCGCATTATGACATCACAATATATTATGACAGCGCAACATACAGGTATTATGAGCAATTTCTCTTACCCCAATTTGTGTCACATCTACTGGAGCATCATGAGCATGTATTATGATGTCACAGTATATGATGACATCATAATTAGTATGTACTATGACGTCACAATGTATTATGACGTCATAATGTATCCGCATTATGACATCACAATATATTATGAGTGCGCAACATGCAGGTATTATGAGCAATTTCTCGGACCCCAGTTTGTGTCACATCTACTGGAGCATCATGAGCATGTATTATGACGTCACAGTATATGATGATATCATAATTAGTATGCACTATGACGTCACAATATATTATGACGTCATAATGTATCCGCATTATGACATCACAATATATTATGAGAGCGCAATTTGCAGGTTTTATGATCATTTTCGATTACCCCAATTTGTGTCACATCGACTGGAGCATCATGAGCATGTATTATGACGTCACAGTATATGATGACATCATAATTAGTATGCACTATGACGTCACAATGTATTATGACGTCATAATGTATCCGCATTATGACATCACAATGTATTATGAGAGCGCAACATGCAGGTATTATGATCAATTTCTCTTACCCCAATTTGTGTCACATCTACTGGAGCATCATAAGCATGTATTATGACGTCACAGTATATGATGACATCATCATTAGTATGCACTATGACATCACAATGTATTATGACGTCATAATGTATCCGCAGTATGACATCACAATATATTATGAGAGCGCAATTTGCAGGTAATATAAGCAATTTCTCTTACCCCAATTTGTGTCACATCTACTGGAGCATCATGAGCATGTATTATGACGTCACAGTATATGATGACATCATAATTACTATGCATTATGACGTCACAATGTATTATGATGTCATAATGTATCCGCATTATGACATCACAATATATTATGAGAGTGCAACATGTAGGTATTATGAGCAATTTCTCTTACCCCAATTTGTGTCACATCTACTGGAGCATCATGAGCATGTATTATGACGTCACAGTATATGATGACATCATAATTAGTATGCACTATGACGTCACAATGTATTATGAGGTCATAATGTATCCGCATTATGACATCACAATATATATGAGATCGCAACTTGCAGGTTTTATGAGTACTTTCGATTACCACAATTTGTGTCACATCTACTGGAGCATCATGAGCATGTATTATGACGTCACAGTATATGATGACATCATAATTAGTATGCACTATGACGTCACAATGTATTATGACGTCATAATGTATCCGCATTATGACATCACAATATATTATGAGAGCGCAACATGCAGGTATTATGAGCAATTTCTCGTACCCCAATTTGTGTCACATCTACTGGAGCATCATGAGCATGTATTATGACGTCACAGTATATGATGACATCATAATTAGTATCCACTATGACGTCACAATGTATTATGACGTCATAATGTATCCGCATTATGACATCACAATATATTATGAGAGCGCAATTTGCAGGTTTTATGACCATTTTCTATTACCCCAATTTGTGTCACATCGACTGGAGCATAATGAGCATGTATTATGTCGTCACAGTACATGATGACATCAAAATTAGTATGCAGTATGACGTCACAATATATTATGACGTCATAATGTATCCGCATTATGACATCACAGTATATTATGAGAGCGCAACATGCAGGTATTATGAGCAATTTCTCATACCCCAATTTGTGTCACATCTACTGGAGGATCATGAGCATGTATTATGACTTCACAGTATATGAGGACATCATAATTAGTATGCAGTATGACGTCACAATGTATTATGACGTCATAATGTATCCACATTATGACATCACAATATATTATGAGAGCGCATGATGCAGGTATTATAAACAATTTCTCTTACCCCAATTTGTGTCACATCTACTGGAGCATCATGAGCATGTATTATGATGTCACAGTAAATGATGACATCATAATTAGTATGCACTATGACGTCACAATGTATTATGACGTCATAATGTATCCACATTATGACCTCACAATATATTATGAGAGCGCAATTTGCAGGTTTTATGACCAATTTCGCTTACCCCAATTTGTTTCACATCTACTGGAGCATCATGAGAATGTATTATGATGTCACAGTATATGATGACATCATAATTAGTATGCAGTATGACGTCATAATGTATTATGGCGTCATAATGTATCCACATTATGACATCACAATATATCATGAGAGCGCAACATGCAGGTACTATGAGCAATTTCTCTTACCCCAATTTGTGTCACATCTACTGGAGCATCATGAGCAGGTATTATGACGTCATAGTATATGATGACATCATAATTACTATGCACTATGACGTCACAATATATTATGGCGTCATAATGTATCTGCATTATGACATCACAATATATTATGAGTGCGCAATTTGCAGGGTTTATGACCAATTTCGCTTACACCACTTTGTGTCACATCTACTGGAGCATCATGAGCATGTGTTATGATGTCACAGTATATGATGACATCATAATTAGTATGCACTATGACGTCACAATGTATTATGACGTCATAATGTATCCGCATTATGACGTCACAATATATTATGAGAGCGCAACACGCAGGTATTATGAGCAATTTTTCTTACCCCAATTTGTGTCACATCTACTGGAGCATCATGAGCATGTATTATGACATCACAGTATATGATGACATCATAATTAGTATGCACTATGACGTCACATTGTATTATGACGTCATAATGTATCCGCATTATGACATCACAATATATTATGAGAGCGCAACTTGAAGGTTTTATGACTATTTTCGATTACCACAATTTGTGTCACATCTACTGGAGCATCATGAGCATGTATTATGACGTCACAGTATATGATGACATCATAATTGGTATGTAGTATGACGTCACAATGTATTATGAGGTCATAATGTATCCGCATTATGACATCACAATATATTATGAGAGCGCAACATGCAGGTATTATGAGCAATTTCTCTCACCCCAATTTGTGTCACATCTACTGGAGCATCATGAGCATGTATTATGACATCACAGTATATGATGACATCATAATTAGTATGTAGTATGACGTCACAATGTATTATGACGTCATAATGTATCCGCATTATGACATCACAATATATTATGAGAGCTCAATTTGCAGGTTTTATGACCAATTTCTCTTACCCCAATTTGTTTCACATTTACTGGAGCATCATGAGCATGTATTATGACGTCACAGTATATGATGACATCATAATTATTATGCAGTATGACGTAAAAATGTATTATGACGTCACAATGTATCCGCATTATGACATCACAATATATTATAACAGCGCAACATGCAGGTATTATGAGCAATTTCTCTTACCCCAATTTCTGTCACATCTACTGGAGCATCATGAGCATGTATTATGATGGCACAGTATATGATGACATCATAATTAGTATGCACAATTACGTCACAATGTATTATGACGTCATAATGTATCCGCATTATGACATCACAATATATTATGAGAGCGCAACATGCAGGTATTATGAGCAATTTCTCTTACCCCAATTTGTTTCACATCTACTGGAGCATCATAAGCGTGTATTATGACGTCACAGTATATGATGACATCATAATTAGTATGCACTATGACGTCACAATGTATTATGACGTCATAATGTATCCGCATTATGACATCACGATATATTATGAGAGCGCAATTTGCAGGTTTTATGACCAATTTCGCTTACCCCAATTTGTGTCACATCTACTGGAGCGTAATGAGCATGTATTATGACGTCACAGTATATGATGACATCATAATTAGTATGCAGTATGATGTCACAATGTATTATGACGTCATAATGTATCCGCATTATGACATCACAATATATTATGAGAGCGCAACATGCAGGTATTATGAGCAATTTCTCTTACCCCAATTTGTGTCACATCTACTGGAGCATCATGAGCATGTATTATGACGTCACAGTATATGATGACATCATAGTTAGTATGCACTATGACGTCACAATGTATTATGACGTCATAATGTATCCGCATTATGACATCACAATATATTCTGAGAGCGCAACATGCAGGTATTATGAGCAATTTCTCTTACCCCAATTTGTGTCACATCTACTGGAGCATTATGAGCATGTATTATGACATCACAGTATATGATGACTTCATAATTAGTATGCACTATGACGTTACAATGTATTATGACGTCATAATGTATCCGCATTATGACATCACAATATATTATGAGAGCGCAATTTGCAGGTTTTATGACCAATTTCGCTTACCCCAATTTGTGTCAAATCTACTGGAGCACCATGAGCATGTATTATGACGTCACAGTATATGATGACATCATAATTAGTATGCACTATGACGTCACAATGTATTATGACGTCAAAATATATCCGCATTATGACATCACAATATATTATGAGAGCGCAACATGCAGGTATTATGAGCAATTTCTCTTACCCCAATTTGTGTCACATCTACTGGAGCATCATGAGCATGTATTATGACGTCACAGTATATGATGACATCATAATTAGTATGCACTATGACGTCACAATGTATTATGACGTCATAATGTATCCGCATTATGACATCACAATATATTATGAGATCGCAACTTGCAGGTTTTATGAGTACTTTCGATTAACACAATTTGTGTCACATCTACTGGAGCATCATGAGCATGTATTATGACGTCACAGTATATGATGACATGATAATTAGTATGCACTATGACGTCACAATATATTATGACGTCATAATGTATCCGCATTATGACATCACAATATATTATGAGAGCGCAACATGCAGGTATTATGAGCAATTTCTCGTACCCCAATTTGTGTCACATCTACTGGAGCATCATGAGCATGTATTATGACGTCACAGTATATGATGACATCATAATTAGTATCCACTATGACGTCACAATGTATTATGACGTCATAATGTATCCGCATTATGACATCACAATATATTATGAGAGCGCAATTTGCAGGTTTTATGACCATTTTCTATTACCCCAATTTGTGTCACATCGACTGGAGCATAATGAGCATGTATTATGACGTCACAGTACATGATGACATCATAATTAGTATGCAGTATGACGTCACAATGTATTATGACGTCATAATGTATCCGCATTATGACATCACAGTATATTATGAGAGCGCAACATGCAGGTATTATGAGCAATTTTTCATACCCCAATTTGTGTCACATCTACTGGAGCATCATGAGCATGTATTATGACTTCACAGTATATGAGGACATCATAATTAGTATGCAGTATGACGTCACAATGTATTATGACGTCATAATGTATCCGCATTATGACATCACAATATATTATGAGAGCGCAAGATGCAGGTATTATAAGCAATTTCTCTTACCCCAATTTGTGTCACATCTACTGGAGCATCATGAGCATGTATTATGATGTCACAGTAAATGATGACATCATAATTAGTATGCACTATGACGTCACAATGTATTATGACGTCATAATGTATCCACATTATGGCCTCACAATATATTATGAGAGCGCAATTTGCAGGTTTTATGACCAATTTCGCTTACCCCAATTTGTTTCACATCTACTGGAGCATCATGAGAATGTATTATGATGTCACAGTATATGATGACATCATAATTAGTATGCAGTATGACGTCATAATGTATTATGGCGTCATAATGTATCCACATTATGACATCACAATATATCCTGAGTGCGCAACATGCAGGTACTATGAGCAATTTCTCTTACCCCAATTTGTGTCACATCTACTGGAGCATCATGAGCAGGTATTATGACGTCATAGTATATGATGACATCATAATTACTATGCACTATGACGTCACAATATATTATGGCGTCATAATGTATCTGCATTATGACATCACAATATATTATGAGTGCGCAATTTGCAGGGTTTATGACCAATTTCGCTTTCCCCACTTTGTGTCACATCTACTGGAGCATCATGAGCATGTGTTATGATGTCACAGTATATGATGACATCATAATTAGTATGCACTATGACGTCACAATGTATTATGACGTCATAATGTATCCGCATTATGACGTCACAATATATTATGAGAGCGCAACATGCAGGTATTATGAGCAATTTCTCTCACCCCAATTTGTGTCACATCTACTGGAGCATCATGAGCATGTATTATGACATCACAGTATATGATGACATCATAATTAGTATGCACTATGACGTCACATTGTATTATGACGTCATAATGTATCCGCATTATGACATCACAATATATTATGAGAGCTCAATTTGCAGGTTTTATGACCAATTTCTCTTACCCCAATTTGTTTCACATTTACTGGAGCATCATGAGCATGTATTATGACGTCACAGTATATGACGACATCATAATTAGTATGCAGTATGACGTAAAAATGTATTATGACGTCACAATGTATCCGCATTATGACATCACAATATATTATAACAGCGCAACATGCAGGTATTATGAGCAATTTCTCTTACCCCAATTTCTGTCACATCTACTGGAGCATCATGAGCATGTATTATGACGGCACAGTATATGATGACATCATAATTAGTATGCACAATTACGTCACAATGTATTATGACGTCATAATGTATCCGCATTATGACATCACATTATATTATGAGAGCGCAACATGCAGGTATTATGAGCAATTTCTCTTACCCCAATTTGTTTCACATCTACTGGAGCATCATAAGCGTGTATTATGACGTCACAGTATATGATGACATCATAATTAGTATGCACTATGACGTCACAATGTATTATGACGTCATAATGTATCCGCATTATGACATCACGATATATTATGAGAGCGCAATTTGCAGGTTTTATGACCAATTTCGCTTACCCCAATTTGTGTCACATCTACTGGAGCGTAATGAGCATGTATTATGACGTCACAGTATATGATGACATCATAATTAGTATGCACTATGACATCACAATGTATTATGACGTCATAATGTATCCGCATTATGACATCACAATATATTATGAGAGCGCAACATGCAGGTATTATGAGCAATTTCTCTTACCCCAATTTGTGTCACATCTACTGGAGCATCATGAGCGTGTATTATGACATCACAGTATATGATGACATCATAATTAGTATGCACTATGACGTTACAATGTATTATGACGTCATAATGTATCCGCATTATGACATCACAATATATTATGAGAGCGCAATTTGCAGGTTTTATGAACAATTTCGCTTACCCCAATTTGTGTCAAATCTACTGGAGCATCATGAGCATGTATTATGACGTCACAGTATATGATGACATCATAATTAGTATGCACTATGACATCACAATGTATTATGACGTCATAATGTATCCGCATTATGACATCACAATATATTATGAGAGCGCAATTTGCAGGTTTTATGACCAATTTCGCTTACCCCAATTTGTGTCAAATCTACTGGAGCATCATGAGCAAGTATTATGACGTCACAGTATATGATGACATCATAATTAGTATGCAGTATGACGTCACAATGTATTATGACGTCATAATGTATCCGCATTATGACATCACAATATATTATGAGAGCGCAGCATGCAGGTTTTATGAGCAATTTCACTTACCCCAATTTGTTTCACATCTTCTGGAGCATCATGAGCATGTATTATGACGTCAGAGTACATGATGACATCATAATTAGTATGCACTATGACGTCACAATGTATTATGACGTCATAATGTATCCGCATTATGACATCACAATATATTATGAGAGCGCAACATGCAGGTATTATGAGCAATTTCTCTTACCCCAATTTGTTTCATATCTTCTGGAGCATCATAAGCATGTATTATGATGTCACAGTATATGATGACATCATAATTAGTATGCACTATGCCGTAACAATGTATTATGACGTCATAATGTATCCACATTATGACATCACAATATATTATGAGAGCGCAATTTGCAGGTTTTATGACCAATTTCGCTTACCCCAATTTGTGTCACATCTACTGGAGCATCATGAGCATGTATTATGACATCACAGTATATGATGACATCATAATTAGTATGCACTATGACGTCACAATGTATTATGACGTCATAATGTATCCGCATTATGACATCACAATATATTATGAGAGCGCAACATGCAGGTATTATGAGCAATTTCTGTTACCCCAATTTGTGTCACATCTACTGGAGCATCATGAGCATGTATTATGACATCACAGTATATGATGACTTCATAATCAGTATGCACTATGACGTTACAATGTATTATGACGTCATAATGTATCCGCATTATGACATCACAATATATTATGAGAGCGCAATTTGCAGGTTTTATGACCAATTTCGCTTACCCCAATTTGTGTCAAATCTACTGGAGCACCATGAGCATGTATTATGACGTCACAGTATATGATGACATCATAATTAGTATGCACTATGATGTCACAATGTATTATGACGTCATAATGTATCCGCATTATGACATCACAATATATTATGAGAGCGCAACATGCAGGTATTATGAGCAATTTCTCTTACCCCAATTTGTGTCACATCTACTGGAGCATCATGAGCATGTATTATGACGTCACAGTATATGATGACATCATAATTAGTATGCACTATGACGTCACAATATATTATGACGTCATAATGTATCCGCATTATGACATCACAATATATTATGAGAGCGCAACATGCAGGTATTATGAGCAATTTCTCTTACCCCAATTTGTGTCACATCTACTGGAGCATCATGAGCATGTATTATGACGTCACAGTATATGATGACATCATAATTAGTATGCACTATGATGTCACAATATATTATGACGTCATAATGTATCCGCATTATGACATCACAATATATTATGAGAGCGCAACATGCAGGTATTATGAGCAATTCCTCTTACCCCAATTTGTGTCACATCTACTGCAGCATCATGAACATGTATTATGACGTCACTGTATATGATGACATCATAATTAGTATGCACTATGACGTCACAATGTATTATGACGTCATAATGTATCCGCATTATGACATCACAATATATTATGAGAGCGCAACATGCAGGTATTATGAGCAATTTCTCTTACCCCAATTTGTTTCACATCTTCTGGAGCATCATAAGCATGTATTATGATGTCACAGTATATGATGACATCATGATTAGTATGCACTATGCCGTCACAATATATTATGACGTCATAATGTATCCACATTACGACATCACAATATATTAGGAGAGCGCAATTTGCAGGTTTTATGGCCAATTTCGCTTAAGCCAATTTGTGTCAAATCTACTGGAGCATCATGAGCATGTATTATGACGTCACAGTATATGATGACATCATAAATAGTATGCAGTATGATGTCACAATGTATTATGACGTCATAATGTATCCGCATTATGACATCACAATATATTATGAGAGCGCAACATGCAGGTTTTATGATCAATTTCTCTTACCCCAATTTGTGTCACATCTACTGGAGCATCATGAGCATGTATTATGACGTCACAGTATATGATGACATCGTAATTAGTATGCACTATGACGTCACAATGTATTATGACGTCATAATGTATCCGCATTATGACATCACAATATATTATGAGAGCGCAACATGCAGGTATTATGAGCAATTTCTCTTACCCCAATTTGTGTCACATCTACTGGAGCATCATGAGCATGTATTATGACGTCACAGTATATGATGACATCATAATTAGTATGCACTATGACGTCACAATGTATTATGACATCATAATGTATCCGCATTATGACATCACAATATATTATGAGAGCGCAACTTGCAAGTTTTATGACTATTTTCGATTACCACAATTTGTGTCACATCTACTGGAGCATCATGAGCATGTATTATGACGTCACAGTATATGATGACATCATAATTAGTATGCACTATGACGTCACAATGTATTATGACGTCATAATGTATTCGCATTATGACATCACAATATATTATGAGAGCGCAACATGCAGGTATTATGAGCAATTTCTCTTACCCCAATTTGTGTCACATCTACTGGAGCATCATGAGCATGTATTATGACGTCACAGTATATGATGACATCATAATAAGTATGCACTATGACGTCACAATGTATTATGACGTCATAATGTATCCGCATTATGACATCACAATATATTATGAGAGCGCAACATGCAGGTATTATGAGCAATTTCTCTTACCCCAATTTGTGTCACATCTACTGGAGCATCATGAGCAAGTATTATGACATCACAGTATATGATGACATCATAATTAGTATGTACTATGACGTCACAATGTATTATGACGTCATAATGTATCCGCATTATGACATCACAATATATTATGAGAGCGCAATTTGCAGGTTTTATGACCAATTTCGCTTACCCCAATTTGTGTCAAATCTACTGGAGCATCATGAGCATGTATTATGACGTCACAGTATATGATGACATCATAATTACTATGCACTATGACGTCACAATGTATTATGACGTCATAATGTATCCGCATTATGACATCACAATATATTATGAGAGCGCAACATGCAGGATTTATGAGCAATTTCTCTTACCCCAATTTGTTTCACATCTCCTGGAGCATCATGAGCATGTATTATGACGTCACAGTATATGATGACATCATAATTAGTATGCACTATGACGTCACAATGTATTATGACGTCATAATGTATCCGCATTATGACATCACAATATATTATGAGAGCGCAACATGCAGGTATTATGAGCAATTTCTCTTACCCCAATTTGTTTCACATCTTCTGGAGCATCATAAGCATGTATTATGATGTCACAGTATGTGATGACATCATAATTAGTATGAACTATGCCGTAACAATGTATTATGACGTCATAATGTATCCGCATTATGACATCACAATATATTATGAGAGCGCAATTTGCAGGTTTTATGACCAATTTCGCTTACCCCAATTTGTGTCACATCTACTGGAGCGTAATGAGCATGTATTATGACGTCACAGTATATGATGACATCATAATTAGTATGCAGTATGATGTCACAATGTATTATGACATCATAATGTATCCGCATTATGACATCACAATATATTATGAGAGCCCAACATGCAGGTATTATGAGCAATTTCTCTTACCCCAATTTGTGTCACATCTACTGGAGCATCATGAGCATGTATTATGACATCACAGTATATGATGACATCATAATTAGTATGCACTATGACGTCACAATGTATTATGACGTCATAATGTATCCGCATTATGACATCACAATATATTATGAGAGCGCAACATGCAGGTATTATGAGCAATTTCTCTTACCCCAATTTGTGTCACATCTACTGGAGCATCATGAGCATGTATTATGACATCACAGTATATGATGACATCATAATTAGTATGCACTATGACGTTACAATGTATTATGACGTCATAATGTATCCGCATTATGACATCACAATATATTATGAGAGCGCAATTTGCAGGTTTTATGACCAATTTCGCTTACCCCAATTTGTGTCACATCTACTGGAGCACCATGAGCATGTATTATGACGTCACAGTATATGATGACATCATAATTAGTATGCACTATGACGTCACAATGTATTATGACGTCATAATGTATCCGCATTATGACATCACAATATATTATGAGAGCGCAACATGCAGGTATTATGAGCAATTTCTCTTACCCCAATTTGTGTCACATCTACTGGAGCATCATGAGCATGTATTATGACGTCACAGTATATGATGACATCATAATTAGTATGCACTATGACGTCACAATGTATTATGACGTCATAATGTATCCGCATTATGACATCACAATATATTATGAGAGCGCAACACGCAGGTATTATGAGCAATTTCTCTTACCCCAATTTGTTTCACATCTTCTGGAGCATCATAAGCATGTATTATGATGTCACAGTATATGATGACATCATAATTAGTATGCACTATGCCGTCACAATGTATTATGACGTCATAATATATCCACATTATGTCATCACAATATATTATGAGAGCACAATTTGCAGGTTTTATGACCAATTTCGCTTACCCCAATTTGTGTCACATCTACTGGAGCGTAATGAGCATGTATTATGACGTCACAGTATATGATGACATCATAATTAGTATGAAGTATGATGTCACAATGTATTATGACGTCATAATGTATCCGCATTATGACATCACAATATATTATGAGAGCACAACATGCAGGTATTATGAGCAGTTTCTCTTACCCCAATTTGTGTCACATCTACTGGAGCATCATGAGCATGTATTATGATGTCACAGTATATGATGACATCATAATTAGTATGCACTATGACGTCACAATGTATTATGACATCATAATGTATCCGCATTATGACATCACAATATATTATGAGAGCGCAATATGCAGGTATTATGAGCAATTTCTCTTACCCCAATTTTGTCACATCTACTGGAGCATCATGAGCATGTATTATGACGTCACAGTATATGATGACATCATAATTAGTATGAACTATGACGTCACAATGTATTATGACGTCATAATGTATCCGCATTATGACATCACAATATATTATGAGAGCGCAACATGCAGGTATTATGAGCAGTTTCTCTTACCCCAATTTGTGTCACATCTTCTGGAGCATCATAAGCATGTATTATGATGTCACAGTATATGATGACATCATGATTAGTATGCACTATGCCGTCACAATGTATTATGACGTCATAATGTATCCACATTATGACATCACAATATATTATGAGAGCGCAATTTGCAGGTTTTATGACCAATTTCGCTTACCCCAATTTGTGTCAAATCTACTGGAGCATCATGAGCATGTATTATGACGTCACAGTATATGATGACATCATAAATAGTATGCAGTATGATGTCACAATGTATTATGACGTCATAATGTATCCGCATTATGACATCACAATATATTATGAGATCGCAACATGCAGGATTTATGATCAATTTCTCTTACCCCAATTTGTGTCACATCTACCGGAGCATCATGAGCATGTATTATGACGTCACAGTATATGATGACATCGTAATTAGTATGCACTATGACGTCACAATGTATTATGACGTCATAATGTATCCGCATTATGACATCACAATATATTATGAGAGCGCAACATGCAGGTATTATGAGCAATTTCTCTTACCCCAATTTGTGTCACATCTACTGGAGCATCATGAGCATGTATTATGACATCACAGTATATGATGACATCATAATTAGTATGCACTATGACGTCACAATGTATTTTGACATCATAATGTATCCGCATTATGACATCACAATATATTATGAGAGCGCAACTTGCAAGTTTTATGACTATTTTCGATTACCACAATTTGTGTCACATCTACTGGAGCATCATGAGCATGTATTATGACGTCACAGTATATGATGACATCATAATTAGTATGCACTATGACGTCACAAAATATTATGACGTCATAATGTATCCGCATTATGACATCACAATATATTATGAGAGCGCAACATGCAGGTATTATGAGCAATTTCTCTTACCCCAATTTGTGTCACATCTACTGGAGCATCATGAGCATGTATTATGATGTCACAGTATATGATGACATCATAATTAGTATGCACTATGACATCACAATGTATTATGACGTCATAATGTATCCGCATTATGACATCACAATATATTATGAGAGCGCAATTTGCAGGTTTTATGACCAATTTCGCTTACCCCAATTTGTGTCACATCTACTGGAGCATCGTGAGCATGTATTATGACGTCACAGTATATTATGACATCATAATTAGTATGCACTATGACGTCACAATGTATTATGACGTCATAATGTATCCGCATTATGACATCACAATATATAATGAGAGCGCAATTTGCAGGTTTTATGACCAATTTCGCTTACCCCAATTTGTGTCACATCTACTGGAGCATCGTGAGCATCGATTATGATGTCACAGTATATGATGACATCATAATTAGTATGCAGTATGACGTCACAATGTATTATGACGTCATAATGTATCCTCATTATGACATCACAATATATTATGAGAGCGCAACATGCAGGCATTATGAGCAATTTCTCTTACCCCAATTTGTGTCACATCTACTGGAGCATCATGAGCATGTATTATGACGTCACAGTATATGATGACATCATAATTAGTATGCACTATGACGTCACAATGTATTATGACGTCATTCTGTATCCGCATTATGACATCACAATATATTATGAGAGCGCAACTTGCAGGTATTATGAGCAATTTCTCTTACCCCAATTTGTGTCACATCTATTGGAGCATCATGAGCATGTATTATGACGTCACAGTATATGATGACATCATAATTAGTATGCACTATGACGTCACAATGTATTATGACGTCATAATGTATCCGCATTATGACATCACAATATATTATGAGAGCGCAACATGCAGGTATTATGAGCAATTTCTCCTACCCCAATTTGTGTCACATCTACTGGAGCATCATGAGCATGTATTATGACATCACAGTATATGATGACATCATAATTAGTATGCACTATGACGTCACAATGTATTATGACGTCATAATGTATCCGCATTATGACATCACAATATACTATGAGAGCGCAACATGCAGGTATTATGACCAATTTCTCTCACCTCAATTTGTGTCACATCTTCTGGAGCATCATGAGCATGTATTATGACGTCACAGTATATGACGACATCATAATTAGTATGCACTATGACGTCACAATGTTTTATGACGTCATATTGTATCCGCATTATGACATCACAATATATTATGAGAGCGCAACATGCAGGTATTATGAGCAATTTCTCTTACCCCAATTTGTGTCACATCTACTGGACCATCATGAGCATGTATTATGACGTCACAGTATATGATGACATCATAATTAGTATGCACTATGACGTCACAATGTATTATGACGTCATAATGTATCCACATTATGACATCACAATATATTATGAGAGCACAACATGCAGGTATTATGAGCAATTTCTCTTACCCCAATTTGTGTCACATCTACTGGAGCATCATGAGCATGTATTATGACGTCACAGTATATGATGACATCATAATTAGTATGCACTATGACGTCACAATGTATTATGACGTCATAATATATCCGCATTATGACATCACTATATAGTATGAGAGCGCAATTTGCAGGTGTTATGACCAATTTCGCTTACCCCAATTTGTGTCACATCTACTGGAGCATCATGAGCATGTATTATGACGTCACAGAATATGATGACATCATAATTAGTATGCAGTATGACATCACAATGTATTATGACGTCCTAATGTATCCGCATTATGACATCACAATATATTATGAGAGCGCAACATCCAGGTATTATGACCAATTTCTCTTACCCCAATTGGTGTCACATCGACTGGAGCATCATGAGCATGTATTATGACGTCACAGTATATGATGACATCATAATTAGTATGCAGTATGACATCACAATGTATTATGACGTCCTAATGTATCCGCATTATGACATCACAATATATTATGAGAGCGCAATTTGCAGGTTTTATGACCATTTTCGATTACCCCAATTTGAGTCACATCTACTGGAGCACCATGAGCATGTATTATGACGTCACAGTATATGATGACATCATAATTAGTATGCACTATGACGTCACAATGTATTATGACGTCATAATGTATCCGTATTATGACATCACAATATATTATGAGAGCGCAACATGCAGGTGTTATGAGGAATTTCTCTTACCCCAATTTGTGTCACATCTACTGGAGCATCATGAGCATGTATTATGACGTCACAGTATATGATGACATCATAATTAGTATGCAGTATGGCGTCACAATGTATTATGACGTTATTATGTATCCGCATTATGACATCACAATATATTATGAGAGCGCAACATGCAGGTATTATGAGCAATTTCGCTTACCCCAATTTGTGTCACATCTACTGGAGCATGATGAGCATGTATTATGACGTCACAGTATATGATGACATCATAATTAGTATGCACTATGACATCACAATGTATTATGACGTCATAATGTATCCACATTATGACATCACAATATATTATGAGAGCGCAACATACAGGTATTATGAGCAATTTCTCTTACCCCAATTTGTGTCACATCTACTGGAGCATCATGAGCATGTATTATGACGTCACAGTATATGATGACATCATAATTAGTATGCACTATGACATCACAATGTATTATGACGTCATAATGTATCCGCATTATGACATCACAATATATTATGAGAGCGCAACATGCAGGTATTATGAGAAATTTCTCTTACCCCAATTTGTGTCACATCTACTGGAGAATCATGAGCATGTATTATGACGTCACAGTATATGATGACATCATAATTAGTATGCACTATGACGTCACAATGTATTATGACGTCATAATGTATCCGCATTATGACATCACAATATATTATGAGAGCGCAACATGCAGGTATTATGAGCAATTTCTCTTACCCCGATTTGTGTCACATCTACTGGAGCATCATGAGCATGTATTATGACGTCACAGTATATGATGACATCATAATTAGTATGCACTATGACGTCACAATGTATTATGACGTCATAATGTATCCGCATTATGACATCACAATATATTATAAGAGCGCAACATGCAGGTATTATGAGCAATTTCTCTTACCCCAATTTGTGTCACATGTACTGGAGCATCATGAGCATGTATTATGACATCACAGTATATGATGACATCATAATTAGTATGCACTATGACGTCACAATGTATTATGACGTCATAATGTATCCGCATTATGACATCACAATGTAT
This sequence comes from Aotus nancymaae, assembly GCF_030222135.1. Classification (NCBI taxonomy): domain Eukaryota; kingdom Metazoa; phylum Chordata; class Mammalia; order Primates; family Aotidae; genus Aotus; species Aotus nancymaae. Next base: position 6,619,452 of record NW_026988481.1, on the reverse strand, counting down.
TATGAGAGCGCAACATGCAGTTATTATGAGCAATTTCTCTTACCCCAATTTGTGTGACATCTACTGGAGCATCATGTGCATGTATTATGACGTCACAGTATATGAAGACATCATAATTAGTATGCACTATGACGTCACAATGTATTATGACGTCATAATGTATCCGCATTATGACATCACAATATATTATGAGAGCGCAATTTGCAGGATTTATGACCAATTTCGCTTACCCCAATTTGTGTCACATCTACTGCAGCATCATGAGCATGTATTATGACGTCACAGTATATGATGACATCATAATTAGTATGCACTATGACGTCACAATGTATTATGACATCATAATGTTTCCACATTATGACATCACTATATATTATGAGAGCGCAACATGCACTTATTATGGGCAATTTCTCTTACCCCAATTTGTGTCACATCTACTGGAGAATCATGATGATGTATTATGATGTTACAGTATATGATGACATCATAATTAGTATGCACTATGACGTCACAATATATTATGACGTCATAATGTATCCGCATTATGACATCACAATATATTATGAGAGCGCAACATGCAGGTATTATGAGCAATTTCTCTTACCCCAATTTGTGTCACATCTACTGGAGCATCATGAGCAAGTATTATGATGTCACAGTATATGATGACATCATAATTAGTATGCACTATGACGTCACAATGTATTATGACGTCATAATGTATCCGCATTATGACATCACAATATATTATGAGAGCGCAATTTGCAGGTTTTATGACCAATTTCGCTTACCCCAATTTGTGTCACATCTACTGGAGCATCGTGAGCATGTATTATGACGCCACAGTATATTATGACATCATAATTAGTATGCACCATGACGTCACAATGTATTATGACGTCATAATGTATCCGAATTATGACATCACAATATATTATGAGAGCGCAATTTGCAGGTTTTATGACCAATTTCGCTTACCCCAATTTGTGTCACATCTACTGGAGCATCGTAAGCATCTATTATGACGTCACAGTATATGATGACATCATAATTAGTATGCAGTATGACGTCGCAATGTATTATGACGTCATAATGTATCCGCATTATGACATCACAATATATTATGAGAGCGCAAAATGCAGGCATTATGAGCAATTTCTCTTACCCCAATTTGTGTCACATCTACTGGAGCATCATGAGCATGTATTATGACGTCACAGTATATGATGACATCATAATTAGTATGCACTATGACGTCACAATGTATTATGACGTCGTACTGTATCCGCATTATGACATCACAATATATTATGAGAGCGCAACTTGCAGGTATTATGAGCAATTTCTCTTACCCCAATTTGTGTCACATCTACTGGAGCATCATGAGCATGTATTATGACGTCACAGTATATGATGACATCATAATTAGTATGCACTATGACGTCACAATGTATTATGACGTCATAATGTATCCGCATTATGACATCACAATATATTATGAGAGCGCAACATGCAGGTATTATGAGCAATTTCTCTTACCCCAATTTGTGTCACATCTACTGGAGCATCATGAGCATGTATTATGACATCACAGTATATGATGACATCATAATTAGTATGCACTATGACGTCACAATGTATTATGACGTCATAATGTATCCGCATTATGACATCACAATATATTATGAGAGCGCAACATGCAGGTATTATGACCAATTTCTCTCACCTCAATTTGTGTCACATCTTCTGGAGCATCATGAGCATGTATTATGACGTCACAGTATATGATGACATCATAATTAGTATGCACTATGACGTCACAATGTATTATGACGTCATATTGTATCCGCATTATGACATCACAATATATTATGAGAGCGCAACATGCAGGTATTATGACCATTTTCTCTTACCCCAATTTGTGTCACAACTACTGGAGCATCATGAGCATGTATTATGACGTCACAGTATATGATGACATCATAATTAGTATGCACTATGACGTCACAATGTATTATGACGTCATAATGTATCCGCATTATGACATCACAATATATTATGAGAGCGCAACATGCAGGTATTATGAGCAATTTCTCTTACCCCAATTTGTGTCACATCTACTGGAGCATCATGAGCATGTATTATGATGTCAGAGTATATGATGACATCATAATTAGTATGCACTATGACGTCACAATGTATTATGACGTCATAATATATCCGCATTATGACAACACAATATCTTATGAGAGCGCAACATGCAGGCATTATGAGCAATTTCTCTTACCCCAAATTGTGTCACATCTACTGGAGCATCATGAGCATGTATTATGACGTCACAGTATATGATGATATCATAATTAGTATGCACTATGACGTCACAATGTATTATGACGTCATAATGTATCCGCATTATGACATCACAATATATTATGAGAGCGCAACATGCAGGTATTATGAGAAATTTCTCTTACCCCAATTTGTGTCACATCTACTGGAGAATCATGAGCATGTATTATGACGTCACAGTATATGATGACATCATAATTAGTATGCGCTATGACGTCACAATGTATTATGACGTCATAATGTATCCGCATTATGACATCACAATATATTATGAGAGCGCAACATGCAGGTATTATGAGCAATTTCTCTTACCCCGATTTGTGTCACATCTACTGGAGCATCATGAGCATGTATTATGACGTCACAGTATATGATGACATCATAATTAGTATGCACTATGACGTCACAATGTATTATGACGTCAAAATGTATCCGCATTATGACATCACAATATATTATGAGAGCGCAACATGCAGGTATTATGAGCAATTTCTCTTACCCCAATTTGTGTCACATCTACTGGAGCATCATGAGCATGTATTATGACGTCACAGTATATGATGACATCATAATTAGTATGCACTATGACGTCACAATGTTTTATGACGTCATAATGTATTCGCATTATGACATCACAATATATTATGAGAGCGCAACATGCAGGTATTATGAGCAATTTCTCTTACCCCAATTTGTGTCACATCTACTGGAGCATCATGAGCATGTATTATGACATCACAGTATATGATGACATCATAATTAGTATGCACTATGACGTCACAATGTATTATGACGTCATAATGTATCCGCATTATGACGTCACAATGTATTATGAGAGCGCAACATGCAGTTATTATGAGCAATTTCTCTTACCCCAATTTGTGTGACATCTACTGGAGCATCATGTGCATGTATTATGACGTCACAGTATATGATGACATCATAATTAGTATGCACTATGACGTCACAATGTATTATGACGTCATAGTGTATCCGCATTATGACATCACAATATATTATGAGAGCGCAATTTGCAGGATTTATGACCAATTTCGCTTACCCCAATTTGTGTCACATCTACTGCAGCATCATGAGCATGTATTATGACGTCACAGTATATGATGACATCATAATTAGTATGCACTATGACGTCACAATGTATTATGACGTCATAATGTTTCCACATTATGACATCACTATATATTATGAGAGCGCAACATGCACTTATTATGGGCAATTTCTCTTACCCCAATTTGTGTCACATCTACTGGAGAATCATGATGATGTATTATGATGTTACAGTATATGATGACATCATAATTAGTATGCACTATGACGTCACAATATATTATGACGTCATAATGTATCCGCATTATGACATCACAATATATTATGAGAGCGCAACATGCAGGTATTATGAGCAATTTCTCTTACCCCAATTTGTGTCACATCTACTGGAGCATCATGAGCATGTATTATGACGTCACAGTATATGATGACATCATAATTAGTATGCACTATGACGTCACAATGTATTATGACGTCATAATGTATCCGCATTATGACATCACAATATATTATGAGAGAGCAACATACAGGTATTATGAGCAATTTCTCTTACCCCAATTTGTGTCACATCTACTGGAGCATCATGAGCATGTATTATGACGTCACAGTATATGATGACATCATAATTAGTATGCACTATGACATCACAATGTATTATGACGTCATAATGTATCCGCATTATGACATCACAATATATTATGAGAGCGCAACATGCAGGTATTATGAGCAATTTCTCTTACTCCAATTTGTGTCACATCTACTGGAGAATCATGAGCATGTATTATGACGTCACAGTATATGATGACATCATAATTAGTATGCACTATGACGTCACAATGTATTATGACGTCATAATGTATCCGCATTATGACATCACAATATATTATGAGAGCGCAACATGCAGGTATTATGAGCAATTTCTCTTACCCCGATTTGTGTCACATCTACTGGAGCATCATGAGCATGTATTATGACGTCACAGTATATGATGACATCATAATTAGTATGCACTATGACGTCACAATGTATTATGACGTCATAATGTATCCGCATTATGACATCACAATATATTATGAGAGCGCAACATGCAGGTATTATGAGCAATTTCTCTTACCCCAATTTGTGTCACATCTACTGGAGCATCATGAGCATGTATTATGACGTCACAGTATATGATGACATCATAATTAGTATGCACTATGACGTCACAATGTATTATGACGTCATAATGTATCCGCATTATGACATCACAATGTATTATGAGAGCGCAACATGCAGGTATTATGAGCAATTTCTCTTACCCCAATTTGTGTCACATCTACTGGAGCATCATGAGCATGTATTATGACATCACAGTATATGATGACATCATAATTAGTATGCACTATGACGTCACAATGTATTATGACGTCATAATGTATCCGCATTATGACATCACAATGTATTATGAGAGCGCAACATGCAGTTATTATGAGCAATTTCTCTTACCCCAATTTGTGTGACATCTACTGGAGCATCATGTGCATGTATTATGATGTCACAGTATATGATGACATCATAATTAGTATGCACTATGACGTCACAATGTATTATGACGTCATAATGTATCCGCATTATGACATCACAATATATTATGAGAGCGCAATTTGCAGGATTTATGACCAATTTCGCTTACCCCAATTTGTGTCACATCTACTGCAGCATCATGAGCATGTATTATGACGTCACAGTATATGATGACATCATAATTAGTATGCACTATGATGTCACAATGTATTATGACGTCATAATGTTTCCACATTATGACATCACTATATATTATGAGAGCGCAACATGCACTTATTATGGGCAATTTCTCTTACCCCAATTTGTGTCACATCTACTGGAGAATCATGATGATGTATTATGATGTTACAGTATATGATGACATCATAATTAGTATGCACTATGACGTCACAATATATTATGACGTCATAATGTATCCGCATTATGACATCACAATATATTATGAGAGCGCAACAGGCAGGTATTATGAGCAATTTCTCTTACCCCAATTTGTGTCACATCTACTGGAGCATCATGAGCATGTATTATGACGTCACAGTATATGATGACATCATAATTAGTATACACTATGACGTCACAATGTATTATGACGTCATAATGTATCCGCATTATGACATCACAATATATTATGAGAGCGCAATTTGCAGGTTTTATGACCAATTTCGCTTACCCCAATTTGTGTCACATCTACTGGAGCATCGTGAGCATGTATTATGATGTCACAGTATATTATGACATCATAATTAGTATGCACTATGACGTCACAATGTATTATGACGTCATAATGTATCCGCATTATGACATCACAATATATTATGAGAGCGCAATTTGCAGGTTTTATGACCAATTTCGCTTACCCCAATTTGTGTCACATCTACTGGAGCATCGTAAGCATCTATTATGACGTCACAGTATATGATGACATCATAATTAGTATGCAGTATGACGTCACAATGTATTATGACGTCATAATGTATCCGCATTATGACATCACAATATATTATGAGAGCGCAACATGCAGGCATTATGAGCAATTTCTCTTACCCCAATTTGTGTCACATCTACTGGAGCATCATGAGCATGTATTATGACGTCACAGTATATGATGACATCATAATTAGTATGCACTATGACGTCACAATGTATTATGACGTCATAATGTATCCACATTATGACATCACAATATATTATGAGAGCGCAATTTGCAGGTATTATGACCAATTTCGCTTACCCCAATTTGTGTCACATCTACTGGAGCATCATGAGCATGTATTATGTTGTCACAGTATATGATGACATCATAATTAGTATGCAGTATGATGTCACAATGTATTATGACGTCATAGTGTATCCGCATTATGACATCACAATAAATTATGAGAGCGCAACATGCAGGTATTATGAGCAATTTCTCTCACCCCAATTTGTGTCACATCTACTGGAGCATCATGAGCATGTATTATGACGTCACAGTATATGATGACATCATAATTAGTATGCACTATGACGTCACAATGTATTATGACGTCATAATGTATCCGCATTATTACATCACAATATATTATGAGAGCGCAACATGCAGGTATTATGACCAATTTCTCTTACCCCAATTTGTGTCACAACTACTGGAGCATCATGAGCATGTATTATGACGTCACAGTATATGATGACATCATAATTAGTATGCACTATGACGTCACAATGTATTATGACGTCATAATGTATCCGCATTATGACATCACAATATATTATGAGAGCGCAACATGCAGGTATTATGAGCAATTTCTCTTACCCCAATTTGTGTCACATCTACTGGAGCATCATGAGCATGTATTATGATGTCAGAGTACATGATGACATCATAATTAGTATGCACTATGACGTCACAATGTATTATGACGTCATAATATATCCGCATTATGACAACACAATAACTTATGAGAGCGCAACATGCAGGCATTATGAGCAATTTCTCTTACCCCAAATTGTGTCACATCTACTGGAGCATCATGAGCATGTATTATGACGTCACAGTATATAATGATATCATAATTAGTATGCACTATGACATCACAATGTATTATGACGTCATAATGTATCCGCATTATGACATCACAATATATTATGAGAGCCCAACATGCAGGTATTATGAGAAATTTCTCTTACCCCAATTTGTGTCACATCTACTGGAGAATCATGAGCATGTATTATGACGTCACAGTATATGATGACACCATAATTAGTATGCGCTATGACGTCACAATGTATTATGACGTCATAATGTATCCGCATTATGACATCACAATATATTATGAGAGCGCAACATGCAGGTATTATGAGCAATTTCTCTTACCCCGATTTGTGTCACATCTACTGGAGCATCATGAGCATGTATTATGAAGTCACAGTATATGATGACATCATAATTAGTATGCACTATGACGTCACAATGTATTATGACGTCATAATGTATCCGCATTATGACATCACAATATATTATGAGAGCGCAACATGCAGGTATTATGAGCAATTTCTCTTACCCCAATTTGTGTCACATCTACTGGAGCATCATGAGCATGTATTATGACGTCACAGCATATGATGACATCATAATTAGTATGCACTATGACGTCACAATGTTTTATGACGTCATAATGTATCCGCATTATGACATCACAATATATTATGAGAGCGCAACATGCAGGTATTATGAGCAATTTCTCTTACCCCGATTTGTGTCACATGTACTGGAGCATCATGAGCATGTATTATGACATCACAGTATATGATGACATCATAATTAGTATGCATTATGACGTCACAATGTATTATGACGTCATAATGTATCCGCATTATGACATCACAATGTATTTTGAGAGCGCAACATGCAGTTATTATGAGCAATTTCTCTTACCCCAATTTGTGTGACATCTACTGGAGCATCATGTGCATGTATTATGACGTCACAGTATATGATGACATCATAATTAGTATGCACTATGACGTCACAATGTATTATGACGTCATAATGTATCCGCATTATGACATCACAATATATTATGAGAGCGCAATTTGCAGGATTTATGACCAATTTCGCTTACCCCAATTTGTGTCACATCTACTGCAGCATCATGAGCATGTATTATGACGTCACAGTATATGATGACATCATAATTAGTATGCACTATGACGTCACAATGTATTATGACGTCATAATGTTTCCACATTATGACATCACTATATATTATGAGAGCGCAACATGCACTTATTATGGGCAATTTCTCTTACCCCAATTTGTGTCACATCTACTGGAGAATCATGATGATGTATTATGATGTTACAGTATATGATGACATCATAAGTAGTATGCACTATGACGTCACAATATATTATGACGTCATAATGTATCCGCATTATGACATCACAATATATTATGAGAGCGCAACATGCAGGTATTATGAGCAATTTCTCTTACCCCAATTTGTGTCACATCTACTGGAGCATCATGAGCATGTATTATGACGTCACAGTATATGATGACATCATAATTAGTATGCACTATGACGTCACAATGTATTATGACGTCATAATGTATCCGCATTATGACATCACAATATATTATGAGAGCGCAATTTGCAGGTTTTATGACCAATTTCGCTTACCCCAATTTGTGTCACATCTACTGGAGCATCGTGAGCATGTATTATGACGTCACAGTATATTATGACATCATAATTAGTATGCACTATGACGTCACAATGTATTATGACGTCATAATGTATCCGCATTATGACATCACAATATATTATGAGAGCGCAATTTGCAGGTTTTATGACCAATTTCGCTTACCCCAATTTGTGTCACATCTACTGGAGCATCGTAAGCATCTATTATGACGTCACAGTATATGATGACATCATAATTAGTATGCAGTATGACGTCACAATGTATTATGACGTCATAATGTATCCGCATTATGACATCACAATATATTATGAGAGCGCAACATGCAGGCATTATGAGCAATTTCTCTTACCCCAATTTGTGTCACATCTACTGGAGCATCATGAGCATGTATTATGACGTCACAGTATATGATGACATCATAATTAGTATGCACTATGACGTCACAATGTATTATGACGTCATAATGTATCCACATTATGACATCACAATATATTATGAGAGCGCAATTTGCAGGTATTATGACCAATTTCGCTTACCCCAATTTGTGTCACATCTACTGGAGCATCATGAGCATGTATTATGTTGTCACAGTATATGATGACATCATAATTAGTATGCAGTATGACGTCACAATGTATTATGACGTCATAGTGTATCCGCATTATGACATCACAATAAATTATGAGAGCGCAACATGCAGGTATTATGAGAAATTTCTCTCACCCCAATTTGTGTCACATCTACTGGAGCATCATGAGCATGTATTATGACGTCACAGTATATGATGACATCATAATTAGTATGCACTATGACGTCACAATGTATTATGACGTCATAATGTATCCGCATTATTACATCACAATATATTATGAGAGCGCAACATGCAGGTATTATGACCAATTTCTCTTACCCCAATTTGTGTCACAACTACTGGAGCATCATGAGCATGTATTATGACGTCACAGTATATGATGACATCATAATTAGTATGCACTATGACGTCACAATGTATTATGACGTCATAATGTATCCGCATTATGACATCACAATATATTATGAGAGCGCAACATGCAGGTATTATGAGCAATTTCTCTTACCCCAATTTGTGTCACATCTACTGGAGCATCATGAGCATGTATTATGATGTCAGAGTACATGATGACATCATAATTAGTATGCACTATGACGTCACAATGTATTATGACGTCATAATATATCCGCATTATGACAACACAATAACTTATGAGAGCGCAACATGCAGGCATTATGAGCAATTTCTCTTACCCCAAATTGTGTCACATCTACTGGAGCATCATGAGCATGTATTATGACGTCACAGTATATAATGATATCATAATTAGTATGCACTATGACATCACAATGTATTATGACGTCATAATGTATCCGCATTATGACATCACAATATATTATGAGAGCCCAACATGCAGGTATTATGAGAAATTTCTCTTACCCCAATTTGTGTCACATCTACTGGAGAATCATGAGCATGTATTATGACGTCACAGTATATGATGACACCATAATTAGTATGCGCTATGACGTCACAATGTATTATGACGTCATAATGTATCCGCATTATGACATCACAATATATTATGAGAGCGCAACATGCAGGTATTATGAGCAATTTCTCTTACCCCGATTTGTGTCACATCTACTGGAGCATCATGAGCATGTATTATGAAGTCACAGTATATGATGACATCATAATTAGTATGCACTATGACGTCACAATGTATTATGACGTCATAATGTATCCGCATTATGACATCACAATATATTATGAGAGCGCAACATGCAGGTATTATGAGCAATTTCTCTTACCCCAATTTGTGTCACATCTACTGGAGCATCATGAGCATGTATTATGACGTCACAGCATATGATGACATCATAATTAGTATGCACTATGACGTCACAATGTTTTATGACGTCATAACGTATCCGCATTATGACATCACAATATATTATGAGAGCGCAACATGCAGGTATTATGAGCAATTTCTCTTACCCCGATTTGTGTCACATGTACTGGAGCATCATGAGCATGTATTATGACATCACAGTATATGATGACATCATAATTAGTATGCACTATGACGTCACAATGTATTATGACGTCATAATGTATCCGCATTATGACATCACAATGTATTTTGAGAGCGCAACATGCAGTTATTATGAGCAATTTCTCTTACCCCAATTTGTGTGACATCTACTGGAGCATCATGTGCATGTATTATGACGTCACAGTATATGATGACATCATAATTAGTATGCACTATGACGTCACAATGTATTATGACGTCATAATGTATCCGCATTATGACATCACAATATATTATGAGAGCGCAATTTGCAGGATTTATGACCAATTTCGCTTACCCCAATTTGTGTCACATCTACTGCAGCATCATGAGCATGTATTATGACGTCACAGTATATGATGACATCATAATTAGTATGCACTATGACGTCACAATGTATTATGACGTCATAATGTTTCCACATTATGACATCACTATATATTATGAGAGCGCAACATGCACTTATTATGGGCAATTTCTCTTACCCCAATTTGTGTCACATCTACTGGAGAATCATGATGATGTATTATGATGTTACAGTATATGATGACATCATAATTAGTATGCACTATGACGTCACAATATATTATGACGTCATAATGTATCCGCATTATGACATCACAATATATTATGAGAGCGCAACATGCAGGTATTATGAGCAATTTCTCTTACCCCAATTTGTGTCACATCTACTGGAGCATCATGAGCATGTATTATGACGTCACAGTATATGATGACATCATAATTAGTATGCACTATGACGTCACAATGTATTATGACGTCATAATGTATCCGCATTATGACATCACAATATATTATGAGAGCGCAATTTGCAGGTTTTATGACCAATTTCGCTTACCCCAATTTGTGTCACATCTACTGGAGCATCGTGAGCATGTATTATGACGTCACAGTATATTATGACATCATAATTAGTATGCACTATGACGTCACAATGTATTATGACGTCATAATGTATCCGCATTATGACATCACAATATATTATGAGAGCGCAATTTGCAGGTTTTATGACCAATTTCGCTTACCCCAATTTGTGTCAAAACTACTGGAGCATCGTAAGCATCTATTATGACGTCACAGTATATGATGACATCATAATTAGTATGCAGTATGACTTCGCAATGTATTATGACGTCATAATGTATCCGCATTATGACATCACAATATATTATGAGAGCGCAACATGCAGGCATTATGAGCAATTTCTCTTACCCCAATTTGTGTCACATCTACTGGAGCATCATGAGCATGTATTATGACGTCACAGTATATGATGACATCATAATTAGTATGCACTATGACGTCACAATGTATTATGACGTCATACTGTATCCGCATTATGACATCACAATATGAGAGCGCAACTTCAGGTATTATGAGCAATTTCTCTTACCCCAATTTGTGTCACATCTACTGGAGCATCATGAGCATGTATTATGACGTCACAGTATATGATGACATCATAATTAGTATGCAGTATGACGTCACAATGTATTATGACGTCATAATGTATCCGCATTATGACATCACAATATATTATGAGAGCGCAAAAAGCAGGTATTATGAGCAATTTCTCTTACCCCAATTTGTGTCACATCTACTGGAGCATCATGAGCATGTATTATGACATCACAGTATATGATGACATCATAATTAGTATGCACTATGACGTCACAATGTATTATGACGTCATAATGTATCCACATTATGACATCACAATATATTATGAGAGCGCAACATGCAGGTATTATGACCAATTTCTCTCACCTCAATTTGTGTCAAATCTTCTGGAGCATCATGAGCATGTATTATGACGTCACAGTATATGATGACATCATAATTAGTATGCACTATGACGTCACAATGTATTATGACGTCATATTGTATCCGCATTATGACATCACAATATATTATGAGAGCGCAACATGCAGGTATTATGAGCAATTTCTCTTACCCCAATGTGTGTCACATCTACTGGACCATCATGAGCATGTATTATGACGTCACAGAATATGATGACATCATAATTAGTATGCACTATGACGTCACAATGTATTATGACGTCATAATGTATCCGCATTATGACATCACAATATATTATGAGAGCGCAACATGCAGGTATTATGACCAATTTCTCTTACCCCAATTTGTGTCACAACTACTGGAGCATCATGAGCATGTATTATGACGTCACAGTATATGATGACATCATAATTAGTATGCACTATGACGTCACAATGTATTATGACGTCATAATGTATCCGCATTATGACATCACAATATATTATGAGAGAGCAACATACAGGTATTATGAGCAATTTCTCTTACCCCAATTTGTGTCACATCTACTGGAGCATCATGAGCATGTATTATGATGTCAGAGTACATGATGACATCATAATTAGTATGCACTATGACGTCACAATGTATTATGACGTCATAATATATCCGCATTATGACAACACAATAACTTATGAGAGCGCAACATGCAGGCATTATGAGCAATTTCTCTTACCCCAAATTGTGTCACATCTACTGGAGCATCATGAGCATGTATTATGACGTCACAGTATATAATGATATCATAATTAGTATGCACTATGACATCACAATGTATTATGACGTCATAATGTATCCGCATTATGACATCACAATATATTATGAGAGCCCAACATGCAGGTATTATGAGAAATTTCTCTTACCCCAATTTGTGTCACATCTACTGGAGAATCATGAGCATGTATTATGACGTCACAGTATATGATGACACCATAATTAGTATGCGCTATGACGTCACAATGTATTATGACGTCATAATGTATCCGCATTATGACATCACAATATATTATGAGAGCGCAACATGCAGGTATTATGAGCAATTTCTCTTACCCCGATTTGTGTCACATCTACTGGAGCATCATGAGCATGTATTATGAAGTCACAGTATATGATGACATCATAATTAGTATGCACTATGACGTCACAATGTATTATGACGTCATAATGTATCCGCATTATGACATCACAATATATTATGATAGCGCAACATGCAGGTATTATGAGCAATTTCTCTTACCCCAATTTGTGTCACATCTACTGGAGCATCATGAGCATGTATTATGACGTCACAGCATATGATGACATCATAATTAGTATGCACTATGACGTCACAATGTTTTATGACGTCATAATGTATCCGCATTATGACATCACAATATATTATGAGAGCGCAACATGCAGGTATTATGAGCAATTTCTCTTACCCCGATTTGTGTCACATGTACTGGAGCATCATGAGCATGTATTATGACATCACAGTATATGATGACATCATAATTAGTATGCACTATGACGTCACAATGTATTATGACGTCATAATGTATCCGCATTATGACATCACAATGTATTTTGAGAGCGCAACATGCAGTTATTATGAGCAATTTCTCTTACCCCAATTTGTGTGACATCTACTGGAGCATCATGTGCATGTATTATGACGTCACAGTATATGATGACATCATAATTAGTATGCACTATGACGTCACAATGTATTATGACGTCATAATGTATCCGCATTATGACATCACAATATATTATGAGAGCGCAATTTGCAGGATTTATGACCAATTTCGCTTACCCCAATTTGTGTCACATCTACTGCAGCATCATGAGCATGTATTATGACGTCACAGTATATGATGACATCATAATTAGTATGCACTATGACGTCACAATGTATTATGACGTCATAATGTTTCCACATTATGACATCACTATATATTATGAGAGCGCAACATGCACTTATTATGGGCAATTTCTCTTACCCCAATTTGTGTCACATCTACTGGAGAATCATGATGATGTATTATGATGTTACAGTATATGATGACATCATAATTAGTATGCACTATGACGTCACAATATATTATGACGTCATAATGTATCCGCATTATGACATCACAATATATTATGAGAGCGCAACATGCAGGTATTATGAGCAATTTCTCTTACCCCAATTTGTGTCACATCTACTGGAGCATCATGAGCATGTATTATGACGTCACAGTATATGATGACATCATAATTAGTATGCACTATGACGTCACAATGTATTATGACGTCATAATGTATCCGCATTATGACATCACAATATATTATGAGAGCGCAATTTGCAGGTTTTATGACCAATTTCGCTTACCCCAATTTGTGTCACATCTACTGGAGCATCGTGAGCATGTATTATGACGTCACAGTATATTATGACATCATAATTAGTATGCACTATGACGTCACAATGTATTATGACGTCATAATGTATCCGCATTATGACATCACAATATATTATGAGAGCGCAATTTGCAGGTTTTATGACCAATTTCGCTTACCCCAATTTGTGTCACAACTACTGGAGCATCGTAAGCATCTATTATGACGTCACAGTATATGATGACATCATAATTAGTATGCAGTATGACGTCGCAATGTATTATGACGTCATAATGTATCCGCATTATGACATCACAATATATTATGAGAGCGCAACATGCAGGCATTATGAGCAATTTCTCTTACCCCAATTTGTGTCACATCTACTGGAGCATCATGAGCATGTATTATGACGTCACAGTATATGATGACATCATAATTAGTATGCACTATGACGTCACAATGTATTATGATGTCATACTGTATCCGCATTATGACATCACAATATATTATGAGAGCGCAACTTCAGGTATTATGAGCAATTTCTCTTACCCCAATTTGTGTCACATCTACTGGAGCATCATGAGCATGTATTATGACGTCACAGTATATGATGACATCATAATTAGTATGCAGTATGACGTCACAATGTATTATGACGTCATAATGTATCCGCATTATGACATCACAATATATTATGAGAGCGCAAAAAGCAGGTATTATGAGCAATTTCTCTTACCCCAATTTGTGTCACATCTACTGGAGCATCATGAGCATGTATTATGACATCACAGTATATGATGACATCATAATTAGTATGCACTATGACGTCACAATGTATTATGACGTCATAATGTATCCACATTATGACATCACAATATATTATGAGAGCGCAACATGCAGGTATTATGACCAATTTCTCTCACCTCAATTTGTGTCAAATCTTCTGGAGCATCATGAGCATGTATTATGACGTCACAGTATATGATGACATCATAATTAGTATGCACTATGACGTCACAATGTATTATGACGTCATATTGTATCCGCATTATGACATCACAATATATTATGAGAGCGCAACATGCAGGTATTATGAGCAATTTCTCTTACCCCAATGTGTGTCACATCTACTGGACCATCATGAGCATGTATTATGACGTCACAGTATATGATGACATCATAATTAGTATGCACTATGACGTCACAATGTATTATGACGTCATAATGTATCCGCATTATGACATCACAATATATTATGAGAGCGCAACATGCAGGTATTATGAGCAATTTCTCTTACCCCAATTTGTGTCACATCTACTGGAGCATCATGAGCATGTATTATGACGTCACAGTATATGATGACATCATAATTAGTATGCACTATGACGTCACAATGTATTATGACGTCATAATGTATCCGCATTATGACATCACAATATATTATGAGAGCGCAACATGCAGGTATTATGAGCAATTTCTCTTACCCCAATTTGTGTCACATCTACTGGAGCATCATGACCATGTATTATGATGTCAGAGTATATGATGACATCATAATTAGTATGCACTATGACGTCACAATGTATTATGACGTCATAATATATCCGCATTATGACAACACAATATCTTATGAGAGCGCAACATGCAGGCATTATGAGCAATTTCTCTTACCCCAAATTGTGTCACATCTACTGGAGCATCATGAGCATGTATTATGACGTCACAGTATATGATGATATCATAATTAGTATGCACTATGATGTCACAATGTATTATGACGTCATAATGTATCCGCATTATGACATCACAATATATTATGAGAGCGCAATTTGCAGGTTTTATGACCGTTTTCGATTACCCCAATTTGAGTCACATCTACTGGAGCATCATGAGCATGTATTATGACGTCACAGTATATGATGACATCATAATTAGTATGCACTATGACGTCACAATGTATTATGACGTCATAATGTATCCGTATTATGACATCACAATATATTATGAGAGCGCAACATGCAGGTATTATGAGCAATTTCTCTTACCCCAATTTGTGTCACATCTACTGGAGCATCATGAGCATGTATTATGACGTCACAGTATATGATGACATCATAATTAGTATGCAGTATGGCGTCACAATGTATTATGACGTTATTATGTATCCGCATTATGACATCACAATATATTATGAGAGCGCAACATGCAGGTATTATGACCAATTTTGCTTACCCCAATTTGTGTCACATCTACTGGAGCATGATGAGCATGTATTATGACGTCACAGTATATGATGACATCATAATTAGTATGCACTATGACATGACAATGTATTATGACGTCATAATGTATCCACATTATGACATCACAATATATTATGAGAGAGCAACATACAGGTATTATGAGCAATTTCTCTTACCCCAATTTGTGTCACATCTACTGTAGCATCATGAGCATGTATTATGACGTCACAGTATATGATGACATCATAATTAGTATGCACTATGACATCACAATGTATTATGACGTCATAATGTATCCGCATTATGACATCACAATATATTATGAGAGCGCAACATGCAGGTATTATGAGAAATTTCTCTTACCCCAATTTGTGTCACATCTACTGGAGAATCATGAGCATGTATTATGACGTCACAGTATATGATGACATCATAATTAGTATGCACTATGACATCACAATGTATTATGACGTCATAATGTATCCGCATTATGACATCACAATATATTATGAGAGCGCAACATGCAGGTATTATGAGCAATTTCTCTTACCCCGATTTGTGTCACATCTACTGGAGCATCATGAGCATGTATTATGATGTCACAGTATATGATGACATCATAATTAGTATGCACTATGACGTCACAATGTATTATGACGTCATAATGTATCCGCATTATGACATCACAATATATTATGAGAGCGCAACATGCAGGTATTATGAGCAATTTCTCTTACCCCAATTTGTGTCACATCTACTGGAGCATCATGAGCATGTATTATGACGTCACAGTATATGATGACATCATAATTAGTATGCACTATGACGTCACAATGTATTATGACGTCATAATGTATCCGCATTATGACATCACAATGTATTATGAGAGCGCAAATTGCAGGTATTATGAGCAATTTCTCTTACCCCAATTTGTGTCACATGTACTGGAGCATCATGAGCATGTATTATGACATCACAGTATATGATGACATCATAATTAGTATGCACTATGACGTCACAATGTATTATGACGTCATAATGTATCCGCATTATGACATCACAATGTATTATGAGAGCGCAACATGCAGTTATTATGAGCAATTTCTCTTACCCCAATTTGTGTGACATCTACTGGAGCATCATGTGCATGTATTATGATGTCACAGTATATGATGACATCATAATTAGTATGCACTATGACCTCACAATGTATTATGACGTCATAATGTATCCGCATTATGACATCACAATATATTATGAGAGCGCAATTTGCAGGATTTATGACCAATTTCGCTTACCCCAATTTGTGTCACATCTACTGCAGCATCATGAGCATGAATTATGACGTCACAGTATATGATGACATCATAATTAGTATGCACTATGATGTCACAGTGTATTATGACGTCATAATGTTTCCACATTATGACATCACTATATATTATGAGAGCGCAACTTGCACTTATTATGGGCAATTTCTCTTACCCCAATTTGTGTCACATCTACTGGAGAATCATGATGATGTATTATGATGTTACAGTATATGATGACATCATAATTAGTATGCACTATGACGTCACAATATATTATGACGTCATAATGTATCCGCATTATGACATCACAATATATTATGAGAGCGCAACATGCAGGTATTATGAGCAATTTCTCTTACCCCAATTTGTGTCACATCTACTGGAGCATCATGAGCATGTATTATGACGTCACAGTATATGATGACATCATAATTAGTATACACTATGACGTCACAATGTATTATGACGTCATAATGTATCCGCATTATGACATCACAATATATTATGAGAGCGCAAGTTGCAGGTTTTATGACCAATTTCGCTTACCCCAATTTGTGTCACATCTACTGGAGCATCGTGAGCATGTATTATGATGTCACAGTATATTATGACATCATAATTAGTATGCACTATGACGTCACAATGTATTATGACGTCATAATGTATCCACATTATGACATCACAATATATTATGAGAGCGCAATTTGCAGGTTTTATGACCAATTTCGCTTACCCCAATTTGTGTCACATCTACTGGAGCATCGTAAGCATCTATTATGACGTCACAGTATATGATGACATCATAATTAGTATGCAGTATGACGTCACAATGTATTATGACGTCATAATGTATCCGCATTATGACATCACAATATATTATGAGAGCACAACATGCAGGCATTATGAGCAATTTCTCTTACCCCAATTTGTGTCACATCTACTGGAGCATCATGAGCATGTATTATGACGTCACAGTATATGATGACATCATAATTAGTATGCACTATGACGTCACAATGTATTATGACGTCATAATGTATCCGCATTATGACATCACAATATATTATGAGAGCGCAATTTGCAGGTATTATGACCAATTTCGCTTACCCCAATTTGTGTCACATCTACTGGAGCATCATGAGCATGTATTATGTTGTCACAGTATATGATGACATCATAATTAGTATGCAGTATGACGTCACAATGTATTATGACGTCATAGTGTATCCGCATTATGACATCACAATAAATTATGAGAGCGCAACATGCAGGTATTATGAGCAATTTCTCTCACCCCAATTTGTGTCACATCTACTGGAGCATCATGAGCATGTATTATGACGTCACAGTATATGATGACATCATAATTAGTATGCACTATGATGTCATAATGTATCCGCATTATGACATCACAATATATTATGAGAGCGCAATATACAGGTTTTATGACCATTTTCGATTACCCCAATTTTTGTCACATCTACTGGAGCATCATGAGCATGTATTATAATGTCACAGTATATGATGACATCATAATTAGTATGCAGTATGACGTCACAATGTATTATGACGTCATAGTGTATCCGCATTATGATATCACAATAAATTATGAGAGCGCAACATGCAGGTATTATGAGCAATTTCTCTCACCTCAATTTGTGTCACATCTCCTGGAGCATCATGAGCATGTATTATGACGTCACAGTATATGATGACATCATAATTAGTTTGCACTATGACGTCACAATGTATTATGACGTCATAATGTATCCGCATTATGACATCACAATATATTATGAGAGCGCAACATGCAGGTATTATGAGCAATTTCTCTTACCCCAGTTTGTGTCACATCTACTGGAGCATCATGAGCATGTATTATGACGTCACAGTATATGATGACATCATAATTAGTATGCACTATGACGTCACAATGTATTATGACGTCATAATGTATCCGCATTATGACATCACAATATATTATGAGAGCGCAACCTGCAGGTATTATGAGCAATTTCTCTTACCCCAATTTGTGTCACATCGACTGGAGCATCATGAGCATGTATTATGATGTCACAGTATATGATGACATCATAATTAGTATGGACTATGACGTCACAATGTATTATGACGTCATAATATATCCGCATTATGACATCACAATATATTATGAGAGCGCAACATGCAGGTATTATGAGCAATTTCTCTTACCCCAATTTGTGTCACATATACTGGGGCATCATGAGAATGTATTATGACGTCACAGTATATGATGACGTCATAATTAGTATGCACTATGACGTCACAATGTATTATGACGTCATAATGTATCCGCACTATGACATCACAATATATTATGAGAGCGCAACATGCAGGTATTATGAGCAATTTCTCTTACCCCAATTTGTGTCACATCTACTGGAGCATCATGAGCATGTATTATGATGTCACAGTATATGATGACATCATAATTAGTATGCACTATGACGTCACAATGTATTATGACGTCATAATGTATCTGCATTATGACATCACAATATATTATGAGAGCGCAACATGCAGGTATTATGAGCAATTTCTCTTACCCCAATTTGTGTCACATGTACTGGAGCATCATGAGCATGTATTATGACGTCACAGTATATGATGACATCATAATTAGTATGCACTATGACGTCACAATGTATTATGACGTCATAATGTATCCGCATTATGACATCACAATATATTATGAGAGCGCAATTTACTGGTTTTATGACCATTTTCGATTACCCCAATTTGTGTCACATCTACTGGAGCATCATGAGCATGTATTATGTTGTCACAGTATATGATGACATCATAATTAGTATGCAGTATGACGTCACAATGTATTATGACGTCATAATGTATCCGCATTGTGACATCACAATAAATTATGAGAGCGCATCATGCAGGTATTATGAGCAATTTCTCTCACCCCAATTTGTGTCACATCTACTGGAGCATCATGAGCATGTATTATGATGTCACAGTATATGATGACATCATAGTTAGTATGCACTATGACGTCACAATATATTATGACGTCATATTGTATCCGCATTATGACATCACAATATATTATGAGAGCGCAACATGCAGGTATTATGACCAATTTCTCTTACCCCAATTTGTGTCACATCTACTGGAGCATCATGAGCATGTATTATGACGTCCCAGTATATGATGACATCATAATTAGTATGCACTATGACGTCACAATGTATTATGACGTCATAATGTATCCGCATTATGACATCACAATATATTATGAGAGCGCAACATGCAGGTATTATGAGCAATTTCTCTTACCCCAATTTGTGTCACATGTACTGGAGCATCATGAGCATGTATTATGACGTCACAGTATATGATGACATCATAATTAGTATGCACTATGACGTCACAATGTATTATGACGTCATAATATATCCGCATTATGACATCACTATATAGTATGAGAGCGCAAATTGCAGGTGTTATGACCAATTTCGCTTACCCCAATTTGTGTCACATCTACTGGAGCATAATGAGCATGCATTATGACGTCACAGTATATGATGATATCATAATTAGTATGCACTATGACGTCACAATATATTATGACGTCATAATGTATCCGCATTATGACATCACAATATATTATGAGAGCGCAATTTGCAGGTTTATGATCTTTTTCGATTACCCCAATTTGTGTCACATCTACTGGAGCATCATGAGCATGTATTATGACGTCACAGTATATGATGACATCATAATTACTATGCACTATGACGTCACAATGTATTATGACGTCATAATGTATCCGCATTATGACATCACAATATATTATGAGAGCGCAACATGCAGGTATTATGAGCAATTTCTCTTAACCCAATTTGTGTCACATCTACTGGAGCATCATGAGCATGTATTATGACGTCACAGTATATGATGACATCATAATTAGTATGCACTATGATGTCACAGTGTATTATGACGTCATAATGTATCCGCATTATGACATCACAATATATTATGAGAGCACAACATGCAGGTATTATGAGCAATTTCTCTTTCCGCAGTTTGTGTCACATCTACTGGAGCATCATGAGCATGTATTATGACGTCACAGTATATGATGACATCATAATTAGTATGCACTATGACGTCACAATGTATTATGACGTCATAATGTATCCGCATTATGACATCACAATATATTATGAGAGCGCAACATGCAGGTATTATGAGCAATTTCTCTTACCCCAATTTGTTTCACATCTATTGGAGCACCATGAGCATGTATTATGATGTCACAGTATATGATGACATCATAATTAGTATGCACTATGACGTCACAATGTATTATGACGTCATAATGTATCCAGATTATGACGTCACAATATATTATGAGAGCGCAATTTGAAGGTTTTATGACCAATTTCGCTTACCCCAATTTGTATCACATCTACTGGAGCATCATGAGCATGTATTATGATGTCACAGTATATGATGACATCATAATTAGTATGCAGTATGACGTCACAATGTATTATGACGTCATAATGTATCCACATTATGACATCACAATATATCATGAGAGCGCAACATGTAGGTACTATGAGCAATTTCTCTTACCCCAATTTGTGTCACATCTACTGGAGCATCATGAGCATGTATTATGACGTCACAGTATATGATGACATCAT
Organism: Aotus nancymaae; assembly: GCF_030222135.1. Lineage (NCBI taxonomy): Eukaryota > Metazoa > Chordata > Mammalia > Primates > Aotidae > Aotus > Aotus nancymaae. The sequence goes on along the minus strand of NW_026988481.1, from coordinate 6,596,176 downwards.
AATTAGTATGCAGTATGACGTCACAATGTATTATTACTTCATAATGTATCTGCATTATGACATCACAATATATTATGAGAGCGCAACATACAGGTATTATGAGCAATTTCTCTTACCCCAATTTGTGTCACATCTACTGGAGCATCATGAGCATATATTATGATGTCACAGTATATGATGACGTCATAATTAGTATGCACTATGACGTCACAATGTATTATGACGTCATAATGTATCCGCATTATGACATCACAATATATTATGAGAGCGCAATTTACAGGTTTTATGACCATTTTCGATTACCCCAATTTGTGTCACATCTACTGGAGCATCATGAGCATGTATTATGACGTCACAGTATATGATGACATCATAATTAGTATGCACTATGACGTCACAATGTATTATGACGTCATAATGTATCCGCATTATGACATCACAATATATTATGAGAGCGCAACATGCAGGTATTATGAGCAATTTCTCCTACCCCAATTTGTGTCACATCTACTGGAGCATCATGAGCATGTATTATGACGTCACAGTATATGATGACATCATAATTAGTATGCACTATGACGTCACAATGTATTATGACGTCATAATGTATCCGCATTATGACATCACAATATATTATGAGAGCGCAACATGCAGGTATTATGACCAATTTCTCTCACCTCAATTTGTGTAACATCTTCTGGAGCATCATGAGCATGTATTATGATGTCACAGTATATGATGACATCATAATTAGTATGCACTATGACGTCACAATGTATTATGACGTCATATTGTATCCGCATTATGACATCACAATATATTATGAGAGCGCAACATGCAGGAATTATGAACAATTTCTCTTACCCCAATTTGTGTCACATGTACTGGAGCATCATGAGCATGTATTATGACGTCACAGTATATGATGGCATCATAATTAGTATGCACTATGACGTCACAATGTATTATGACGTCATAATGTATCCGCATTATGACATCACAATATATTATGAGAGCGCAACTTGCAGGTTTTATGACCAATTTGGCTTACCCCAATTTGTGTCAAATCTACTGGAGCATCATGAGCATGTATTATGACGTCACAGTATATGATGACATCATAATTAGTATGCACTATGACGTCACAATGTATTATGACGTCATAATATATCCGCATTATGACATCACTATATAGTATGAGAGCGCAAATTGCAGGTGTTATGACCAATTTCGCTTACCCCAATTTGTGTCACATCTACTGGAGCATAATGAGCATGCATTATGACGTCACAGTATATGATGATATCATAATTAGTATGCACTATGACGTCACAATATATTTTGACGTCATAATGTATCCGCATTATGACATCACAATATATTATGAGAGCGCAATTTGCAGGTTTATGATCATTTTCGATTGCCCCAATTTGTGTCACATCTACTGGAGCATCATGAGCATGTATTATGACGTCACAGTATATGATGACATCATAATTACTATGCACTATGACGTCACAATGTATTATGACGTCATAATGTATCCGCATTATGACATCACAATATATTATGAGAGCGCAACATGCAGGTATTATGAGCAATTTCTCTTAACCCAATTTGTGCTACTGGAGCATCATGAGCATGTATTATGACGTCACAGTATATGATGACATCATAATTAGTTTGCACTATGATGTCACAGTGTATTATGACGTCATAATGTATCCGCATTATGACATCACAATATATTATGAGAGCACAACATGCAGGTGTTATGAGCAATTTCTCTTTCCGCAGTTTGTGTCACATCTACTGGAGCATCATGAGCATGTATTATGACGTCACAGTATATGATGACATCATAATTAGTATGCACTATGACGTCACAATGTATTATGACGTCATAATGTATCCGCATTATGACATCACAATATATTATGAGAGCGCAACATGAAGGTATTATGAGCAATTTCTCTTACCCCGATTTGTTTCACATCTACTGGAGCACCATGAGCATGTATTATGATGTCACAGTATATGATGACATCATAATTAGTATGCACTATGACGTCACAATGTATTATGACGTCATAATGTATCCAGATTATGACGTCACAATATATTATGAGAGCGCAATTTGCAGGTTTTATGACCAATTTCGCTTACCCCAATTTGTATCACATCTACTGGAGCATCATGAGCATGTATTATGATGTCACAGTATATGATGACATCATAATTAGTATGCAGTATGACGTCACAATGTATTATGACGTCATAATGTATCCACATTATGACATCACAATATATCATGAGAGCGCAACATGCAGGTATTATGAGCAATTTCTCTTACCCCAATTTGTGTCACATCTACTGGAGCATCATGAGCATGTATTATGATGTCACAGTATATGATGACGTCATAATTAGTATGCACTATGACGTCACAATGTATTATGAGGTCATAATGTATCCGCATTATGACATCACAATATATTATGAGAGCGCAATTTACAGGTTTTATGACCATTTTCGATTACCCCAATTTGTGTCACATCTACTGGAGCATCATGAGCATGTATTATGACGTCACAGTATATGATGACATCATAATTAGTATGCACTATGATGTCACAATGTATTATGACGTCATAATGTATCCGCATTATGACATCACAATATATTATGAGAGCGCAACATGCAGGTATTATGAGCAATTTCTCTTACCCCAATTTTTGTCACATCTACTGGAGCATCATGAGCATGTATTATGACGTCACAGTATATGGTGACATCATAATTAGTATGCACTATGACGTCACAATGTATTATGACGTCATAATGTATCCGCATTATGACATCACAATATATTATGAGAGCGCAACATGCAGGTATTATGACCAATTTCTCTCACCACAATTTGTGTCACATCTTCTGGAGCATCATGAGCATGTATTATGACGTCACAGTATATGATGACATCATAATTAGTATGCACTATGACGTCACAATGTATTATGACGTCATATTGTATCCGCATTATGACATCACAATATATTATGAGAGCGCAACATGCAGGTATTATGAGCAATTTATCTTACCCCAATTTGTGTCACATCTACTGGAGCATCATGAGCATGTATTATGACGTCACAGTATATGATGACATCATAATTAGTATGCACTATGACGTCACAATGTATTATGACGTCATAATGTAGCCAGATTATGACATCACAATATATTATGAGAGCGCAACATGCAGGTAATATGAGCAATTTCTCTTACCCCAATTTGTGTCACATCTACTGGAGCATCATGAGCATGTATTATGACGTCACAGTATATGATGACATCATAATTAGTATGCACTATGAAGTCACAATGTATTATGACGTCATAATGTATCCGCATTATGACATCACAATATATTATGAGAGCGCAACATGCAGGTATTATGAGCAATTTCTCTTACCCCAATTTGTGTCACAACTACTGGAGCATCATGAGCATGTATTATGACGTCACAGTATTTGATGACATCATAATTAGTATGCGCTATGACGTCACAATGTATTATGACGTCATAATGTATCCGCATTATGACATCACAACATATTATGAGAGCGCAACATGCAGGTATTATGAGCAATTTCTCTTACCCCAATTTGTGTCACATCTACTGGAGCATCATGAGCATGTATTATGACGTCACAGTATATGATGACATCATAATTAGTATGCACTATGACGTCACAATTTATTATGACGTCATAATGTATCCGCATTATGACATCACAATGTATTATGAGAGCGCAACATGCAGTTATTATGAGCAATTTCTCTTACCCCAATTTGTGTGACATCTACTGGAGCATCATGAGCATGTATTATGACGTCACAGTATATGATGACATCATAATTAATATGCAGTATGACGTCACAATGTATTATGACGTCATAATGTATCCGCATTATGACATCACAATATATTATGAGAGCGCAATTTGCAGGATTTATGACCAATTTCGCTTACCCCAATTTTTGTCACATCTACTGGAGCATCATGAGCATGTATTATGACGTCACAGTATATGATGACATCATAATTAGTATACACTATGACGTCACAATGTATTATGACGTCATAATGTTTCCACACTATGACATCACAGTATATTATGAGAGCGCAACATGCACTTATTATGGGCAATTTCTCTTACCCCAATTTGTGTCACATCTACTGGAGAATCATGAGGATGTATTATGATGTCACAGTATATGATGACATCATAATTAGTATGCACTATGACGTCACAATATATTATGACGTCATAATGTATCCGCATTATGACATCACAATATATTATGAGAGCGCAACATGCAGGTATTATGAGCAATTTCTCTTACCCCAATTTGTGTCACATGTACTGGAGCATCATGAGCATGTGTCATGACGTCACAGTATATGATGACATCATAATTAGTATGCACTATGACGTCACAATGTATTATGACGTCATAATGTATCCGCATTATGACATCACAATATATTATGAGAGCGCAATTTGCAGGTTTTATGACCAATTTCGCTTACCCCAATTTGTGTCACATCTACTGGAGCATCATGAGCATGTATTATGACGTCACAGTATAAGATGACATCATAATTAGTATGCAGTATGATGTCACAATGTATTATGACGTCATAGTGTATCCGCATTATGACATCACAATAAATTATGAGATCGCAACATGCAGGTATTATGAGCAATTTCTCTTACCCCAATTTGTGTCACATCTACTGGAGCATCATGAGCATGTATTATGACGTCACAGTATATGATGTCATCATAATTAGTATGCACTATGACGTCACAATGTATTATGACGTCATATTGTATCCGCATTATGACATCCCAATATATTATGAGAGCGCAACATGCAGGTATTATGAGCAATTTCTCTTACCCCAATTTGTGTCACATCTACTGGAGCATCATGAGCATGTATTATGATGTCACAGTATATGATGACATCATAATTAGTATGCACTATGACGTCACAATGTATTATGACGTCATAATGTATCCGCATTATGACCTCACAATATATAATGAGAGCGCAACATGCAGGTATTATGAGCAATTTCTCTTACCCCAATTTGTGTCACATCTACTGGAGCATCATGAGCATGTATTATGACGTCACAGTATATGATGACATCATAATTAGTATGCACTATGACGTCACAATGTATTATGACGTCATAATGTATCCGCATTATGACATCACAATATATTATGAGAGCGCAACATGCAGGTATTATGAGCAATTTCTCTTACCCCAATTTGTGTCACATCTACTGGAGCATCATGAGCATGTATTATGACGTCACAGTATATGATGACATCATAATTAGTATGCACTATGACGTCACAATGTATTATGACGTCATAATGTATCCGCATTATGACATCACAATATATTATGAGAGCGCAACATGCAGGTATTATGACCAATTTCTCTCACCTCAATTTGTGTAACATTTTCTGGAGCATCATGAGCATGTATTATGATGTCACAGTATATGATGACATCATAATTAGTATGCACTATGACGTCACAATGTATTATGACGTCATATTGTATGCGCATTATGACATCACAATATATTATGAGAGCGCAACATGCAGGAATTATGAACAATTTCTCTTACCCCAATTTGTGTCACATGTACTGGAGCATCATGAGCATGTATTATGACGTCACAGTATATGATGACATCATAATTAGTATGCACTATGACGTCACAATGTATTATGACATCATAATGTATCCGCATTATGACATCACAATATATTATGAGAGCGCAACTTGCAGGTTTTATGACCAATTTGGCTTACCCCAATTTGTGTCAAATCTACTGGAGCATCATGAGCATGTATTATGACGTCACAGTATATGATGACATCATAATTAGTATGCACTATGACGTCACAATGTATTATGACGTCATAATATATCCGCATTATGACATCACTATATAGTATGAGAGCGCAAATTGCAGGTGTTATGACCAATTTCGCTTACCCCAATTTGTGTCACATCTACTGGAGCATAATGAGCATGCATTATGACGTCACAGTATATGATGATATCATAATTAGTATGCACTATGACGTCACAATATATTATGACGTCATAATGTATCCGCATAATGACATCCCAATATATTATGAGAGCGCAATTTGCAGGTTTATGATCATTTTCGATTGCCCCAATTTGTGTCACATCTACTGGAGCATCATGAGCATGTATTATGACGTCACAGTATATGATGACATCATAATTACTATGCACTATGACGTCACAATGTATTATGACGTCATAATGTATCCGCATTATGACATCACAATATATTATGAGAGCGCAACATGCAGGTATTATGAGCAATTTCTCTTAACCCAATTTGTGTCACATCTACTGGAGCATCATGAGCATGTATTATGACGTCACAGTATATGATGACATCATAATTAGTTTGCACTATGATGTCACAGTGTATTATGACGTCATAATGTATCCGCATTATGACATCACAATATATTATGAGAGCACAACATGCAGGTGTTATGAGCAATTTCTCTTTCCGCAGTTTGTGTCACATCTACTGGAGCATCATGAGCATGTATTATGACGTCACAGTATATGATGACATCATAATTAGTATGCACTATGACGTCACAATGTATTATGACGTCATAATGTATCCGCATTATGACATCACAATATATTATGAGAGCGCAACATGAAGGTATTATGAGCAATTTCTCTTACCCCGATTTGTTTCACAACTACTGGAGCACCATGAGCATGTATTATGATGTCACAGTATATGATGACATCATAATTAGTATGCACTATGACGTCACAATGTATTATGACGTCATAATGTATCCAGATTATGACGTCACAATATATTATGAGAGCGCAATTTGCAGGTTTTATGACCAATTTCGCTTACCCCAATTTGTATCACATCTACTGGAGCATCATGAGCATGTATTATGATGTCACAGTATATGATGACATCATAATTAGTATGCACTATGACGTCACAATGTATTATGACGTCATAATGTATCCACATTATGACATCACAATATATCATGAGAGCGCAACATGCAGGTATTATGAGCAATTTCTCTTACCCCAATTTGTGACACATCTACTGGAGCATCATGAGCATGTATTATGATGTCACAGTATATGATGACGTCATAATTAGTATGCACTATGACGTCACAATGTATTATGACGTCATAATGTATCCGCATTATGACATCACAATATATTATGAGAGCGCAATTTACAGGTTTTCTGACCATTTTCGATTACCCCAATTTGTGTCACATCTACTGGAGCATCATGAGCATGTATTATGACGTCACAGTATATGATGACATCATAATTAGTATGCACTATGATGTCACAATGTATTATGACGTCATAATGTATCCGCATTATGACATCACAATATATTATGAGAGCGCAACATGCAGGTATTATGAGCAATTTCTCTTACCCCAATTTTTGTCACATCTACTGGAGCATCATGAGCATGTATTATGACGTCACAGTATATGGTGACATCATAATTAGTATGCACTATGACGTCACAATGTATTATGACGTCATAATGTATCCGCATTATGACATCACAATATATTATGAGAGCGCAACATGCAGGTATTATGACCAATTTCTCTCACCTCAATTTGTGTCACATCTTCTGGAGTATCATGAGCATGTATTATGACGTCACAGTATATGATGACATCATAATTAGTATGCACTATGACGTCACAATGTATTATGACGTCATATTGTATCCGCATTACGACATCACAATATATTATGAGAGCGCAACATGCAGGTATTATGAGCAATTTATCTTACCCCAATTTGTGTCACATCTACTGGAGCATCATGAGCATGTATTATGACGTCACAGTATATGATGACATCATAATTAGTATGCACTATGATGTCACAATGTATTATGACGTCATAATGTAGCCACATTATGACATCACAATATATTATGAGAGCGCAACATGCAGGTAATATGAGCAATTTCTCTTACCCCAATTTGTGTCACATCTACTGGAGCATCATGAGCATGTATTATGACGTCACAGTATATGATGACATCATAATTAGTATGCACTATGAAGTCACAATGTATTATGACGTCATAATGTATCCGCATTATGACATCACAATATATTATGAGAGCGCAACATGCAGGTATTATGAGCAATTTCTCTTACCCCAATTTGTGTCACAACTACTGGAGCATCATGAGCATGTATTATGACGTCACAGTATTTGATGACATCATAATTAGTATGCGCTATGACGTCACAATGTATTATGATGTCATAATGTATCCGCATTATGACATCACAATATATTATGAGAGCGCAACATGCAGGTATTATGAGCAATTTCTCTTACCCCAATTTGTGTCACATCTACTGGAGCATCATGAGCATGTATTATGATGTCAGAGTATATGATGATATCATAAATAGTATGCACTATGACATCACAATGTATTATGACGTCATAATATATCCGCATTATGAAAACACAATATCTTATGAGAGCGCAACATGCAGGCATTATGAGCAATTTCTCTTACCCCAAATTGTGTCACATCTACTGGAGCATCATGAGCATGTATTATGACGTCACAGTATATGATGATATCATAATTAGTATGCACTATGACGTCACAATATATTATGACGTCATAATGTATCCGCATTATGACATCACAATATATTATGAGAGCGCAAATGCAGGTTTATGATCATTTTCGATTACCCCAATTTGTGTCACATCTACTGGAGAATCATGAGCATGTATTATGACGTCACAATATATGATGACATCAAAATTACTATGCACTATGACGTCACAATGTATTATGACGTCATAATATATCCGCATTATGACATCACAATATATTATGAGAGCGCAACATGCAGGTATTATGAGCAATTTCTCTTACCCCAATTTGTGTCACATCTACTGGAGCTTCATGAGCATGTATTATGACGTCACAGTATATGATGACATCATAATTAGTATGCACTATGATGTCACAATGTATTATGACGTCATAATGTATCCGCATTATGACATCACAATATATTATGAGAGCACAACATGCAGGTATTATGAGCAATTTCTCTTTCCGCAATTTGTGTCACATCTACTGGAGCATCATGAGCATGTATTATGACGTCACAGTATATGATGACATCATAATTAGTATGCACTATGATGTCACAATGTATTATGACGTCATAATGTATCCGCATTATGATATCACAATATATTATGAGAGCGCAACATGCAGGTATTATGAGCAATTTCTCTTACCCCAATTTGTTTCACATCTACTGGAGCATCATGAGCATGTATTATGATGTCACAGTATATGATGATGTCATAATTAGTATGCACTGTGACGTCATAATGTATCCGCATTATGACATCACAATATATTATGAGAGCGCAATTTACAGGTTTTATGAACATTTTCGATTACCCCAATTTGTGTCACATCTACTGGAGCATCATGAGCATGTATTATGATGTCACAGTATATGATGACATCATAATTAGTATGCAGTATGACGTCACAATGTATTATGACGTCATAATGTATCCGCATTATGACATCACAATATATTATGAGAGCGCAACATGCTGGTATTATGAGCAATTTCTCTTTCCCCAATTTCTGTCACATCTACTGGAGCATCATGAGTATGTATCATGACGTCACAGTATATGATGACATCATAATTGGTATGCAGTATGACGTCACAATGTATTATGACGTCATAATGTATCCGCATTAGGACATCACAATATATTATGAGAGCGCAACATGCAGGTATTATGAGCAATTTCTCTTACCCCAATTTGTGTCACATCTACTGGAGCATCATGAGCATGTATTATGACGTCACAGTATATGATGACATCATAATTAGCATGCACTATGATGTCACAATATATTATGACGTCATAATGTATCTGCATTATGACATCACAATATATTATGAGAGCGCAACATGCAGGTATTATGAGCAATTTCTCTTACCCCAATTTGTGTCACATGTACTGGAGCATCATGAGCATGTATTATGACGTCACAGTATATGATGACATCATAATTAGTATGCACTATGACGTCACAGTGTATTATGACGTCATAATGTATCCGCATTTTCACATCACAATATATTATGAGAGCGCAATTTACTGGTTTTATGACCATTTTCGATTACCCCAATTTGTGTCACATCTACTGGAGCATCATGAGCATGTATTATGTTGTCACAGTATATGATGGCATCATAATTAGTATGCCGTATGAGGTCACAATGTATTATGACGTCATAATGTATCCGCATTATGACATCACAATAAATTATGAGAGCGCAACATGCAGGTATTATGAGCAATTTCTCTTACCCCAATTTGTGTGACATCTACTGGAGCATCATGAGCATGTATTATGACGTCACAGTATATGATGACATCATAATTAATATGCACTATGACGTCACAATGTATTATGACGTCATAATGTATCCGCATTATGACATCACAATATATTATGAGAGCGCAATTTGCAGGATTTATGACCAATTTCGCTTACCCCAATTTGTGTCACATCTACTGGAGCATCATGAGCATGTATTATGACGTCACAGTATATGATGACATCATAATTAGTATACACTATGACGTCACAATGTATTATGACGTCATAATGTTTCCACACTATGACATCACAGTATATTATGAGAGCGCAACATGCACTTATTATGGGCAATTTCTCTTACCCCAATTTGTGTCACATCTACTGGAGAATCATGAGGATGTATTATGATGTCACAGTATATGATGACATCATAATTAGTATGCACTATGACGTCACAATATATTATGACGTCATAATGTATCCGCATTATGACATCACAATATATTATGAGAGCGCAACATGCAGGTATTATGAGCAATTTCTCTTACCCCAATTTGTGTCACATGTACTGGAGCATCATGAGCATGTGTCATGACGTCACAGTATATGATGACATCATAATTAGTATGCACTATGACGTCACAATGTATTATGACGTCATAATGTATCCGCATTATGACATCACAATATATTATGAGAGCGCAATTTGCAGGTTTTATGACCAATTTCGCTTACCCCAATTTGTGTCACATCTACTGGAGCATCATGAGCATGTATTATGACGTCACAGTATAAGATGACATCATAATTAGTATGCAGTATGATGTCACAATGTATTATGACGTCATAGTGTATCCGCATTATAACATCACAATAAATTATGAGATCGCAACATGCAGGTATTATGAGCAATTTCTCTTACCCCAATTTGTGTCACATCTACTGGAGCATCATGAGCATGTATTATGACGTCACAGTATATGATGTCATCATAATTAGTATGCACTATGACGTCACAATGTATTATGACGTCATATTGTATCCGCATTATGACATCCCAATATATTATGAGAGCGCAACATGCGGGTATTATGAGCAATTTCTCTTACCCCAATTTGTGTCACATCTACTGGAGCATCATGAGCATGTATTATGATGTCACAGTATATGATGACATCATAATTAGTATGCACTATGACGTCACAATGTATTATGACGTCATAATGTATCCGCATTATGACCTCACAATATATTATGAGAGCGCAACATGCAGGTATTATGAGCAATTTCTCTTACCCCAATTTGTGTCACATCTACTGGAGCATCATGAGCATGTATTATGACGTCACAGTATATGATGACATCATAATTACTATGCACTATGATGTCACAATGTATTATGACGTCATAATCTATCTGCATTATAACATCACAATATATTATGAGAGCGCAACATGCAGGTATTATGAGCAATTTCTCTTACCCCAATTTGTGTCACATCTGCTGGAGCATCATGAGCATGTATTATGACGTCACAGTATATGATGACATCATAATTAGTATGCACCATGACGTCACAATGTATTATGACGTCATAATGTATCCGCATTATGACATCACAATATATTATGAGAGCGCAACATGCAGGTATTATGAGCAACTTCTCTTACCCCAATTTGTGTCACATCTACTGGAGCATCATGAGCATGTGTTATGACGTCACAGTATATGATGACATCATAATTAGTATGCACTATGACGTCACAATGTATTATGACGTCATAATGTATCCGCATTATGACATCACAATATATTATGAGAGCGCAATTTTCAGGTATTATGAGCAATTTCTCGTACCCCAATTTCTGTCACATCTACTGCAGCATCATGAGCATGTATTATGACGTCACAGTATATGATGACATCATAATTAGTATGCACTATGACGTCACAATATATTATGACGTCACAATGTATCCGCATTATGACATCACAATGTATTATGAGAGCGCAATTTGCAGTTTTATGATCATTTTCGATTACCCCAATTTGTGTCACATCTACTGGAGCATCATGAGCATGTATTATGAGGTCACAGTATATGATGACATCATAATTAGTATGCAGTATGACGTCACAATGTATTATGACGTCATAATGTATCCACATTATGACATCACAATATATTATGAGAGCGCAACATGCACTTATTATGAGCAATTTCTGTTACCCCAATTTGTGTCACATCTACTGGAGCATCATGAGCATGTATTATGACGTCACAGTATATGATGACATCATAATTAGTATGCACTATGACGTCACAATGTATTATGACGTCATAATGTATCCGCATTATGACATCACAATATATTATGAGAGTGCAATTTGCAGGTTTTATGAGCAATTTCCCTTACCTCAGTTTGTGTCACATCTACTGGAGCATCATGAGCATGTATTATGACGTCACAGTATATGACGACATCATAATTAGTATGCACTATGACGTCACAATGTATTATGACGTCATAATGTATCCACATTATGACATCACAATATATTATGAGAGCGCAATTTGCAGGTTTTATGACCAATTTCGCTTACCCCAATTTGTGTCACATCTACTGGAGCATCATGAGCGTGTATTATGATGTCACAGTATATTATGACATCATAATTAGTATGCACTATGACGTCACAATGTATTATGACGTCATAATGAATCCGCATTATGACATCACAATATATTATGAGAGCGCAATTTACAGGTTTTATGACCATTTTCGATTACCCCAATTTGTGTCACATCTATTGGAGCATCATGAGCATGTATTATAATGTCACAGTATATGATGACATCATAATTAGTATGCAGTATGACGTCACAATATATTATGACGTCATAGTGTATCCGCATTATGACATCACAATAAATTATGAGAGCGCAGCATGCAGGTATTATGAGCAATTTCTCTTACCCCAATTTGTGTCACATCTACTGGAGCATCATGAGCATGTATTATGACGTCACAGTATATGATAACATCATAATTATTATGCACTATGACGTCACAATGTATTATGACGTCATATTGTATCCGCATTATGACATCCCAATATATTATGAGAGCGCAACATGCAGGTATTATGAGCAATTTCTCTTACCCCAATTTGTGTCACATCTGCTGGAGCATCATGAGCATGTATTATGACGTCACAGTATATGAAGACATCATAATTAGTATGCACTATGATGTCACAATGTATTATGACGTCATAATGTATCCGCATTATGACATCACACTATATTATGAGAGCGCAACATGCAGGTATTATGAGCAATTTCTCTTACCCCAATTTGTGTCACATCTACTGTAGCATCATGAGCATGTATTATGACATCACAGTATATCATGACATCGTAATTAGTATGCACTATGACGTCACAATGTATTATGACGTCATAATGAATCCGCATTATGACATCAAAATATATTATGAGAGCGAAGCATGCAGGTATTATGAGGAATTTCTCTTACCCCAATTTGTGTCACATCTACTGGAGCATCATGAGCATGTATTATGACGTCACAGTATATGATGACATCATAATTAGTATGCAGTATGACGTCACAATGTATTATGACGTCATAATGTTTCCGCATTATGACATCACAATATATTATGAGATCGCAACTTGCAGGTTTTATGACTATTTTCGATTACCACAATTTGTGTCACATCTACTGGAGCATCATGAGCATGTATTATGACGTCACAGTATATGATGACATCATAATTATTATTCACTATGACGTCACAATGTATTATAACGTCATAATGTATCTGCATTATGACTTCACAATATATTATGACAGCGCAATTTACAGGTTTTATGACCATTTTCGATTACCCCAATTTCTGTCACATCTACTGGAGCATCATGAGCATGTATTATGTTGTCACAGTATATGATGACATCATAATTAGTATGCAGTATGACGTCACAATGTATTATGACGTCATAATGTATCCGCATTATGACATCACAATATATTAAGAGAGCGAAGCATGCAGGTATTATGAGGAATTTCTCTTACCCCAATTTGTGTCACATCTACTGGAGCATCATGAGCATGTATTATGACGTCACAGTATATGATGACATCATAATTAGTATGCACTATGACGTCATAATGTTTCCACAATATGACATCACAATATATTATGAGAGCGCAACATGCACTTATTATGAGCAATTTTTTTTACCCCAATTTGTGTCACATCTACTGGAGAATCATGAGGATGTATTATGATGTCACAGTATATGATGACATCATAATTAGTATGCACTATGACGTCACAATGTATTATGAAGTCATAATGTATCCGCATTATGACATCACAATATATTATGAGAGCGCAACATGCAGGTATTATGAGCAATTTCTATTACCCAATTTTTGTCACATCTACTGGAGCATCATGAGCATGTATTATGACGTCACAGTATATGATGACATCATAATTAGTATGCAGTATGACGTGACAATGTATTATGACGTCATAATGTTTCCGCATTATGACATCAGAATATATTATGAGAGCGCAACATGCAGGTATTATGAGCAATTTCTCTTAACCCAATTTGTGTCACATCTACTGGAGCATCATGAGCATGTATTATGACGTCACAGTATATGATGAAATCATAATTAGTATGCACTATGACGTCACAATGTATTATAACGTCATAATGTATCTGCATTATGACATCACAATATATTATGTGAGCGCAACATGCAGGTATTATGAGCAATTTTTCTTACGCCAATTTGTGTCACATCTACTGGAGCATCATGAGCATGTGTTATGACGTCACAGTATATGATGACATCATAATTAGTATGCACTATGATGTCACAATGTATTATGACGTCATAATGTATCCGCATTATGACATCACAATATGCTATGAGAGCGCAACATGCAGGTATTATGAGCAATTACACTTACCCCAATTTGTGTCACATCTACTGTAGCATCATGAGCATGTATTATGACATCACAGTATATGATGACATCATAATTAGTATGCAATATGACGTCACAATGTATTATGACGTCATAATGTATCCGCATTATGACATCACAATATATTATGAGAGCGCAACATGCAGGTATTATGAGCCATTTCTCGTACCCCAGTTTGTGTCACATCTACTGGAGCATCATGAGCATGTATTATGACGTCACAGTATATGATGATATCATAATTAGTATGCACTATGACCTCACAATATATTATGACGTCATAATGTATCCGCATTATGACATCACAATATATTATGAGAGCGCAATATGCAGGTTTTATGACCATTATTGATTACCCCAATTTGTGTCACATCGACAGGAGCATCATGAGCATGTATTATGACATCACAGTATATGATGACATCATAATTAGTATGCACTATGACGTCACAATGTATTATGACGTCATAATGTATCCACATTATGACATCACAATATATTACGAGATCGCAACATGCAGGTATTATGAGCAATTTCTCTAACCCCAATTTGTGTCACATCTACTGCAGCATCATGAGCATGTATTATGACGTCACAGTATATGATGATATCATAATTACTATGCACTATGACGTCACAATGTGTTATGACGTCATAATGTATCCGCATTGTGACATTACAATATATCATGAGAGCTCAATTTGCAGGTTTTATGACCAATTTCTCTTACTCCAATTTGTTTCACATCTACTGGAGCATCATGAGCATGTATTATGACGTCACAGTATATGATGACATCATAATTAGTATGCAATATGACGTCACAATGTATTATGACGTCATAATGTATCCGCATTATGACATCACAATATATTATGAGAGCGCAACATGCAGGTATTATGACCGATTTCGCATACCCCAATTTGTGTCACATCTACTGGAGCATCATGAGCATGTATTATGACGTCACAGTATATGATGACATCATAATTAGTATGCACTATGACGTCACAATGTATTATGACATCATTATGTATCCGCATTATGACATCACAATATATTATGAGAGCGCAATTTGCAGGTTTTATGACCAATTTCGCTTACCCCAATTTGTGTCACATCTACTGGAGCATCATGAGCATGTATTATGACGTCACAGTATATTATGACATCATAATTAGTATGCACTATGACGTCACAATGTATTATGACGTCATATTGTATCCGCTTTATGACATCACAATGTATTATGAGAGCGCAATATACAGGTTTTATGAACATTTTCGCTTACCCCAATTTGTGTCACATCTACTGGAGCATCATGAGCATGTATTATGACGTCACAGTATATGATGACATCATAATTAGTATGCACTATGACGTCACAATGTATTATGACGTCATAATGTTTCCGCATTATGACATCACAATATATTATGAGATCGCAACTTGCAGGTTTTATGACTAATTTCGATTACCACAATTTGTGTCACATCTACTGGAGCATCATGAGCATGTATTATGACGTCACAGTATATGATGACATCATAATTAGTATGCACTATGACGTCACAATGTATTATGACGTCATAATGTATCCGCATTATGACATCACAATATATTATGAGAGCGCAACATGCAGGTATTATGAGTAATTTCTCTAACCCCAATTTGTGTCACATCCACTGGAGCATCACGAGCATGTACTATGACGTCACAGTATATGATGATATCATAATTAGTATGCACTATGACGTCACAATGTATTATGACGTCATAATGTATCCGCATTATGACATCACAATATATTATGAGAGCGCAACATGCAGGTATTATGAGCAATTTCTCGTACCCCAATTTGTGTCACATCTACTGGAGCATCATGAGCATGTATTATGACGTCACAGTATATGATGACATCATAATTAGTATGCACTATGACGTCACAATGTATTATGACGTCATAATGTATCCGCATTATGACATCACAATATATTATGAGAGCGCAATTTGCAGGTTTTATGACCATTTTCAATTACGCCAATTTGTGTCACATCGACTGGAGCATAATGAGCATGTATTATGACGTCACAGTACATGATGACATCATAATTAGTATGCAGTATGACGTCGCAATGTATTATGACGTCATAATGTATCCGCATTATGACATCACAATATATTATGAGAGCGCAACATGCAGGTATTATGAGCAATTTCTCTTACCCCAATATGTGTCACATCTACTGGAGCATCATGAGCATGTATTATGACGTCACAGTATACGATGACATCATAATTAGTATGCACTATGGTGTCACAATATATTATGACGTCATATTGTATCCGAATTATGACATCACAATATATTATGAGAGCGCAATTTGCAGGATTTATGACCAATTTCGCTTACCCCAATTTGTGTCACATCTACTGGAGCATCATGAGCATGTATTATGAGGTCACAGTATATGATGACATCATAATTAGTATGCACTATGACGTCATAATGTTTCCACATTAGACATCACAATATATTAAGAGAGCGCAACATGCACTTATTATGAGCAATTTCTGTTACCCCAATTTGTGTCACATCTACTGGAGCATCATGAGCATGTATTATGACGTCACAGTATATGATGACATCATAATTAGTATGCACTATGACGTCACAATGTATTATGACGTCATAATGTATCCGCATTATGACATCACAATATATTATGAGAGCGCAATTTGCAGGTTTTATGAGCAATTTCCCTTACCTCAGTTTGTGTCACATCTACTGGAGCATCATGAGCATGTATTATGACGTCACAGTATATGACGACATCATAATTAGTATGCACTATGACGTCACAATGTATTATGACGTCATAATGTATCCACATTATGACATCACAATATATTATGAGAGCGCAATTTGCAGGTTTTATGACCAATTTCGCTTACCCCAATTTGTGTCACATCTACTGGAGCATCATGAGCGTGTATTATGACGTCACAGTATATTATGACATCATAATTAGTATGCACTATGACGTCACAATGTATTATGACGTCATAATGAATCCACATTATGACATCACAATATATTATGAGAGCGCAATTTACAGGTTTTATGACCATTTTCGATTACGCCAATTTGTGTCACATCTACTGGAGCATCATGAGCATGTATTATAATGTCACAGTATATGGTGACATCATAATTAGTATGCAGTATGACGTCACAATATATTATGACGTCATAGTGTATCCGCATTATGACATCACAATAAATTATGAGAGCGCAGCATGCAGGTATTATGAGCAATTTCTGTTACCCCAATTTGTGTCACATCTACTGGAGCATCATGAGCATGTATTATGACGTCACAGTATATGATGACATCATAATTAGTATGCACTATGACGTCACAATGTATTATGATGTCATATTGTATCCGCATTATGACATCCCAATATATTATGAGAGCGCAACATGCAGGTATTATGAGCAATTTCTCTTACCCCAATTTGTGTCACATCTGCTGGAGCATCATGAGCATGTATTATGACGTCACAGTATATGAAGACATCATAATTAGTATGCACTATGATGTCACAATGTATTATGACGTCATAATGTATCCGCATTATGACATCACACTATATTATGAGAGCGCAACATGCAGGTATTATGAGCAATTTCTCTTACCCCAATTTGTGTCACATCTACTGTAGCATCATGAGCATGTATTATGACATCACAGTATATCATGACATCGTAATTAGTATGCACTATGACGTCACAATGTATTATGACGTCATAATGTATCCGCATTATGACATCACAATATATTATGAGAGCGAAGCATGCAGGTATTATGAGGAATTTCTCTTACCCCAATTTGTGTCACATCTAGTGGAGCATCATGAGCATGTATTATGACGTCACAGTATATGTTGACATCATAATTAGAATGCAGTATGACGTCACAATGTATTATGACGTCATAATGTTTCCGCATTATGACATCACAATATATTATGAGATCGCAACTTGCAGGTTTTATGACTATTTTCGATTACCACAATTTGTGTCACATCTACTGGAGCATCATGAGCATGTATTATGACGTCACAGTATATGATGACATCATAATTATTATGCACTATGACGTCACAATGTATTATAACGTCATAATGTATCTGCATTATGACTTCACAATATATTATGACAGCGCAATTTACAGGTTTTATGACCATTTTCGATTACCCCAATTTCTGTCACATCTACTGGAGCATCATGAGCATGTATTATGTTGTCACAGTATATGATGACATCATAATTAGTATGCAGTATGACGTCACAATGTATTATGACGTCATAGTGTATCCGCATTATGACATCACAATATATTATGAGAGCGCAATTTGCAGGATTTATGACCAATTTCGCTTACCCCAATTTGTGTCACATCTACTGGAGCATCATGAGCATGTATTATGACGTCACAGTATATGATGACATCATAATTAGTATGCACTATGACGTCATAATGTTTCCACAATATGACATCACAATATATTATGAGAGCGCAACATGCACTTATTATGAGCAATTTTTTTTACCCCAATTTGTGTCACATCTACTGGAGAATCATGAGGATGTATTATGATGTCACAGTATATGATGACATCATAATTAGTATGCACTATGACGTCACAATGTATTATGAAGTCATAATGTATCCGCATTATGACATCACAATATATTATGAGAGCGCAACATGCAGGTATTATGAGCAATTTCTATTACCCAATTTTTGTCACATCTACTGGAGCATCATGAGCATGTATTATGACGTCACAGTATATGATGACATCATAATTAGTATGCAGTATGACGTGACAATGTATTATGACGTCATAATGTTTCCGCATTATGACATCAGAATATATTATGAGAGCGCAACATGCAGGTATTATGAGCAATTTCTCTTAACCCAATTTGTGTCACATCTACTGGAGCATCATGAGCATGTATTATGACGTCACAGTATATGATGACATCATAATTAGTATGCACTATGACGTCACAATGTATTATAACGTCATAATGTATCTGCATTATGACATCACAATATATTATGAGAGCGCAACATGCAGGTATTATGAGCAATTTTTCTTACGCCAATTTGTGTCACATCTACTGGAGCATCATGAGCATGTGTTATGACGTCACAGTATATGATGACATCATAATTAGTATGCACTATGATGTCACAATGTATTATGACGTCATAATGTATCCGCATTATGACATCACAATATATTATGAGAGCGCAACATGCAGGTATTATGAGCAATTACACTTACCCCAATTTGTGTCACATCTACTGTAGCATCATGAGCATGTATTATGACGTCACAGTATATGATGACATCATAATTAGTATGCAATATGATGTCACAATGTATTATGACGTCATAATGTATCCGCATTATGACATCACAATATATTATGAGAGCGCAACATGCAGGTATTATGAGCCATTTCTCGTACCCCAGTTTGTGTCACATCTACTGGAGCATCATGAGCATGTATTATGACGTCACAGTATATGATGATATCATAATTAGTATGCACTATGACGTCACAATATATTATGACGTCATAATGTATCCGCATTATGACATCACAATATATTATGAGAGCGCAATTTGCAGGTTTTATGACCATTATTGATTACCCCAATTTGTGTCACATCGACAGGAGCATCATGAGCATGTATTATGACGTCACAGTATATGATGACATCATAATTAGTATGCACTATGACGTCACAATGTATTATGACGTCATAAGGTATCCGCATTATGACATCACAATATATTATGAGATCGCAACATGCACGTATTATGAGCAATTTCTCTAACCCCAATTTGTGTCACATCTACTGCAGCATCATGAGCATGTATTATGACGTCACAGTATATGATGATATCATAATTACTATGCACTATGACGTCACAATGTGTTATGACGTCATAATGTATCCGCATTTTGACATTACAATATATTATGAGAGCTCAATTTGCAGGTTTTATGACCAATTTCTCTTACTCCAATTTGTTTCACATCTACTGGAGCATCATGAGCATGTATTATGACGTCACAGTATATGATGACATCATAATTAGTATGCAGTATGACGTCACAATGTATTATGACGTCATAATGTATCCGCATTATGACATCACAATATATTATGAGAGCGCAACATGCAGGTATTATGACCAATTTCGCTTACCCCAATTTGTGTCACATCTACTGGAGCATCATGAGCATGTATTATGACGTCACAGTATGTGATGACATCATAATTAGTATGCACTATGACGTCACAATGTATTATGACATCATTATGTATCCGCATTATGACATCACAATATATTATGAGAGCGCAATTTGCAGGTTTTATGACCAATTTCGCTTACCCCAATTTGTGTCACATCTACTGGAGCATCATGAGCATGTATTATGACGTCACAGTATATTATGACATCATAATTAGTATGCACTATGACGTCACAATGTATTATGACGTCATATTGTATCCGCTTTATGACATCACAATGTATTATGAGAGCGCAATATACAGGTTTTATGAACATTTTCGCTTACCCCAATTTGTGTCACATCTACTGGAGCATCATGAGCATGTATTATGACGTCACAGTATATGATGACATCATAATTAGTATGCACTATGACGTCACAATGTATTATGACGTCATAATGTTTCCGCATTATGACATCACAATATATTATGAGATCGCAACTTGCAGGTTTTATGACTAATTTCGATTACCACAATTTGTGTCACATCTACTGGAGCATCATGAGCATGTATTATGACGTCACAGTATATGATGACATCATAATTAGTATGCACTATGACGTCACAATGTATTATGACGTCATAATGTATCCGCATTATGACATCACAATATATTATGAGAGCGCAACATGCAGGTATTATGAGTAATTTCTCTAACCCCAATTTGTGTCACATCCACTGGAGCATCACGAGCATGTACTATGACGTCACAGTATATGATGATATCATAATTAGTATGCACTATGACGTCACAATGTATTATGACGTCATAATGTATCCGCATTATGACATCACAATATATTATGAGAGCGCAACATGCAGGTATTATGAGCAATTTCTCGTACCCCAATTTGTGTCACATCTACTGGAGCATCATGAGCATGTATTATGACGTCACAGTATATGATGACATCATAATTAGTATGCACTATGACGTCACAATGTATTATGACGTCATAATGTATCCGCATTATGACATCACAATATATTATGAGAGCGCAATTTGCAGGTTTTATGACCATTTTCTATTACGCCAATTTGTGTCACATCGACTGGAGCATAATGAGCATGTATTATGACGTCACAGTACATGATGACATCATAATTAGTATGCAGTATGACGTCACAATGTATTATGACGTCATAATGTATCCGCATTATGACATCACAATATATTATGAGAGCGCAACATGCAGGTATTATGAGCAATTTCTATTACCCAATTTTTGTCACATCTACTGGAGCATCATGAGCATGTATTATGACGTCACAGTATATGATGACATCATAATTAGTATGCAGTATGACGTGACAATGTATTATGACGTCATAATGTTTCCGCATTATGACATCACAATATATTATGATAGCGCAACATGCAGGTATTATGAGCAATTTCTCTTAACCCAATTTGTGTCACATCTACTGGAGCATCATGAGCATGTATTATGACGTCACAGTATATGATGACATCATAATTAGTATGCACTATGACGTCACAATGTATTATAACGTCAAAATGTATCCGCATTATGACATCACAATATATTATGAGAGCGCAACATGCAGGTATTATGAGCAATTTTTCTTACGCCAATTTGTGTCACATCTACTGGAGCATCATGAGCATGAGTTATGACGTCACAGTATATGATGACATCATAATTAGTATGCACTATGATGTCACAATGTATTATGACGTCATAATGTATCCGCATTATGACATCACAATATATTATGAGAGCGCAACATGCAGGTATTATGAGCAATTACACTTACCCCAATTTGTGTCACATCTACTGTAGCATCATGAGCATGTATTATGACGTCACAGTATATGATGACATCATAATTAGTATGCAATATGACGTCACAATGTATTATGACGTCATAATGTATCCGCATTATGACATCACAATATATTATGAGAGCGCAACATGCAGGTATTATGAGCCATTTCTCGTACCCCAGTTTGTGTCACATCTACTGGAGCATCATGAGCATGTATTATGACGTCACAGTATATGATGATATCATAATTAGTATGCACTATGACGTCACAATGTATTATGACGTCATAATGTATCCGCATTATGACATCACAATATATTATGAGAGCGCAATTTGCAGGTTTTATGACCATTTTTGATTACCCCAATTTGTGTCACATCGACAGGAGCATCATGAGCATGTATTATGACGTCACAGTATATGATGACATCATAATTAGTATGCACTATGACGTCACAATGTATTATGACATCATAATGTATCCGCATTATGACATCACAATATATTATGAGAGCGCAATTTGCAGGTTTCATGACCAATTTCGCTTACCCCAATTTGTGTCACATCTACTGGAGCATCATGAGCATGTATTATGACGTCACAGTATATTATGACATCACAATTAGTATGCACTATGACGTCACAATGTATTATGACGTCATAATGTATCCGCTTTATGACATCACAATATATTATGAGAGCGCAATATACAGGTTTTATGAACATTTTCGATTACCCCAATTTGTGTCACATCTACTGGAGCATCATGAGCATGTATTATGATGTCACAGTATATGATGACATCATAATTAGTATGCAGTATGACGTCACAATAGATTATGACGTCATAGTGTATCCGCATTATGACATCACAATAAATTATGAGAGCGCAACATGCAGGTATTATGAGCAATTTCTCTTACCCCAATTTGTGTCACATCTACTGGAGCATCATGAGCATGTATTATGACGTCACAGTATATGATGACATCATAATTAGTATGCAGTATGACGTCACAATGTATTATGACATCATAATGTTTCCGCATTATGACATCACAATATATTATGAGATCGCATCTTGCAGGTTTTATGACTATTTTCGATTACCACAATTTGTGTCACATCTACTGGAGCATCATGAGCATGTATTATGACGTCACAGTATATGATGACATCATAATTAGTATGCACTATGACGTCACAATGTATTATGACGTCATAATGTATCCGCATTATGACATCACAATATATTATGAGAGCGCAACATGCAGGTATTATGAGTAATTTCTCTAACCCCAATTTGTGTCACATCCACTGGAGCATCACGAGCATGTACTATGACGTCACAGTATATGATGATATCATAATTAGTATGCACTATGATGTCACAATGTATTATGACGTCATAATGTATCCGCATTATGACATCACAATATATTATGAGAGCGCAACTTGCAGGTATTATGAGCAATTTCTCGTACCCCAATTTGTGTCACATCTACTGGAGCATCATGAGCATGTATTATGACGTCACAGTATATGATGACATCATAATTAGTATGCACTATGACGTCACAATGTAATATGACGTCATAATGTATCCGCATTATGACATCACAATATATTATGAGAGCGCAATTTGCAGGTTTTATGACCATTTTCTATTACGCCAATTTGTGTCACATCGACTGGAGCATAATGAGCATGTATTATGACGTCACAGTACATGATGACATCATAATTAGTATGCAGTATGACGTCACAATGTATTATGACGTCATAATGTATCCGCATTTTGACATCACAGTTTATTATGACAGCGCAACATGCAGGTATTATGAGCAATTTCTCATACCCCAATTTGTGTCACATCTACTGGAGCATCATGAGCATGTATTATGACGTCACAGTATATGATGACATCATAATTAGTATGCAGTATGACGTCACAATGTATTATGATGTCATAATGTATCCGCATTATGACATCACAATATATTATTAGAGCGCAACATGCAGGTATTATGAGCAATTTCTCTTACCCCAATTTGTGTCACATCTACTGGAGCATCATGAGCATGTATTATGATGTCACAGTATATGATGACATCATAATTAGTATGCACTAGGACGTCAGAATGTATTATGACGTCATAATGTATCCACATTATGACCTCACAATATATTATGAGAGCGCAATTTGCAGGTTTTATGACCAATTTCGCTTACCCCAATTTGTTTCACATCTACTGGAGCATCATGAGCATGTATTATGCCGTCATAGTATATGATGACATCATAATTACTACGCACTATGATGTCACAATGTATTATGACGTCATAATGTATCTGCATTATGACATCACAATATATTATGAGTGCGCAATTTGCAGGGTTTATGACCAATTTCGCTTACCCCAATTTGTGTCACATCTACTGGAGCATCATGAGCATGTGTTATGATGTCACAGTATATGATGACATCAGAATTAGTATGCAGTATGATGTCACAATGTATTATGACTTCATAATGTATCCGCATTATGACATCACAATATATAATGAGAGCGCAACATGCAGGTATTATGTGCAATTTCTCTTACCCCAATTTGTGTCACATCTACTGGAGCATGATGAGCATGTATTATGACGTCACAGTATATGATGACATCATAATTAGTATGCACTATGTCGTCAAAATGTATTATGACGTCATAAAGTATCCACATTTTGACATCACATTATATTATGAGAGCGCAACATGCAGGTATTATGAGCAATTTCTCTTACCCCAATTTGTGTCACATCTACTGGAGCTTCATGAGCATGTATTATGACGTCACAGTATATGATGACATCATAATTAGTATGCACTATGACGTCACAATGTATTATGACGTCATAATGTATCCGCATTATGACATCACAATATATTATGAGAGCGCAATTTGCAGGTTTTATGAGCAATTTCCCTTACCCCAATTTGTGTCACAGCTACTGGAGCATCATGAGCATGTATTATGACGTCACAGTATATGACGACATCATAATTAGTATGCACTATGACGTCACAATGTATTATGACGTCATAATGTATCCGCATTATGACATCACAATATATTATGAGAGCACAACATGAAGGTAGTATGAGCAATTTCTCTTGCCCCAATTTCTGTCACATCTACTGGAGCATCATGAGCATGTATTATGACGTCACAATATATGATGACATCATAATTAGTATGCAGTATGACGTCACAATGTATTATGACGTCATAATGTATCTGCATTATGGTATCACAATATATTATGAGAGCGCAACATGCAGGTATTATGAGCAATTTCTCTTACCCCAATTTGTGTCACATCTACTGGAGCATCATGAGCATGTATTATGACGTCACAGTATATGATGACATCATAATTAGTATGCAGTATGACGTCACAATGTATTATGACGTCATTATGTATCCGCATTATGACATCACAATATATTATGAGAGCGCAACATGCAGGTATTATGACCAATTTCGCTTCCCCCAATTTGTGTCACATCTACTGGAGCATCATGAGCATGTATTATGACGTCACAGTATATGATGACATCATAATTAGTATGCACTATGACATCACAATGTATTATGACGTCATAATGTATCCACATTATGACATCACAATATATTATGAGAGCGCAAAATACAGGTATTATGAGCAATTACTCTTACCCCAATTTGTGTCACATCTACTGGAGCATCATGAGCATGTATTATGACGTCACAGTATATGATGACATCATAATTAGTATGCACTATGACATCACAATGTATTATGACGTCATAATGTATCCGCATTATGACATCACAATATATTATGAGAGCGCAACATGCAGGTATTATGAGAAATTTCTCTTACCCCAATTTGTGTCACATCTACTGGAGCATCATGAGCATGTATTATGACGTCACAGTATATGATGACATCATAATTAGTATGCACTATGATGTCACAATGTATTATGACGTCATAATATATCCGCATTATGACATCACAATATTTTATGAGAGCGCAACATGCAGGTATTATGAGCAATTTCTCTTACCCCAATTTGTGTCACATATACTGGAGCATCATGAGCATGTATTATGACGTCACAGTATATGATGACATCATAATTAGTATGCACGATGCCGTCACAATGTATTATGACATCATAATGTATCCGCATTATGACATCACAATATATTATGAGAGCGCAACATGCAGGTATTATGAGCAATTTCTCTTACCCCAATTTGTGTCACATCTACTGGAGCATCATGAGCATGTATTATGACGTCACAGTATATGATGACATCATAATTAGTATGCACTATGACGTCACAATGTATTATGACGTCATAATGTATCCGCATTATGACATCACAATATATTATGAGAGCGCAACTTGCAGGTATTATGAGCAATTTCTCTTACCCCAATTTGTGTCACATCTACTGGAGCATCATGAGCATGTATTATGACGTCACAGTATATGACGACATCATAATTAGTATGCACTATGACGTCACAATGTATTTTGACGTCATAATATATCCGCATTATGACATCACAATATATTATGAGAGCGCAATTTGCAGGTTTTATGACCAATTTCGCTTACCCCAATTTGTGTCACATCTACTGGAGCATCATGAGCATGTATTATGACGTCACAGTATATTATGACATCATAATTAGTATGCACTATGACGTCACAATGTATTATGACGTCATAATGTATCCGCATTATGACATCACAATATATTATGAGAGCGCAATTTACAGGTTTTATGACCATTTTCGATTACCCCAATTTGTGTCACATCTACTGGAGCATCATGAGCATGTTTTATGATGTCACAGTATATGATGACATCATAATTAGTATGCACTATGACGTCACAATGTATTATGACGTCATATTGTATCCGCATTATGACATCCCAATATATTATGAGAGCGCAACATGCAGGTATTATGAGCAATTTCTCTTACCCCAATTTGTGTCACATCTACTGGAGCATCATGAGCATGTATTATGACGTCACAGTATATGATGACATCATAATTAGTATGCACTATGATGTCACAGTGTATTATGACGTCATAATGTATCCGCATTATGACATCACACTATTTTATGAGAGCGCAACATGCAGGTATTATGAGCAATTTCTCTTACCCCAATTTGTGTCACATCAACTGTAGCATCATGAGCATGTATTATGACATCACAGTATATCATGACATCATAATTAGTATGCCCTATGACGTCACAATGTATTATGACGTCATAATGTATCCGCATTATGACATCACAATATATTATGAGAGCGAAGCATGCAGGTATTATGAGCAATTTCTCTTACCCCAATTTGTGTCACATCTACTGGAGCATCATGAGCATGTATTATGACGTCACAGTATATGATGACATCATAATTAGTATGCAGTATGACGTCACAATGTATTATGACGCCATAATGTTTCCGCATTATGACATCACAATATATTATGAGATCGCACCTTGCAGGTTTTATGACTGTTTTCGATTACCACAATTTGTGTCACATCTACTGGAGCATCATGAGCATGTATTATGACGTCACAGTATATGATGACATCATAATTAGTATGCACTATGACGTCACAATGTATTATGACGTCATAATGTATCCGCATTATGACATCACAATATATTATGAGAGCGCAACATGCAGGTATTATGAGTAATTTCTCTAACCCCAATTTGTGTCACATCCACTGGAGCATCATGAGCATGTATTATGACGTCACAGTATATGATGATTTCATAATTAGTATGCACTATGATGTCACAATGTATTATGACGTCATAATGTATCCGCATTATGACATCACAATATATTATGAGAGCGCAACATGCAGGTATTATGAGCAATTACACTTACCCCAATTTGTGTCACATCTACTGAAGCATCATGAGCATGTATTATGATGTCACAGTATATGATGACATCATAATTAGTATGCAATATGACGTCACAATGTATTATGACGTCATAATGTATCCGCATTATGACATCACAATATATTATGAGAGCGCAACATGCAGGTATTATGAGCCATTTCTCGTACCCCAGTTTGTGTCACATCTACTGGAGCATCATGAGCATGTATTATGACGTCACAGTATATGATGATATCATAATTAGTATGCACTATGACGTCACAATGTATTATGACGTCATAATGTATCCGCATTATGACATCACAATATATTATGAGAGCGCAATTTGCAGGTTTTATGACCATTTTTGATTACCCCAATTTGTGTCACATCGACAGGAGCATCATGAGCATGTATTATGACGTCACAGTATATGATGACATCATAATTAGTATGCACTATGACGTCACAATGTATTATGACGTCATAATGTATCCGCATTATGACATCACAATATATTATGAGAGCGCAACATGCAGGTATTATGAGCAATTTCTCTAACCCCAATTTGTGTCACATCTACTGCAGCATCATGAGCATGTATTATGACGTCACAGTATAAGATGACATCATAATTACTATGCACTATGACATCACAATGTGTTATGACCTCATAATGTATCCGCATTATGACATCACAATATATTATGAGAGCGCAACATGAAGGTAGTATGAGCAATTTCTCTTGCCCCAATTTCTGTCACATCTACTGCAGCATCATGAGCATGTATTATGACGTCACAGTATATGATGATATCATAATTAGTATGCAGTATGACGTCACAATGTATTATGACGTCATAATGTATCCGCATTATGATATCACAATATATTATGAGAGCGCAACATGCAGGTATTATGAGCAATTTCTCTTACCCCAATTTGCGTCACATCTACTGGAGCATCATGAGCATGTATTATGACGTCACAGTATATGATGACATCATAATTACTATGCAGTATGACGTCACAATGTATTATGACGTCATTATGTATCCGCATTATGACATCACAATATATTATGAGAGCGCAACATGCAGGTATTATGACCAATTTCGCTTACCCCAATTTGTGTCACATCTACTGGAGCATCATGAGCATGTATTATGACGTCACAGTATATGATGACATCATAATTAGTATGCACTATGACATCACAATGTATTATGACGTCATAATGTATCCACATTATGACATCACAATATATTATGAGAGCGCAACATACAGGTATTATGAGCAATTTCTCTTACCCCAATTTGTGTCACATCTACTGGAGCATCATGAGCATGTATTATGACGTCACAGTAGATGATGACATCATAATTAGTATGCACTATGACATCACAATGTATTATGACGTCATAATGTATCCGCATTATGACATCACAATATATTATGAGAGCGCAACATGCAGGTATTATGAGAAATTTCTCTTACCCCAATTTGTGTCACATCTACTGGAGCATCATGAGCGTGTATTATGACGTCACAGTATATTATGACATCATAATTAGTATGCACTATGACGTCACAATGTATTATGACGTCATAATGAATCCGCATTATGACATCACAATATATTATGAGAGCGCAAATTACAGGTTTTATGACCATTTTCGATTACCCCAATTTGTGTCACATCTACTGGAGCATCATGAGCATGTATTATGATGTCACAGTATATGATGACATCATAATTAGTATGCAGTATGACGTCACAATATATTATGACGTCATAGTGTATCCGCATTATGACATCACAATAAATTATGAGAGCGCAACATGCAGGTATTATGAGCAATTTCTCTTACCCCAATTTGTGTCACATCTACTGGAGCATCATGAGCATGTATTATGACGTCACAGTATATGATGACATCATAATTAGTATGCACTATGACGTCACAATGTATTATGACGTCATATTGTATCCGCATTATGACATCCCAATATATTATGAGAGCGCAACATGCAGGTATTATGAGCAATTTCTCTTACCCCAATTTGTGTCACATCTGCTGGAGCATCATGAGCATGTATTATGACGTCACAGTATATGATGACATCATAATTAGTATGCACTATGATGTCACAATGTATTATGACGTCATAATGTATCCGCATTATGACATCACACTGTATTATGAGAGCGCAACATGCAGGTATTATGAGCAATTTCTCTTACCCCAATTTGTGTCACATCTACTGTAGCATCATGAGCATGTATTATGACATCACAGTATATCATGACATCATAATTAGTATGCACTATGACGTCACAATGTATTATGACGTCATAATGTATCCGCATTATGACATCACAATATATTATGAGAGCGCAATTTGCAGGATTTATGACCAATTTCGCTTACCCCAATTTGTGTCACATCTACTGGAGCATCATGAGCATGTATTATGACGTCACAGTATATGATGACATCATAATTAGTATGCACTATGACGTCATAATGTTTCCACAATATGACATCACAATATATTATGAGAGCGCAACATGCACTTATTATGAGCAATTTTTTTTACCCCAATTTGTGTCACATCTACTGGAGAATCATGAGGATGTATTATGATGTCAGAGTATATGATGACATCATAATTAGTATGCACTATGACGTCACAATGTATTATGACGTCATATTGTATCCGCATTATGACATCCCAATATATTATGAGAGCGCAACATGCAGGTATTATGAGCAATTTCTCTTACCCCAATTTGTGTCACATCTGCTGTAGCATCATGAGCATGTATTATGACGTCACAGTATATGATGACATCATAATTAGTATGCACTATGATGTCACAATGTATTATGACGTCATAATGTATCCGCATTATGACATCACACTATATTATGAGAGCGCAACATGCAGGTATTATGAGCAATTTCTCTTACCCCAATTTGTGTCACATCTACTGTAGCATCATGAGCATGTATTATGACATCACAGTATATCATGACATCATAATTAATATGCACTATGACGTCACAATGTATTATGACGTCATAATGTATCCGCATTATGACATCACAATATATTATGAGAGCGCAATTTGCAGGATTTATGACCAATTTCGCTTACCCCAATTTGTGTCACATCTACTGGAGCATCATGAGCATGTATTATGACGTCACAGTATATGATGACATCATAATTAGTATGCACTATGACGTCATAATGTTTCCACAATATGACATCACAATATATTATGAGAGCGCAACATGCACTTATTATGAGCAATTTTTTTTACCACAATTAGTGTCACATCTACTGGAGAATCATGAGGATGTATTATGATGTCAGAGTATATGATGACATCATAATTAGTATGCACTATGACGTCACAATGTATTATGAAGTCATAATGTATCCGCATTATGACATAACAATATATTATGAGAGCGCAACATGCAGGTATTATGAGCAATTTCTATTACCCAATTTGTGTCACATCTACTGCAGCATCATGAGCATGTATTACGACGTCACAGTATATGATGATATCATAATTACTATGCACTATGACGTCACAATGTGTTATGACGTCATAATGTATCCGCATTATGACATTACAATATATTATGAGAGCTCAATTTGCAGGTTTTGTGACCAATTTCTCGTACTCCAATTTGTTTCACATCTACTGGAGCATCATGAGCATGTATTATGACGTCACAGTATATGATGACATCATAATTAGTATGCAGTATGACGTCACAATGTATTATGACGTCATAATGTATCCGCATTATGACATCACAATATATTATGACAGCGCAACATGCAGGTATTATGACCAATTTCTCTTACCCCAATTTGTGTCACATCTACTGGAGCATCATGAGCATGTATTATGACGTCACAGTATATGATGACATCATAACTAGTATGCACTATGACGTCACAATGTATTATGACGTCATAATGTATCCGCATTATGACATCACAATATATTATGAGAGCGCAATTTGCAGGTTTTATGACCAATTTCGCTTACCCCAATTTGTGTCACATCTACTGGAGCATCATGAGCATGTATTATGACGTCACAGTATATTATGACATCATAATTAGTATGCACTATGACGTCAAAATGTATTATGACGTCATAATGTATCCGCATTATGACATCACAATATATTATGAGAGCGCAATATACAGGTTTTATGAACATTTTCGATTACCCCAATTTGTGTCACATCTACTGGAGCATCATGAGCATGTATTATGATGTCACAGTATATGATGACATCATAATTAGTATGCAGTATGACGTCACAATAGATTATGACGTCATAGTGTATCCGCATTATGACATCACAATAAATTATGAGAGCGCAACATGCAGGTATTATGAGCAATTTCTCTTACCCTAATTTGTGTCACATCTACTGGAGCATCATGAGCATGTATTATGACGTCACAGTATATGATCACATCATAATTAGTATGCACTATGATGTCACAATGTATTATGACGTCATATTGTATCCGCATTATGACATCCCAATATATTATGAGAGCGCAACATGCAGGTATTATGAGCAATTTCTCTTACCCCAATTTGTGTCACATCTACTGGAGCATCATGAGCATGTATTATGACGTCACAGTATATGATGACATCATAATTAGTATGCAGTATGACGTCACAATGTATTATGACGTCATAATGTTTCCGCATTATGACATCACAATATATTATGAGATCGCAACTTGCAGGTTTTATGACTATTTTCGATTACCACAATTTGTGTCACATCTACTGGAGCATCATGAGCATGTATTATGACGTCACAGTATATGATGGCATCATAATTAGTATGCACTATGACGTCACAATGTATTATGACGTCATAATGTATCCGCATTATGACATCACAATATATTATGAGAGCGCAACATGCAGGTATTATCAGTAATTTCTCTAACACCAATTTGTGTCACATCCACTGGAGCATCATGAGCATGTACTATGACGTCACAGTATATGATGATATCATAATTAGTATGCACTATGACGTCACAATGTATTATGACGTCATAATGTATCCGCATTATGACATCACAATATATTATGAGAGCGCAACATGCAGGTATTATGAGCAATTTCTCGTACACCAATTTGTGTCACATCTACTGGAGCATCATGAGCATGTATTATGACGTCACAGTACATGATGACATCATAATTAGTGTGCACTATGACGTCACAATGTATTATGACGTCATAATGTATCCGCATTAGGACATCACAATATATTATGAGAGCGCAATTTGCAGGTTTTATGAGCAATTTCCCTTACCCCAATTTGTGTCACATCTACTGGAGCATCATGAGCATGTATTATGACGTCACAGTATATGACGACATCATAATTAGTATGCACTATGACGTCACAATGTATTATGACGTCATAATGTATCCGCATTATGACATCACAATATATTATGAGAGCGCAATTTGCAGGTTTTATGACCAATTTCGCTTACCCCAATTTGTGTCACATCTACTGGAGGATCATGAGCGTGTATTATGACGTCACAGTATATTATGACATCATAATTAGTATGCAATATGACGTCACAATGTATTATGACGTCATAATGTATCCGCATTATGACATCACAATATATTATGAGAGCGCAACATGCAGGTATTATGAGTAATTTCTCTAACCCCAATTTGTGTCACATCTACTGGAGCATAATGAGCATGTATTATGACGTCACAGTATATGATGACATCATAATTAGTATGCAGTATGACGTCACAATGTATTATGACGTCATAATGTATCCGCATTATGACATCACAATATATTATGAGAGCGCAATTTGCAGGTTTTATGACCATTTTCTATTACCCCAATTTGTGTCACATCGACTGGAGCATAATGAGCATGTATTATGACGTCACAGTATATGATGACATCATAATTAGTATGCAGTATGACGTCACAATGTATTATGACGTCTTAATGTATCCGCATTATGACATCACAGTATATTATGAGAGCGCAACATGCAGGTATTATGAGCAATTTCTCATACCCCAATTTGTGTCACATCTACTGGAGCATCATGAACATGTATTATGACGTCACAGTATATGATGACATCATAATTAGTATGCAGTATGACATCACAATGTATTATGACGTCATAATGTATCCGCATTATGACATCACAATATATTATGAGAGCGCAACATGCAGGTATTATGAGCAATTTCTCTTACCCCAATTTGTGTCACATCTACTGGAGCATCATGAGCATGTATTATGATGTCACAGTATATGATGACATCATAATTAGTATGCACTATGACGTCAGAATGTATTATGACGTCATAATGTATCCACATTATGACCTCACAATATATTATGAGAGCGCAATTTGCAGGTTTTATGACCAATTTCGCTTACCCCAATTTGTTTCACATCTACTGGAGCATCATGAGCATGTATTATGATGTCACAGTATATGATGACATCATAATTAGAATGCAGTATGACGTCACAATGTATTATGACGTCATAATGTATCCACATTACGACATCACAATATATCATGAGAGCGCAACATGCAGGTACTATGAGCATTTTCTCTTACCCCAATTTGTGTCACATCTACTGGAGCATCATGAGCATGTATTATGACGTCATAGTATATGATGACATCATAATTACTATGCACTATGACGTCACAATATATTATGACGTCATAATGTATCTGCATTATGACATCACAATATATTATGAGTGCGCAATTTGCAGGGTTTATGACCAATTTCGCTTACCCCAATTTGTGTCACATCTACTGGAGCATCATGAGCATGTGTTATGATGTCACAGTATATGATGACATCATAATTAGTATGCAGTATGATGTCACAATGTATTATGACTTCATAATGTATCCGCATTATGACATCACAATATATAATGAGAGCGCAACATGCAGGCATTATGAGCAATTTCTCTTACCCCAATTTGTGTCACATCTACTGGAGCATCATGAGCATGTATTATGACATCACAGTATATGATGACATCATAATTAGTATGCACTATGACGTCACAATGTGTTATGACGTCATAATGTATCCGCATTATGACATCACAATATATTATGAGAGCTCAATTTGCAGGTTTTATGACCAATTTCTCTTACCCCAATTTCTTTCACATCTACTGGAGCATCATGAGCATGTATTATGACGTCACAGTATATGATGACATCATAATTAGTATGCAGTATGACGTCACAATGTATTATGACGTCATAATGTATCCGCATTATCACATCACAATATATAATGAGAGCGCAACATGCAGGTATTATGAGCCATTTCTATTACCCCAATTTGTGTCACATCTACTGGAGCATCATGAGCATGTATTATGACGTCACAGTATATGATGACATCATAATTAGTATGCACTATGACGTCACAATGTATTATGACGTCATAATGTATCCGCATTATGACATCACAATATATAATGAGAGCGCAACATGCAGGTATTATGAGCCATTTCTCTTACCCCAATTTGTGTCACATCTACTGGAGCATCATGAGCATGTATTATGACGTCACAGTATATGATGACATCATAATTAGTATGCACTATGACGTCACAATGTATTATGACGTCATAATGTATCCGCATTATGACATGACAATATATTATGAGAGCGCAACATGCAGGTATTATGAGCAATTTCTCTTACCCCAATTTGTGTCACATCTACTGGAGCATCATGAGCATGTGTTATGACGTCACAGTAGTATATGATGACATCATAATTAGTATGCACTATGACGTCACAATGTATTATGACGTCATAATGTATCCGCATTATGACATCACAATATATTATGAGAGCGCAATTTGCAGGTATTATGAGCAATTTCTCTTACCCCAATTTGTATCACATCTACTGGAGCATCATGAGCATGTATTATGATGTCACAGTATATGATGACATCATAATTAGTATGCACTATGATGTCACAATGTATTATGACGTCATAATGTATCCGCATTATGACATCACAATATATTATGAGAGCGCAACATGCAGGTATTATGAGCAATTTCTCTTACCCCAATTTGTGTCACATCTACTGTAGCATCATGAGCATGTATTATGACGTCACAGTATATGATGACATCATAATTAGTATGCACCATGACGTCACAATGTATTATGATATCATAATGTATCCGCATTATGACATCACAATATATTATGAGAGCGCAATTTGCAGGTTTCATGAGCAATTTCGATTACCCCAATTTGTGTCACATCTACTGGAGCATCATGAGCATGTCTTATGACGTCACAGTATATGATGACATCATAATTAGTATGCACTATGACGTCACAATGTATTATGACGTTATAATGTATCCGCATTATGACATCACAATATATTATGAGAGCGCAACATACAGGTATTATGAGCAATCTCTCTTACCCCAATTTGTGTCACATCTACTGGAGCATCATGAGCATGTATTATGATGTCACAGTATATGATGACATCATAATTAGTATGCACTATGACGTCACAATGTATTATGACGTTATAATGTATCCGCATTATGACATCACAATATATTATGAGTGTGCAACATGCAGGTATTATGAGGAATTTCTCTTACCCCAGTTTGTGTCACATCTACTGGAGGATCATGAGCATGTATTATGACGTCACAGTATATGATGATATCATAATTATTATGCACTATGTCATCACAATGTATTATGACGTCATAATGTATCCGCATTATGACATCACAATATATTATGAGAGCGCAATTTGCAGGTTTTATGACCATTTTCGATGACCCCAATTTGTGTCACATCGACTGGAGCATCATGAGCATGTATTATGACGTCACAGTATATGATGACATCATAATTAGTATGCAGTATGACGTCACAATGTATTATGACGTCATAATGTATCCACATTATGACATCACAATATATCATGAGAGCGCAACTTGCAGGTACTATGAGCAATTTCTCTTACCCCAATTTGTGTCACATCTACTGGAGCATCATGAGCATGTATTATGACGTCATAGTATATGATGACATCATAATTACTATGCACTATGACGTCACAATGTATTATGGCGTCATAATGTATCTGCATTATGACATCACAATATATTATGAGTGCGCAATTTGCAGGGTTTATGACCAATTTCGCTTACCCACTTTGTGTCACATCTACTGGAGCATCATGAGCATGTGTTATGATGTCACAGTATATGATAACATCATAATTAGTATGCAGTATGATGTCACAATTTATTATGACTCCATAATGTATCCGCATTATGACATCACAGTATATTATGAGAGCGCAACATGCAGGTATTATGAGCAATTTCTCATACCCCAATTTGTGTCACATCTACTGGAGCATCATGAGCATGTATTATGACGTCACAGTATATGAGGACATCATAATTAGTATGCAGTATGACGTCACAATGTATTATGACGTCATAATGTATCCGCATTATGACATCACAATATATTATGAGAGCGCAACATGCAGGTATTATCAGTAATTTCTCTAACACCAATTTGTGTCACATCCACTGGAGCATCATGAGCATGTACTATGACGTCACAGTATATGATGATATCATAATTAGTATGCACTATGACGTCACAATGTATTATGACGTCATAATGTATCCGCATTATGACATCACAATATATTATGAGAGCGCAACATGCAGGTATTATGAGCAATTTCTCGTACACCAATTTGTGTCACATCTACTGGAGCATCATGAGCATGTATTATGACGTCACAGTACATGATGACATCATAATTAGTATGCACTATGACGTCACAATGTATTATGACGTCATAATGTATCCGCATTAGGACATCACAATATATTATGAGAGCGCAATTTGCAGGTTTTATGAGCAATTTCCCTTACCCCAATTTGTGTCACATCTACTGGAGCATCATGAGCATGTATTATGACGTCACAGTATATGACGACATCATAATTAGTATGCACTATGACGTCACAATGTATTATGACGTCATAATGTATCCGCATTATGACATCACAATATATTATGAGAGCGCAATTTGCAGGTTTTATGACCAATTTCGCTTACCCCAATTTGTGTCACATCTACTGGAGGATCATGAGCGTGTATTATGACGTCACAGTATATTATGACATCATAATTAGTATGCAATATGACGTCACAATGTATTATGACGTCATAATGTATCCGCATTATGACATCACAATATATTATGAGAGCGCAACATGCAGGTATAATGAGTAATTTCTCTAACCCCAATTTGTGTCACATCTACTGGAGCATCATGAGCATGTATTATGACGTCACAGTATATGATGACATCATAATTAGTATGTAGTATGACGTCACAATGTATTATGACGTCATAATGTATCCGCATTATGACATCACAATATATTATGAGAGCGCAATTTGCAGGTTTTATGACCATTTTCTATTACCCCAATTTGTGTCACATCGACTGGAGCATAATGAGCATGTATTATGACGTCACAGTATATGATGACATCATAATTAGTATGCAGTATGACGTCACAATGTATTATGACGTCTTAATGTATCCGCATTATGACATCACAGTATATTATGAGAGCGCAACATGCAGGTATTATGAGCAATTTCTCATACCCCAATTTGTGTCACATCTACTGGAGCATCATGAACATGTATTATGACGTCACAGTATATGATGACATCATAATTAGTATGCAGTATGACATCACAATGTATTATGACGTCATAATGTATCCGCATTATGACATCACAATATATTATGAGAGCGCAACATGCAGGTATTATGAGCAATTTCTCTTACCCCAATTTGTGTCACATCTACTGGAGCATCATGAGCATGTATTATGATGTCACAGTATATGATGACATCATAATTAGTATGCACTATGACGTCAGAATGTATTATGACGTCATAATGTATCCACATTATGACCTCACATTATATTATGAGAGCGCAATTTTCAGGTTTTATGACCAATTTCGCTTACCCCAATTTGTTTCACATCTACTGGAGCATCATGAGCATGTATTATGATGTCACAGTATATGATGACATCATAATTAGAATGCAGTATGACGTCACAATGTATTATGACGTCATAATGTATCCACATTACGACATCACAATATATCATGAGAGCGCAACATGCAGGTACTATGAGCATTTTCTCTTACCCCAATTTGTGTCACATCTACTGGAGCATCATGAGCATGTATTATGACGTCATAGTATATGATGACATCATAATTACTATGCACTATGACGTCACAATATATTATGACGTCATAATGTATCTGCATTATGACATCACAATATATTATGAGTGCGCAATTTGCAGGGTTTATGACCAATTTCGCTTACCCCAATTTGTGTCACATCTACTGGAGCATCATGAGCATGTGTTATGATGTCACAGTATATGATGACATCATAATTAGTATGCAGTATGATGTCACAATGTATTATGACTTCATAATGTATCCGCATTATGACATCACAATATATAATGAGAGCGCAACATGCAGGCATTATGAGCAATTTCTCTTACCCCAATTTGTGTCACATCTACTGGAGCATCATGAGCATGTATTATGACATCACAGTATATGATGACATCATAATTAGTATGCACTATGACGTCACAATGTGTTATGACGTCATAATGTATCCGCATTATGACATCACAATATATTATGAGAGCTCAATTTGCAGGTTTTATGACCAATTTCTCTTACCCCAATTTCTTTCACATCTACTGGAGCATCATGAGCATGTATTATGACGTCACAGTATATGATGACATCATAATTAGTATGCAGTATGACGTCACAATGTATTATGACGTCATAATGTATCCGCATTATGACATCACAATATATAATGAGAGCGCAACATGCAGGTATTATGAGCCATTTCTATTACCCCAATTTGTGTCACATCTACTGGAGCATCATGAGCATGTATTATGACGTCACAGTATATGATGACATCATAATTAGTATGCACTATGACGTCACAATGTATTATGACGTCATAATGTATCCGCATTATGACATCACAATATATAATGAGAGCGCAACATGCAGGTATTATGAGCCATTTCTCTTACCCCAATTTGTGTCACATCTACTGGAGCATCATGAGCATGTATTATGACGTCACAGTATATGATGACATCATAATTAGTATGCACTATGACGTCACAATGTATTATGACGTCATAATGTATCCGCATTATGACATGACAATATATTATGAGAGCGCAACATGCAGGTATTATGAGCCATTTCTCTTACCCCAATTTGTGTCACATCTACTGGAGCATCATGAGCATGTATTATGACGTCACAGTATATGATGACATCATAATTAGTATGCAGTATGACGTCACAATGTATTATGACGCCATAATGTTTCCGCATTATGACATCACAATATATTATGAGATCGCACCTTGCAGGTTTTATGACTGTTTTCGATTACCACAATTTGTGTCACATCTACTGGAGCATCATGAGCATGTATTATGACGTCACAGTATATGATGACATCATAATTAGTATGCACTATGACGTCACAATGTATTATGACGTCATAATGTATCCGCATTATGACATCACAATATATTATGAGAGCGCAACATGCAGGTATTATGAGTAATTTCTCTAACCCCAATTTGTGTCACATCCACTGGAGCATCATGAGCATGTATTATGACGTCACAGTATATGATGATTTCATAATTAGTATGCACTATGATGTCACAATGTATTATGACGTCATAATGTATCCGCATTATGACATCACAATATATTATGAGAGCGCAACATGCAGGTATTATGAGCAATTACACTTACCCCAATTTGTGTCACATCTACTGAAGCATCATGAGCATGTATTATGATGTCACAGTATATGATGACATCATAATTAGTATGCAATATGACGTCACAATGTATTATGACGTCATAATGTATCCGCATTATGACATCACAATATATTATGAGAGCGCAACATGCAGGTATTATGAGCCATTTCTCGTACCCCAGTTTGTGTCACATCTACTGGAGCATCATGAGCATGTATTATGACGTCACAGTATATGATGACATCATAATTAGTATGCACTATGACGTCACAATGTATTATGACGTCATAATGTATCCGCATTATGACATCACAATATATTATGAGAGCGCAATTTGCAGGTTTTATGACCATTTTTGATTACCCCAATTTGTGTCACATCGACAGGAGCATCATGAGCATGTATTATGACGTCACAGTATATGATGACATCATAATTAGTATGCACTATGACGTCACAATGTATTATGACGTCATAATGTATCCGCATTATGACATCACAATATATTATGAGAGCGCAACATGCAGGTATTATGAGCAATTTCTCTAACCCCAATTTGTGTCACATCTACTGCAGCATCATGAGCATGTATTATGACGTCACAGTATAAGATGATATCATAATTACTATGCACTATGACATCACAATGTGTTATGACCTCATAATGTATCCGCATTATGACATCACAATATATTATGAGAGCGCAATATACAGGTTTTATGAACATTTTCGATTACCCCAATTTGTGTCACATCTACTGGAGCATCATGAGCACGTATTATGATGTCACAGTATATGATGACATCATAATTAGTATGCAGTATGACGTCACAATAGATTATGACGTCATAGTGTATCCGCATTATGACATCACAATAAATTATGAGAGCGCAACATGCAGGTATTATGAGCAATTTCTCTTACCCCAATTTGTGTCACATCTACTGGAGCATCATGAGCATGTATTATGACGTCACAGTATATGATGACATCATAATTAGTATGCACTATGACGTCACAATGTATTATGACGTCATATTGTATCCGCATTATGACATCCCAATATATTATGAGAGCGCAACATGCAGGTATTATGAGCAATTTCTCTTACCCCAATTTGTGTCACATCTACTGGAGCATCATGAGCATGTATTATGACGTCACAGTATATGATGACATCATAATTAGTATGCAGTATGACGTCACAATGTTTTATGACGTCATAATGTTTCCGCATTATGACATCACAATATATTATGAGATCGCAACTTGCAGGTTTTATGACTATTTTCGATTACCACAATTTGTGTCACATCTACTGGAGCATCATGAGCATGTATTATGACGTCACAGTATATGATGACATCATAATTAGTATGTACTATGACGTCACAATGTATTATGACGTCATAATTTATCCGCATTATGACATCACAATATATTATGAGAGCGCAATTTGCAGGTTTTATGAGCAATTTCCCTTACCCCAATTTGTGTCACATCTGCTGGAGCATCATGAGCATGTATTATGACGTCACAGTATATGACGACATCATAATTAGTATGCACTATGATGTCACAATATATTATGACGTCATAATGTATCCGCATTATGACATCACAATATATTATGAGAGCGCAACATGAAGGTAGTATGAGCAATTTCTCTTGCCCCAATTTCTGTCACATCTACTGCAGCATCATGAGCATGTATTATGACGTCACAGTATATGATGATATCATAATTAGTATGCAGTATGACGTCACAATGTATTATGACGTCATAATGTATCCGCATTATGATATCACAATATATTATGAGAGCGCAACATGCAGGTATTATGAGCAATTTCTCTTACCCCAATTTGCGTCACATCTACTGGAGCATCATGAGCATGTATTATGACGTCACAGT
The DNA here is from genome assembly GCF_030222135.1 of Aotus nancymaae. Taxonomy (NCBI): domain Eukaryota; kingdom Metazoa; phylum Chordata; class Mammalia; order Primates; family Aotidae; genus Aotus; species Aotus nancymaae. The sequence goes on along the minus strand of NW_026988481.1, from coordinate 6,551,433 downwards.
ATATGATGACATCATAATTACTATGCAGTATGACGTCACAATGTATTATGACGTCATTATGTATCCGCATTATGACATCACAATATATTATGAGAGCGCAACATGCAGGTATTATGACCAATTTCGCTTACCCCAATTTGTGTCACATCTACTGGAGCATCATGAGCATGTATTATGACGTCACAGTATATGATGACATCATAATTAGTATGCACTATGACATCACAATGTATTATGACGTCATAATGTATCCACATTATGACATCACAATATATTATGAGAGCGCAACATACAGGTATTATGAGCAATTTCTCTTACCCCAATTTGTGTCACATCTACTGGAGCATCATGAGCATGTATTATGACGTCACAGTAGATGATGACATCATAATTAGTATGCACTATGACATCACAATGTATTATGACGTCATAATGTATCCGCATTATGACATCACAATATATTATGAGAGCGCAACATGCAGGTATTATGAGAAATTTCTCTTACCCCAATTTGTGTCACATCTACTGGAGCATCATGAGCGTGTATTATGACGTCACAGTATATTATGACATCATAATTAGTATGCACTATGACGTCACAATGTATTATGACGTCATAATGAATCCGCATTATGACATCACAATATATTATGAGAGCGCAAATTACAGGTTTTATGACCATTTTCGATTACCCCAATTTGTGTCACATCTACTGGAGCATCATGAGCATGTATTATGATGTCACAGTATATGATGACATCATAATTAGTATGCAGTATGACGTCACAATATATTATGACGTCATAGTGTATCCGCATTATGACATCACAATAAATTATGAGAGCGCAACATGCAGGTATTATGAGCAATTTCTCTTACCCCAATTTGTGTCACATCTACTGGAGCATCATGAGCATGTATTATGACGTCACAGTATATGATGACATCATAATTAGTATGCACTATGACGTCACAATGTATTATGACGTCATATTGTATCCGCATTATGACATCCCAATATATTATGAGAGCGCAACATGCAGGTATTATGAGCAATTTCTCTTACCCCAATTTGTGTCACATCTGCTGGAGCATCATGAGCATGTATTATGACGTCACAGTATATGATGACATCATAATTAGTATGCACTATGATGTCACAATGTATTATGACGTCATAATGTATCCGCATTATGACATCACACTGTATTATGAGAGCGCAACATGCAGGTATTATGAGCAATTTCTCTTACCCCAATTTGTGTCACATCTACTGTAGCATCATGAGCATGTATTATGACATCACAGTATATCATGACATCATAATTAGTATGCACTATGACGTCACAATGTATTATGACGTCATAATGTATCCGCATTATGACATCACAATATATTATGAGAGCGCAATTTGCAGGATTTATGACCAATTTCGCTTACCCCAATTTGTGTCACATCTACTGGAGCATCATGAGCATGTATTATGACGTCACAGTATATGATGACATCATAATTAGTATGCACTATGACGTCATAATGTTTCCACAATATGACATCACAATATATTATGAGAGCGCAACATGCACTTATTATGAGCAATTTTTTTTACCCCAATTTGTGTCACATCTACTGGAGAATCATGAGGATGTATTATGATGTCAGAGTATATGATGACATCATAATTAGTATGCACTATGACGTCACAATGTATTATGACGTCATATTGTATCCGCATTATGACATCCCAATATATTATGAGAGCGCAACATGCAGGTATTATGAGCAATTTCTCTTACCCCAATTTGTGTCACATCTGCTGTAGCATCATGAGCATGTATTATGACGTCACAGTATATGATGACATCATAATTAGTATGCACTATGATGTCACAATGTATTATGACGTCATAATGTATCCGCATTATGACATCACACTATATTATGAGAGCGCAACATGCAGGTATTATGAGCAATTTCTCTTACCCCAATTTGTGTCACATCTACTGTAGCATCATGAGCATGTATTATGACATCACAGTATATCATGACATCATAATTAATATGCACTATGACGTCACAATGTATTATGACGTCATAATGTATCCGCATTATGACATCACAATATATTATGAGAGCGCAATTTGCAGGATTTATGACCAATTTCGCTTACCCCAATTTGTGTCACATCTACTGGAGCATCATGAGCATGTATTATGACGTCACAGTATATGATGACATCATAATTAGTATGCACTATGACGTCATAATGTTTCCACAATATGACATCACAATATATTATGAGAGCGCAACATGCACTTATTATGAGCAATTTTTTTTACCACAATTAGTGTCACATCTACTGGAGAATCATGAGGATGTATTATGATGTCAGAGTATATGATGACATCATAATTAGTATGCACTATGACGTCACAATGTATTATGAAGTCATAATGTATCCGCATTATGACATAACAATATATTATGAGAGCGCAACATGCAGGTATTATGAGCAATTTCTATTACCCAATTTGTGTCACATCTACTGCAGCATCATGAGCATGTATTACGACGTCACAGTATATGATGATATCATAATTACTATGCACTATGACGTCACAATGTGTTATGACGTCATAATGTATCCGCATTATGACATTACAATATATTATGAGAGCTCAATTTGCAGGTTTTGTGACCAATTTCTCGTACTCCAATTTGTTTCACATCTACTGGAGCATCATGAGCATGTATTATGACGTCACAGTATATGATGACATCATAATTAGTATGCAGTATGACGTCACAATGTATTATGACGTCATAATGTATCCGCATTATGACATCACAATATATTATGAGAGCGCAACATGCAGGTATTATGACCAATTTCTCTTACCCCAATTTGTGTCACATCTACTGGAGCATCATGAGCATGTATTATGACGTCACAGTATATGATGACATCATAACTAGTATGCACTATGACGTCACAATGTATTATGACGTCATAATGTATCCGCATTATGACATCACAATATATTATGAGAGCGCAATTTGCAGGTTTTATGACCAATTTCGCTTACCCCAATTTGTGTCACATCTACTGGAGCATCATGAGCATGTATTATGACGTCACAGTATATTATGACATCATAATTAGTATGCACTATGACGTCACAATGTATTATGACGTCATAATGTATCCGCATTATGACATCACAATATATTATGAGAGCGCAATATACAGGTTTTATGAACATTTTCGATTACCCCAATTTGTGTCACATCTACTGGAGCATCATGAGCATGTATTATGATGTCACAGTATATGATGACATCATAATTAGTATGCAGTATGACGTCACAATAGATTATGACGTCATAGTGTATCCGCATTATGACATCACAATAAATTATGAGAGCGCAACATGCAGGTATTATGAGCAATTTCTCTTACCCTAATTTGTGTCACATCTACTGGAGCATCATGAGCATGTATTATGACGTCACAGTATATGATCACATCATAATTAGTATGCACTATGATGTCACAATGTATTATGACGTCATATTGTATCCGCATTATGACATCCCAATATATTATGAGAGCGCAACATGCAGGTATTATGAGCAATTTCTCTTACCCCAATTTGTGTCACATCTACTGGAGCATCATGAGCATGTATTATGACGTCACAGTATATGATGACATCATAATTAGTATGCAGTATGACGTCACAATGTATTATGACGTCATAATGTTTCCGCATTATGACATCACAATATATTATGAGATCGCAACTTGCAGGTTTTATGACTATTTTCGATTACCACAATTTGTGTCACATCTACTGGAGCATCATGAGCATGTATTATGACGTCACAGTATATGATGACATCATAATTAGTATGCACTATGACGTCACAATGTATTATGACGTCATAATGTATCCGCATTATGACATCACAATATATTATGAGAGCGCAACATGCAGGTATTATCAGTAATTTCTCTAACACCAATTTGTGTCACATCCACTGGAGCATCATGAGCATGTACTATGACGTCACAGTATATGATGATATCATAATTAGTATGCACTATGACGTCACAATGTATTATGACGTCATAATGTATCCGCATTATGACATCACAATATATTATGAGAGCGCAACATGCAGGTATTATGAGCAATTTCTCGTACACCAATTTGTGTCACATCTACTGGAGCATCATGAGCATGTATTATGACGTCACAGTACATGATGACATCATAATTAGTGTGCACTATGACGTCACAATGTATTATGACGTCATAATGTATCCGCATTAGGACATCACAATATATTATGAGAGCGCAATTTGCAGGTTTTATGAGCAATTTCCCTTACCCCAATTTGTGTCACATCTACTGGAGCATCATGAGCATGTATTATGACGTCACAGTATATGACGACATCATAATTAGTATGCACTATGACGTCACAATGTATTATGACGTCATAATGTATCCGCATTATGACATCACAATATATTATGAGAGCGCAATTTGCAGGTTTTATGACCAATTTCGCTTACCCCAATTTGTGTCACATCTACTGGAGGATCATGAGCGTGTATTATGACGTCACAGTATATTATGACATCATAATTAGTATGCAATATGACGTCACAATGTATTATGACGTCATAATGTATCCGCATTATGACATCACAATATATTATGAGAGCGCAACATGCAGGTATTATGAGTAATTTCTCTAACCCCAATTTGTGTCACATCTACTGGAGCATCATGAGCATGTATTATGACGTCACAGTATATGATGACATCATAATTAGTATGCAGTATGACGTCACAATGTATTATGACGTCATAATGTATCCGCATTATGACATCACAATATATTATGAGAGCGCAATTTGCAGGTTTTATGACCATTTTCTATTACCCCAATTTGTGTCACATCGACTGGAGCATAATGAGCATGTATTATGACGTCACAGTATATGATGACATCATAATTAGTATGCAGTATGACGTCACAATGTATTATGACGTCTTAATGTATCCGCATTATGACATCACAGTATATTATGAGAGCGCAACATGCAGGTATTATGAGCAATTTCTCATACCCCAATTTGTGTCACATCTACTGGAGCATCATGAACATGTATTATGACGTCACAGTATATGATGACATCATAATTAATATGCAGTATGACATCACAATGTATTATGACGTCATAATGTATCCGCATTATGACATCACAATATATTATGAGAGCGCAACATGCAGGTATTATGAGCAATTTCTCTTACCCCAATTTGTGTCACATCTACTGGAGCATCATGAGCATGTATTATGATGTCACAGTATATGATGACATCATAATTAGTATGCACTATGACGTCAGAATGTATTATGACGTCATAATGTATCCACATTATGACCTCACAATATATTATGAGAGCGCAATTTGCAGGTTTTATGACCAATTTCGCTTACCCCAATTTGTTTCACATCTACTGGAGCATCATGAGCATGTATTATGATGTCACAGTATATGATGACATCATAATTAGAATGCAGTATGACGTCACAATGTATTATGACGTCATAATGTATCCACATTACGACATCACAATATATCATGAGAGCGCAACATGCAGGTACTATGAGCATTTTCTCTTACCCCAATTTGTGTCACATCTACTGGAGCATCATGAGCATGTATTATGACGTCATAGTATATGATGACATCATAATTACTATGCACTATGACGTCACAATATATTATGACGTCATAATGTATCTGCATTATGACATCACAATATATTATGAGTGCGCAATTTGCAGGGTTTATGACCAATTTCGCTTACCCCAATTTGTGTCACATCTACTGGAGCATCATGAGCATGTGTTATGATGTCACAGTATATGATGACATCATAATTAGTATGCAGTATGATGTCACAATGTAATATGACTTCATAATGTATCCGCATTATGACATCACAATATATAATGAGAGCGCAACATGCAGGCATTATGAGCAATTTCTCTTACCCCAATTTGTGTCACATCTACTGGAGCATCATGAGCATGTATTATGACATCACAGTATATGATGACATCATAATTAGTATGCACTATGACGTCACAATGTGTTATGACGTCATAATGTATCCGCATTATGACCTCACAATATATTATGAGAGCTCAATTTGCAGGTTTTATGACCAATTTCTCTTACCCCAATTTCTTTCACATCTACTGGAGCATCATGAGCATGTATTATGACGTCACAGTATATGATGACATCATAATTAGTATGCAGTATGACGTCACAATGTATTATGACGTCATAATGTATCCGCATTATGACATCACAATATATAATGAGAGCGCAACATGCAGGTATTATGAGCCATTTCTATTACCCCAATTTGTGTCACATCTACTGGAGCATCATGAGCATGTATTATGACGTCACAGTATATGATGACATCATAATTAGTATGCACTATGACGTCACAATGTATTATGACGTCATAATGTATCCGCATTATGACATCACAATATATAATGAGAGCGCAACATGCAGGTATTATGAGCCATTTCTCTTACCCCAATTTGTGTCACATCTACTGGAGCATCATGAGCATGTATTATGACGTCACAGTATATGATGACATCATAATTAGTATGCACTATGACGTCACAATGTATTATGACGTCATAATGTATCCGCATTATGACATGACAATATATTATGAGAGCGCAACATGCAGGTATTATGAGCAATTTCTCTTACCCCAATTTGTGTCACATCTACTGGAGCATCATGAGCATGTGTTATGACGTCACAGTAGTATATGATGACATCATAATTAGTATGCACTATGACGTCACAATGTATTATGACGTCATAATGTATCCGCATTATGACATCACAATATATTATGAGAGCGCAATTTGCAGGTATTATGAGCAATTTCTCTTACCCCAATTTGTATCACATCTACTGGAGCATCATGAGCATGTATTATGATGTCACAGTATATGATGACATCATAATTAGTATGCACTATGATGTCACAATGTATTATGACGTCATAATGTATCCGCATTATGACATCACAATATATTATGAGAGCGCAACATGCAGGTATTATGAGCAATTTCTCTTACCCCAATTTGTGTCACATCTACTGTAGCATCATGAGCATGTATTATGACGTCACAGTATATGATGACATCATAATTAGTATGCACTATGACGTCACAATGTATTATGATGTCATAATGTATCCGCATTATGACATCACAATATATTATGAGAGCGCAACATGCAGGTATTATGAGCAATTTCTCTTACCCCAATTTGTGTCACATCTACTGGAGCATCATGAGCATGTATTATGACGTCACAGTATATGATGACATCATAATTAGTATGCACCATGACGTCACAATGTATTATGATATCATAATGTATCCGCATTATGACATCACAATATATTATGAGAGCGCAATTTGCAGGTTTCATGAGCAATTTCGATTACCCCAATTTGTGTCACATCTACTGGAGCATCATGAGCATGTCTTATGACGTCACAGTATATGATGACATCATAATTAGTATGCACTATGACGTCACAATGTATTATGACGTTATAATGTATCCGCATTATGACATCACAATATATTATGAGAGCGCAACATACAGGTATTATGAGCAATCTCTCTTACCCCAATTTGTGTCACATCTACTGGAGCATCATGAGCATGTATTATGATGTCACAGTATATGATGACATCATAATTAGTATGCACTATGACGTCACAATGTATTATGACGTTATAATGTATCCGCATTATGACATCACAATATATTATGAGTGTGCAACATGCAGGTATTATGAGGAATTTCTCTTACCCCAGTTTGTGTCACATCTACTGGAGGATCATGAGCATGTATTATGACGTCACAGTATATGATGATATCATAATTAGTATGCACTATGTCATCACAATGTATTATGACGTCATAATGTATCCGCATTATGACATCACAATATATTATGAGAGCGCAATTTGCAGGTTTTATGACCATTTTCGATGACCCCAATTTGTGTCACATCGACTGGAGCATCATGAGCATGTATTATGACGTCACAGTATATGATGACATCATAATTAGTATGCAGTATGACGTCACAATGTATTATGACGTCATAATGTATCCACATTATGACATCACAATATATCATGAGAGCGCAACTTGCAGGTACTATGAGCAATTTCTCTTACCCCAATTTGTGTCACATCTACTGGAGCATCATGAGCATGTATTATGACGTCATAGTATATGATGACATCATAATTACTATGCACTATGACGTCACAATATATTATGGCGTCATAATGTATCTGCATTATGACATCACAATATATTATGAGTGCGCAATTTGCAGGGTTTATGACCAATTTCTCTTACCCACTTTGTGTCACATCTACTGGAGCATCATGAGCATGTGTTATGATGTCACAGTATATGATAACATCATAATTAGTATGCAGTATGATGTCACAATTTATTATGACTCCATAATGTATCCGCATTATGACATCACAGTATATTATGAGAGCGCAACATGCAGGTATTATGAGCAATTTCTCATACCCCAATTTGTGTCACATCTACTGGAGCATCATGAGCATGTATTATGACGTCACTGTATATGAGGACATCATAATTAGTATGCAGTATGACGTCACAATGTATTATGACGTCATAATGTATCCGCATTATGACATCACAATATATTATGAGAGCGCAACATGCAGGTATTATCAGTAATTTCTCTAACACCAATTTGTGTCACATCCACTGGAGCATCATGAGCATGTACTATGACGTCACAGTATATGATGATATCATAATTAGTATGCACTATGACGTCACAATGTATTATGACGTCATAATGTATCCGCATTATGACATCACAATATATTATGAGAGCGCAACATGCAGGTATTATGAGCAATTTCTCGTACACCAATTTGTGTCACATCTACTGGAGCATCATGAGCATGTATTATGACGTCACAGTACATGATGACATCATAATTAGTATGCACTATGACGTCACAATGTATTATGACGTCATAATGTATCCGCATTAGGACATCACAATATATTATGAGAGCGCAATTTGCAGGTTTTATGAGCAATTTCCCTTACCCCAATTTGTGTCACATCTACTGGAGCATCATGAGCATGTATTATGACGTCACAGTATATGACGACATCATAATTAGTATGCACTATGACGTCACAATGTATTATGACGTCATAATGTATCCGCATTATGACATCACAATATATTATGAGAGCGCAATTTGCAGGTTTTATGACCAATTTCGCTTACCCCAATTTGTGTCACATCTACTGGAGGATCATGAGCGTGTATTATGACGTCACAGTATATTATGACATCATAATTAGTATGCAATATGACGTCACAATATATTATGACGTCATAATGTATCCGCATTATGACATCACAATATATTATGAGAGCGCAACATGCAGGTATTATGAGTAATTTCTCTAACCCCAATTTGTGTCACATCTACTGGAGCATCATGAGCATGTATTATGACGTCACAGTATATGATGACATCATAATTAGTATGCAGTATGACGTCACAATGTATTATGACGTCATAATGTATCCGCATTATGACATCACAATATATTATGAGAGCGCAATTTGCAGGTTTTATGACCATTTTCTATTACCCCAATTTGTGTCACATCGACTGGAGCATAATGAGCATGTATTATGACGTCACAGTATATGATGACATCATAATTAGTATGCAGTATGACGTCACAATGTATTATGACGTCTTAATGTATCCGCATTATGACATCACAGTATATTATGAGAGCGCAACATGCAGGTATTATGAGCAATTTCTCATACCCCAATTTGTGTCACATCTACTGGAGCATCATGAACATGTATTATGACGTCACAGTATATGATGACATCATAATTAGTATGCAGTATGACATCACAATGTATTATGACGTCATAATGTATCCGCATTATGACATCACAATATATTATGAGAGCGCAACATGCAGGTATTATGAGCAATTTCTCTTACCCCAATTTGTGTCACATCTACTGGAGCATCATGAGCATGTATTATGATGTCACAGTATATGATGACATCATAATTAGTATGCACTATGACGTCAGAATGTATTATGACGTCATAATGTATCCACATTATGACCTCACAATATATTATGAGAGCGCAATTTGCAGGTTTTATGACCAATTTCGCTTACCCCAATTTGTTTCACATCTACTGGAGCATCATGAGCATGTAATATGATGTCACAGTATATGATGACATCATAATTAGAATGCAGTATGACGTCACAATGTATTATGACGTCATAATGTATCCACATTACGACATCACAATATATCATGAGAGCGCAACATGCAGGTACTATGAGCATTTTCTCTTACCCCAATTTGTGTCACATCTACTGGAGCATCATGAGCATGTATTATGACGTCATAGTATATGATGACATCATAATTACTATGCACTATGACGTCACAATATATTATGACGTCATAATGTATCTGCATTATGACATCACAATATATTATGAGTGCGCAATTTGCAGGGTTTATGACCAATTTCGCTTACCCCAATTTGTGTCACATCTACTGGAGCATCATGAGCATGTGTTATGATGTCACAGTATATGATGACATCATAATTAGTATGCAGTATGATGTCACAATGTATTATGACTTCATAATGTATCCGCATTATGACATCACAATATATAATGAGAGCGCAACATGCAGGCATTATGAGCAATTTCTCTTACCCCAATTTGTGTCACATCTACTGGAGCATCATGAGCATGTATTATGACATCACAGTATATGATGACATCATAATTAGTATGAACTATGACGTCACAATGTGTTATGACGTCATAATGTATCCGCATTATGACATCACAATATATTATGAGAGCTCAATTTGCAGGTTTTATGACCAATTTCTCTTACCCCAATTTCTTTCACATCTACTGGAGCATCATGAGCATGTATTATGACGTCACAGTATATGATGACATCATAATTAGTATGCAGTATGACGTCACAATGTATTATGACGTCATAATGTATCCGCATTATGACATCACAATATATAATGAGAGCGCAACATGCAGGTATTATGAGCCATTTCTATTACCCCAATTTGTGTCACATCTACTGGAGCATCATGAGCATGTATTATGACGTCACAGTATATGATGACATCATAATTAGTATGCACTATGACGTCACAATGTATTATGACGTCATAATGTATCCGCATTATGACATCACAATATATAATGAGAGCGCAACATGCAGGTATTATGAGCCATTTCTCTTACCCCAATTTGTGTCACATCTACTGGAGCATCATGAGCATGTATTATGACGTCACAGTATATGATGACATCATAATTAGTATGCACTATGACGTCACAATGTATTATGACATCATAATGTATCCGCATTATGACATGACAATATATTATGAGAGCGCAACATGCAGGTATTATGAGCAATTTCTCTTACCCCAATTTGTGTCACATCTACTGGAGCATCATGAGCATGTGTTATGACGTCACAGTAGTATATGATGACATCATAATTAGTATGCACTATGACGTCACAATGTATTATGACGTCATAATGTATCCGCTTTATGACATCACAATATATTATGAGAGCGCAATTTGCAGGTATTATGACCAATTTCTCTTACCCCAATTTGTATCACATCTACTGGAGCATCATGAGCATGTATTATGATGTCACAGTATATGATGACATCATAATTAGTATGCACTATGATGTCACAATGTATTATGACGTCATAATGTATCCGCATTATGACATCACAATATATTATGAGAGCGCAACATGCAGGTATTATGAGCAATTTCTCTTACCCCAATTTGTGTCACATCTACTGTAGCATCATGAGCATGTATTATGACGTCACAGTATATGATGACATCATAATTAGTATGCACTATGACGTCACAATGTATTATGACGTCATAATGTATCCGCATTATGACATCACAATATATTATGAGAGCGCAACATGCAGGTATTATGAGCAATTTCTCTTACCCCAATTTGTGTCACATCTACTGGAGCATCATGAGCATGTATTATGACGTCACAGTATATGATGACATCATAATTAGTATGCACCATGACGTCACAATGTATTATGATATCATAATGTATCCGCATTATGACATCACAATATATTATGAGAGCGCAATTTGCAGGTTTCGTGAGCAATTTCGATTACCCCAATTTGTGTCACATCTACTGGAGCATCATGAGCATGTCTTATGACGTCACAGTATATGATGACATCATAATTATTATGCACTATGACGTCACAATGTATTATGACGTTATAATGTATCCGCATTATGACATCACAATATATTATGAGAGCGCAACATACAGGTATTATGAGCAATCTCTCTGACCCCAATTTGTGTCACATCTACTGGAGCATCATGAGCATGTATTATGATGTCACAGTATATGATGACATCATAATTAGTATGCACTATGACGTCACAATGTATTATGACGTTATAATGTATCCGCATTATGACATCACAATATATTATGAGTGTGCAACATGCAGGTATTATGAGGAATTTCTCTTACCCCAGTTTGTGTCACATCTACTGGAGGATCATGAGCATGTATTATGACGTCACAGTATATGATGATATCATAATTAGTATGCACTATGTCATCACAATGTATTATGACGTCATAATGTATCCGCATTATGACATCACAATATATTATGAGAGCGCAATTTGCAGGTTTTATGACCATTTTCGATGACCCCAATTTGTGTCACATCGACTGGAGCATCATGAGCATGTATTATGACGTCACAGTATATGATGACATCATAATTAGTATGCAGTATGACGTCACAATGTATTATGACGTCATAATGTATCCACATTATGACATCACAATATATCATGAGAGCGCAACTTGCAGGTACTTTGAGCAATTTCTCTTACCCCAATTTGTGTCACATCTACTGGAGCATCATGAGCATGTATTATGACGTCACAGTATATGAGGACATCATAATTAGTATGCAGTATGACGTCACAATGTATTATGACGTCATAATGTATCTGCATTATGACATCACAATATATTATGAGAGCGCAAGATGCAGGTATTATAAGCAATTTCTCTTACCCCAATTTGTGTCACATCTACTGGAGCATCATGAGCATGTATTATGATGTCACAGTAAATGATGACATCATAGTTAGTATGCACTATGACGTCACAATGTATTATGACGTCATAATGTATCCACATTATGACCTCACAATATATTATGAGAGCGCAATTTGCAGGTTTTATGTCCAATTTCGCTTACCCCAATTTGTTTCACATCTACTGGAGCATCATGAGAATGTATTATGATGTCACAGTATATGATGACATCATAATTAGTATGCAGTATGACGTCACAATGTATTATGACGTCATAATGTATCCACATTATGACATCACAATATATCATGAGAGCGCAACATGCAGGTACTATGAGCAATTTCTCTTACCCCAATTTGTGTCACATCTACTGGAGCATCATGAGCATGTATTATGACGTCATAGTATATGATGACATCATAATTACTATGCACTATGACGTCACAATGTATTATGGCGTCATAATGTATCTGCATTATGACATCACAATATATTATGAGTGCGCAATTTGCAGGGTTTATGACCAATTTCGCTTACCCCACTTTGTGTCACATCTACTGGAGCATCATGAGCATGTGTTATCATGTCACAGTATATGATAACATCATAATTAGTATGCAGTATGATGTCACAATATATTATGACTCCATAATGTATCCGCATTATGACATCACAATATATAAAGAGAGCGCAACATGCAGGTATTATGAGCAATTTCTCTTACCCCAATTTGTGTCACATCTACTGAAGCATCATAAGCATGTATTATGACGTCACAGTATATGATGACATCATAATTAGTATGCACTATGACGTCACAATGTATTATGACGTCATAATGTATCCGCATTATGACATCACAATATATTATGAGAGCGCAATTTGCAGGTTTTATGAGCAATTTCCCTTACCCCAATTTGTGTCACATCTACTGGAGCATCTTGAGCATGTATTATGACATCACAGTATATGACGACATCATAATTAGTATGCCCTATGACGTCACAATGTATTATGACGTCATAATGTATCCGCATTATGACATCACAATATATTATGAGAGCGCAACATGCAGGTATTATGAGCAATTTCTCTTACCCCAATTTGTGTCACATCTACTGGAGCATCATGAGCATATATTATGACATCACAGTATATGATGACATCATAATTAGTATGCACTATGACGTTACAATGTATTATGACGTCATAATGTATCCGCATTATGACATCACAATATATTATGAGAGCGCAATTTGCAGGTTTTATGACCAATTTCGCTTACCGAAATCTGTGTCAAATCTACTGGAGCATCATGAGCATGTATTATGACGTCACAGTATATGATGACATCATAAATAGTATGTAGTATGATGTCACAATGTATTATGACGTCATAATGTATCCGCATTATGACATCACAATATATTATGAGAGCGCAACATGCAGGTTTTATGAGCAATTTCTCTTACCCCAATTTGTGTCACATCTACTGGAGCATCATGAGCATGTATTATGACGTCACAGTATATGATGATATCATAATTAGTATGCACTATGACGTTACAATATATTATGACGTCATAATGTATCCGCATTATGACATCACAATATATTATGAGAGCGCAATTTGCAGGTTTTATGAGCAATTTCGCTTACCCCAATTTGTGTCACATCTACTGTAGCATCATGAGCATGTATTATGACGTCACATTATATGATGACATCATAATTAGTATGCAGTATGACGTCACAATGTATTATGACGTCATAATGTATCCGCATTATGACATCACAATATATTATGAGAGCGCAATTTGCAGGTATTATGAGCAATTTCTTTTACCCGAATTTGTGTCACATCTACTGGAGCATCATGAGCATGTATTATGACGGCACAGTATATGAAGACATCATAATTTGTATGCACTATGACGTCACAATGTATTATGACGTCATAATGTATCCGCATTATGACATCACAATATATTATGAGAGCGCAACATGCAGGTATTATGAGCAATTTCCCTTACCCCAATTTGTTTCACATCTTCTGGAGCATCATAAGCATGTATTATGATGTCACAGTATATGATGACATCATAATTAGTATGCACTATGCCGTAACAATGTATTATGACGTCATAAGGTATCCACATTATGACATCACAATATATTATGAGAGCGCAATTTGCAGGTTTTATGACCAATTTCGCTTACCCCAATTTCTTTCACATCTACTGGAGCATCATGAGCATGTATTATGACGTCACAGTATATGATGACATCATAATTAGTATGCAGTATGATGTCACAATGTATTAGACGTCATAATGTATCCGCATTATGACATCACAATATATTATGAGAGCGCAACATGCAGGTATTATGAGCAATTTCTATTACCCCAATTTGTGTCACATCTACTGGAGCATCATGAGCATGTATTATGACGTCACAGTATATGATGACATCATAATTAGTATGCACTATGACGTCACAATGTATTATGACGTCATAATGTATCCGCATTATGACATCACAATATATAATGAGAGCGCAACATGCAGGTATTATGAGCAATTTCTCTTACCCCAATTTGTGTCACATCTACTGGAGCATCATGAGCATGTATTATGACGTCACAGTATATGATGACATCATAATTAGTATGCACTATGACGTCACAATGTATTATGACGTCATAATGTATCCGCATTATGACATGACAATATATTATGAGAGCGCAACATGCAGGTATTATGAGCAATTTCTCTTTAACCAATTTGTGTCACATCTACTGGAGCATCATGAGCATGTATTATGACGTCACAGTATATGATGACATCATAATTAGTATGCACTATGTTGTCACAATGTATTATGACGTCATAATGTATCCGCATTATGACATCACAATATATTATGAGAGCACAACATGCAGGTATTATGAGCATTTTCTCTTTCCGCAATTTGTGTCACATCTACTGGAGCATCATGAGCATGTATTATGACGTCACAATATATGATGACATCATAATTAGTATGCACTATGATGTCACAATGTATTATGACGTCATAAGGTATCCGCATTATGACATCTCAATATATTATGAGAGCTCAACATGCAGGTATTATGAGCAATTTCTCTTACCCCAATTTGTTTCACATCTACTGGAGCATCATGAGCATGTATTATGACGTCACAGTATATGATGACATCATAATTAGTATGCACTATGACGTCACAATGTATTATGACGTCATAATGTGTCCACATTATGACGTCACAATATATTATGAGAGGGCAATTTGCAGGTTTTATGACCAATTTCGCTTACCCCAATTTGTTTCACATCTACTGGAGCATCATGAGCATGTATTATGATGTCACAGTATATGATGACATCATAATTAGTATTCAGTATGACGTCACAATGTATTATGACGTCATAATGTATCCACATTATGACATCACAATATATCATGAGAGCGCAACATGCAGGTACTATGAGCAATTTCTCTTACCCCAAATTGTGTCACATCTACTGGAGCGTCATGAGCATGTATTATGATGTCACAGTATATGATGACATCATAATTAGTATCAGTATGACGTCACAATATATTATGACGTCATAATGTATCTGCATTATGACATCACAATATAGTATGAGAGCGCAACATGCAGGTATTATGAGCAGTTTCTCTTACCCCAATTTGTGTCATATCTACTGGAGGATCATGAGCATGTATTATGACGTCACAGTATATGATGACATCATAATTAGTATGCAGTATGATGTCACAATGTATTATGACGTCATAATGTATCCGCATTATGACATCACAATATATTATGAGAGCGCAATTTGCAGGTAATATAAGCAATTTCTCTTACCCCAATTTGTGTCACATCTACTGGAGCATCATGAGCATGTGTTATGACGTCACAGTATATGATGACATCATAATTAGTATGCACTCTGACGTCACAATGTATTATGACGTCATAATGTATCCGCATTATGACATCACAATATATTTAGAGAGCGCAATTTGCAGGTATTATGAGCAATTTCTCTTACCACAATTTGTGTCACATCTACTGGAGCATCATGAGCATGTATTATGACGTCACAGTATATGATGACATCATAATTAGTATGCACTATGATGTCACAATGTATTATGACGTCATAATGTATCCGCATTATGACATCACAATATATTATGAGAGCGCAACATGCAGGTATTAGGAGCAATTACTCTTACCCCAATTTGTGTCACATCTACTGTAGCATCATGAGCATGTATTATGACGTCACAGTATATGATGACATCATAATTAGTATGCACTATGACGTCACAATGTATTATGACGTCATAATGTATCCGCATTATGACATCACAATATATTATGAGAGCGCAACATGCAGGTATTATGAGCAATTTCTCTTACCCCAATTTGTGTCACATCTACTGGAGCATCATGAGCATGTATTATGACGTCACAGTATATGATGACATCATAATTAGTATGCACCATGACGTCACAATGTATTATGATATCATAATGTATCCGCATTATGACATCACAATATATTATGAGAGCGCAATTTGCAGGTTTTATGACCATTTTCGATTACCCCAATTTGTGTCACATCTACTGGAGCATCATGAGCATGTCTTATGACGTCACAGTATATGATGACATCATAATTAGTATGCACCATGACGTCACAATGTATTATGACGTTATAATGTGTCCGCATTATGACATCACAGTATATTATGAGAGCGCAACATGCAGGTATTATGAGCAATTTCTCATACCCCAATTTGTGTCACATCTACTGGAGCATCATGAGCATGTGTTATGATGTCACAGTATTTGATGACATCATAATTAGTATGGAGTATGACGTCACAATGTATTATGACGTCATAATGTATCCGCATTAGGACATCACAATATATTATGAGAGCGCAACATGCAGGTATTATGAGCAATTTCTCTTACCCCAATTTGTGTCACATCTACTGTAGCATCATGAGCATGTATTATGACGTCACAGTATAATGATGACATCAAAATTAGTATGCACTGTGACGTCACAATGTATTATGACGTCATAATGTATCCGCATTATGACATCACAATATATTATGAGAGCGCAACATGCAGGTATTATGAGCAATTTCTCGTACCCCAATTTGTGTCACATCTACTGGAGCATCATGAGCATGTATTATGACGTCACAGTATATGATGACATCATTATTAGTATGCACTATGACGTCACAATGTATTATGACGTCAAAATATATCTGCATTATGACATCACAATATATTATGAGTGCGCAATTTGCAGGGTTTATGACCAATTTCGCTTACCCCACTTTGTGTCACATCTACTGGAGCATCATGAGCATGTGTTATGATGTCACAGTATATCATAACATCATAATTAGTATGCAGTATGATGTCACAATGTATTATGACTCCATAATGTATCCGCAATATGACATCACAGTATATTATGAGAGCGCAACATGCAAGTATTATGAGCAATTTCTCATACCCCAATTTGTGTCACATCTACTGGAGCATAATGAGCATGTATTATGACGTCACAGTATATGAGGACATCATAATTAGTATGCAGTATGACGTCACAATGTATTATGACGTCATAATGTATCCGCATTATGACATCACAATATATTATGAGAGCGCAAGATGCAGGTATTATAAGCAATTTCTCTTACCCCAATTTGTGTCACATCTACTGGAGCATCATGAGCATGTATTATGATGTCACAGTAAATGATGACATCATAGTTAGTATGCACTATGACGTCACAATGTATTATGACGTCATAATGTATCCACATTATGACCTCACAATATATTATGAGAGCGCAATTTGCAGGTTTTATGTCCAATTTCGCTTACCCTAATTTGTTTCACATCTACTGGAGCATCATGAGAATGTATTATGATGTCACAGTATATGATGACATCATAATTAGTATGCAGTATGACGTCACAATGTATTATGACGTCATAATGTATCCACATTATGACATCACAATATATCATGAGAGCGCAACATGCAGGTACTATGAGCAATTTCTCTTACCCCAATTTGTGTCACATCTACTGGAGCATCATGAGCATGTATTATGACGTCATAGTATATGATGACATCATAATTACTATGCACTATGACGTCACAATGTATTATGGCGTCATAATGTATCTGCATTATGACATCACAATATATTATGAGAGCGCAACATGCAGGTTTTATGAGCAATTTCTCTTACCCCAATTTGTGTCACATCTACTGGAGCATCATGAGCATGTATTATGACGTCACAGTATATGATGATATCATAATTAGTATGCACTATGACGTCACAATATATTATGACGTCATAATGTATCCGCATTATGACATCACAATATATTATGAGAGCGCAATTTGCAGGTTTTATGACCAAGTTCGCTTACCCCAATTTGTGTCACATCTACTGTAGCATCATGAGCATGTATTATGACGTCACATTATATGATGACATCATAATTAGTATGCAGTATGACGTCACAATGTATTATGACGTCATAATGTATCCGCATTATGACATCACAATATATTATGAGAGCGCAATTTGCAGGTATTATGAGCAATTTCTTTTACCCCAATTTGTGTCACATCTACTGGAGCATCATGAGCATGTATTATGACGTCACAGTATATGATGACATCATAATTAGTATGCACTATGACGTCACAATGTGTTATGACGTCATAATGTATCCGCATTATGACATCACAATATATTATGAGAGCTCAATTTGCAGGTTTTATGACCAATTTCTCTTACCCCAATTTGTTTCACATTTACTGGAGCATCATGAGCATGTATTATGACGTCACAGTATATGATGACATCATAATTAGTATGCACTATGACGTCACAATGTATTATGACGTCATAATGTATCCGCATTATGACATCACAGTACATTATGAGAGCGCAACATGCAGGTATTATGAGCAATTTCTCATACCCCAGTTTGTGTCACATCTACTGGAGCATCATGAGCATGTGTTATGATGTCACAGTATTTGATGACATCATAATTAGTATGCAGTATGACGTCACAATGTATTATGACGTCATAATGTATCCGCATTATGACATCACAATATATTATGAGAGCGCAACATGCAGGTATTATGAGCAATTTCTCTTACCCCAATTTGTGTCACATTTACTGTAGCATCATGAACATGTATTATGACGTCACAGTATAATGATGACATCAAAATTAGTATGCACTATGACGTCACAATGTATTATGACGTCATAATGTATCCGCCTTATGACGTCACAATATATTATGAGAGCGCAACATGCAGGTATTATGAGCAATTTCTCTTACCCCAATTTGTGTCACATCTACTGGAGCATCATGAGCATGTATTATGATGTCACAGTATATGATGACGTCATAATTAGTATGCACTATGACGTCACAATGTATTATGACGTCATAATGTATCCGCATAATGACATCACAATGTATTATGAGAGCGCAACATGCAGGTATTATGATCAATTTCTCTTACCCCAATTTGTGTCACATCTACTGGAGCATCATGAGCATATATTATGACGTCACAGTATATGATGACATCATCATTAGTATGCACTATGACATCACAATGTATTATGACGTCATAATGTATCCGCATTATGACATCACAATATATTATGAGAGCGCAACATGCAGGTATTATGAGCAATTTCTCTTTTCCCAATTTGTGTCACATCTACTGGAGCATCATGAGCACGTATTATGACGTCACAGTATATGATGACATCATAATTAGTATGCACTATGATATCACAATGTATTATGACGTCATAATGTATCCGCATTATGACATCACAATATATTATGAGAGCACAACATGCAGGTATTATGAGCAATTTCTCTTTCCGCAATTTGTGTCACATCTACTGGAGCATCATGAGCATGTATTATGACGTCACAGTATATGATGACATCATAATTAGTATGCAGTATGACGTCACAATGTATTATGACGTCATAATGTATCCACATTATGACATCACAATATATCATGAGAGCGCAACATGCAGGTTCTATAAGCAATTTCTCTTACCCCAATTTGTGTCACATCTACTGGAGCGTCATGAGCATGTATTATGATGTCACAGTATATGATGACATCATAATTAGTATCAGTATGACGTCCCAATGTATTATGACATCATAATGTATCCGCATTATGACATCACAATATATTATGAGAGCGCAACATGCAGGTATTATGAGCAATTTCTCTTACCCCAATTTGTGTCACATGTACTGGAGCATCATGAGCATGTATTATGACGTCACAGTATATTATGACATCATAATTAGTATGCACCATGACGTCACAATGTATTATGACATCATAATGTATCCGCATTATGACAACACAATATATTATGAGAGCGGAATTTGCAGGTTTTATGACCATTTTCGATTACCCCAATTTGTGTCACATCTACTGGAGCATCATGAGCATGTATTATGACGTCACAGTATATGATGACATCATAATTAGTATGCACTATGACGTCACAAGGTATTATGACGTTATAATGTATCCGCATTAGGACATCACAATATATTATGAGAGCGCAACATACAGGTATTATGAGCAATTTCTCTTACCCCAATTTGTGTCACATCTACTGGAGCATCATGAGCATGTATTATGATGTCACAGTATATGATGACATCATAATTAGTATGCACTATGACGTCACAATGTATTATGACGTCATAATGTATCCGCATTATGACATCACAATATATTATGAGTGCGCAACATGCAGGTATTATGAGCAATTTCTCGTACCCCAGTTTGTGTCACATCTACTGGAGCATCATGAGCATGTATTATGACGTCACAGTATATGATGATATCATAATTAGTATGCACTATGACGTCACAATATATTATGACGTCATAATGTATCCGCATTATGACATCACAATATATTATGAGAGCGCAATTTGCAGGTTTTATGACCATTTTCGATTACCCCAATTTGTGTCACATCGACTGGAGCATCATGAGCATGTATTATGACGTCACAGTATATGATGACATCATAATTAGTATGCACTATGACGTCACAATGTATTATGACGTCATAATGTATCCGCATTATGACATCACAATATATTATGAGAGCGCAACATGCAGGTATTATGAGCAATTTCTCTTACCCCAATTTGTGTCACATCTACTGGAGCATCATGAGCATGTATTATGACGTCACAGTATATGATGACATCATCATTAGTATGCACTATGACATCACAATGTATTATGACGTCATAATGTATCCGCAGTATGACATCACAATATATTATGAGAGCGCAATTTGCAGGTAATATAAGCAATTTCTCTTACCCCAATATGTGTCACATCTACTGGAGCATCATGAGCATGTATTATGACGTCACAGTATATGATGACATCATAATTATTATGCAGTATGACGTCACAATGTATTATGATGTCATAATGTATCCGCATTATGACATCACAATATATTATGAGAGTGCAACATGTAGGTATTATGAGCAATTTCTCTTACCCCAATTTGTGTCACATCTACTGGAGCATCATGAGCATGTATTATGACGTCACAGTATATGATGACATCATAATTAGTATGCAGTATGACGTCACAATGTATTATGACATCATAATGTATCCGCATTATGACATCACAATATATTATGAGAGCGCAACATGCAGGTATTATGAGCAATTTCTCTTACCCCAATTTGTGTCACATGTACTGGAGCATCATGAGCATGTATTATGACGTCACAGTATATTATGACATCATAATTAGTATGCACCATGACGTCACAATGTATTATGACATCATAATGTATCCGCATTATGACAACACAATATATTATGAGAGCGCAATTTGCAGGTTTAATGACCATTTTCGATTACCACAATTTGTGTCACATCTACTGGAGCATCATGAGCATGTATTATGACGTCACAGTATATGATGACATCATAATTAGTATGCACTATGACGTCACAAGGTATTATGACGTTATAATGTATCCGCATTATGACATCACAATATATTATGAGAGCGCAACATACAGGTATTATGAGCAATTTCTCTTACCCCAATTTGTGTCACATCTACTGGAGCATCATGAGCATGTATTATGATGTCACAGTATATGATGACATCATAATTAGTATGCACTATGACGTCACAATGTATTATGACGTCATAATGTATCCGCATTATGACATCACAATATATTATGAGTGCGCAACATGCAGGTATTATGAGCAATTTCTCGGACCCCAGTTTGTGTCACATCTACTGGAGCATCATGAGCATGTATTATGACGTCACAGTATATGATGATATCATAATTAGTATGCACTATGACGTCACAATATATTATGGCGTCATAATGTATCTGCATTATGACATCACAATATATTATGAGTGCGCAATTTGCAGGGTTTATGACCAATTTCGCTTACCCCACTTTGTGTCACATCTACTGGAGCATCATGAGCATGTGTTATGATGTCACAGTATATGATGACATCATAATTAGTATGCACTATGACGTCACAATGTATTATGACGTCATAATGTTTCCGCATTATGACGTCACAATATATTATGAGAGCGCAACATGCAGGTATTATGAGCAATTTTTCTTACCCCAATTTGTGTCACATCTACTGGAGCATCATGAGCATGTATTATGACATCACAGTATATGATGACATCATAATTAGTATGCACTATGACGTCACATTGTATTATGACGTCATAATGTATCCGCATTATGACATCACAATATATTATGAGAGCGCAACTTGAAGGTTTTATGACTATTTTCGATTACCACAATTTGTGTCACATCTACTGGAGCATCATGAGCATGTATTATGACGTCACAGTATATGATGACATCATAATTGGTATGCAGTATGACGTCACAATGTATTATGAGGTCATAATGTATCCGCATTATGACATCACAATATATTATGAGAGCGCAACATGCAGGTATTATGAGCAATTTCTCTTACCCCAATTTGTGTCACATCTACTGGAGCATCATGAGCATGTATTATGACGTCACAGTATATGATGACATCATAATTAGTATGCACTATGACGTCACAATGTATTATGACGTCATATTGTATCCGCATTATGACATCCCAATATATTATGAGAGCGCAACATGCAGGTATTATGAGCAATTTCTCTTACCCCAATTTGTGTCACATCTGCTGGAGCATCATGAGCATGTATTATGACGTCACAGTATATGAAGACATCATAATTAGTATGCACTATGATGTCACAATGTATTATGACGTCATAATGTATCCGCATTATGACATCACACTATATTATGAGAGCGCAACATGCAGGTATTATGAGCAATTTCTCTTACCCCAATTTGTGTCACATCTACTGTAGAATCATGAGCATGTATTATGACATCACAGTATATCATGACATCGTAATTAGTATGCACTATGACGTCACAATGTATTATGACGTCATAATGTATCCGCATTATGACATCACAATATATTATGAGAGCGAAGCATGCAGGTATTATGAGGAATTTCTCTTACCCCAATTTGTGTCACATCTACTGGAGCATCATGAGCATGTA
Source organism: Aotus nancymaae (assembly GCF_030222135.1). NCBI lineage: Eukaryota > Metazoa > Chordata > Mammalia > Primates > Aotidae > Aotus > Aotus nancymaae. Next base: position 6,526,236 of record NW_026988481.1, on the reverse strand, counting down.
TTATGACGTCACAGTATATGATGACATCATAATTAGTATGCAGTATGACGTCACAATGTATTATGACGTCATAATGTATCTGCATTATGACTTCACAATATATTATGACAGCGCAATTTACAGGTTTTATGACCATTTTCGATTACCCCAATTTCTGTCACATCTACTGGAGCATCATGAGCATGTATTATGTTGTCACAGTATATGATGACATCATAATTAGTATGCAGTATGACGTCACAATGTATTATGACGTCATAGTGTATCCGCATTATGACATCACAATAAATTATGAGAGCGTAACATGCAGGTATTATAAGCAATTTCTCTTACCCCAATATGTGTCACATCTACTGGAGCATCATGAGCATGTAATATAACGTCACAGTATACGATGACATCATAATTAGTATGCACTATGGCGTCACAATATATTATGACGTCATATTGTATCCGCATTATGACATCACAATATATTATGAGAGCGCAATTTGCAGGATTTATGACCAATTTCGCTTACCCCAATTTGTGTCACATCTACTGGAGCATCATGAGCATGTATTATGACGTCACAGTATATGATGACATCATAATTAGTATGCACTATGACGTCATAATGTTTCCACAATATGACATCACAATATATTATGAGAGCGCAACATGCACTTATTATGAGCAATTTTTTTTACCCCAATTTGTTTCACATCTACTGGAGAATCATGAGGATGTATTATGATGTCACAGTATATGATGACATCATAATTAGTATGCACTATGACGTCACAATGTATTATGAAGTCATAATGTATCCGCATTATGACATCACAATATATTATGAGAGCGCAACATGCAGGTATTATGAGCAATTTCTATTACCCAATTTTTGTCACATCTACTGGAGCATCATGAGCATGTATTATGACGTCACAGTATATGATGACATCATAATTAGTATGCAGTATGACGTGACAATGTATTATGACGTCATAATGTTTCCGCATTATGACATCAGAATATATTATGAGAGCGCAACATGCAGGTATTATGAGCAATTTCTCTTAACCCAATTTGTGTCACATCTACTGGAGCATCATGAGCATGTATTATGACGTCACAGTATATGATGACATCATAATTAGTATGCACTATGACGTCACAATGTATTATAACGTCATAATGTATCTGCATTATGACATCACAATATATTATGAGAGCGCAACATGCAGGTATTATGAGCAATTTTTCTTACGCCAATTTGTGTCACATCTACTGGAGCATCATGAGCATGTGTTATGACGTCACAGTATATGATGACATCATAATTAGTATGCACTATGATGTCACAATGTATTATGACGTCATAATGTATCCGCATTATGACATCACAATATATTATGAGAGCGCAACATGCAGGTATTATGAGCAATTACACTTACCCCAATTTGTGTCACATCTACTGTAGCATCATGAGCATGTATTATGACGTCACAGTATATGATGACATCATAATTAGTATGCAATATGACGTCACAATGTATTATGACGTCATAATGTATCCGCATTATGACATCACAATATATTATGAGAGCGCAACATGCAGGTATTATGAGCCATTTCTCGTACCCCAGTTTGTGTCACATCTACTGGAGCATCATGAGCATGTATTATGACGTCACAGTATATGATGATATCATAATTAGTATGCACTATGACGTCACAATATATTATGACGTCATAATGTATCCGCATTATGACATCACAATATATTATGAGAGTGCAATTTGCAGGTTTTATGACCATTATTGATTACCCCAATTTGTGTCACATCGACAGGAGTATCAAGAGCATGTATTATGACGTCACAGTATATGATGACATCATAATTAGTATGCACTATGACGTCACAATGTATTATGACGTCATAATGTATCCGCATTATGACATCACAATATATTATGAGATCGCAACATGCACGTATTATGAGCAATTTCTCTAACCCCAATTTGTGTCACATCTACTGCAGCATCATGAGCATGTATTATGACGTCACAGTATATGATGATATCATAATTACTATGCACTATGACGTCACAATGTGTTATGACGTCATAATGTATCCGCATTATGACATTACAATATATTATGAGAGCTCAATTTGCAGGTTTTATGACCAATTTCTCTTACTCCAATTTGTTTCACATCTACTGGAGCATCATGAGCATGTATTATGACGTCACAGTATATGATGACATCATAATTAGTATGCAGTATGACGTCACAAAGTATTATGACGTCATAATGTATCCGCATTATGACATCACAATATATTATGAGAGCGCAACATGCAGGTATTATGACCAATTTCGCTTACCCCAATTTGTGTCACATCTACTGGAGCATCATGAGCATGTATTATGACGTCACAGTATATGATGACATCATAATTAGTATGCACTATGACGTCACAATGTATTATGACATCATTATGTATCCGCATTATGACATCACAATATATTATGAGAGCGCAATTTGCAGGTTTTATGACCAATTTCGCTTACCCCAATTTGTGTCACATCTACTGGAGCATCATGAGCATGTATTATGACGTCACAGTATATTATGACATCATAATTAGTATGCACTATGACGTCACAATGTATTATGACGTCATATTGTATCCGCTTTATGACATCACAATGTATTATGAGAGCGCAATATGCAGGTTTTATGAACATTTTCGCTTACCCCAATTTGTGTCAAATCTACTGGAGCATCATGAGCATGTATTATGACGTCACAGTATATGATGACATCATAATTAGTATGCACTATGACGTCACAATGTATTATGACGTCATAATGTTTCCGCATTATGACATCACAATATATTATGAGATCGCAACTTGCAGGTTTTATGACTAATTTCGATTACCACAATTTGTGTCACATCTACTGGAGCATCACGAGCATGTATTATGACGTCACAGTATATTGTGACATCATAATTAGTATGCACTATGACGTCACAATGTATTATGACGTCATAATGTATCCGCATTATGACATCACAATATATTATGAGAGCGCAACATGCAGGTATTATGAGTAATTTCTCTAACCCCAATTTGTGTCACATCCACTGGAGCATCACGAGCATGTACTATGAGGTCACAGTATATGATGATATCATAATTAGTATGCACTATGACGTCACAATATATTATGACGTCATAATGTATCCGCATTATGACATCACAATATATTATGAGAGCGCAACATGCAGGTATTATGAGCAATTTCTCGTACCCCAATTTGTGTCACATCTACTGGAGCATCATGAGCATGTATTATGACGTCACAGTATATGATGACATCATAATTAGTATGCACTATGACGTCACAATGTATTATGACGTCATAATGTATCCGCATTATGACATCACAATATATTATGAGAGCGCAATTTGCAGGTTTTATGACCATTTTCTATTACGCCAATTTGTGTCACATCGACTGGAGCATAATGAGCATGTATTATGACGTCACAGTACATGATGACATCATAATTAGTATGCAGTATGACGTCACAATGTATTATGACGTCATAATGTATCCGCATTATGACATCACAATATATTATGAGACAGCAACATGCAGGTATTATGAGCAATTTCTATTACCCAATTTTTGTCACATCTACTGGAGCATCATGAGCATGTATTATGACGTCACAGTATATGATGACATCATAATTAGTATGCAGTATGACGTGACAATGTATTATGACGTCATAGTGTTTCCGCATTATGACATCACAATATATTATGATAGCGCAACATGCAGGTATTATGAGCAATTTCTCTTAACCCAATTTGTGTCACATCTACTGGAGCATCATGAGCATGTATTATGACGTCACAGTATATGATGACATCATAATTAGTATGCACTATGACGTCACAATGTATTATAACGTCAAAATGTATCCGCATTATGACATCACAATATATTATGAGAGCGCAACATGCAGGTATTATGAGCAATTTTTCTTACGCCAATTTGTGTCACATCTACTGGAGCATCATGAGCACGAGTTATGACGTCACAGTATATGATGACATCATAATTAGTATGCACTATGATGTCACAATGTATTATGACGTCATAATGTATCCGCATTATGACATCACAATATATTATGAGAGCGCAACATGCAGGTATTATGAGCAATTACACTTACCCCAATTTGTGTCACATCTACTGTAGCATCATGAGCATGTATTATGACGTCACAGTATATGATGACATCATAATTAGTATGCAATATGACGTCACAATGTATTATGACGTCATAATGTATCCGCATTATGACATCACAATATATTATGAGAGCGCAACATGCAGGTATTATGAGCCATTTCTCGTACCCCAGTTTGTGTCACATCTACTGGAGCATCATGAGCATGTATTATGACGTCACAGTATATGATGATATCATAATTAGTATGCACTATGACGTCACAATGTATTATGACGTCATAATGTATCCGCATTATGACATCACAATATATTATGAGAGCGCAATTTGCAGGTTTTATGACCAATTTCGCTTACCCCAATTTGTGTCACATCTACTGGAGCATCATGAGCATGTATTATGACGTCACAGTATATTATGACATCATAATTAGTATGCACTATGACGTCACAATGTATTATGACGTCATATTGTATCCGCTTTATGACATCACAATGTATTATGAGAGCGCAATATACAGGTTTTATGAACATTTTCGCTTACCCCAATTTGTGTCACATCTACTGGAGCATCATGAGCATGTATTATGACGTCACAGTATATGATGACATCATAATTAGTATGCACTATGACGTCACAATGTATTATGACGTCATAATGTTTCCGCATTATGACATCACAATATATTATGAGATCGCAACTTGCAGGTTTTATGACTAATTTCGATTACCACAATTTGTGTCACATCTACTGGAGCATCATGAGCATGTATTATGACGTCACAGTATATGATGACATCATAATTAGTATGCACTATGACGTCACAATGTATTATGACGTCATAATGTATCCGCATTATGACATCACAATATATTATGAGAGCGCAACATGCAGGTATTATGAGTAATTTCTCTAACCCCAATTTGTGTCACATCCACTGGAGCATCACGAGCATGTACTATGACGTCACAGTATATGATGATATCATAATTAGTATGCACTATGACGTCACAATGTATTATGACGTCATAATGTATCCGCATTATGACATCACAATATATTATGAGAGCGCAACATGCAGGTATTATGAGCAATTTCTCGTACCCCAATTTGTGTCACATCTACTGGAGCATCATGAGCATGTATTATGACGTCACAGTATATGATGACATCATAATTAGTATGCACTATGACGTCACAATGTATTATGACGTCATAATGTATCCGCATTATGACATCACAATATATTATGAGAGCGCAATTTGCAGGTTTTATGACCATTTTCTATTACGCCAATTTGTGTCACATCGACTGGAGCATAATGAGCATGTATTATGACGTCACAGTACATGATGACATCATAATTAGTATGCAGTATGACGTCACAATGTATTATGACGTCATAATGTATCCGCATTATGACATCACAATATATTATGAGACAGCAACATGCAGGTATTATGAGCAATTTCTATTACCCAATTTTTGTCACATCTACTGGAGCATCATGAGCATGTATTATGACGTCACAGTATATGATGACATCATAATTAGTATGCAGTATGACGTGACAATGTATTATGACGTCATAGTGTTTCCGCATTATGACATCACAATATATTATGATAGCGCAACATGCAGGTATTATGAGCAATTTCTCTTAACCCAATTTGTGTCACATCTACTGGAGCATCATGAGCATGTATTATGACGTCACAGTATATGATGACATCATAATTAGTATGCACTATGACGTCACAATGTATTATAACGTCAAAATGTATCTGCATTATGACATCACAATATATTATGAGAGCGCAACATGCAGGTATTATGAGCAATTTTTCTTACGCCAATTTGTGTCACATCTACTGGAGCATCATGAGCACGAGTTATGACGTCACAGTATATGATGACATCATAATTAGTATGCACTATGACGTCACAATGTATTATGACGTCATAATGTATCCGCATTATGACATCACAATATATTATGAGAGCGCAACATGCAGGTATTATGAGCAATTACACTTACCCCAATTTGTGTCACATCTACTGTAGCATCATGAGCATGTATTATGACGTCACAGTATATGATGACATCATAATTAGTATGCAATATGACGTCACAATGTATTATGACGTCATAATGTATCCGCATTATGACATCACAATATATTATGAGAGCGCAACATGCAGGTATTATGAGCCATTTCTCGTACCCCAGTTTGTGTCACATCTACTGGAGCATCATGAGCATGTATTATGACGTCACAGTATATGATGATATCATAATTAGTATGCACTATGACGTCACAATGTATTATGACGTCATAATGTATCCGCATTATGACATCACAATATATTATGAGAGCGCAATTTGCAGGTTTTATGACCATTTTTGATTACCCCAATTTGTGTCACATCGACAGGAGCATCATGAGCATGTATTATGACGTCACAGTATATGATGACATCATAATTAGTATGCACTATGACGTCACAATGTATTATGACATCATAATGTATCCGCATTATGACATCACAATATATTATGAGAGCGCAATTTGCAGGTTTCCTGACCAATTTCGCTTACCCCAATTTGTGTCACATCTACTGGAGCATCATGAGCATGTATTATGACGTCACAGTATATTATGACATCACAATTAGTATGCACTATGACGTCACAATGTATTATGACGTCATAATGTATCCGCTTTATGACATCACAATATATTATGAGAGCGCAATATACAGGTTTTATGAACATTTTCGATTACCCCAATTTGTGTCACATCTACTGGAGCATCATGAGCATGTATTATGATGTCACAGTATATGATGACATCATAATTAGTATGCAGTATGACGTCACAATAGATTATGACGTCATAGTGTATCCGCATTATGACATCACAATAAATTATGAGAGCGCAACATGCAGGTATTATGAGCAATTTCTCTTACCCCAATTTGTGTCACATCTACTGGAGCATCATGAGCATGTATTATGACGTCACAGTATATGATGACATCATAATTAGTATGCAGTATGACGTCACAATGTATTATGACATCATAATGTTTCCGCATTATGACATCACAATATATTATGAGATCGCATCTTGCAGGTTTTATGACTATTTTCGATTACCACAATTTGTGTCACATCTACTGGAGCATCATGAGCATGTATTATGACGTCACAGTATATGATGACATCATAATTAGTATGCACTATGACGTCACAATGTATTATGACGTCATAATGTATCCGCATTATGACATCACAATATATTATGAGAGCGCAACATGCAGGTATTATGAGTAATTTCTCTAACCCCAATTTGTGTCACATCCACTGGAGCATCACGAGCATGTACTATGACGTCACACTATATGATGATATCATAATTAGTATGCACTATGACGTCACAATGTATTATGACGTCATAATGTATCCGCATTATGACATCACAATATATTATGAGAGCGCAACTTGCAGGTATTATGAGCAATTTCTCGTACCCCAATTTGTGTCACATCTACTGGAGCATCATGAGCATGTATTATGACGTCACAGTATATGATGACATCATAATTAGTATGCACTATGACGTCACAATGTAATATGACGTCATAATGTATCCGCATTATGACATCACAATATATTATGAGAGCGCAATTTGCAGGTTTTATGACCATTTTCTATTACGCCAATTTGTGTCACATCGACTGGAGCATAATGAGCATGTATTATGACGTCACAGTACATGATGACATCATAATTAGTATGCAGTATGACGTCACAATGTATTATGACGTCATAATGTATCCGCATTATGACATCACAGTTTATTATGACAGCGCAACATGCAGGTATTATGAGCAATTTCTCATACCCCAATTTGTGTCACATCTACTGGAGCATCATGAGCATGTATTATGACGTCACAGTATATGATGACATCATAATTAGTATGCAGTATGACGTCACAATGTATTATGATGTCATAATGTATCCGCATTATGACATCACAATATATTATGAGAGCGCAACATGCAGGTATTATGAGCAATTTCTCTTACCCCAATTTGTGTCACATCTACTGGAGCATCATGAGCATGTATTATGATGTCACAGTATATGATGACATCACAATTAGTATGCACTAGGACGTCAGAATGTATTATGACGTCATAATGTATCCACATTATGACCTCACAATATATTATGAGAGCGCAATTTGCAGGTTTTATGACCAATTTCGCTTACCCCAATTTGTTTCACATCTACTGGAGCATCATGAGCATGTATTATGCCGTCATAGTATATGATGACATCATAATTACTACGCACTATGATGTCACAATGTATTATGACGTCATAATGTATCTGCATTATGACATCACAATATATTATGAGTGCGCAATTTGCAGGGTTTATGACCAATTTCGCTTACCCCAATTTGTGTCACATCTACTGGAGCATCATGAGCATGTGTTATGATGTCACAGTATATGATGACATCAGAATTAGTATGCAGTATGATGTCACAATGTATTATGACTTCATAATGTATCCGCATTATGACATCACAATATATAATGAGAGCGCAACATGCAGGTATTATGTGCAATTTCTCTTACCCCAATTTGTGTCACATCTACTGGAGCATGATGAGCATGTATTATGACGTCACAGTATATGATGACATCATAATTAGTATGCACTATGTCGTCAAAATGTATTATGACGTCATAAAGTATCCGCATTTTGACATCACATTATATTATGAGAGCGCAACATGCAGGTATTATGAGCAATTTCTCTTACCCCAATTTGTGTCACATCTACTGGAGCTTCATGAGCATGTATTATGACGTCACAGTATATGATGACATCATAATTAGTATGCACTATGACGTCACAATGTATTATGACGTCATAATGTATCCGCATTATGACATCACAATATATTATGAGAGCGCAATTTGCAGGTTTTATGAGCAATTTCCCTTACCCCAATTTGTGTCACAGCTACTGGAGCATCATGAGCATGTATTATGACGTCACAGTATATGACGACATCATAATTAGTATGCACTATGACGTCACAATGTATTATGACGTCATAATGTATCCGCATTATGACATCACAATATATTATGAGAGCACAACATGAAGGTAGTATGAGCAATTTCTCTTGCCCCAAATTCTGTCACATCTACTGGAGCATCATGAGCATGTATTATGACGTCACAATATATGATGACATCATAATTAGTATGCAGTATGACGTCACAATGTATTATGACGTCATAATGTATCTGCATTATGATATCACAATATATTATGAGAGCGCAACATGCAGGTATTATGAGCAATTTCTCTTACCCCAATTTGTGTCACATCTACTGGAGCATCATGAGCATGTATTATGACGTCACAGTATATGATGACATCATAATTAGTATGCAGTATGACGTCACAATGTATTATGACGTCATTATGTATCCGCATTATGACATCACAATATATTATGAGAGCGCAACATGCAGGTATTATGACCAATTTCGCTTACCCCAATTTGTGTCACATCTACTGGAGCATCATGAGCATGTATTATGACGTCACAGTATATGATGACATCATAATTAGTATGCACTATGACGTCACAATGTATTATGACGTCATAATGTATCCACATTATGACATCACAATATATTATGAGAGCGCAAAATACAGGTATTATGAGCAATTACTCTTACCCCAATTTGTGTCACATCTACTGGAGCATCATGAGCATGTATTATGACGTCACAGTATATGATGACATCATAATTAGTATGCACTATGACATCACAATGTATTATGACGTCATAATGTATCCGCATTATGACATCACAATATATTATGAGAGCGCAACATGCAGGTATTATGAGAAATTTCTCTTACCCCAATTTGTGTCACATCTACTGGAGCATCATGAGCATGTATTATGACGTCACAGTATATGATGACATCATAATTAGTATGCACTATGATGTCACAATGTATTATGACGTCATAACATATCCGCATTATGACATCACAATATTTTATGAGAGCGCAACATGCAGGTATTATGAGCAATTTCTCTTACCACAATTTGTGTCACATATACTGGAGCATCATGAGCATGTATTATGACGTCACAGTATATGATGACATCATAATTAGTATGCACGATGACGTCACAATGTATTATGACATCATAATGTATCCGCATTATGACATCACAATATATTATGAGAGCGCAACATGCAGGTATTATGAGCAATTTCTCTTACCCCAATTTGTGTCACTTCTACTGGAGCATCATGAGCATGTATTATGACGTCACAGTATATGATGACATCATAATTAGTATGCACTATGACGTCACAATGTATTATGACGTCATAATGTATCCGCATTATGACATCACAATATATTATGAGAGCGCAACTTGCAGGTATTATGAGCAATTTCTCTTACCCCAATTTGTGTCACATCTACTGGAGCATCATGAGCATGTATTATGACGTCACAGTATATGACGACATCATAATTAGTATGCACTATGACGTCACAATGTATTATGACGTCATAATGTATCCGCATTATGACATCACAATATATTATGAGAGCGCAATTTGCAGGTTTTATGACCAATTTCGCTTACCCCAATTTGTGTCACATCTACTGGAGCATCATGAGCATGTATTATGACGTCACAGTATATTATGACATCATAACTAGTATGCACTATGACGTCACAATGTATTATGACGTCATAATGTATCCGCATTGTGACATCACAGTATATTATGAGAGCGCAATATACAGGTTTTATGAACATTTTCGATTACCCCAATTTGTGTCACATCTACTGGAGCATCATGAGCACGTATTATGATGTCACAGTATATGATGACATCATAATTAGTATGCAGTATGACGTCACAATAGATTATGACGTCATAGTGTATCCGCATTATGACATCACAATAAATTATGAGAGCGCAACATGCAGGTATTATGAGCAATTTCTCTTACCCCAATTTGTGTCACATCTACTGGAGCATCATGAGCATGTATTATGACGTCACAGTATATGATGACATCATAATTAGTATGCACTATGACGTCACAATGTATTATGACGTCATATTGTATCCGCATTATGACATCCCAATATATTATGAGAGCGCAACATGCAGGTATTATGAGCAATTTCTCTTACCCCAATTTGTGTCACATCTACTGGAGCATCATGAGCATGTATTATGACGTCACAGTATATGATGACATCATAATTAGTATGCAGTATGACGTCACAATGTATTATGACGTCATAATGTTTCCGCATTATGACATCACAATATATTATGAGATCGCAACTTGCAGGTTTTATGACTATTTTCAATTACCACAATTTGTGTCACATCTACTGGAGCATCATGAGCATGTATTATGACGTCACAGTATATGATGACATCATAATTAGTATGTACTATGACGTCACAATGTATTATGACGTCATAATGTATCCGCCTTATGACATCACAATATATTATGAGAGCGCAATTTGCAGTTTTTATGAGCAATTTCCCTTACCCCAATTTGTGTCACATCTGCTGGAGCATCATGAGCATGTATTATGACGTCACAGTATATGACGACATCATAATTAGTATGCACTATGACCTCACAATATATTATGACGTCATAATGTATCCGCATTATGACATCACAATATATTATGAGAGCACAACATGAAGGTAGTATGAGCAATTTCTCTTGCCCCAATTTCTATCACATCTACTGTAGCATCATGAGCATGTATTATGACGTCACAGTATATGATGATATCATAATTAGTATGCAGTATGACGTCACAATGTATTATGACTTCATAATGTATCCGCATTATGATATCACAATATATTATGAGAGCGCAACATGCAGGTATTATGAGCAATTTCTCTTACCCCAATTTGCGTCACATCTACTGGAGCATCATGAGCATGTATTATGACGACACAGTATATGATGACATCATAATTAGTATGCAGTATGACGTCACAATGTATTATGACGTCATTATGTATCCGCATTATGACATCACAATATATTATGAGAGTGCAACATGCAGGTATTATGACCAATTTCGCTTACCCCAATTTGTGTCACATCTACTGGAGCATCATGAGCATGTATTATGACGTCACAGTATATGATGACATCATAATTAGTATGCACTATGACATCACAATGTATTATGACGTCATAATGTATCCACATTATGACATCACAATATATTATGAGAGCGCAACATACAGGTATTATGAGCAATTTCTCTTACCCCAATTTGTGTCACATCTACTGGAGCATCATGAGCATGTATTATGACGTCACAGTAGATGATGACATCATAATTAGTATGCACTATGACATCACAATGTATTATGACGTCATAATGTATCCGCATTATGACATCACAATATATTATGAGAGCGCAACATGCAGGTATTATGAGAAATTTCTCTTACCCCAATTTGTGTCACATCTACTGGAGCATCATGAGCGTGTATTATGACGTCACAGTATATTATGACATCATAATTAGTATGCACTATGACGTCACAATGTATTATGACGTCATAATGAATCCGCATTATGACATCACAATATATTATGAGAGCGCAAATTACAGGTTTTATGACCATTTTCGATTACCCCAATTTGTGTCACATCTACTGGAGCATCATGAGCATGTATTATGATGTCACAGTATATGATGACATCATAATTAGTATGCAGTATGACGTCACAATATATTATGACGTCATAGTGTATCCGAATTATGACATCACAATAAATTATGAGAGCGCAACATGCAGGTATTATGAGCAATTTCTCTTACCCCAATTTGTGTCACATCTACTGGAGCATCATGAGCATGTATTATGACGTCACAGTATATTATGACATCATAATTAGTATGCACTATGACGTCACAATGTATTATGACGTCATAATGTATCCGCATTATGACATCACAATATATTATGAGAGCGCAATATACAGGTTTTATGAACATTTTCGATTACCCCAATTTGTGTCACATCTACTGGAGCATCATGAGCATGTATTATGATGTCACAGTATATGATGACATCATAATTAGTATGCAGTATGACGTCACAATAGATTATGACGTCATAGTGTATCCGCATTATGACATCACAATAAATTATGAGAGCGCAACATGCAGGTATTATGAGCAATTTCTCTTACCCCAATTTGTGTCACATCTACTGGAGCATCATGAGCATGTATTATGACGTCACAGTATATGATGACATCATAATTAGTATGCACTATGATGTCACAATGTATTATGACGTCATATTGTATCCGCATTATGACATCCCAATATATTATGAGAGCGCAACATGCAGGTATTATGAGCAATTTCTCTTACCCCAATTTGTGTCACATCTACTGGAGCATCATGAGCATGTATTATGACGTCACAGTATATGATGACATCATAATTAGTATGCACTATGACGTCACAATGTATTATGACGTCATAATGTTTCCGCATTATGACATCACAATATATTATGAGATCGCAACTTGCAGGTTTTATGACTATTTTCGATTACCACAATTTGTGTCACATCTACTGGAGCATCATGAGCATGTATTATGACGTCACAGTATATGATGACATCATAATTAGTATGCACTATGACGTCACAATGTATTATGACGTCATAATGTATCCGCATTATGACATCACAATATATTATGAGAGCGCAACATGCAGGTATTATCAGTAATTTCTCTAACACCAATTTGTGTCACATCCACTGGAGCATCATGAGCATGTACTATGACGTCACAGTATATGATGATATCATAATTAGTATGCACTATGACGTCACAATGTATTATGACGTCATAATGTATCCGCATAATGACATCACAATATATTATGAGAGCGCAACATGCAGGTATTATGAGCAATTTCTCGTACACCAATTTGTGTCACATCTACTGGAGCATCATGAGCATGTATTATGACGTCACAGTATAAGATGACATCATAATTAGTATGCACTATGACGTCACAATGTATTATGACGTCATAATGTATCCGCATTATGACATCACAATATATTATGAGAGCGCAATTTGCAGGTTTTATGACCATTTTCTATTACGCCAATTTGTGTCACATCGACTGGAGCATAATGAGCATGTATTATGACGTCACAGTACATGATGACATCATAATTAGTATGCACTATGACGTCACAATGTATTATGACGTCATAATGTATCCGCATTAGGACATCACAATATATTATGAGAGCGCAATTTGCAGGTTTTATGAGCAATTTCCCTTACCCCAATTTGTGTCACATCTACTGGAGCATCATGAGCATGTATTATGACGTCACAGTATATGACGACATCATAATTAGTATGCACTATGACGTCACAATGTATTATGACGTCATAATGTATCCGCATTATGACATCACAATATATTATGAGAGCGCAATTTGCAGGTTTTATGACCAATTTCGCTTACCCCAATTTGTGTCACATCTACTGGAGGATCATGAGCGTGTATTATGATGTCACAGTATATTATGACATCATAATTAGTATGCAATATGACGTCACAATGTATTATGACGTCATAATGTATCCGCATTATGACATCACAATATATTATGAGAGCGCAACAAGCAGGTATTATGAGTAATTTCTCTAACCCCAATTTGTGTCACATCTACTGGAGCATCATGAGTATGTATTATGACGTCACAGTATATGATGACATCATAATTAGTATGCACTATGACGTCACAATGTATTATGACGTCATAATGTATCCGCATTATGACATCACAATATATTATGAGAGCGCAACATGCAGGTATTATGAGCAATTTCTCGTACCCCAATTTGTGTCATATCTACTGGAGCATCATGAGCATGTATTATGACATCACAGTATATGATGACATCATAATTAGTATGCAGTATGACGTCACAATGTATTATGACGTCATAATGTATCCGCATTATGACATCACAATATATTATGAGAGCGCAATTTGCAGGTTTTATGACCATTTTCTATTACCCCAATTTGTGTCACATCGACTGGAGCATAATGAGCATGTATTATGACGTCACAGTATATGATGACATCATAATTAGTATGCAGTATGACGTCACAATGTATTATGACGTCATAATGTATCCGCATTATGACATCGCAGTATATTATGAGAGCGCAACATGCAGGTATTATGAGCAATTTCTCATACCCCAATTTGTGTCACATCTACTGGAGCATCATGAACATGTATTATGACGTCACAGTATATGATGACATCATAATTAGTATGCAGTATGACATCACAATGTATTATGACGTCATAATGTATCCGCATTATGACATCACAATATATTATTAGAGCGCAACATGCAGGTATTATGAGCAATTTCTCTTACCCCAATTTGTGTCACATCTACTGGAGCATCATGAGCATGTATTATGATGTCACAGTATATGATGACATCATAATTAGTATGCACTATGACGTCAGAATGTATTATGACGTCATAATGTATCCACATTATGACCTCACAATATATTATGAGAGCGCAATTTGCAGGTTTTATGACCAATTTCGCTTACCCCAATTTGTTTCACATCTACTGGAGCATCATGAGCATGTATTATGATGTCACAGTATATGATGACATCATAATTAGAATGCAGTATGACGTCACAATGTATTATGACGTCATAATGTATCCACATTACGACATCACAATATATCATGAGAGCGCAACATGCAGGTACTATGAGCATTTTCTCTTACCCCAATTTGTGTCACATCTACTGGAGCATCATGAGCATGTATTATGACGTCATAGTATATGATGACATCATAATTACTATGCACTATGACGTCACAATATATTATGACGTCATAATGTATCTGCATTATGACATCACAATATATTATGAGTGCGCAATTTGCAGGGTTTATGACCAATTTCGCTTACCCCAATTTGTGTCACATCTACTGGAGCATCATGAGCATGTGTTATGATGTCACAGTATATGATGACATCATAATTAGTATGCAGTATGATGTCACAATGTATTATGACTTCATAATGTATCCGCATTATGACATCACAATATATAATGAGAGCGCAACATGCAGGCATTATGAGCAATTTCTCTTACCCCAATTTGTGTCACATCTACTGGAGCATCATGAGCATGTATTATGACATCACAGTATATGATGACATCATAATTAGTATGCACTATGACGTCACAATGTGTTATGACGTCATAATGTATCCGCATTATGACATCACAATATATTATGAGAGCTCAATTTGCAGGTTTTATGACCAATTTCTCTTACCCCAATTTCTTTCACATCTACTGGAGCATCATGAGCATGTATTATGACGTCACAGTATATGATGACATCATAATTAGTATGCAGTATGACGTCACAATGTATTATGACGTCATAATGTATCCGCATTATGACATCACAATATATAATGAGAGCGCAACATGCAGGTATTATGAGCCATTTCTATTACCCCAATTTGTGTCACATCTACTGGAGCATCATGAGCATGTATTATGACGTCACAGTATATGATGACATCATAATTAGTATGCACTATGACGTCACAATGTATTATGACGTCATAATGTATCCGCATTATGACATCACAATATATAATGAGAGCGCAACATGCAGGTATTATGAGCCATTTCTCTTACCCCAATTTGTGTCACATCTACTGGAGCATCATGAGCATGTATTATGACGTCACAGTATATGATGACATCATAATTAGTATGCACTATGACGTCACAATGTATTATGACGTCATAATGTATCCGCATTATGACATGACAATATATTATGAGAGCGCAACATGCAGGTATTATGAGCAATTTCTCTTACCCCAATTTGTGTCACATCTACTGGAGCATCATGAGCATGTGTTATGACGTCACAGTAGTATACGATGACATCATAATTAGTATGCACTATGACGTCACAATGTATTATGACGTCATAATGTATCCGCTTTATGACATCACAATATATTATGAGAGCGCAATTTGCAGGTATTATGAGCAATTTCTCTTACCCCAATTTGTATCACATCTACTGGAGCATCATGAGCATGTATTATGACATCACAGTATATGACGACATCATAATTAGTATGCCCTATGACGTCACAATGTATTATGACGTCATAATGTATCCGCATTATGACATCACAATATATTATGAGAGCGCAACATGCAGGTATTATGAGCAATTTCTCTTACCCCAATTTGTGTCACATCTACTGGAGCATCATGAGCATATATTATGACATCACAGTATATGATGACATCATAATTAGTATGCACTATGCCGTAACAATGTATTATGACGTCATAATGTATCCACATTATGACATCACAATATATTATGAGAGCGCAATTTGCAGGTTTTATGACCAATTTCGCTTACCGAAATCTGTGTCAAATCTACTGGAGCATCATGAGCATGTATTATGACGTCACAGTATATGATGACATCATAAATAGTATGTAGTATGATGTCACAATGTATTATGACGTCATAATGTATCCGCATTATGACATCACAATATATAATGAGAGCGCAACATGCAGGTTTTATGAGCAATTTCTCTTACCCCAATTTGTGTCACATCTACTGGAGCATCATGAGCATGTATTATGACGTCACAGTATATGATGATATCATAATTAGTATGCACTATGACGTCACAATATATTATGACGTCATAATGTATCCGCATTATGACATCACAATATATTATGAGAGCGCAATTTGCAGGTTTTATGAGTAATTTCGCTTACCCCAATTTGTGTCACATCTACTGTAGCATCATGAGCATGTATTATGACGTCACATTATATGATGACATCATAATTAGTATGCAGTATGACGTCACAATGTATTATGACGTCATAATGTATCCGCATTATGACATCACAATATATTATGAGAGCGCAATTTGCAGGTATTATGAGCAATTTCTTTTACCCCAATTTGTGTCACATCTACTGGAGCATCATGAGCATGTATTATGACGGCACAGTATATGAAGACATCATAATTTGTATGCACTATGACGTCACAATGTATTATGACGTCATAATGTATCCGCATTATGACATCACAATATATTATGAGAGCGCAACATGCAGGTATTATGAGCAATTTCTCTTACCCCAATTTGTTTCACATCTTCTGGAGCATCATAAGCATGTATTATGATGTCACAGTATATGATGACATCATAATTAGTATGCACTATGCCGTAACAATGTATTATGACGTCATAATGTATCCACATTATGACATCACAATATATTATGAGAGCGCAATTTGCAGGTTTTATGACCAATTTCGCGTACCCCAATTTGTGTCACATCTACTGGAGCATCATGAGCATGTATTATGACGTCACAGTATATGATGACATCATAATTAGTATGCAGTATGATGTCACAATGTATTATGACGTCATAATGTATCCGCATTATGACATCACAATATATAATGAGAGCGCAACATGCAGGTATTATGAGCAATTTCTCTTACCCCAATTTGTGTCACATCTACTGGAGCATCATGAGCATGTATTATGACGTCACAGTATATGATGACATCATAATTAGTATGCACTATGACGTCACAATGTATTATGACGTCATAATGTGTCCACATTATGACGTCACAATATATTATGAGAGCGCAATTTGCAGGTTTTATGACCAATTTCGCTTACCCCAATTTGTTTCACATCTACTGGAGCATCATGAGCATGTATTATGATGTCACAGTATATGATGACATCATAATTAGTATGTAGTATGACGTCACAATGTATTATGACGTCATAATGTATCCACATTATGACATCACAATATATCATGAGAGCGCAACATGCAGGTACTATGAGCAATTTCTCTTACCCAAATTGTGTCACATCTACTGGAGCGTCATGAGCATGTATTATGATGTTACAGTATATGATGACATCATAATTAGTATCAGTATGACGTCACAATATATTATGACGTCATAATGTATCTGCATTATGACATCACAATATAGTATGAGAGCGCAACATGCAGGTATTATGAGCAGTTTCTCTTACCCCAATTTGTGTCATATCTACTGGAGGATCATGAGCATGTATTATGACGTCACAGTATATGATGACATCATAATTAGTATGCAGTATGATGTCACAATGTATTATGACGTCATGATGTATCCGCATTATGACATCACAATATATTATGAGAGCGCAATTTGCAGGTAATATAAGCAATTTCTCTTACCCCAATTTGTGTCACATCTACTGGAGCATCATGAGCATGTGTTATGACGTCACAGTATATGATGACATCATAATTAGTATGCACTATGACGTCACAATGTATTATGACGTCATAATGTATCCGCATTATGACATCACAATATATTATGAGAGCGCAATTTGCAGGTATTATGAGCAATTTCTCTTACCACAATTTGTGTCACATCTACTGGAGCATCATGAGCATGTATTATGACGTCACAGTATATGATGACATCATAATTAGTATGCACTATGATGTCACAATGTATTATGACGTCATAATGTATCCGCATTATGACATCACAATATATTATGAGAGCGCAACATGCAGGTATTATGAGCAATTACTCTTACCCCAATTTGTGT
The DNA here is from genome assembly GCF_030222135.1 of Aotus nancymaae. Classification (NCBI taxonomy): domain Eukaryota; kingdom Metazoa; phylum Chordata; class Mammalia; order Primates; family Aotidae; genus Aotus; species Aotus nancymaae. The sequence goes on along the minus strand of NW_026988481.1, from coordinate 6,506,089 downwards.
CACATCTACTGTAGCATCATGAGCATGTATTATGACGTCACAGTATATGATGACATCATAATTAGTATGCACTATGACGTCACAATGTATTATGACGTCATAATGTATCCGCATTATGACATCACAATATATTATGAGAGCGCAACATGCAGGTATTATGAGCAATTTCTCTTACCCCAATTTGTGTCACATCTACTGGAGCATCATGAGCATGTATTATGACGTCACAGTATATGATGACATCATAATTAGTATGCACCATGACGTCACAATGTATTATGATATCATAATGTATCCGCATTATGACATCACAATATATTATGAGAGCGCAATTTGCAGGTTTTATGACCATTTTCGATTACCCCAATTTGTGTCACATCTACTGGAGCATCATGAGCATGTCTTATGACGTCACAGTATATGATGACATCATAATTAGTATGCACTATGACGTCACAATGTATTATGACGTTATAATGTGTCCGCATTATGACATCACAGTATATTATGAGAGCGCAACATGCAGGTATTATGAGCAATTTCTCATACCCCAATTTGTGTCACATCTACTGGAGCATCATGAGCATGTGTTATGATGTCACAGTATTTGATGACATCATAATTAGTATGGAGTATGACGTCACAATGTATTATGACGTCATAATGTATCCGCATTAGGACATCACAATATATTATGAGAGCGCAACATGCAGGTATTATGAGCAATTTCTCTTACCCCAATTTGTGTCACATCTACTGTAGCATCATGAGCATGTATTATGACGTCACAGTATAATGATGACATCAAAATTAGTATGCACTATGACGTCACAATGTATTATGACGTCATAATGTATCCGCATTATGACATCACAATATATTATGAGAGCGCAACATGCAGGTATTATGAGCAATTTCTCGTACCCCAATTTGTGTCACATCTACTGGAGCATCATGAGCATGTATTATGACGTCACAGTATATGATGACATCATTATTAGTATGCACTATGACGTCACAATGTATTATGACGTCAAAATATATCTACATTATGACATCACAATATATTATGAGTGCGCAATTTGCAGGGTTTATGACCAATTTCGCTTACCCCACTTTGTGTCACATCTACTGGAGCATCATGAGCATGTGTTATGATGTCACAGTATATGATAACATCATAATTAGTATGCAGTATGATGTCACAATGTATTATGACTCCATAATGTATCCGCAATATGACATCACAGTATATTATGAGAGCGCAACATGCAGGTATTATGAGCAATTTCTCATACCCCAATTTGTGTCACATCTACTGGAGCATCATGAGCATGTGTTATGATGTCACAGTATTTGATGACATCATAATTAGTATGGAGTATGACGTCACAATGTATTATGACGTCATAATGTATCCGCATTAGGACATCACAATATATTATGAGAGCGCAAGATGCAGGTATTATAAGCAATTTCTCTTACCCCAATTTGTGTCACATCTACTGGAGCATCATGAGCATGTATTATGATGTCACAGTAAATGATGACATCATAGTTAGTATGCACTATGACGTCACAATGTGTTATGACGTCATAATGTATCCGCATTATGACATCACAATATATTATGAGAGCTCAATTTGCAGGTTTTATGACCAATTTCTCTTACCCCAATTTGTTTCACATTTACTGGAGCATCATGAGCATGTATTATGACGTCACAGTATATGATGACATCATAATTAGTATGCAGTATGACGTCAAAATGTATTATGACGTCACAATGTATCCGCATTATGACATCACAATATATTATAACAGCGCAACATGCAGGTATTATGAGCAATTTCTCTTATCCCAATTTGTGTCACATCAACTTGAGCATCATGAGCATGTATTATGACGGCACAGTATATGAAGACATCATAATTTGTATGCACTATGACGTCACAATGTATTATGACGTCATAATGTATCCGCATTATGACTTCACAATATATTATGAGAGCGCAACATGCAGGTATTATGAGCAATTTCTCTTACCCCATTTTGTGTCACATCTACTGTAGCATCATTAGCATGTATTATGACGTCACAGTATATGATGACATCGTAATTAGTATGCAGTATGATGTCACAATGTATTATGACGTCATAATGTATCCACATTATGACATCACAATATATTATGAGGGCGCAATTTGCAGGTATTATGAGCAATTTCTCTTACCACAATTTGTTTCACATCTACTGGAGCATCATGAGCATGTGTTATGATGTCACAGTATATGATGACATCATAATTAGTATGCACTATGACGTCACAATGTATTATGACGTCATTATGTATCCGCATTATGACATCACACTATATTATGAGAGCGCAACATGCAGATATTATGAGGAATTTCTCATACCCCAATTTGTGTCACATCTACTGGAGCATCATGAGCATGTGTTGTGATGTCACAGTATATGATGACATCATAATTAGTATGCAGTATGACGTCACAATGTATTATGACGTCATAATGTATCCGCATTATGACATCACAATATATTATGAGAGCGCAACATGCAGGTATTATGAGCAATTTCTCTTAACCCAATTTGTGTCACATCTACTGTAGCATCATGAGCATGTATTATGACGTCACAGTATATGATGACATCATAATTAGTATGCACTATGACGTCACAATGTATTATGACGTCATAATGTATCCGCATTATGACGTCACAATATATTATGAGAGCGCAACATGCAGGTATTATGAGAAATTTCTCTTACCCCAATTTGTGTCACATCTACTGGAGCATCATGATCATGTATTATGACGTCACAGTATATGATGACATCATAATTAGTATGCACTATGGCGTCACATTGTATTATGACGTCATAATGTATCCGCATTATGACATCACAATATATTATGAGAGCGCAACTTGAAGGTTTTATGACTATTTTCGATTACCACAATTTGTGTCACATCTACTGGAGCATCATGAGCATGTATTATGACGTCACAGTATATGATGACATCATAATTGGTATGCAGTATGACGTCACAATGTATTATGAGGTCATAATGTATCCGCATTGTGACATCACAATATATTATGGGAGCGCAACATGCAGGTATTATGAGCAATTTCTCTTACCCCAATATGTGTCACATCTACTGGAGCATCATGAGCATTTATTATGACGTCACAGTATATGATGACATCATAATTAGTATGCACTATGACGTCACAATGTGTTATGACGTCATAATGTATCCGCATTATGACATCACAATATATTATGAGAGCTCAATTTGCAGGTTTTATGACCAATTTCTCTTACCCCAATTTGTTTCACATTTACTGGGGCATCATGAGCATGTATTATGACGTCACAGTATATGATGACATCATAATTAGTATGCAGTATGACGTCAAAATGTATTATGACGTCATAATGTATCCGCATTATGACATCACAATATATTATGAGAGCGCAACATGCAGGTATTATGACCAATTTCTATTACCCCAATTTGTGTCACATCTACTGGAGCATCATGAGCATGTATTATGACGTCACAGTATATGATGACATCATAATTAGTATGCACTATGACGTCACAATGTATTATGACGTCATAATGTATCCGCATTATGACATCACAATATATTATGAGAGCGCAACATGCAGGTATTATGAGCAATTTCTCTTACCCCAATTTGTGTCACATCTACTGGAGCATCATGAGCATGTATTATGACGTCACAGTATATGATGACATCATAATTAGTATGCACTATGACGTCACAATGTATTATGACGTCATAATGTATCCGCATTATGACATCACAATATATTATGAGAGCGCAACATGCAGGTATTATGAGCAATTTCTCTTTTCCCAATTTGTGTCACATCTACTGGAGCATCATGAGCACGTATTATGACGTCACAGTATATGATGACATCATAATTAGTATGCACTATGATATCACAATGTATTATGACGTCATAATGTATCCGCATTATGACATCACAATATATTATGAGAGCACAACATGCAGGTATTATGAGCAATTTCTCTTTCCGCAATTTGTGTCACATCTACTGGAGCATCATGAGCATGTATTATGACGTCACAGTATATGATGACATCATAATTAGTATGCACTGTGACGTCACAATGTATTATGACGTCATAAGGTATCCGCATTATGACATCACAATATATTATGAGAGCGCAACATGCAGGCATTATGAGCAATTTCTCTTACCCCAAATTGTTTCACATCCACTGGAGCATCATGAGCATGTATTATGACGTCACAGTATATGATGACATCATAATTAGTATGCACTATAACGTCACAATGTATTATGACGTCATAATGTGTCCACATTATGATGTCACAATATATTATGAGAGCGCAATTTGCAGGTTTTATGACCAATTTCGCTTACCCCAATTTGTTTCACATGTACTGGAGCATAATGAGCAGGTATTATGATGTCACAGTATATGATGACATCATAATTAGTATGCAGTATGACGTCACAATGTATTATGACGTCATAATGTATCCACATTATGACATCACAATATATCATGAGAGCGCAACATGCAGGTACTATAAGCAATTTCTCTTACCCCAATTTGTGTCACATCTACTGGAGCGTCATGAGCATGTGTTATGATGTCACAGTATATGATGACATCATAATTAGTATCAGTATGACGTCACAATGTATTATGACGTCATAATGTATCTGCGTTATGACATCACAATATATTATGAGAGCGCAACATGCAGGTATTATGAGCAATTTCTCTTACCCCAATTTGTGTCACATCTACTGGAGCATCATGAGCATGTATTATGATGTCACAGTATATGATGACGTCATAATTAGTATGCACTATGACGTCACAATGTATTATGACGTCATAATGTATCCGCATTATGACATCACAATGTATTATGAGAGCGCAACATGCAGGTATTATGATCAATTTCTCTTACCCCAATTTGTGTCACATCTACTGGAGCATCATGAGCATGTATTATGACGTCACAGTATATGATGACATCATCATTAGTATGCACTATGACATCACAATGTATTATGACGTCATAATGTATCCGCAGTATGACATCACAATATATTATGAGAGCGCAATTTGCAGGTAATATAAGCAATTTCTCTTACCCCAATTTGTGTCACATCGACTGGAGCATCATGAGCATGTATTATGACGTCACAGTATATGATGACATCATAATTACTATGCAGTATGACGTCACAATGTATTATGATGTCATAATGTATCCGCATTATGACATCACAATATATTATGAGAGTGCAACATGTAGGTATTATGAGCAATTTCTCTTACCCCAATTTGTGTCACATCTACTGGAGCATCATGAGCATGTATTATGATGTCACAGTATATGATGACATCATAATTAGTATGCACCATGACGTCACAATATATTATGACATCATAATGTATCCGCATTATGACAACACAATATATTATGAGAGCGGAATTTGCAGGTTTTATGACCATTTTCGATTACCCCAATTTGTGTCACATCTACTGGAGCATCATGAGCATGTATTATGACGTCACAGTATATGATGACATCATAATTAGTATGCACTATGACGTCACAAGGTATTATGACGTTATAATGTATCCGCATTATGACATCACAATATATTATGAGAGGGCAACATACAGGTATTATGAGCAATTTCTCTTACCCCAATTTGTGTCACATCTACTGGAGCATCATGAGCATGTATTATGATGTCACAGTATATGATGACATCATAATTAGTATGCACTATGACGTCACAATGTATTATGACGTCATAATGTATCCGCATTATGACATCACAATATATTATGAGTGCGCAACATGCAGGTATTATGAGCAATTTCTCGTACCCCAGTTTGTGTCACATCTACTGGAGCATCATGAGCATGTATTATGACGTCACAGTATATGATGATATCATAATTAGTATGCACTATGACGTCACAATATATTATGACGTCATAATGTATCCGCATTATGACATCACAATATATTATGAGAGCGCAATTTGCAGGTTTTATGACCATTTTCGATTACCCCAATTTGTGTCACATCGACTGGAGCATCATGAGCATGTATTATGACGTCACAGTATATGATGACATCATAATTAGTATGCACTATGACGTCACAATGTATTATGACGTCATAATGTATCCGCATTATGACATCACTGTATATTATGAGAGCGCAACATGCAGGTATTATGAGCAATTTCTCATACCCCAGTTTGTGTCACATCTACTGGAGCATCATGAGCATATGTTATGATGTCACAGTATTTGATGACATCATAATTAGTATGCAGTATGACGTCACAATGTATTATGACGTCATAATGTATCCGCATTATGACATCACAATATATTATGAGAGCGCAACATGCAGGTATTATGAGCAATTTCTCTTACCCCAATTTGTGTCACATCTACTGGAGCATCATGAGCATGTATTATGACGTCACAGTATATGATGACATCATAATTAGTATGCACTATGACGTCACACTGTGTTATGACGTCATAATGTATCCGCATTATGACATCACAATATATTATGAGAGCTCAATTTGCAGGTTTTATGACCAATTTCTCTTACCCCAATTTCTTTCACATCTACTGGAGCATCATGAGCATGTATTATGACGTCACAGTATATGATGACATCATAATTAGTATGCAGTATGACGTCACAATGTATTATGACGTCATAATGTATCCTCATTATGACATCACAATATATTATGAGAGCGCAACATGCAGGTATTATGACCAATTTCTATTACCCCAATTTGTGTCACATCTACTGGAGCATCATGAGCATGTATTATGACGTCACAGTATATGATGACATCATAATTAGTATGCACTATGACGTCACAATGTATTATGACGTCATAATGTATCCGCATTATGACATCACAATATATTATGAGAGCGCAACATGCAGGTATTATGAGCAATTTCTCTTACCCCAATTTGTGTCACATCTACTGGAGCATCATGAGCATGTATTATGACGTCACAGTATATGATGACATCATAATTAGTATGCACTATGACGTCACAATGTATTATGACGTCATAATGTATCCGCATTATGACATCACAATGTATTATGAGAGCGCAACAGGCAGGTATTATGAGCAATTTCTCTTTTCCCAATTTGTGTCACATCTACTAGAGCATCATGAGCACGTATTATGACGTCACAGTATATGATGACATCATAATTAGTATGCACTATGATATCACAATGTATTATGACGTCATAATGTATCCGCATTATGACATCACAATATATTATGAGAGCACAACATGCAGGTATTATGAGCAATTTCTCTTTCCGCAATTTGTGTCACATCTACTGGAGCATCATGAGCATGTATTATGACGTCACAGTATATGATGACATCATAATTAGTATGCACTGTGACGTCACAATGTATTATGACGTCATAAGGTATCCGCATTATGACATCACAATATATTATGAGAGCGCAACATGCAGGCATTATGAGCAATTTCTCTTACCCCAAATTGTTTCACATCCACTGGAGCATCATGAGCATGTATTATGACGTCACAGTATATGATGACATCATAATTAGTATGCACTATAACGTCACAATGTATTATGACGTCATAATGTGTCCACATTATGATGTCACAATATATTATGAGAGCGCAATTTGCAGGTTTTATGACCAATTTCGCTTACCCCAATTTGTTTCACATCTACTGGAGCATAATGAGCATGTATTATGATGTCACAGTATATGATGACATCATAATTAGTATGCAGTATGACGTCACAATGTATTATGACGTCATAATGTATCCACATTATGACATCACAATATATCATGAGAGCGCAACATGCAGGTACTATAAGCAATTTCTCTTACCCCAATTTGTGTCACATCTACTGGAGCGTCATGAGCATGTATTATGATGTCACAGTATATGATGACATCATAATTAGTATCAGTATGACGTCACAATGTATTATGACGTCATAATGTATCTGCGTTATGACATCACAATATATTATGAGAGCGCAACATGCAGGTATTATGAGGAATTTCTCTTACCCCAATTTGTGTCACATCTACTGGAGCATCATGAGCATGTATTATGATGTCACAGTATATGATGACGTCATAATTAGTATGCACTATGACGTCACAATGTATTATGACGTCATAATGTATCCGCATTATGACATCACAATGTATTATGAGAGCGCAACATGCAGGTATTATGATCAATTTCTCTTACCCCAATTTGTGTCACATCTACTGGAGCATCATGAGCATGTATTATGACGTCACAGTATATGATGACATCATCATTAGTATGCACTATGACATCACAATGTATTATGACGTCATAATGTATCCGCAGTATGACATCACAATATATTATGAGTGCGCAATTTGCAGGTAATATAAGCAATTTCTCTTACCCCAATTTGTGTCACATCTACTGGAGCATCATGAGCATGTATTATGACGTCACAGTATATGATGACATCATAATTATTATGCAGTATGACGTCACAATGTATTATGATGTCATAATGTATCCGCATTATGACATCACAATATATTATGAGAGTGCAACATGTAGGTATTATGAGCAATTTCTCTTACCCCAATTTGTGTCACATCTACTGGAGCATCATGAGCATGTATTATGACGTCACAGTATATGATGACATCATAATTAGTATGCAGTATGACGTCACAATGTATTATGACATCATAATGTATCCGCATTATGACATCACAATATATTATGAGAGCACAACATGCAGGTATTATGAGCAATTTCTCTTACCCCAATTTGTGTCACATGTACTGGAGCATCATGAGCATGTATTATGACGTCACAGTATATTATGACATCATAATTAGTATGCACCATGACGTCACAATGTATTATGACATCATAATGTATCCGCATTATGACAACACAATATATTATGAGAGCGCAATTTGCAGGTTTAATGACCATTTTCGATTACCACAATTTGTGTCACATCTACTGGAGCATCATGAGCATGTATTATGACGTCACAGTATATGATGACATCATAATTAGTATGCACTATGACGTCACAAGGTATTATGACGTTATAATGTATCCGCATTATGACATCACAATATATTATGAGAGCGCAACATACAGGTATTATGAGCAATTTCTCTTACCCCAATTTGTGTCACATCTACTGGAGCATCATGAGCATGTATTATGATGTCACAGTATATGATGACATCATAATTAGTATGCACTATGACGTCACAATGTATTATGACGTCATAATGTATCCGCATTATGACATCACAATATATTATGAGTGCGCAACATGCAGGTATTATGAGCAATTTCTCGGACCCCAGTTTGTGTCACATCTACTGGAGCATCATGAGCATGTATTATGACGTCACAGTATATGATGATATCATAATTAGTATGCACTATGACGTCACAATATATTATGACGTCATAATGTATCCGCATTATGACATCACAATATATTATGAGAGCGCAATTTGCAGGTTTTATGACCATTTTCGATTACCCCAATTTGTGTCACATCGACTGGAGCATCATGAGCATGTATTATGACGTCACAGTATATGATGACATCATAATTAGTATGCACTATGACGTCACAATGTATTATGACGTCATAATGTATCCGCATTATGACATCACAGTATATTATGAGAGCGCAACATGCAGGTATTATGAGCAATTTCTCATACCCCAGTTTGTGACACATCTACTGGAGCATCATGAGCATGTATTATGACGTCACAGTATATGATGACATCATAATTAGTATGCAGTATGACGTCACAATGTATTTTGACATCATAATGTATCCGCATTATGACATCACAATATATTATGAGAGCGCAACATGCAGGTATTATGATCAATTTCTCTTACCCCAATTTGTGTCACATCTACTGGAGCATCATGAGCATATATTATGACGTCACAGTATATGATGACATCATCATTAGTATGCACTATGACATCACAATGTATTATGACGTCATAATGTATCCGCAGTATGACATCACAATATATTATGAGAGCGCAATTTGCAGGTAATATAAGCAATTTCTCTTACCCCAATTTGTGTCACATCTACTGGAGCATCATGAGCATGTATTATGACGTCACAGTATATGATGACTTCATAATTACTATGCAGTATGACGTCACAATGTATTATGATGTCATAATGTATCCGCATTATGACATCACAATATATTATGAGAGTGCAACATGTAGGTACTATGAGCAATTTCTCTTACCCCAATTTGTGTCACATCTACTGGAGCATTATGAGCATGTATTATGACGTCACAGTATATGATGACATCATAATTAGTATGCAGTATGACGTCACAATGTATTTTGACATCATAATGTATCCGCATTATGACATCACAATATATTATGAGAGCGCAACATGCAGGTATTATGAGCAATTTCTCGTACCCCAATTTGTGTCACATCTACTGGAGCATCATGAGCATGTATTATGACGTCACAGTATATGATGACATCATAATTAGTATCCACTATGACGTCACAATGTATTATGACGTCATAATGTATCCGCATTATGACATCACAATATATTATGAGAGCGCAATTTGCAGGTTTTATGACCATTTTCTATTACCGAATTTGTGTCACATCGACTGGAGCATAATGAGCATGTACTATGACGTCACAGTACATGATGACATCATAATTAGTATGCAGTATGACGTCACAATGTATTATGACGTCATAATGTATCCGCATTATGACATCACAGTATATTATGAGAGCGCAACATGCAGGTATTATGAGCAATTTCTCATACCCCAATTTGTGTCAAATCTACTGGAGCATCATGAGCATGTATTATGATGTCACAGTAAATGATGACATCATAATTAGTATGCACTATGACGTCACAATGTATTATGACGTCATAATGTATCCACATTATGACCTCACAATATATTATGAGAGCGCAATTTGCAGGTTTTATGACCAATTTCGCTTACCCCAATTTGTTTCACATCTACTGGAGCATCATGAGAATGTATTATGATGTCACAGTATATGATGACATCATAATTAGTATGCAGTATGACGTCATAATGTATTATGTCGTCATAATGTATCCACATTATGACATCACAATATATCATGAGAGCGCAACATGCAGGTACTATGAGCAATTTCTCTTACCCCAATTTGTGTCACATCTACTGGAGCATCATGAGCAGGTATTATGACGTCATAGTATATGATGACATCATAATTACTATGCACTATGACGTCACAATATATTATGGCGTCATAATGTATCTGCATTATGACATCACAATATATTATGAGTGCGCAATTTGCAGGGTTTATGACCAATTTCGCTTACCCCACTTTGTGTCACATCTACTGGAGCATCATGAGCATGTGTTATGATGTCACAGTATATGATGACATCATAATTAGTATGCACTATGACGTCACAATGTATTATGACGTCATAATGTATCCGCATTATGACGTCACAATATATTATGAGAGCGCAACATGCAGGTATTATGAGCAATTTTTCTTACCCCAATTTGTGTCACATCTACTGGAGCATCATGAGCATGTATTATGACATCACAGTATATGATGACATCATAATTAGTATGCACTATGACGTCACATTGTATTATGGCGTCATAATGTATCCGCATTATGACATCACAATATATTATGAGAGCGCAACTTGAAGGTTTTATGACTATTTTCGATTACCACAATTTGTGTCACATCTACTGGAGCATCATGAGCATGTATTATGACGTCACAGTATATGATGACATCATAATTGGTATGCAGTATGACGTCACAATGTATTATGAGGTCATAATGTATCCGCATTATGACATCACAATATATTATGAGAGCGCAAGATGCAGGTATTATGAGCAATTTCTCTCACCCCAATTTGTGTCACATCTACTGGAGCATCATGAGCATGTATTATGACATCACAGTATATGATGACATCATAATTAGTATGTAGTATGACGTCACAATGTATTATGACGTCATAATGTATCCGCATTATGACATCACAATATATTATGAGAGCTCAATTTGCAGGTTTTTTGACCAATTTCTCTTACCCCAATTTGTTTCACATTTACTGGAGCATCATGAGCATGTATTATGACGTCACAGTATATGATGACATCATAATTAGTATGCACTATGACGTCACAATGTATTATGACGTCATAATGTATCCGCATTATGACATCACAATATATTATGAGAGCGCAGCATGCAGGTTTTATGAGCAATTTCTCTTACCCCAATTTGTTTCACATCTTCTGGAGCATCATGAGCATGTATTATGACGTCACAGTACATGATGACATCATAATTAGTATGCACTATGACGTCACAATGTATTATGACGTCATAATGTATCCGCATTATGACATCACAATATATTATGAGAGCGCAACATGCAGGTATTATGAGCAATTTCTCTTACCCCAATTTGTTTCATATCTTCTGGAGCATCATAAGCATGTATTATGATGTCACAGTATATGATGACATCATAATTAGTATGCACTATGCCGTAACAATGTATTATGACGTCATAATGTATCCACATTATGACATCACAATATATTATGAGAGCGCAATTTGCAGGTTTTATGACCAATTTCGCTTACCCCAATTTGTGTCACATCTACTGGAGCGTAATGAGCATGTATTATGACGTCACAGTATATGATGACGTCATAATTAGTATGCAGTATGATGTCACAATGTATTATGACGTCATAATGTATCCCCATTATGACATCACAATATATTATGAGAGCGCAACATGCAGGTATTATGAGCAATTTCTCTTACCCCAATTTGTGTCACATCTACTGGAGCATCATGAGCATGTATTATGACATCACAGTATATGATGACATCATAATTAGTATGCACTATGACGTCACAATGTATTATGACGTCATAATGTATCCGCATTATGACATCACAATATATTATGAGAGCGCAACATGCAGGTATTATGAGCAATTTCTCTTACCCCAATTTATGTCACATCTACTGGAGCATCATGAGCATGTATTATGACATCACAGTATATGATGACTTCATAATTAGTATGCACTATGACGTTACAATGTATTATGACGTCATAATGTATCCGCATTATGACATCACAATATATTATGAGAGCGCAATTTGCAGGTTTTATGACCAATTTCGCTTACCCCAATTTGTGTCAAATCTACTGGAGCACCATGAGCATGTATTATGACGTCACAGTATATGATGACATCATAATTAGTATGCACTATGATGTCACAATGTATTATGACGTCATAATGTATCCGCATTATGACATCACAATATATTATGAGAGCGCAACATGCAGGTATTATGAGCAATTTCTCTTACCCCAATTTGTGTCAAATCTACTGGAGCATCATGAGCATGTATTATGACGTCACAGTATATGATGACATCATAATTAGTATGCACTATGACGTCACAATGTATTATGACGTCATAATGTATCCGCATTATGACATCACAATATATTATGAGAGCGCAACATGCAGGTATTATGAGCAATTCCTCTTACCCCAATTTGTGTCACATCTACTGCAGCATCATGAACATGTATTATGACGTCACTGTATATGATGACATCATAATTAGTATGCACTATGACGTCACAATGTATTATGACGTCATAATGTATGCGCATTATGACATCACAATATATTATGAGAGCGCAACATGCAGGTATTATGAGCAATTTCTCTTACCCCAATTTGTTTCACATCTTCTGGAGCATCATAAGCATGTATTATGATGTCACAGTATATGATGACATCATGATTAGTATGCACTATGCCGTCACAATATATTATGACGTCATAATGTATCCACATTATGACATCACAATATATTAGGAGAGCGCAATTTGCAGGTTTTATGACCAATTTCGCTTACGCCAATTTGTGTCAAATCTACTGGAGCATCATGAGCATGTATTATGACGTCACAGTATATGATGACATCATAAATAGTATGCAGTATGATGTCACAATGTATTATGACGTCATAATGTATCCGCATTATGACATCACAATATATTATGAGAGCGCAACATGCAGGTTTTATGATCAATTTCTCTTACCCCAATTTGTGTCACATCTACTGGAGCATCATGAGCATGTATTATGACGTCACAGTATATGATGACATCGTAATTAGTATGCACTATGACGTCACAATGTATTATGACGTCATAATGTATCCGCATTATGACATCACAATATATTATGAGAGCGCAACATGCAGGTATTATGAGCAATTTCTCTTACCCCAATTTGTGTCACATCTACTGGAGCATCATGAGCATGCATTATGACGTCACAGTATATGATGACATCATAATTAGTATGCACTATGACGTCACAATGTATTATGACGTCATAATGTATCCGCATTATGACATCACAATATATTATGAGAGCGCAACTTGCAAGTTTTATGACTATTTTCGATTACCACAATTTGTGTCACATCTACTGGAGCATCATGAGCATGTATTATGACGTCACAGTATATGATGACATCATAATTAGTATGCACTATGACGTCACAATGTATTATGACGTCATAATGTATCCGCATTATGACATCACAATATATTATGAGAGCGCAACATGCAGGTATTATGAGCAATTTCTCTTACCCCAATTTGTGTCACATCTACTGGAGCATCATGAGCATGTATTATGACGTCACAGTATATGATGACATCATAATTAGTATGCACTATGACGTCACAATGTATTATGACGTCATAATGTATCCGCATTATGACATCACAATATATTATGAGAGCGCAACATGCAGGTATTATGAGCAATTTCTCTTACCCCAATTTGTGTCACATCTACTGGAGCATCATGAGCAAGTATTATGACATCACAGTATATGATGACATCATAATTAGTATGCACTATGACGTCACAATGTATTATGACGTCATAATGTATCCGCATTATGACATCACAATATATTATGAGAGCGCAATTTGCAGGTTTTATGACCAATTTCGCTTACCCCAATTTGTGTCAAATCTACTGGAGCATCATGAGCATGTATTATGACGTCACAGTATATGATGACATCATAAATAGTATGCAGTATGATGTCACAATGTATTATGACGTCATAATATATCTGCATTATGACATCACAATATATTATGAGATCGCAACATGCAGGATTTATGATCAATTTCTCTTACCCCAATTTGTGTCACATCTACCGGAGCATCATGAGCATGTATTATGACGTCACAGTATATGATGACATCGTAATTAGTATGCACTATGACGTCACAATGTATTATGACGTCATAATGTTTCCGCATTATGACATCACAATATATTATGAGAGCGCAACATGCAGGTATTATGAGCAATTTCTCTTACCCCAATTTGTGTCACATCTACTGGAGCATCATGAGCATGTATTATGACATCACAGTATATGATGACATCATAATTAGTATGCACTATGACGTCACAATGTATTTTGACATCATAATGTATCCGCATTATGACATCACAATATATTATGAGAGCGCAACTTGCACGTTTTATGACTATTTTCGATTACCACAATTTGTGTCACATCTACTGGAGCATCATGAGCATGTATTATGACGTCACAGTATATGATGACATCATAATTAGTATGCACTATGACGTCACAATGTATTATGACGTCATAATGTATCCGCATTATGACATCACAATATATTATGAGAGCGCAACATGCAGGTATTATGAGCAATTTCTCTTACCCCAATTTGTGTCACATCTACTGTAGCATCATGAGCATGTATTATGACGTCACAGTGTATGATGACATCATAATTAGTATGCACTATGACGTCACAATGTATTATGACGTCATAATGTATCCGCATTATTACATCACAATATATTATGAGAGCGCAACATGCAGGTATTATGAGCAATTTCTCTTACCCCAATTTGTTTCACATCTTCTGGAGCATCATAAGCATGTATTATGATGTCACAGTATATGATGACATCATAATTAGTATGCACTATGCCGTCACAATGTATTATGACGTCATAATGTATCCACATTATGAAATCACAATATATTATGAGAGCGCAATTTGCAGGTTCTATGACCAATTTCGCTTACCCAAATTTGTGTCACATCTACTGGAGCGTAATGAGCATGTATTATGATGTCACAGTATATGATGACATCATAATTAGTATGCACTATGACGTCACAATGTATTATGACGTCATAATGTATCCGCATTATGACATCACAATATATTATGAGAGCGCAACATGCAGGTATTATGAGCAATTTCTCTTACCCCAATTTGTGTCACATCTACTGGAGCATCATGAGCATGTATTATGACATCACAGTATATGATGACATCATAATTAGTATGCACTATGACGTCACAATGTATTATGACGTCATAATGTATCCGCATTATGACATCACAATATATTATGAGAGCGCAATTTGCAGGTTTTATGACCAATTTCGCTTACCCCAATTTGTGTCAAATCTACTGGAGCATCATGAGCATGTATTATGACGTCACAGTATATGATGACATCATAATTAGTATGCACTAAGACGTCACAATGTATTATGACGTCATAATGTATCCGCATTATGACATCACAATATATTATGAGAGCGCAACATGCAGGTTTTATGACATCACAATATATTATGAGAGCGCAACATGCAGGTTTTATGAGCAATTTCTCTTACCACAATTTGTTTCACATCTTCTGGAGCTTCATAAGCATGTATTATGATGTCACAGTATATGATGACATCATAATTAGTATGCACTATGCCGTCACAATGTATTATGACGTCATAATGTATCCACATTATGACATCACAATATATTATGAGAGCGCAATTTGCAGGTTTTATGACCAATTTCGCTTACCCCAATTTGTGTCACATCTACTGGAGCGTAATGAGCATGTATTATGACGTCACAGTATATGATGACATCATAATTAGTATGCAGTATGATGTCACAATGTATTATGACGTCATAATGTATCCGCATTATGACATCACAATATATTATGAGAGCGCAACATGCAGGTATTATGAGCAATTTCTCTTACCCCAATTTGTGTCACATCTACTGGAGCATCATGAGCATGTATTATGACGTCACAGTATATGATGACATCATAATTAGTATGCACTATGACGTCACAATGTATTATGACGTCATAATGTATCCGCATTATGACATCACAATATATTATGAGAGCGCAATTTGCAGGTTTTATGACCATTTTCTATTACCGAATTTGTGTCACATCGACTGGAGCATAATGAGCATGTACTATGACGTCACAGTACATGATGACATCATAATTAGTATGCAGTATGACGTCACAATGTATTTTGACGTCATAATGTATCCGCATTATGACATCACAGTATATTATGAGAGCGCAACATGCAGGTATTATGAGCAATTTCTCATACCCCAATTTGTGTCAAATCTACTGGAGCATCATGAGCATGTATTATGATGTCACAGTAAATGATGACATCATAATTAGTATGCACTATGACGTCACAATGTATTATGACGTCATAATGTATCCACATTATGACCTCACAATATATTATGAGAGCGCAATTTGCAGGTTTTATGACCAATTTCGCTTACCCCAATTTGTTTCACATCTACTGGAGCATCATGAGAATGTATTATGATGTCACAGTATATGATGACATCATAATTAGTATGCAGTATGACGTCATAATGTATTATGTCGTCATAATGTATCCACATTATGACATCACAATATATCATGAGAGCGCAACATGCAGGTACTATGAGCAATTTCTCTTACCCCAATTTGTGTCACATCTACTGGAGCATCATGAGCAGGTATTATGACGTCATAGTATATGATGACATCATAATTACTATGCACTATGACGTCACAATATAATATGGCGTCATAATGTATCTGCATTATGACATCACAATATATTATGAGTGCGCAATTTGCAGGGTTTATGACCAATTTCGCTTACCCCACTTTGTGTCACATCTACTGGAGCATCATGAGCATGTGTTATGATGTCACAGTATATGATGACATCATAATTAGTATGCACTATGACGTCACAATGTATTATGACGTCATAATGTATCCGCATTATGACGTCACAATATATTATGAGAGCGCAACATGCAGGTATTATGAGCAATTTTTCTTACCCCAATTTGTGTCACATCTACTGGAGCATCATGAGCATGTATTATGACATCACAGTATATGATGACATCATAATTAGTATGCACTATGACGTCACATTGTATTATGACGTCATAATGTATCCGCATTATGACATCACAATATATTATGAGAGCGCAACTTGAAGGTTTTATGACTATTTTCGATTACCACAATTTGTGTCACATCTACTGGAGCATCATGAGCATGTATTATGACGTCACAGTATATGATGACATCATAATTGGTATGCAGTATGACGTCACAATGTATTATGAGGTCATAATGTATCCGCATTATGACATCACAATATATTATGAGAGCGCAACATGCAGGTATTATGAGCAATTTCTCTCACCCCAATTTGTGTCACATCTACTGGAGCATCATGAGCATGTATTATGACATCACAGTATATGATGACATCATAATTAGTATGTAGTATGACGTCACAATGTATTATGACGTCATAATGTATCCGCATTATGACATCACAATATATTATGAGAGCTCAATTTGCAGGTTTTTTGACCAATTTCTCTTACCCCAATTTGTTTCACATTTACTGGAGCATCATGAGCATGTATTATGACGTCACAGTATATGATGACATCATAATTAGTATGCACTATGACGTCACAATGTATTATGACGTCATAATGTATCCGCATTATGACATCACAATATATTATGAGAGCGCAGCATGCAGGTTTTATGAGCAATTTCTCTTACCCCAATTTGTTTCACATCTTCTGGAGCATCATGAGCATGTATTATGACGTCACAGTACATGATGACATCATAATTAGTATGCACTATGACGTCACAATGTATTATGACGTCATAATGTATCCGCATTATGACATCACAATATATTATGAGAGCGCAACATGCAGGTATTATGAGCAATTTCTCTTACCCCAATTTGTTTCATATCTTCTGGAGCATCATAAGCATGTATTATGATGTCACAGTATATGATGACATCATAATTAGTATGCACTATGCCGTAACAATGTATTATGACGTCATAATGTATCCACATTATGACATCACAATATATTATGAGAGCGCAATTTGCAGGTTTTATGACCAATTTCGCTTACCCCAATTTGTGTCACATCTACTGGAGCGTAATGAGCATGTATTATGACGTCACAGTATATGATGACGTCATAATTAGTATGCAGTATGATGTCACAATGTATTATGACGTCATAATGTATCCCCATTATGACATCACAATATATTATGAGAGCGCAACATGCAGGTATTATGAGCAATTTCTCTTACCCCAATTTGTGTCACATCTACTGGAGCATCATGAGCATGTATTATGACATCACAGTATATGATGACATCATAATTAGTATGCACTATGACGTCACAATGTATTATGACGTCATAATGTATCCGCATTATGACATCACAATATATTATGAGAGCGCAACATGCAGGTATTATGAGCAATTTCTCTTACCCCAATTTATGTCACATCTACTGGAGCATCATGAGCATGTATTATGACATCACAGTATATGATGACTTCATAATTAGTATGCACTATGACGTTACAATGTATTATGACGTCATAATGTATCCGCATTATGACATCACAATATATTATGAGAGCGCAATTTGCAGGTTTTATGACCAATTTCGCTTACCCCAATTTGTGTCAAATCTACTGGAGCACCATGAGCATGTATTATGACGTCACAGTATATGATGACATCATAATTAGTATGCACTATGATGTCACAATGTATTATGACGTCATAATGTATCCGCATTATGACATCACAATATATTATGAGAGCGCAACATGCAGGTATTATGAGCAATTTCTCTTACCCCAATTTGTGTCAAATCTACTGGAGCATCATGAGCATGTATTATGACGTCACAGTATATGATGACATCATAATTAGTATGCACTATGACGTCACAATGTATTATGACGTCATAATGTATCCGCATTATGACATCACAATATATTATGAGAGCGCAACATGCAGGTATTATGAGCAATTCCTCTTACCCCAATTTGTGTCACATCTACTGCAGCATCATGAACATGTATTATGACGTCACTGTATATGATGACATCATAATTAGTATGCACTATGACGTCACAATGTATTATGACGTCATAATGTATGCGCATTATGACATCACAATATATTATGAGAGCGCAACTTGCAAGTTTTATGACTATTTTCGATTACCACAATTTGTGTCACATCTACTGGAGCATCATGAGCATGTATTATGACGTCACAGTATATGATGACATCATAATTAGTATGCACTATGACGTCACAATGTATTATGACGTCATAATGTATCCGCATTATGACATCACAATATATTATGAGAGCGCAACATGCAGGTATTATGAGCAATTTCTCTTACCCAAATTTGTGTCACATCTACTGGAGCATCATGAGCATGTATTATGACGTCACAGTATATGATGACATCATAATTAGTATGCACTATGACGTCACAATGTATTATGACGTCATAATGTATCCGCATTATGACATCACAATATATTATGAGAGCGCAACATGCAGGTATTATGAGCAATTTCTCTTACCCCAATTTGTGTCACATCTACTGGAGCATCATGAGCAAGTATTATGACATCACAGTATATGATGACATCATAATTAGTATGCACTATGACGTCACAATGTATTATGACGTCATAATGTATCCGCATTATGACATCACAATATATTATGAGAGCGCAATTTGCAGGTTTTATGACCAATTTCGCTTACCCCAATTTGTGTCAAATCTACTGGAGCATCATGAGCATGTATTATGACGTCACAGTATATGATGACATCATAAATAGTATGCAGTATGATGTCACAATGTATTATGACGTCATAATATATCTGCATTATGACATCACAATATATTATGAGATCGCAACATGCAGGATTTATGATCAATTTCTCTTACCCCAATTTGTGTCACATCTACCGGAGCATCATGAGCATGTATTATGACGTCACAGTATATGATGACATCGTAATTAGTATGCACTATGACGTCACAATGTATTATGACGTCATAATGTTTCCGCATTATGACATCACAATATATTATGAGAGCGCAACATGCAGGTATTATGAGCAATTTCTCTTACCCCAATTTGTGTCACATCTACTGGAGCATCATGAGCATGTATTATGACATCACAGTATATGATGACATCATAATTAGTATGCACTATGACGTCACAATGTATTTTGACATCATAATGTATCCGCATTATGACATCACAATATATTATGAGAGCGCAACTTGCACGTTTTATGACTATTTTCGATTACCACAATTTGTGTCACATCTACTGGAGCATCATGAGCATGTATTATGACGTCACAGTATATGATGACATCATAATTAGTATGCACTATGACGTCACAATGTATTATGACGTCATAATGTATCCGCATTATGACATCACAATATATTATGAGAGCGCAACATGCAGGTATTATGAGCAATTTCTCTTACCCCAATTTGTGTCACATCTACTGTAGCATCATGAGCATGTATTATGACGTCACAGTGTATGATGACATCATAATTAGTATGCACTATGACGTCACAATGTATTATGACGTCATAATGTATCCGCATTATTACATCACAATATATTATGAGAGCGCAACATGCAGGTATTATGAGCAATTTCTCTTACCCCAATTTGTTTCACATCTTCTGGAGCATCATAAGCATGTATTATGATGTCACAGTATATGATGACATCATAATTAGTATGCACTATGCCGTCACAATGTATTATGACGTCATAATGTATCCACATTATGAAATCACAATATATTATGAGAGCGCAATTTGCAGGTTCTATGACCAATTTCGCTTACCCAAATTTGTGTCACATCTACTGGAGCGTAATGAGCATGTATTATGACGTCACAGTATATGATGACATCATAATTAGTATGCACTATGACGTCACAATGTATTATGACGTCATAATGTATCCGCATTATGACATCACAATATATTATGAGAGCGCAACATGCAGGTATTATGAGCAATTTCTCTTACCCCAATTTGTGTCACATCTACTGTAGCATCATGAGCATGTATTATCACGTCACAGTATATGATGACATCATAATTAGTATGCACTACGATGTCACAATGTATTTTGACGTCATAATGTATCCGCATTATGACATCACAATATATTATGAGAGCGCAACATGCAGGTATTATGAGCAATTTCTCTTACCACAATTTGTTTCACATCTACTGGAGCATCATGAGCATGTATTATGACGTCACAGTATATGATGACGTCATAATTAGTATGCACTATGACGTCACAATATATTATGAGAGCGCAATTTGCAGGTTTTATGACCAATTTCGCTTACCCCAATTTGTTTCACATCTACTGGAGCATCATGAGCATGTATTATGATGTCACAGTATATGATGACATCATAATTAGTATGCAGTATGCCTTCACAATGTATTATGACGTCATAATGTATCCGCATTATGATATCACAATATATTATGAGAGCGCAATTTGCAGGTATTATGACCAATTTCGCTTACCCCAATTTGTGTCACATCTACTGGAGCATCATGAGCATGTATTATGACGTCACAGTATATGATGACATCATAATTAGTATGCACTATGACGTCACAATGTATTATGACGTCATAATATATCCGCATTATGACATCACAATATATTATGAGATCGCAACATGCACTTATTATGAGCAATTTCTCTTACGCCAATTTGTGTCACATCTACTGGAGAATCATGAGGATGTATTATGATGTCACAGTATATGATGACATCATAATTAGTATGCACTATGACGTCACAATGTATTATGACGTCATAATGTATCCGCATTATGACATCACAATATATTATGAGAGCGCAACATGCAGGTATTATGAGCAATTTCTCTTACCCCAATTTGTGTCACATGTACTGGAGCATCATGAGCATGTATTATGACGTCACAGTATATGATGACATCATAATTAGTATGCACTATGACGTCACAATGTATTATAACGTCATAATGTATCTGCATTATGACTTCACAATATATTATGAGAGCGCAACATGCAGGTATTATGAGCAATTTCTCTCACCCCAATTTGTGTCACATCTACTGGAGCATCATGAGCATGTATTATGACGTCACAGTATATGATGACATCATAATTAGTATGCACTATGACGTCATAATGTATCCGCATTATGACATCACCATATATTATGAGAGCGCAATTTACAGGTTTTATGACCGTTTTCGATTACCCCAATTTGTGTCACATCTACTGGAGCATCATGAGCATGTATTATGTTGTCACAGTATATGATGACATCATAATTAGTATGCAGTATGACGTCACAATGTATCATGACGTCATAGTGTATCCGCATTATGACATCATAATAAATTATGAGAGCGCAACATGCAGGTATTATGAGCAATTTCTCTCACCCCAATTTGTGTCACATCTACTGGAGCATCATGAGCATGTATTATGACGTCACAGTATATGATGACATCATAATTAGTATGCACTATGACGTCATAATGTATCCGCATTATGACATCACCATATATTATGAGAGCGCAATTTACAGGTTTTATGACCGTTTTCGATTACCCCAATTTGTGTCACATCTACTGGAGCATCATGAGCATGTATTATGATGTCACAGTATATGAAGACATCATAATTAGTATGCAGTATGACGTCACAATATATTATGACGTCATAATGTATCCGCATTATGACATCACAATATATTATGAGAGCGCAACATGCAGGTATTATGAGCAATTTCTCTTACCCCAATATGTGTCACATCTACTGGAGCATCATGAGCATGAATTATGACGTCACAGTATATGATGACATCATAATTAGTATGCACTATGACGTCACAATGTATTATGACGTCATAATGTATCCGCATTATGACATCCCAATATATTATGAGAGCGCAACATGCAGGTATTATGAGCAATTTCTCTTACCCCAATTTGTGTCACATCTACTGGAGCATCACGAGCATGTATTATGACGTCACAGTATATGATGACATCATAATTAGTATGGATTATGACATCACAATGTATTATGATGTCATAATGTATCCGTATTATGACATCACAATATATTATGAGAGCGCAACATGCAGGTATTATGAGCAATTTCTCTTACCCCAATTTGTGTCACATATACTGGGGCATCATGAGCATGTATTATGACGTCACAGTATATGATGACATCATAATTAGTATGCACTATGACGTCACAATGTATTATGACGTCATAATGTATCCGCATTATGACATCACAATATATTATGAGAGCGCAATTTGCAGGTATTATGACCAATTTCGCTTACCCCAATTTGTGTCACATCTACTGGAGCATCATGAGCATGTATTATGACGTCACAGTATATGATGACATCATAATTAGTATGCACTATGACGTCACAATGTATTATGACGTCATAATGTATCCGCATTATGACATCACAATATATTATGAGAGCGCAACATGCAGGTATTATGAGCAATTTCTCTTACCCCAATTAGTGTCACATCTACTGGAGCATCATGAGCATGTATTATGACGTCACAGTATCTGATGACATCATAATTAGTATGCACTATGACGTCACAATGTATTACGACGTCATAATGTATCCGCATTATGACATCACAATATATTATGAGAGCGCAACATGCAGGTATTATGAGCAATTTCTCTTACCCCAATTTGTGTCACATCTACTGGAGCATCATGAGCATGTATTATGACGTCACAGTATATGATGACATCATAATTAGTATGCACTATGAAGTCACAATGTATTATGACGTCATAATGTATCCGCATTATGACATCACAATATATTATGAGAGCGCAACATGGAGGTATTATGAGCAATTTCTCTTACCCCAGTTTGTGTCACATCTACTGGAGCATCATGAGCATGTATTATGACATCACAGTATATGATGACATCATAATTAGTATGCACTATGACGTCACAATGTATTATGACGTCATAATGTATCCGCATTATGACATCACAATATATTATGAGAGCGCAACATGCAGGTATTATGAGCAATTTCTCTTACCCCAATTTGTGTCACATCTACTGTAGCATCATGAGCATGTATTATGACGTCACAGTATATGATGACATCATAATTAGTATGCACTATGACGTCACAATGTATTATGACGTCATAATGTATCCGCATTATGACATCACAATATATTATGAGAGCGCAACATGCAGGTGTTATGAGCAATTTCTCTTACCCCAATTTGTTTCACATCTACTGGAGCATCATGAGCATGTATTATGACGTCACAGCATATGATGACATCATAATTAGTATGCACTATGACGTCACAATGTATTATGACGTCATACTGTATCCGCATTATGACATCACAATATATTATGAGAGCGCAACATGCAGTTATTATGAGCAATTTCTCTTACCCCAATTTGTGTCACATCTACTGGAGCATCATGAGCATGTATTATGATGTCACAGTATATGATGACATCATAATTAGTATGCACTATGACGTCACAATATATTATGACGTCATAGTGTATCCGCATTATGACATCACAATAAATTATGAGAGCGCAACATGCAGGTATTATGAGCAATTTCTCTCACCCCAATTTGTGTCACATCTACTGGAGCATCATGAGCATGTATTATGACGTCACAGTATATGATGACATCATAATCAGTATGCACTATGACGTCACAATGTATTAGGACGTCATATTGTATCCGCATTATGACATCACAATATATTATGAGAGCGCAATTTGCAGGTTTTATGACCATTTTCGATTACCCCAATTTGTGTCACATCGACTGGAGCATCATGAGCATGTATTATGACGTCACAGTTTATGATGACATCATAATTAGTATGCACTATGACGTCACAATGTATTATGACGTCATAATGTATCCGCATTAGGACATCACAATATATTATGAGAGCGCAACATGCAGGTATTACGAGCAATTTCTCTAACCCCAATTTGTGTCACATCTACTGCAGCATCATGAGCATGTATTATGACGTCACAGTATATGATGATATCATAATTAGTATGCACTATGACGTCACAATGTATTATGACGTCATAATGTATCCGCATTATGACATCACAATATATTATGAGAGCGCAACATGCAGGTATTATGAGCAGTTTCTCGTACCCCAATTTGTGTCACATCTACTGGAGCATCATGAGCATGTATTATGACGTCACAGTATATGATGACATCATAATTAGCATGCAGTATGACGTCACAATGTATTATGACGTCATAATGTATCCGCATTATGACATCACAATATATTATGAGAGCGCAATTTGCAGGTTTTATGACCATTTTCTATTACCCCAATTTGTGTCACATCGACTGGAGCATAATGAGCATGTATTATGACGTCACAGTACATGATGACATCATAATTAGTATGCAGTATGACGTCACAATGTATTATGACGTCATAATGTATCCGCATTATGACATCACAATATATTATGAGAGCGCAACATGCAGGTATTATGAGCAATTTCTCTTACCCCAATTTGTGTCACATCTACTGGAGCATCATGAGCATGTATTATGACATCACAGTATATGATGACATCATAATTAGTATGCACTATGACGTTACAATGTATTATGACGTCATAATGTATCCGCATTATGACATCACAATATATTATGAGAGCGCAATTTGCAGGTTTTATGACCAATTTCGCTTACCCCAATTTGTGTCAAATCTACTGGAGCATCATGAGCATGTATTATGACGTCACAGTATATGATGACATCACAAATAGTATGTAGTATGATGTCACAATGTATTATGACGTCATAATGTATCCGCATTATGACATCACAATATATTATGAGAGCGCAACATGCAGGTTTTATGAGCAATTTCTCTTACCCCAATTTGTGTCACATCTACTGGAGAATCATGAGGATGTATTATGATGTCACAGTATATGATGACATCATAATTAGTATGCACTATGACGTCACAATGTATTATGACGTCATAATGTATCCGCATTATGACATCACAATATATTATGAGAGCGCAACATGCAGGTATTATGAGCAATTTCTATTACCCCAATTTGTGTCACATCTACTGGAGCATCATGAGCATGTATTATGACGTCACAGTATATGATGACATCATAATTAGTATGCAGTATGACGTCACAATGTATTATGACGTCATAATGTTTCCGCATTATGACATCACAATATATTATGAGAGCGCAACATGCAGGTATTATGAGCAATTTCTCTTAACCCAATTTGTGTCACATCTACTGGAGCATCATGAGCATGTATTATGACGTCACAGTATATGATGACATCATAATTAGTATGCACTATGACGTCACAATGTATTATGACGTCATAATGTATCCGCATTATGACATCACAATATAATATGAGAGGGCAACATGCAGGTATTATGAGCAATTTCTCTTACCCCAATTTGTGTCACATATACTGGAGCATCATGAGCATGTGTTATGACATCACAGTATATGATGACATCATAATTAGTATGCACTATGATGTCACAATATATTATGACTTCATAATGTATCCGCATTATGACATCACACTATATTATGACAGCGCCACATGCAGGTATTATGAGCAATTACACTTACCCCAATTTGTTTCACATCTACTGTAGCATCATGAGCATGTATTATGACATCACAGTATATGATGACATCATAATTAGTATGCACTATGACGTCACAATGTATTATGACGTCATAATGTATCCGCATTATGACATCACAATATATTATGAGAGCGCAATTTGCAGGTATTATGAGCAATTTCTCTTACCCCAATTTGTGTAACATCTACTGGAGCATCATGAGCATGTATTATGACGTCACAGTATATGATGACATCATAATTAGTATGCACTATGACGTCACAATGTATTATGAGGTCATAATGTATCCGCATTATGACATCACAATATATTATGAGAGCGCAACATGCAGGTATTATGAGCAATTTCTCTTACCCCAATTTCTGTCACATCTACTGGAGCATCATGAGCATGTATTATGATGTCACAGTATATGATGACATCATAATTAGTATGCACTATGATGTCACAATGTATTATGACGTCATAATGTATCCGCATTATGACATCACAATATATTATGAGAGCGCAACATGCAGGTATTATGAGAAATTTCTCGTACCCCAGTTTGTGTCACATCTACTGGAGCATCATGAGCATGTATTATGACGTCACAGTATATGATGATATCATAATTAGTATGCACTATGACGTCACAATGTATTATGACGTCATAATGTATCCGCATTATGACATCACAATATATTATGAGAGCGCAATTTGCAGGTTTTATGACCATTTTCGATTACCCCAATTTGTGTCACATCGACTGGAGCATCATGAGCATGTATTATGACGTCACAGTATATGATGACATCATAATTAGTATGCACTATGACGTCACAATGTATTATGACGTCATAATGTATCCGCATTATGACATCACAATATATTATGAGAGCGCAACATGCAGGTATTATGAGCAATTTCTCTTACCCCAATTTGTGTCACATCTACTGGAGCATCATGAGCATGTATTATGACGTCACAGTATATGATTATATCATAATTAGTATGCACTATGACGTCACAATGTATTATGACGTCATAATGTATCCGCATTATGACATCACAATATATTATGAGAGCGCAACATGCAGGTATTATGAGCAATTTCTCGTACCCCAATTTGTGTCACATCTACTGGAGCATCATGAGCATGTATTATGACGTCACCGTATATGATGACATCATAATTAGTATGCAGTATGACGTCACAATGTATTATGACGTCATAATGTATCCGCATTATGACATCACAATATATTATGAGAGCGCAATTTGCAGGTTTTATGACCATTTTCTATTACCCCAATTTGTGTCACATCGACTGGAGCATAATGAGCATGTATTATGATGTCACAGTACATGATGACATCATAATTAGTATGCAGTATGACGTCACAATGTATTATGACGTCGTAATGTATCCGCATTATGACATCACAATATATTATGAGAGCGCAACATGCAGGTATTATGAGCAATTTCTCTTACCCCAATTTGTGTCACATCTACTGGAGCATCATGAGCATGTATTATGACATCACAGTATATGATGACATCATAATTAGTATGCACTATGACGTTACAATATATTATGACGTCATAATGTATCCGCATTATGACATCACAATATATTATGAGAGCGCAATTTGCAGGTTTTATGACCAATTTCGCTTACCCCAATTTGTGTCAAATCTACTGGAGCATCATGAGCATGTATTATGACGTCACAGTATATGATGACATCACAAATAGTATGTAGTATGATGTCACAATGTATTATGACGTCATAATGTATCCGCATTATGACGTCACAATATATTATGAGAGCGCAACATGCAGGTATTATGAGCAATTTCTCTTTCCCCAATTTGTGTCACATCTACTGGAGCATCATGAGCATGTATTATGACGTCACAGTATATGATGACATCATAATTAGTATGCACTATGACGTCACAATGTATTATGACGTCATAATGTATCCACATTACGACGTCACAATATATTATGAGAGCGCAATTTGCAGGTTTTATGACCAATTTTGCTTACCCCAATTTGTTTCACATCTACTGGAGCATCATGAGCATGTATTATGATGTCACAGTATATGAGGACATCATAATTAGTATGCAGTATGACGTCACAATGTATTATGTCGTCATAATGTATCCACATTATTATATCACAGTATATCATGAGAGCGCAACATGCAGGTACTATGAGCAATTTCTCTTACCCCAATTTGTGTCACATCAACTGGAGCGTCATGAGCATGTATTATGACGTCACAGTATATGATGACATCATAATTAGTATGCACTATGACGTCACAATGTATTATGACGTCATAATGTATCCGCATTATGACATCACAATATATCATGAGAGCGCAACATGCAGGTATTATGAGCAATTTCTCTTACCCCAATTTGTGTCACATCTACTGGAGCATCATGAGCAAGTATTATGACGTCACAGTATATGATGACATCATCATAAGTATGCACTATGACGTCACAATGTATTATGACGTCATAATGTATCCGCATTGTGACATCACAATATATCATGAGAGCGCAACATGCAGGTATTATGAGCAGTTTCTCTCACCCCAATTTGTGTCACATCTACTGGAGCATCATGAGCATGTATTATGACGTCACAGTATATGATGACATCATAATTAGTATGCACTATGACGTCACAATGTATTATGACGTCATAATGTATCCGCATTATGACATCACAATATATTATGAGAGCGCAATTTGCAGGTTTTATGACCCATTTCGCTTACCCCAATTTGTGTCACATCTACTGGAGCATCATGAGCATGTATTATGACGTCACAGTATATTATGACATCATAATTAGTATGCACTATGACGTCACAATGTATTATGACGTCATAATGTATCCACATTATGACATCACAATATATTATGAGAGCGCAATTTGCAGGTATTATGAACAATTTCGCTTACCCCAATTTGTGTCACATCTACTGGAGCATTATGAGCATGTATTATGACGTCACAGTATAATATGACATCATAATTAGTATGCAGTATGACGTCACAATTTATTATGACGTCACAGTGTATCCGCATTATGACATCACAATAAATTATGAGAGCGCAACATGCAGGTATTATGAGCAATTTCTCTTACCCCAATTTGTGTCACATCTACTGGAGCATCATGAGCATGTATTATGACGTCACAGTATATGATGTCATCATAATTAGTATGCACTATGACGTCACAATGTATTATGACGTCATAATGTATCCACATTATGACATCACAATATATTATGAGAGCGCAATTTGCAGGTATTATGAACAATTTCGCTTACCCCAATTTGTGTCACATCTACTGGAGCATCATGAGCATGTATTATGACCTCACAGTATATGATGACATCATAATTAGTATGCACTATGACGTCACAATGTATTATGACGTCATAATGTATCCGCATTATGACATCACAATATATTATGAGAGCGCAACATGCAGGTATTATGAGCAATTTCTCTTACCCAAATTTGTGTCACATCTACTGGAGCATCATGAGCATGTATTATGACGTCACAGTATATGATGACATCATAATTAGTATGCACTATGAAGTCACAATGTATTATGACCTCATAATGTATCCGCATTATGACATCACAATATATTATGAGAGCGCAACATGCAGGTATTATGAGCAATTTCTCTTACCCCAATTTGTTTCACATCTACTGGAGCATCATAAGCATGAATTATGACGTCACAGTATATGATGACATCATAATTAGTATGCACTATGCCGTCACAATGTATTATGACGTCATAATGTATCCGCATTATGACATCACAATATATTATGAGAGCGCAATTTGCAGGTTTTATGAACAATTTCGCTTACCCCAATTTGTGTCACATCTACTGGAGCGTAATGAGCATGTATTATGACGTCACAGTATATGATGATATCATAATTAGTATGCACTATGACGTCACAATGTATTATGACGTCATAATGTATCCGCATTATGACATCACAATATATTATGAGAGCGCAACATGCAGGTATTATGAGCAATTTCTCTTACCCCAATTTGTGTCACATCTACTGGAGCATCATGAGCATGTATTATGATGTCACAGTATATGATGACATCATAATTAGTATGCAGTATGACGTCACAATGTATTATGACGTCATAAGGTATCCGCATTATGACATCACAATATATTATGAGAGCGCAACATGCAGTTATTATGAGCAATTTCTCTTACTCCAGTTTGTGTCACATCTACTGGAGCATCAGGAGCATGTATTGCGACATCACAGTATATGATGACATCATAATTAATATGCACTATGATGTCACAACGTATTATGACGTCATAATGTATCCGCATTATGACATCACAATATATTATGAGAGCGCAATTTACAGGTTTTACGACCATTTTCGATTACCCCAATTTGTGTCACATCTACTGGAGCATCATGAGCATGTATTATGTTGTCACAGTATATGATGACATCATAATTAGTATGCACTATGATGTCAAAATGTATTATGACGTCATAATCTATCTGCATTATGACATCACAATATATTATGAGAGCGCAACATGCAGGTATTATGAGCAATTTCTCTTACCCCAATTTGTGTCACATCTCCTGGAACATCATGAGCATGTATTATGACGTCACAGTATATGATGACATCATAATTAGTATGCACTATGACGTCACAATGTATTATGACGTCATAAGGTATCCGCATTATGACATCACAATATATTATGAGAGCGCAACATGCAGGTATTATGAGCAATTTCTCTTACCCCAATTTGTGTCACATCTACTGGAGCATCATGAGCATGTATTATGACGTCACAGTATATGATGACATCATAATTAGTATGCACTATGACGTCACAACGCATTATGACGTCATAATGTATCCGCATTATGACATCACAATATTTTATGAGAGCACAACATGCAGGTATTATGAGCAATTTCTCTTTCCCCAATTTGTGTCACATCTACTGGAGCATCATGAGCATGTATTATGACGTCACAGTATATGAAGACATCATACTTAGTATGCATTATGATGTCACAATGTATTATGACGTCATAATGTATACGCATTATGACATCACAATATATTATGAGAGCGCAACATGCAGGTATTATGAGCAATTTCTCTTTCTGCAATTTGTGTCACATCTACTGGAGCATCATGAGCATGTATTATGACGTCACAGTATATGATGACATCATAATTAGTATGCACTATGATGTCACAATGTATTATGACGTCATAATATATCCGCATTATGACATCACAATATATTATGAGAGCGCAATTTACAGGTTTTATGACCCTTTTCGATTACCCCAATTTGTGTCACATCTACTGGAGCATCATGAGCATGTATTATGATGTCACTGTATATGATGTCATCATAATTAGTATGCACTATGATGTCACAATGTATTATGACATCATAATGTATCCGCATTATGACATCACAATATATTATGAGAGCACAACATGCAGGTATTATGAGCAATTTCTCTTTCCGCAATTTGTGTCACATCTACTGGAGGATCATGAGCATGTATTATCACGTCACAGTATATGATGACATCATAATTAGTATGCACTACGATGTCACAATGTATTATGACGTCATAATGTATCCGCATTATGACATCACAATATATTATGAGAGCGCAACATGCAGGTATTATGAGCAATTTCTCTTACCCCAATTTGTTTCACATCTACTGGAGCATCATGAGCATGTATTATGACGTCACAGTATATGAAGACATCATACTTAGTATGCATTATGATGTCACAATGTATTATGACGTCATAATGTATCCGCATTATGACATCACAATATATTATGAGAGCGCAACATGCAGGTATTATGAGCAATTTCTCTCACCCCAATTTGTGTCACATCTACTGGAGCATCATGAGCATGTATTATGACGTCACAGTATATGATGACATCATAATTAGTATGCACTATGACGTCACAATGTATTATGACGTCATATTGTATCCGCATTATGACATCACAATATATTATGAGAGCGCAACATGCAGGTATTATGAGCAATTTCTCTTACCCCAATATGTGTCACATCTACTGGAGCATCATGAGCATGTATTATGACGTCACAGTATACGATGACATCATAATTAGTATGCACTATGGCGTCACAATATATTATGACGTCATATTGTATCCGCATTATGACATGACAATATATTATGAGAGCGCAATTTGCAGGATTTATGACCAATTTCGCTTACCCCAATTTGTGTCACATCTACTGGAGCATCATGAGCATGTATTATGACGTCAAAGTATATGATGACATCATAATTAGTATGCACTATGACGTCACAATGTATTATGACGTCATAATATATCCGCATTA
Organism: Aotus nancymaae; assembly: GCF_030222135.1. Taxonomy (NCBI): domain Eukaryota; kingdom Metazoa; phylum Chordata; class Mammalia; order Primates; family Aotidae; genus Aotus; species Aotus nancymaae. Next base: position 6,471,230 of record NW_026988481.1, on the reverse strand, counting down.
TGACATCACAATATATTATGAGAGCGCAACATGCAGGTATTGTGAGCAATTTCTCGTACCCCAGTTTGTGTCACATCTACTGGAGCATCATGAGCATGTATTATGACGTCACAGTATATGATGATATCATAATTAGTATGCAGTATGACGTCACAATGTATTATGACGTCATAATGTATCCGCATTATGACATCACAATATATTATGAGAGCGCAATTTGCAGGTTTTATGACCATTTTCGATTACCCCAATTTGTGTCACATCGACTGGAGCATCATGAGCATGTATTATGACGTCACAGTATATGATGACATCATAATTAGTATGCACTATGACGTCACAATGTATTATGACGTCATAATGTATCCGCATTATGACATCACAATACATTATGAGAGCGCAACATGCAGGTATTATGAGCAATTTCTCTAACCCCAATTTGGGTCACATCTACTGCAGCATCATGAGCATGTATTATGACGTCACAGTATATGATGATATCATAATTAGTATGCACTATGACGTCACAATGTATTATGACATCATAATGTATCCGCATTATGACATCACAATATATTATGAGAGCGCAACATGCAGGTATTATGAGCAATTTCTCGTACCCCAATTTGTGTCACATCTACTGGAGCATCATGAGCATGTATTATGACGTCACCGTATATGATGACATCATAATTAGTATGCAGTATGACGTCACAATGTATTATGACGTCATAATGTATCCGCATTATGACATCACAATATATTATGAGTGCGCAATTTGCAGGTTTTATGACCATTTTCTATTACCCCAATTTGTGTCACATCGACTGGAGCATAATGAGCATGTATTATGATGTCACAGTACATGATGACATCATAATTAGTATGCAGTATGACGTCACAATGTATTATGACGTCGTAATGTATCCGCATTATGACATCACAATATATTATGAGAGCGCAACATGCAGGTATTATGAGCAATTTCCCTTACCCCAATTTGTGTCACATCTACTGGAGCATCATGAGCATGTATTATGACATCACAGTATATGATGACATCATAATTAGTATGCACTATGACGTTACAATGTATTATGACGTCATAATGTATTAGCATTATGACATCACAATATATTATGAGAGCGCAATTTGCAGGTTTTATGACCAATTTCGCTTACCCCAATTTGTGTCAAATCTACTGGAGCATCATGAGCATGTATTATGACGTCACAGTATATGATGACATCACAAATAGTATGTAGTATGATGTCCCAATGTATTATGACGTCATAATGTATCCGCATTATGACATCACAATATATTATGAGAGCGCAACATGCAGGTTTTATGAGCAATTTCTCTTACCCCAATTTGTGTCACATCTACTGGAGCATCATGAGCATGTATTATGACGTCACAGTATATGATGACATCATAATTAGTATGCACTATGACGTCACAATGTATTATGACGTCATAATGTATCCGCATTATGACATCACAATATATTATGAGAGCGCAACATGCAGGTATTATGAGCAATTTCTCTTTCCCCAATTGTGTCACATCTACTGGAGCATCATGAGCATGTATTATGACGTCACAGTATATGATGACATCATAATTAGTATGCACTATGACGTCACAATGTATTATGACGTCATAATGTATCCACATTATGACGTCACAATATATTATGAGAGCGCAATTTGCAGGTTTTATGACCAATTTTGCTTACCCCAATTTGTTTCACATCTACTGGAGCATCATGAGCATGTATTATGATGTCACAGTATATGAGGACATCATAATTAGTATGCAGTATGACGTCACAATGTATTATGTCGTCATAATGTATCCACATTATTATATCACAATATATCATGAGAGCGAAACATGCAGGTACTATGAGCAATTTCTCTTACCCCAATTTGTGTCACATCTACTGGAGCGTCATGAGCATGTATTATGATGTCACAGTATATGATGACATCATAATTAGTATGCACTATGACGTCACAATGTATTATGACGTCATAATGTATCCGCATTATGACATCACAATATATTATGAGAGCGCAACATGCAGGTATTATGAGCAATTTCTCTTACCCCATTTTGTGTCACATATACTGGAGCATCATGAGCATGTATTATGACGTCACAGTATATGATGACATCATAACTAGTATGCACTATGACGTCACAATGTATTATGACGTCATAATATATCCGCATTATGACATCACTATATAGTATGAGAGCGCAATTTGCAGGTGTTATGACCAATTTCGCTTACCCCAATTTGTGTCACATCTACTGGAGCATCATTAGCATGTATTATGACGTCACAGTATATGATGACATCATAATTAGTATGCAGTATGACATCACAATGTATTATGACGTCATAATGTATCCACATTATGATATCACAATATATTATGAGAGCGCAACATGCAGGTATTATGAGCAATTTCTCTTACCCCAATTTGTGTCACATCTACTGGAGCATCATGAGCATGTATTATGACGTCACAGTATATGATGTCATCATAATTAGTATGCACTATGACATCACAATGTATTATGACGTCATAAAGTATCCGCATTATGACATCACAATATATTATGAGAGCGCAACATGCAGGTATTATGAGAAATTTCTCTTACCCCAATTTGTGTCACATCTACTGGAGAATCATGAGCATGTATTATGACATCACAGTATATGATGACATCATAATTAGTATGCCCTATGACGTCACAATGTATTATGACGTCATAATGTATCCGCATTATGACATCAGAATATAATATGAGAGCGCAACATGCAGGTATTATGAGCAATTTCTCTTACCCCAATTTGTGTCACATCTACTGGAGCATCATGAGCATGTATAATGACGTCACAGTATATGATGACATCATAATTAGTATGCAGTATGACGTCACAATTTATTATGACGTCATAATGTATCCGCATTATGACATCACAATATATTATGAGAGCGCAACCTGCAGGTATTATGAGCAATTTCTCTTACCCCAATTTGTGTCACATCTACTGGAGCATCATGAGCATGTATTATGTTGTCACAGTATATGATGACATCATGATTAGTATGCAGTATTACGTCACAATGTATTATGAAGTCATAGTGTATCCGCATTATGACATCACAATAAATTATGAGAGCGCAACATGCAGGTATTATGAGCAATTTCTCTCACCCCAATTTGTGTCACATCTACTGGAGCATCATGAGCATGTATTATGACGTCACAGTATATGATGACATCATAATTTGTATGCACTATGACGTCACAATGTATTATGACGTCATATTGTATCCGCATTATGACATCACAATATATTATGAGAGCGCAGCATGCAGGTATTATGAGCAATTTCTCTTACCCCAATTTGTGTCACATCTACTGGAGCATCATGAGCATGTATTATGACGTCACAATATATGATGACATCATAATTAGTATGCATTATGACGTCACAATGTATTATGACGTCATAATGTATCCGCATTATGACATCACAATATATTATGAGAGCGCAATTTGCAGGTTTTATGACCATTTTCGATTACCCCAATTTGTGTCACATCGACTGGAGCATCATGAGCATGTATTATGACGTCACAGTATATGATGACATCATAATTAGTATGCACTATGACGTCACAATGTATTATGACGTCATAATGTATCCGCATTATGACATCACAATATATTATGAGAGCGCAACATGCAGGTATTATGAGCAATTTCTCGTACCCCAATTTGTGTCACATCTACTGGAGCATCATGAGCATGTATTATGACGTCACAGTATATGATGACATCATAATTAGTATGCAGTATGACGTCACAATGTATTATGACGTCATAATGTATCCGCATTATGACATCACAATATATTATGAGAGCGCAATTTGCAGGTATTATGACCATTTTCTATTACCCCAATTTGTGTCACATCGACTGGAGCATAATGAGCATGTATTATGACGTCACAGTACATGATGACATCATAATTAGTATGCAGTATGACGTCACAATGTATTATGACGTCGTAATGTATCCGCATTATGACATCACAATATATTATGAGAGCGCAACATGCAGGTATTATGAGCAATTTCTCTTACCCCAATTTGTGTCACATCTACTGGAGCATCATGAGCATGTATTATGACATCACAGTATATGATGACATCATAATTAGTATGCACTATGACGTTACAATGTATTATGACGTCATAATGTATCCGCATTATGACATCACAATATCTTATGAGAGCGCAATTTGCAGGTTTTATGACCAATTTCGCTTACCCCAATTTGTGTCAAATCTACTGGAGCATCATGAGCATGTATTATGACGTCACAGTATATGATGACATCACAAATAGTATGTAGTATGATGTCACAATGTATTATGACGTCATAATGTATCCGCATTATGACATCACAATATATTATGAGAGCGCAACATGCAGGTTTTATGAGCAATTTCTCTTACACCAATTTGTGTCACATCTACTGCAGCATCATGAGCATGTATTATGACGTCACAGTATATGAGGACATCATAATTAGTATGCGGTATGACATCACAATGTATTATGTCGTCATAATGTATCCACATTATTATATCACAATATATCATGAGAGCGCAACATGCGGGTACTATGAGCAATTTCTCTTACCCCAATTTGTGTCACATCTACTGGAGCGTCATGAGCATGTATTATGATGTCACAGTATATGATGACATCATAATTAGTATGCACTATGACGTCACAATGTATTATGACGTCATAATGTATCCGCATTATGACATCACAATATATTATGAGAGCGCAACATGCAGGTATTATGAGCAATTTCTCTTACCCCAATTTGTGTCACATCTACTGGAGCATCATGAGCATGTATTATGACGTCACAGTATATGATGACATCATAATTAGTATGCACTATGACGTCACAATGTATTATGACGTCATAATATATCCGCATTATGACATCACTATATAGTATGAGAGCGCAATTTGCAGGTGTTATGACCAATTTCGCTTACCCCAATTTGTGTCACATCTACTGGAGCATCATTAGCATGTATTATGACGTCACAGTATATGATGACATCATAATTAGTATGCAGTATGACATCACAATGTATTATGACGTCATAATGTATCCACATTATGATATCACAATATATTATGAGAGCGCAACATACAGGTATTATGAGCAATTTCTCTTACCCCAATTTGTGTCACATCTACTGGAGCATCATGAGCATGTATTATGACGTCACAGTATATGATGGCATCATAATTAGTATGCACTATGACATCACAATGTATTATGACGTCATAATGTATCCGCATTATGACATCACAATATATTATGAGAGCGCAACATGCAGGTATTATGAGCAATTTCTCTTACCCCAATTTGTGTCACATCTACTGGAGCATCATGAGCATGTATTATGATGTCACAGTATATGATGACATCATAATTAGTATGCAGTATGACGTCACAATGTATTATGACGTCATAATGTATCCGCATTATGACATCACAATATATACTGAGAGCGCAACATGCAGGTATTATCAGCAATTTCTCTTACCCCAATTTGTGTCACATCTACTGGAGCATCATGAGCATGTATCATGATGTCACAGTATATGATGACATCATAATTAGTATGCACTATGATGTCACAATGTATTATGACGTCATAAGGTATCCGCATTATGACATCACAATATATTATGAGAGCGCAACATGCAGTTATTATGAGCAATTTCTCTTACTCCAGTTTGTGTCACATCTACTGGAGCATCAGGAGCATGTACTGCGACGTCACAGCATATGATGACATCATAATTAGTATGCACTATGATGTCACAACGTATTATGACGTCATAATGTATCCGCATTATGACATCACAATATATTATGAGAGCGCAATTTACAGGTTTTACGACCATTTTCGATTACCCCAATTTGTGTCACATCTACTGGAGCATCATGAGCATGTATTATGTTGTCACAGTATATGATGACATCATAATTAGTATGCACTATGATGTCAAAATGTATTATGACGTCATAATCTATCTGCATTATGACATCACAATATATTATGAGAGCGCAACATGCAGGTATTATGAGCAATTTCTCTTACCCCAATTTGTGTCACATCTACTGGAGCATCATGAGCATGTATTATGACGTCACAGTATATGATGACATCATAATTAGTATGCACTATGACGTCACAATGTATTATGACGTCATAAGGTATCCGCATTATGACATCACAATATATTATGAGAGCGCAACATGCAGGTATTATGAGCAATTTCTCTTACCCCAATTTGTGTCACATCTACTGGAGCATCATGAGCATGTATTATGACGTCACAGTATATGATGACATCATAATTAGTATGCACTATGACGTCACAATGCATTATGACGTCATAATGTATCCGCATTATGACATCACAATACATTATGAGAGCACAACATGCAGGTATTATGAGCAATTTCTCTTTCCCCAATTTGTGTCACATCTACTGGAGCATCATGAGCATGTATTATGACGTCACAGTATATGAAGACATCATACTTAGTATGCATTATGATGTCACAATGTATTATGACGTCATAATGTATCCGCATTATGACATCACAATATATTATGAGAGCGCAACATGCAGGTATTATGAGCAATTTCTCTTTCCGCAATTTGTGTCACATCTACTGGAGCATCATGAGCATGTATTATGACGTCACAGTATATGATGACATCATAATTAGTATGCACTATGATGTCACAATGTGTTATGACGTCATAATATATCCGCATTATGACATCACAATATATTATGAGAGCGCAATTTACAGGTTTTATGACCATTTTCGATTACCCCAATTTGTGTCACATCTACTGGAGCATCATGAGCATGTATTATGACGTCACAGTATATGATGTCATCATAATTAGTATGCACTATGATGTCACAATGTATTATGACGTCATAATGTATCCGCATTATGACATCACAATATATTATGAGAGCACAACATGCAGGTATTATGAGCAATTTCTCTTTCCGCAATTTGTGTCACATCTATTGGAGCATCATGAGCATGTATTATCACGTCACAGTATATGATGACATCATAATTAGTATGCACTACGATGTCACAATGTATTATGACGTCATAATGTATCCGCATTATGACATCACAATATATTATGAGAGCGCAATTTGCAGGTTTTATGACCATTTTCGATTACCCCAATTTGTGTCACATCGACTGGAGCATCATGAGCATGTATTATGACGTCACAGTATATGATGACATCATAATTAGTATGCACTATGACGTCACAATGTATTATGACGTCATAATGTATCCGCATTATGACATCACAATATATTATGAGAGCGCAAAATGCAGGTATTATGAGCAATTTCTCTAACCCCAATTTGTGTCACGTTTACTGCAGCATCATGAGCATGTATTATGACGTCACAGTATATGATGATATCATAATTAGTATGCACTATGACGTCACAATGTATTATGACGTCATAATGTATCCGCATTATGACATCACAATATATTATGAGAGCGCAACATGCAGGTATTATGAGCAATTTTTTGTACCCCAATTTGTGTCACATCTACTGGAGCATCATGAGCATATATTATGACGTCACAGTATATGATGACATCATAATTAGCATGCAGTATGACGTCACAATGTATTATGACGTCATAATGTATCCGCATTATGACATCACAATATAGTATGAGAGCGCAATTTGCAGGTTTTATGACCATTTTCTATTACCCCAATTTGTGTCACATCGATTGGAGCATAATGAGCATGTATTATGACGTCACAGTACATGATGACATCATAATTAGTATGCAGTATGACGTCACAATGTATTATGACGTCATAATGTATCCGCATTATGACATCACAATATATTATGAGAGCGCAACATGCAGGTATTATGAGCAATTTCTCTTACCCCAATTTGTGTCACATCTACTGGAGCATCATGAGCATGTATTATGACATCACAGTATATGATGACATCATAATTAGTATGCACTATGACGTTACAATGTATTATGACGTCATAATGTATCCGCATTATGACATCACAATATATTATGAGAGCGCAACATGCAGGTTTTATGAGCAATTTCTCTTACCCCAATTTGTGTCACATCTACTGGAGAATCATGAGGAGGTATTATGATGTCACAGTTTATGATGACATCATAATTAGTATGCACTATGACGTCACAATGTATTATGACGTCATAATGTATCCGCATTATGACATCACAATATATTATGAGAGCGCAACATGCAGGTATTATGAGCAATTTCTATTACCCCAATTTGTGTCACATCTACTGGAGCATCATGAGTATGTATTATGACGTCACAGTATATGATGACATCATAATTAGTATGCAGTATGACGTCACAATGTATTATGACGTCATAATGTTTCCGCATTATGCCATCACAATATATTATGAGAGCGCAACATGCAGGTATTATGAGCAATTTCTCTTAACCCAATTTGTGTCACATCTACTGGAGCATCATGAGCATGTATTATGACGTCACAGTATATGATGACATCATAATTAGTATGCACTATGACGTCACAATGTATTATGACGTCATAATGTATCCGCATTATGACATCACAATATATTATGAGAGCGCAACATGCAGGTATTATGAGCAATTTCTCGTACCCCAATTTGTGTCACATCTACTGGAGCATCAAGAGCATGTATTATGACGTCACAGTATATGATGACATCATAATTAGCATGCAGTATGACGTCACAATGTATTATGACGTCATAATGTATCCGCATTATGACATCACAATATATTATGAGAGCGCAATTTGCAGGTTTTATGACCATTTTCTATTACCCCAATTTGTGTCACATCGATTGGAGCATAATGAGCATGTATTATGACGTCACAGTACATGATGACATCATAATTAGTATGCAGTATGACGTCACAATGTATTATGACGTCATAATGTATCCACATTATGACATCACAATATATTATGAGAGCGCAACATGCAGGTGTTATGAGCAATTTCTCTTACCCCAACTTGTGTCACATCTACTGGAGCATCATGAGCATGTATCATGACATCACAGTATATGATGACATCATAATTAGTATGCACTATGACGTTACAATGTATTATGACGTCATAATGTATCCGCATTATGACATCACAATATATTATGAGAGCGCAATTTGCAGGATTTATGACCAATTTCGCTTACCCCAATTTGTGTCAAATCTGCTGGAGCATCATGAGCATGTATTATGACGTCACAGTATATGATGACATCACAAATAGTATGTAGTATGATGTCACAATGTATTATGACGTCATAATGTATCCGCATTATGACATCACAAAATATTATGAGAGCGCAACATGCAGGTTTTATGAGCAATTTCTCTTACCCCAATTTGTGTCACATCTACTGGAGAATCATGAGGATGTATTATGATGTCACAGTATATGATGACATCAGAATTAGTATGCACTATGACGTCACAATGTATTATGACGTCATAATGTATCCGCATTATGACATCACAATATATTATGAGAGCGCAACATGCAGGTATTATGAGCAATTTCTCTTACCCCAATTTGTGTCACATCTACTGGAGCATCATGAGCATGTATTATGACATCACAGTATATGATGACATCATAATTAGTATGCACTATGACGTCACAATGTATTATGACGTCATAATGTTTCCGCATTATGACATCACAATATATTATGAGAGCGCAACATGCAGGTATTATGAGCAATTTCTCTTAACCCAATTTGTGTCACATCTACTGGAGCATCATGAGCATGTATTATGACGTCACAGTATATGATGACATCATAATTAGCATGCACTATGACGTCACAATGTATTATGACGTCATAATGTATCCGCATTATGACATCACAATATATTATGAGAGCGCAACATGCAGGTATTATGAGCAATTTCTCTTACCCCAATTTGTGTCACATCTACTGGAGCATCATGAGCATGTGTTATGACGTCACAGTATATGATGACATCATAATTAGTATGCACTATGATGTCACAATATATTATGACGTCATAATGTATCCGCATTATGACATCACACTATATTATGAGAGCGCCACATGCAGGTATTATGAGCAATTACACTTACCCCAATTTGTGTCACATCTACTGTAGCATCATGAGCATGTATTATGACATCACAGTATATGATGACATCATAATTAGTATGCACTATGACGTCACAATGTATTATGACGTCATAATGTATCCGCATTATGACATCACAATATATTATGAGAGCGCAATTTGCAGGTATTATGAGCAATTTCTCTTACCCCAATTTGTGTCACATCTACTGGAGCATCATGAGCATGTATTATGACGTCACAGTATATGATGACATCATAATTAGTATGCACTCTGACGTCACAATGTATTATGACGTCATAATGTATCCGCATTATGACATCACAATATATTATGAGAGCGCAACATGCAGGTATTATGAGCAATTTCTCTTACCCCAATTTGTGTCACATCTACTGGAGCATCATGAGCATGTATTATGATGTCACAGTATATGATGACATCATAATTAGTATGCACTATGACGTCACAATGTATTATGACGTCATAATGTATCCGCATTATGACATCACAATATATTATGAGAGCGCAACATGCAGGTATTATGAGAAATTTCTCGTACCCCAGTTTGTGTCACATCTACTGGAGCATCATGAGCATGTATTATGACGTCACAGTATATGATGATATCATAATTAGTATGCACTATGACGTCACAATGTATTATGACGTCATAATGTATCCGCATTATGACATCACAATATATTATGATAGCGCAATTTGCAGGTTTTATGACCATTTTCGATTACCCCAATTTGTGTCACATCGACTGGAGCATCATGAGCATGTATTATGACGTCACAGTATATGATGACATCATAATTAGTATGCACTATGACGTCACAATGTATTATGACGTCATAATGTATCCGCATTATGACATCACAATATATTATGAGAGCGCAACATGCAGGTATTATGAGCAATTTCTCTAACCCCAATTTGTGTCACATCTACTGCAGCATCATGAGCACGTATTATGACGTCACAGTATATGATGATATCATAATTAGTATGCACTATGACGTCAGAATGTATTATGACGTCATAATGTATCCGCATTATGACATCACAATATATTATGAGAGCGCAACATGCAGGTACTATGAGAATTTCTCTTACCCCAATTTGTGTCACATCTACTGGAGCATCATGAGCATGTATTATGACGTCACAGTATATGATGACATCATAATTAGTATGCAGTATGACGTCACAATGTATTATGACGTCATAATGTATCCGCATTATGACATCACAATATATTATGAGAGCGCAATTTGCAGGTTTTATGACCATTTTCTATTACCCCAATTTGTGTCACATCGACTGGAGCATAATGAGCATGTATTATGATGTCACAGTACATGATGACATCATAATTAGTATGCAGTATGACGTCACAATGTGTTATGACGTCGTAATGTATCCGCATTATGACATCACAATATATTATGAGAGCGCAACATGCAGGTATTATGAGCAATTTCTCTTACCCCAATTTGTGTCACATCTACTGGAGCATCATGAGCATGTATTATGACATCACAGTATATGATGACATCATAATTAGTATGCACTATGACGTTACAATGTATTATGACGTCATAATGTATTAGCATTATGACATCACAATATATTATGAGAGCGCAATTTGCAGGATTTATGACCAATTTCGCTTACCCCAATTTGTGTCAAATCTACTGGAGCATCATGAGCATGTATTATGACGTCACAGTATATGATGACATCACAAATAGTATGTAGTATGATGTCCCAATGTATTATGACGTCATAATGTATCCGCATTATGACATCACAATATATTATGAGAGCGCAACATGCAGGTTTTATGAGCAATTTCTCTTACACCAATTTTTGTCACATCTACTGGAGCATCATGAGCATGTATTATGACGTCACAGTATATGATGACATCATAATTAGTATGCACTATGACGTCACAATGTATTATGACGTCATAATGTATCCGCATTATGACATCACAATATATTATGAGAGCGCAACATGCAGGTATTATGAGCAATTTCTCTTTCCCCAATTGTGTCACATCTACTGGAGCATCATGAGCATGTATTATGACGTCACAGTATATGATGACATCATAATTAGTATGCACTATGACGTCACAATGTATTATGACGTCATAATGTATCCACATTATGACGTCACAATATATTATGAGAGCGCAATTTGCAGGTTTTATGACCAATTTTGCTTACCCCAATTTGTTTCACATCTACTGGAGCATCATGAGCATGTATTATGATGTCACAGTATATGAGGACATCATAATTAGTATGCAGTATGACGTCACAATGTATTATGTCGTCATAATGTATCCACATTATTATATCACAATATATCATGAGAGCGAAACATGCAGGTACTATGAGCAATTTCTCTTACCCCAATTTGTGTCACATCTACTGGAGCGTCATGAGCATGTATTATGATGTCACAGTATATGATGACATCATAATTAGTATGCACTATGACGTCACAATGTATTATGACGTCATAATGTATCCGCATTATGACATCACAATATATTATGAGAGCGCAACATGCAGGTATTATAAGCAATTTCTCTTACCCCAATTTGTGTCACATATACTGGAGCATCATGAGCATGTATTATGACGTCACAGTATATGATGATATCATAACTAGTATGCACTATGACGTCACAATGTATTATGACGTCATAATATATCCGCATTATGACATCACTATATAGTATGAGAGCGCAATTTGCAGGTGTTATGACCAATTTCGCTTACCCCAATTTGTGTCACATCTACTGGAGCATCATGAGCATGTATTATGACGTCACAGTATATGATGACATCATAATTAGTATGCAGTATGACATCACAATGTATTATGACGTCATAATGTATCCACATTATGATATCACAATATATTATGAGAGCGCAACATACAGGTATTATGAGCAATTTCTCTTACCCCAATTTGTGTCACATCTACTGGAGCATCATGAGCATGTATTATGACGTCACAGTATATGATGTCATCATAATTAGTATGCACTATGACATCACAATGTATTATGACGTCATAATGTATCCGCATTATGACATCACAATATATTATGAGAGCGCAACATGCAGGTATTATGAGAAATTTCTCTTACCCCAATTTGTGTCACATCTACTGGAGAATCATGAGCATGTATTATGACATCACAGTATATGATGACATCATAATTAGTATGCCCTATGACGTCACAATGTATTATGACGTCATAATGTATCCGCATTATGACATCAGAATATATTATGAGAGCGCAACATGCAGGTATTATGAGCAATTTCTCTTACCCCAATTTGTGTCACATCTACTGGAGCATCATGAGCATGTATAATGACGTCACAGTATATGATGACATCATAATTAGTATGCAGTATGACGTCACAATGTATTATGACGTCATAATGTATCCGCATTATGACATCACAATATATTATGAGAGCGCAACCTGCAGGTATTATGAGCAATTTCTCTTACCCCAATTTGTGTCACATCTACTGGAGCATCATGAGCATGTATTATGTTGTCACAGTATATGATGACATCATAATTAGTATGCAGTATTACGTCACAATGTATTATGAAGTCATAGTGTATCCGCATTATGACATCACAATAAATTATGAGAGCGCAACATGCAGGTATTATGAGCAATTTCTCTCACCCCAATTTGTGTCACATCTACTGGAGCATCATGAGCATGTATTATGACGTCACAGTATATGATGACATCATAATTTGTATGCACTATGACGTCACAATGTATTATGACGTCATATTGTATCCGCATTATGACATCACAATATATTATGAGAGCGCAGCATGCAGGTATTATGAGCAATTTCTCTTACCCCAATTTGTGTCACATCTACTGGAGCATCATGAGCATGTATTATGACGTCACAATATATGATGACATCATAATTAGTATGCATTATGACGTCACAATGTATTATGACGTCATAAAGTATCCGCATTATGACATCACAATATATTATGAGAGCGCAATTTGCAGGTTTTATGACCATTTTCGATTACCCCAATTTGTGTCACATCGACTGGAGCATCATGAGCATGTATTATGACGTCACAGTATATGATGACATCATAATTAGTATGCACTATGACGTCACAATGTATTATGACGTCATAATGTATCCGCATCATGACATCACAATATATTATGAGAGCGCAACATGCAGGTATTATGAGCAATTTCTCTAACCCCAATTTGTGTCACATCTACTGCAGCATCATGAGCATGTATTATGACGTCACAGTATATGATGATATCATAATTAGTATGCACTATGACGTCACAATGTATTATGACGTCATAATGTATCCGCATTATGACATCACAATATATTATGAGAGCGCAACATGCAGGTATTATGAGCAATTTCTCGTACCCCAATTTGTGTCACATCTACTGGAGCATCATGAGCATGTATTATGACGTCACAGTATATGATGACATCATAATTAGTATGCAGTATGACGTCACAATGTATTATGACGTCATAATGTATCCGCATTATGACATCACAATATATTATGAGAGCGCAATTTGCAGGTTTTATGACCATTTTCTATTACCCCAATTTGTGTCACATCGACTGGAGCATAATGAGCATGTATTATGATGTCACAGTATATGATGACATCATAATTAGTATGCAGTATGACGTCACAATGTATTATGACGTCGTAATGTATCCGCATTATGACATCACAATATATTATGAGAGCGCAACATGCAGGTATTATGAGCAATTTCTCTTACCCCAATTTGTGTCACATCTACTGGAGCATCATGAGCATGTATTATGACATCACAGCATATGATGACATCATAATTAGTATGCACTATGACGTTACAATGTATTATGACGTCATAATGTATCCGCATTATGACATCACAATATCTTATGAGAGCGCAATTTGCAGGTTTTATGACCAATTTCGCTTACCCCAATTTGTGTCAAATCTACTGGAGCATCATGAGCATGTATTATGACGTCACAGTATATGATGACATCACAAATAGTATGTAGTATGATGTCACAATGTATTATGACGTCATAATGTATCCGCATTATGACATCACAATATATTATGAGAGCGCAACATGCAGGTTTTATGAGCAATTTCTCTTACACCAATTTGTGTCACATCTACTGCAGCATCATGAGCATGTATTATGACGTCACAGTATATGATGACATCATAATTAGTATGCACTATGACGTCACAATGTATTATGACGTCATAATGTATCCGCATTATGACATCACAATATATTATGAGAGCGCAACATGCAGGTATTATGAGCAATTTCTCTTTCCCCAATTTGTGTCACATCTACTGGAGCATCATGAGCATGTATTATGACGTCACAGTATATGATGACATCATAATTAGTATGCACTATGACGTCACAATGTATTATGACGTCATAATGTATCCATATTATGACGTCACAATATATTATGAGAGCGCAATCTGCAGGTTTTATGACCAATTTTGCTTACCCCAATTTGTTTCACATCTACTGGAGCATCATGAGCATGTATTATGATGTCACAGTATATGAGGACATCATAATTAGTATGCGGTATGACGTCACAATGTATTATGTCGTCATAATGTATCCACATTATTATATCACAATATATCATGAGAGCGCAATATGCGGGTACTATGAGCAATTTCTCTTACCCCAATTTGTGTCACATCTACTGGAGCGTCATGAGCATGTATTATGATGTCACAGTATATGATGACATCATAATTAGTATGCACTATGACGTCACAATGTATTATGACGTCATAATGTATCCGCATTATGACATCACAATATATTATGAGAGCGCAACATGCAGGTATTATGAGCAATTTCTCTTACCCCAATTTGTGTCACATCTACTGGAGCATCATGAGCATGTATTATGACGTCACAGTATATGATGACATCATAATTAGTATGCACTATGACGTCACAATGTATTATGACGTCATAATATATCCGCATTATGACATCACTATATAGTATGAGAGCGCAATTTGCAGGTGTTATGACCAATTTCGCTTACCCCAATTTGTGTCACATCTACTGGAGCATCATTAGCATGTATTATGAGGTCACAGTATATGATGACATCATAATTAGTATGCAGTATGACATCACAATGTATTATGACGTCATAATGTATCCACATTATGATATCACAATATATTATGAGAGCGCAACATACAGGTATTATGAGCAATTTCTCTTACCCCAATTTGTGTCACATCTACTGGAGCATCATGAGCATGTATTATGACGTCACAGTATATGATGGCATCATAATTAGTATGCACTATGACATCACAATGTATTATGACGTCATAATGTATCCGCATTATGACATCACAATATATTATGAGAGCGCAACATGCAGGTATTATGAGCAATTTCTCTTACCCCAATTTGTGTCACATCTACTGGAGCATCATGAGCATGTATTATGATGTCACAGTATATGATGACATCATAATTAGTATGCAGTATGACGTCACAATGTATTATGACGTCATAATGTATCCGCATTATGACATCACAATATATTCTGAGAGCGCAACATGCAGGTATTATCAGCAATTTCTCTTACCCCAATTTGTGTCACATCTACTGGAGCATCATGAGCATGTATCATGATGTCACAGTATATGATCACATCATAATTAGTATGCACTATGATGTCACAATGTATTATGACGTCATAAGGTATCCGCATTATGACATCACAATATATTATGAGAGCGCAACATGCAGTTATTATGAGCAATTTCTCTTACTCCAGTTTGTGTCACATCTACTGGAGCATCAGGAGCATGTACTGCGACGTCACAGCATATGATGACATCATAATTAGTATGCACTATGATGTCACAACGTATTATGACGTCATAATGTATCCGCATTATGACATCACAATATATTATGAGAGCGCAATTTACAGGTTTTACGACCATTTTCGATTACCCCAATTTGTGTCACATCTACTGGAGCATCATGAGCATGTATTATGTTGTCACAGTATATGATGACATCATAATTAGTATGCACTATGATGTCAAAATGTATTATGACGTCATAATCTATCTGCATTATGACATCACAATATATTATGAGAGCGCAACATGCAGGTATTATGAGCAATTTCTCTTACCCCAATTTGTGTCACATCTACTGGAGCATCATGAGCATGTATTATGACGTCACAGTATATGATGACATCATAATTAGTATGCACTATGACGTCACAATGCATTATGACGTCATAATGTATCCGCATTATGACATCACAATATATTATGAGAGCACAACATGCAGGTATTATGAGCAATTTCTCTTTCCCCAATTTGTGTCACATCTACTGGAGCATCATGAGCATGTATTATGACGTCACAGTATATGAAGACATCATACTTAGTATGCATTATGATGTCACAATGTATTATGACGTCATAATGTATCCGCATTATGACATCACAATATATTATGAGAGCGCAACATGCAGGTATTATGAGCAATTTCTCTTTCCGCAATTTGTGTCACATCTACTGGAGCATCATGAGCATGTATTATGACGTCACAGTATATGATGACATCATAATTAGTATGCACTATGATGTCACTATGTATTATGACGTCATAATATATCCGCATTATGACATCACAATATATTATGAGAGCGCAATTTACAGGTTTTATGACCATTTTCGATTACCCCAATTTGTGTCACATCTACTGGAGCATCATGAGCATGTATTATGACGTCACAGTATATGATGTCATCATAATTAGTATGCACTATGATGTCACAATGTATTATGACGTCATAATGTATCCGCATTATGACATCACAATATATTATGAGAGCTCAACATGCAGGTATTATGAGCAATTTCTCTTTCCGCAATTTGTGTCACACCTATTGGAGCATCATGAGCATGTAATATCACGTCACAGTATATGATGACATCATAATTAGTATGCACTACGATGTCACAATGTATTATGACGTCATAATGTATCCGCATTATGACATCACAATATATTATGAGAGCGCAATTTGTAGGTTTTATGACTATTTTCGATTACCCCAATTTGAGTCACATCGACTGGAGCATCATGAGCATGTATTATGACGTCACAGTATATGATGACATCATAATTAGTATGCACTATGACGTCACAATGTATTATGACGTCATAATGTATCCGCATTATGACATCACAATATATTATGAGAGCGCAAAATGCAGGTATTATGAGCAATTTCTCTAACCCCAATTTGTGTCACATTTACTGCAGCATCATGAGCATGTATTATGACGTCACAGTATATGATGATATCATAATTAGTATGCACTATGACGTCACAATGTATTATGACGTCATAATGTATCCGCATTATGACATCACAATATATTATGAGAGCGCAACATGCAGGTATTATGAGCAATTTCTCGTACCCCAATTTGTGTCACATCTACTGGAGCATCATGAGCATGTATTATGACGTCACAGTATATGATGACATCATAATTAGCATGCAGTATGACGTCACAATTTATTATGACGTCATAATGTATCCGCATTATGACATCACAATATATTATGAGAGCGCAATTTGCAGGTTTTATGACCATTTTCTATTACCCCAATTTGTGTCACATCGATTGGAGCATAATGAGCATGTATTATGACGTCACAGTACATGATGACATCATAATTAGTATGCAGTATGACGTCACAATATATTATGACGTCATAATGTATCCACATTATGACATCACAATATATTATGAGAGCGCAACATGCAGGTATTATGAGCAATTTCTCTTACCCCAATTTGTGTCACATCTACTGGAGCATCATGAGCATGTATTATGACGTCACAGTATATGATGACATCACAAATAGTATGTAGTATGATGTCACAATGTATTATGACGTCATAATGTATCCGCATTATGACATCACAATATATTATGAGAGCGCAATTTGCAGGTTTTATGACCATTTTCTATTACCCCAATTTGTGTCACATCGATTGGAGCATAATGAGCATGTATTATGACATCACAGTATATGATGAAATCATAATTAGTATGCACTATGACGTTACAATGTATTATGACGTCATAATGTATCCGCATTATGACATCACAATATATTATGAGAGCGCAATTTGCAGGTTTTATGACCAATTTCGCTTACCCCAATTTGTGTCAAATCTACTGGAGCATCATGAGCATGTATTATGACGTCACAGTATATGATGACATCACAAATAGTATGTAGTATGATGTCACAATGTATTATGACGTCATAATGTATCCGCATTATGACATCACAATATATTATGAGAGCGCAACATGCAGGTTTTATGAGCAATTTCTCTTACCCCAATTTGTGTCACATCTACTGGAGAATCATGAGGATGTATTATGATGTCACAGTTTATGATGACATCATAATTAGTATGCACTATGACGTCACAATGTATTATGACGTCATAATGTGTCCGCATTATGACATCACAATATATTATGAGAGCGCAACATGCAGGTATTATGAGCAATTTCTATTACCCCAATTTGTGTCACATCTACTGGAGCATCATGAGTATGTATTATGACGTCACAGTATATGATGACATCATAATTAGTATGCAGTATGACGTCACAATGTATTATGACGTCATAATGTTTCCGCATTATGCCATCACAATATATTATGAGAGCGCAACATGCAGGTATTATGAGCAATTTCTCTTAACCCAATTTGTGTCACATCTACTGGAGCATCATGAGCATGTATTATGACGTCACAGTATATGATGACATCATAATTAGAATGCACTATGACGTCACAATGTATTATGACGTCATAATGTATCCGCATTATGACATCACAATATATTATGAGAGCGCAACATGCAGGTATTATGAGCAATTTCTCTTACCCCAATTTGTGTCACATCTACTGGAGCATCATGAGCATGTGTTATGACGTCACAGTATATGATGACATCATAATTAGTATGCACTATGATGTCACAATATATTATGACGTCATAATGTATCCGCATTATGACATCACACTATATTATGAGAGCGCCACATGCAGGTATTATGAGCAATTACACTTACCCCAATTTGTGTCACATCTACTGTAGCATCATGAGCATGTATTATGACGTCACAATATATGATGACATCATAATTAGTATGCACTATGACGTCACAATGTATTATGACGTCATAATGTATCCGCATTATGACATCACAATATATTATGAGAGCGCAACATGCAGGTATTATGAGAAATTTCTCGTACCCCAGTTTGTGTCACATCTACTGGAGCATCATGAGCATGTATTATGACGTCACAGTATATGATGATATCATAATTAGTATGCACTATGACGTCACAATGTATTATGACGTCATAATGTATCCGCATTATGACATCACAATATATTATGAGAGCGCAATTTGCAGGTTTTATGACCATTTTCGATTACCTCAATTTGTGTCACATCGACTGGAGCATCATGAGCATGTATTATGACGTCACAGTATATGATGACATCATAATTATTATGCAGTATGACGTCACAATGTATTATGACGTCGTAATGTATCCGCATTATGACATCACAATATATTATGAGAGCGCAACATGCAGGTATTATGAGCAATTTCTCTTACCCCAATTTGTGTCACATCTACTGGAGCATCATGAGCAAGTATTATGACGTCACAGTATATGAGGACATCATAATTAGTATGCAGTATGACGTCACAATGTATTATGTCATCATAATGTATCCAAATTATTATATCACAATATATCATGAGAGCGCAACATGCAGGTACTATGAGCAATTTCTCTTACCCCAATTTGTGTCACATCTACTGGAGAGTCATGAGCATGTATTATGACGTCACAGTATATGATGACATCATAATTAGTATGCAGTATGACGTCACAATGTATTATGACGTCATAATGTATCCGCATTATGACATCACAATATATCATGAGAGCGCAACATGCAGGTATTATGAGCAATTTCTCTTACCCCAATTTGTGTCACATCTACTGGAGCATCATGAGCAAGTATTATGACGTCACAGTATATGATGACATCATAATAAGTATGCACTATGACGTCACAATGTATTATGACGTCATAATGTATCCGCATTGTGACATCACAATATATCATGAGAGCGCAACATGCAGGTATTATGAGCAGTTTCTCTCACCCCAATTTGTGTCACATCTACTGGAGCATCATGAGCATGTATTATGACGTCACAGTATATAATGACATCATAATTAGTATGCACTATGACGTCACAATGTATTATGACGTCATAATGTATCCGCATTATGACATCACAATATATTATGAGAGCGCAATTTGCAGGTTTTATGACCCATTTCGCTTACCCCAATTTGTGTCACATCTACTGGAGCATCATGAGCATGTATTATGACGTCACAGTATATTATGACATCATAATTAGTATGCACTATGACGTCACAATGTATTATGACGTCATAATGTATCCGCATTATGACATCACAATATATTATGAGAGCGCAACATACAGGTTTTATGACCATTTTCGATTACCCCAATTTGTTTCACATCTACTGGAGCATTATGAGCATGTATTATGATGTCACAGTATAATATGACATCATAATTAGTATGCAGTATGACGTCAGAATGTATTATGACGTCATAGTGTATCCGCATTATGACATCACAATAAATTATGAGAGCGCAACATGCAGGTATTATGAGCAATATCTCTTACCCCAATTTGTGTCACATCTACTGGAGCATCATGAGCATGTATTATGACGTCACAGTATATGATGTCATCATAATTAGTATGCACTATGACGTCACAATGTATTATGACGTCATAATGTATCCGCATTATGACATCACAATATATTATGAGAGCGCAACATGCAGGTATTATGAGCAATTTCTCTTACCCCAATTTGTGTCACATCTACTGGAGCATCATGAGCATGTATTATTACGTCACAGTATATGATGACATCATAATTAGTATGCACTATGAAGTCACAATGTATTATGACGTCATAATGTATCCGCATTATGACATCACAATATATTATGAGAGCGCAACATGCAGGTATTATGAGCAATTTCTCTTACCCCAATTTGTTTCACATCTACTGGAGCATCATAAGCATGAATTATGACGTCACAGTATATGATGACATCATAATTAGTATGCACTATGCCGTCACAATGTATTATGACGTCATAATGTATCCGCATTATGACATCACAATATATTATGAGAGCGCAATTTGCAGGTTTTATGAACAATTTCGCTTACCCCAATTTGTGTCACATCTACTGGAGCGTAATAAGCATGTATTATGACGTCACAGTATATGATGACATCATAATTAGTATGCACTATGACGTCACAATGTATTATGACGTCATAATGTATCCGCATTATGACATCACAATATATTATGAGAGCGCAACATGCAGGTATTATGAGCAATTTCTCTTACACCAATTTGTGTCACATCTACTGGAGTATCATGAGCATGTATTATGATGTCACAGTATATGATGACATCATAATTAGTATGCAGTATGACGTCACAATGTATTATGACGTCATAATGTATCCGCATTATGACATCAAAATATATTCTGTGAGCGCAACATGCAGGTATTATCAGCAATTTCTCTGACCCCAATTTGTGTCACATCTACTGGAGCATCATGAGCATGTATTATGATGTCACAGTATATGATGACATCATAATTAGTATGCACTATGACGTCACAATGTATTATGACGTCATAAGGTATCCGCATTATGACATCACAATATATTATGAGAGCGCAACATGCAGTTATTATGAGCAATTTCTCTTACTCCAGTTTGTGTCACATCTACTGGAGCATCAGGAGCATGTATTGCGACGTCACAGTATATGATGACATCATAATTAGTATGCACTATGATGTCACAACGTATTATGACGTCATAATGTATTCGCATTATGACATCACAATATATTATGAGAGCGCAATTTACAGGTTTTACGACCATTTTCGATTACCCCAATTTGTGTCACATCTACTGGAGCATCATGAGCATGTATTATGTTGTCACAGTATATGATGACATCATAATGAGTATGCACTATGATGTCAAAATGTATTATGACGTCATAATCTATCTGCATTATGACATCACAATATATTATGAGAGCGCAACATGCAGGTATTATGAGCAATTTCTCTTACCCCAATTTGTGTCACATCTACTGGAGCATCATGAGCATGTATTATGACGTCACAGTATATGATGACATCATAATTAGTATGCACTATGACGTCACAATGTATTATGACGTCATAAGGTATCCGCATTATGAAATCACAATATATTATGAGAGCGCAACATGCAGGTATTATGAGCAATTTCTCTTACCCCAATTTGTGTCACATCTACTGGAGCATCATGAGCATGTATTATGATGTCACAGTATATGATGACATCATAATTAGTATGCACTATGATGTCACAATGCATTATGACGTCAAAATGTATCCGCATTATGACATCACAATATATTATGAGAGCACAACATGCAGGTATTATGAGCAATTTCTCTTTCCCCAATTTGTGTCACATCTACTGGAGCATCATGAGCATGTATTATGACGTCACAGTATATGAAGACATCATACTTAGTATGCATTATGATGTCACAATGTATTATGACGTCATAATGTATCCGCATTATGACATCACAATATATTATGAGAGCGAAACATGCAGGTATTATGAGCAATTTCTCTTTCCGCAATTTGTGTCACATCTACTGGAGCATCATGAGCATGTATTATGACGTCACAGTAAATGATGACATCATAATTAGTATGCACTATGATGTCATAATGTATTATGACGTCATAATATATCCGCATTATGACATCACAATATATTATGAGAGCGCAATTTACAGGTTTTATGACCATTTTCGATTACCCCAATTTGTGTCACATCTACTGGAGCATCATGAGCATGTATTATGACGTCACAGTATATGATGTCATCATAATTAGTATGCACTATGATGTCACAATGTATTATGATGTCATAATGTATCCGCATTATGACATCACAATATATTATGAGAGCACAACATGCAGGTATTATGAGCAATTTCTCTTTCCACAATTTGTGTCACATCTACTGGAGGATCATGAGCATGTATTATCACGTCACAGTATATGATGACATCATAATTAGTATGCACTACGATGTCACAATGTATTATGACGTCATAATGTATCCGCATTATGACATCACAATATATTATGAGAGCGCAACATGCAGGTATTATGAGCAATTTCTCTTACCCCAATTTGTTTCACATCTACTGGAGCATCATGAGCATGTATTATGACGTCACAGTATATGATGACGTCATAATTAGTATGCACTATGACGTCACAATGTATTATGACGTCAAAATGTATCCACATTATGACGTCACAATATATTATGAGAGCGCAATTTGCAGGTTTTATGACCAATTTCGCTTACCCCAATTTGTTTCACATCTACTGGAGCATCATGAGCATGTATTATGATGTCACAGTATATGATGACATCATAATTAGTATGCACTATGACGTCACAATGTATTATGACGTCATAATGTATCCGCATTATGACATCACAATATATTATGAGAGCGCAACATGCAGGTATTATGAGCAATTTCTCTTACCCCAATTTGTGTCACATCTACTGGAGCATCATGAGCATGCATTATGACATCACAGTATATGATGACATCATAATTAGTATGCACTATGACGTCACAATGTATTATAACGTCATAATGTATCCGCATTATGTCATCACAATATATTATGAGAGCGCAACATGCAGGTATTATGAGCAATTTCTCTTACCCCAATTTGTGTCACATCTACTGGAGCATCATGAGCATGTGTTATGACGTCACAGTATATGATGACATCATAGTTATTATGCACTATGACGTCACAATGTATTATGACGTCATAATGTATCCGCATTATGACATCACAATATATTATGAGAGCGCAATTTGCAGGTATTAGGAGCAATTTCTCTTACCCCAATTTGTGTCACATCTACTGGAGCATCATGAGCATGTATTATGACGTCACAGTATATGAAGACATCATACTTAGTATGCATTATGATGTCACAATGTATTATGACGTCATAATGTATCCGCATTATGACATCACAATATATTATGAGAGCGCAACATGCAGGTATTATGAGCAATTTCTCGTACCCCAGTTTGTGTCACATCTACTGGAGCAGCATGAGCATGTATTATGACGTCACAGTATATGATGATATCATAATTAGTATGCAGTATGACGTCACAATGTATTATGACGTCATAATGTATCCGCATTATGACATCACAATATATTATGAGAGCGCAATTTGCAGGTTTTATGACCATTTTCGATTACCCCAATTTGTGTCACATCGACTGGAGCATCATGAGCATGTATTATGACGTCACAGTATATGATGACATCATAATTAGTATGCACTATGACGTCACAATGTATTATGACGTCATAATGTATCCGCATTATGACATCACAATATATGAGAGCGCAACATGCAGGTATTATGAGCAATTTCTCTAACCCCAATTTGTGTCACATCTACTGCAGCATCATGAGCATGTATTATGACGTCACAGTATATGATGATATCATAATTAGTATGCACTATGACGTCACAATGTATTATGACGTCATAATGTATCCGCATTATGACATCACAATATATTATGAGAGCGCAACATGCAGGTATTATGAGCAATTTCTCGTACCCCAATTTGTGTCACATCTAATGGAGCATCATGAGCATGTATTATGACGTCACAGTATATGATGACATCATAATTAGCGTGCAGTATGACGTCACAATGTATTATGACGTCATAATGTATCCGCATTATGACATCACAATATATTATGAGAGCGCAATTTGCAGGTTTTAAGACCATTTTCTATTACCCCAATTTGTGTCACATCGATTGGAGCATAATGAGCATGTATTATGACGTCACAGTACATGATGACATCATAATTAGTATGCAGTATGACGTCACAATGTATTATGACGTCGTAATGTATCCGCATTATGACATCACAATATATTATGAGAGCGCAACATGCAGGTATTATGAGCAATTTCTCGTACCCCAATTTGTGTCACATCTACTGGAGCATCATGAGCATGTATTATGACGTCACAGTATATGATGACATCATAATTAGTATGCACTATGAAGTCACAATGTATTATGACGTCATAATGTATCCGCATTATGACATCACAATATATTATGAGAGCGCAACATGCAGGTATTATGAGCAATTTCTCTTACCCCAATTTGTTTCACATCTACTGGAGCATCATAAGCATGAATTATGACGTCACAGTATATGATGACATCATAATTAGTATGCACTATGCCGTCACAATGTATTATGACGTCATAATGTATCCGCATTATGACATCACAATATATTATGAGAGCGCAATTTGCAGGTTTTATGAACAATTTCGCTTACCCCAATTTGTGTCACATCTACTGGAGCGTAATGAGCATGTATTATGACGTCACAGTATATGATGACATCATAATTAGTATGCACTATGACGTCACAATGTATTATGACGTCATAATGTATCCGCATTATGACATCACAATATATTATGAGAGCGCAACATGCAGGTATTATGAGCAATTTCTCTTACACCAATTTGTGTCACATCTACTGGAGTATCATGAGCATGTATTATGATGTCACAGTATTTGATGACATCATAATTAGTATGCAGTATGACGTCACAATGTATTATGACGTCATAATGTATCCGCATTATGACATCACAATATATTCTGAGAGCGCAACATGCAGGTATTATCAGCAATTTCTCTTACCCCAATTTGTGTCACATCTACTGGAGCATCATGAGCATGTATTATGATGTCACAGTATATGATGACATCATAATTAGTATGCACTATGACGTCACAATGTATTATGACGTCATAAGGTATCCGCATTATGACATCACAATATATTATGAGAGCGCAACATGCAGTTATTATGAGCAATTTCTCTTACTCCAGTTTGTGTCACATCTACTGGAGCATCAGGAGCATGTATTGCGATGTCACAGTATATGATGACATCATAATTAGTATGCACTATGATGTCACAACGTATTATGACGTCATAATGTATCCGCATTATGACATCACAATATATTATGAGAGCGCAATTTACAGGTTTTACGACCGATTTCGATTACCCCAATTTGTGTCACATCTACTGGAGCATCATGAGCATGTATTATGTTGTCACAGTATATGATGACATCATAATGAGTATGCACTATGATGTCAAAATGTATTATGACGTCATAATCTATCTGCATTATGACATCACAATATATTATGAGAGCGCAACATGCAGGTATTATGAGCAATTTCTCTTACCCCAATTTGTGTCACATCTACTGGAGCATCATGAGCATGTATTATGACGTCACAGTATATGATGACATCATAATTAGTATGCACTATGACGTCACAATGTATTATGACGTCATAAGGTATCCGCATTATGAAATCACAATATATTATGAGAGCGCAACATGCAGGTATTATGAGCAATTTCTCTTACCCCAATTTGTGTCACATCTACTGGAGCATCATGAGCATGTATTATGATGTCACAGTATATGATGACATCATAATTAGTATGCACTATGATGTCACAATGCATTATGACGTCATAATGTATCCGCATTATGACATCACAATATATTATGAGAGCACAACATGCAGGTATTATGAGCAATTTCTCTTTCCCCAGTTTGTGTCACATCTACTGGAGCATCATGAGCATGTATTATGACGTCACAGTATATGAAGACATCATACTTAGTATGCATTATGATGTCACGATGTATTATGACGTCATAAGGTATCCGCATTTTGAAATCACACTATATTATGAGAGCGCAACATGCAGGTATTATCACCAATTTCTCTTACCCCAATTTGTGTCACATCTACTGGAGCATCATGAGCATGTATTATGACGTCACAGTATATGATGACATCATAATTAGTATGCACTATGACGTCACAATGTATTATGACGTCATAATGTATCCGCATTATGACATCACAATATATTATGAGAGCGCAACATGCAGGTATTATGAGCAATTTCTCGTACCCCAATTTGTGTCACATCTACTGGAGCATCATGAGCATGTATTATGACGTCACAGTATATGATGACATCATTATTAGTATGCACTATGACGTCACAATGTATTATGACGTCAAAATATATCTGCATTATGACATCACAATATATTATGATTGCGCAATTTGCAGGGTTTATGACCAATTTCGCTTACCCCACTTTGTGTCACATCTACTGGAGCATCATGAGCATGTGTTATGATGTCACAGTATATGATAACATCATAATTAGTATGCAGTATGATGTCACAATGTATTATGACTCCATAATGTATCCGCATTATGACATCACAGTATATTATGAGAGCGCAACATGCAGGTATTATGAGCAATTTCTCATACCCCAATTTGTGTCACATCTACTGGAGCATCATGAGCATGTATTATGACGTCACAGTATATGAGGACATCATAATTAGTATGCAGTATGACGTCACAATGTATTATGACGTCATAATGTATCCGCATTATGACATCACAATATATTATGAGAGCGCAAGATGCAGGTATTATAAGCAATTTCTCTTACCCCAATTTGTGTCACATCTACTGGAGCATCATGAGCATGTATTATGATGTCACAGTAAATGATGACATCATAGTTAGTATGCACTATGACGTCACAATGTATTATGACGTCATAATGTATCCACATTATGACCTCACAATATATTATGAGAGCGCAATTTGCAGGTTTTATGACCAATTTCGCTTACCCTAATTTGTTTCACATCTACTGGAGCATCATGAGAATGTATTATGATGTCACAGTATATGATGACATCATAATTAGTATGCAGTATGACGTCACAATGTATTATGACGTCATAATGTATCCACATTACGACATCACAATATATCATGAGAGCGCAACATGCAGGTACTATGAGCAATTTCTCTTACCCCAATTTGTGTCACATCTACTGGAGCATCATGAGCATGTATTATGACGTCATAGTATATGATGACATCATAATTACTATGCACTATGACGTCACAATGTATTATGGCGTCATAATGTATCTGCATTATGACATCACAATATATTATGAGTGCGCAATTTGCAGGGTTTATGACCAATTTCGCTTACCCCACTTTGTGTCACATCTACTGGAGCATCATGAGCATGTGTTATGATGTCACAGTATATGATAACATCATAATTAGTATGCAGTATGATGTCACAATGTATTATGACTCCATAATGTATCCGCATTATGACATCACAATATATAATGAGAGCGCAACATGCAGGTATTATGAGCAATTTCTCTTACCCCAATTTGTGTCACATCTACTGAAGCATCATAAGCATGTATTATGACGTCACAGTATATGATGACATCATAATTAGTATGCACTATGACGTCACAATGTATTATGACGTCATAATGTATCCGCATTATGACATCACAATATATTATGAGAGCGCAATTTGCAGGTTTTATGAGCAATTTCCCTTACCCCAATTTGTGTCACATCTACTGGAGCATCATGAGTATGTGTTATGATGTCACAGTATATGATAACATCATAATTAGTATGCACTATGACGTCACAATGTATTATGACGTCATAATGTATCCGCATTATGACATCACAATATATTATGAGAGCGCAACATGCAGGTATTATGAGAAATTTCTCGTACCCCAGTTTGTGTCACATCTACTGGAGCATCATGAGCATGTATTATGACGTCACAGTATATGATGATATCATAATTAGTATGCACTATGACGTCACAATGTGTTATGACGTCATAATGTATCCGCATTATGACATCACAATATATTATGAGAGCGCAATTTGCAGGTTTTATGACCATTTTCGATTACCCCAATTTGTGTCACATCGACTGGAGCATCATGAGCATGTATTATGACGTCACAGTATATGATGACATCATAATTAGTATGCACTATGACGTCACAATGTATTATGACGTCATAATGTATCCGCATTATGACATCACAATATATTATGAGAGCGCAACATGCAGGTATTATGAGCAATTTCTCTAACCCCACTTTGTGTCACATCTACTGCAGCATCATGAGCATGTATTATGACGTCACAGTATATGATGATATCATAATTAGTATGCACTATGACGTCACAATGTATTATGACGTCATAATGTATCCGCATTATGACATCACAATATATTATGAGAGCGCAACATGCAGGTATTATGAGCAATTTCTCGTACCCCAATATGTGTCACATCTACTGGAGCATCATGAGCATGTATTATGACGTCACAGTATATGATGACATCATAATTAGTATGCAGTATGACGTCACAATGTATTATGATGTCATAATGTATCCGCATTATGACATCAGAATATATTATGAGAGCGCAATTTGCAGGTTTTATGACCATTTTCTATTACCCCAATTTGTGTCACATCGACTGGAGCATAATGAGCATGTATTATGACGTCACAGTACATGATGACATCATAATTAGTATGCAGTATGACGTCACAATGTATTATGACGTCGTAATGTATCCGCATTATGACATCACAATATATTATGAGAGCGCAACATGCAGGTATTATGAGCAATTTCTCGTACCCCAATTTTTGTCACATCTACTGGAGCATCATGAGCATGTATTATGACGTCACAGTATATGATGACATCATAATTAGTATGCACTATGAAGTCACAATGTATTATGACGTCATAATGTATCCGCATTATGACATCACAATATATTATGAGAGCGCAACATGCAGGTATTATGAGCAATTTCTCTTACCCCAATTTGTGTCACATCTACTGGAGCATCATGAGCATGTATTATGACGTCACAATATATGATGACATCATAATTAGTATGCATTATGACGTCACAATGTATTATGACGTCATAAAGTATCCGCATTATGACATCACAATATATTATGAGAGCGCAATTTGCAGGTTTTATGACCATTTTCGATTACCCCAATTTGTGTCACATCGACTGGAGCATCATGAGCATGTATTATGACGTCACAGTATATGATGACATCATAATTAGTATGCACTATGACGTCACAATGTATTATGACGTCATAATGTATCCGCATCATGACATCACAATATATTATGAGAGCGCAACATGCAGGTATTATGAGCAATTTCTCTAACCCCAATTTGTGTCACATCTACTGCAGCATCATGAGCATGTATTATGACGTCACAGTATATGATGATATCATAATTAGTATGCACTATGACGTCACAATGTATTATGACGTCATAATGTATCCGCATTATGACATCACAATATATTATGAGAGCGCAACATGCAGGTATTATGAGCAATTTCTCGTACCCCAATTTGTGTCACATCTACTGGAGCATCATGAGCATGTATTATGACGTCACAGTATATGATGACATCATAATTAGTATGCAGTATGACGTCACAATGTATTATGACGTCATAATGTATCCGCATTATGACATCACAATAT
Organism: Aotus nancymaae; assembly: GCF_030222135.1. Lineage (NCBI taxonomy): Eukaryota > Metazoa > Chordata > Mammalia > Primates > Aotidae > Aotus > Aotus nancymaae. Next base: position 6,438,871 of record NW_026988481.1, on the reverse strand, counting down.
ATTATGAGAGCGCAATTTGCAGGTTTTATGACCATTTTCTATTACCCCAATTTGTGTCACATCGACTGGAGCATAATGAGCATGTATTATGATGTCACAGTATATGATGACATCATAATTAGTATGCAGTATGACGTCACAATGTATTATGACGTCGTAATGTATCCGCATTATGACATCACAATATATTATGAGAGCGCAACATGCAGGTATTATGAGCAATTTCTCTTACCCCAATTTGTGTCACATCTACTGGAGCATCATGAGCATGTATTATGACATCACAGTATATGATGACATCATAATTAGTATGCACTATGACGTTACAATGTATTATGACGTCATAATGTATCCGCATTATGACATCACAATATCTTATGAGAGCGCAATTTGCAGGTTTTATGACCAATTTCGCTTACCCCAATTTGTGTCAAATCTACTGGAGCATCATGAGCATGTATTATGACGTCACAGTATATGATGACATCACAAATAGTATGTAGTATGATGTCACAATGTATTATGACGTCATAATGTATCCGCATTATGACATCACAATATATTATGAGAGCGCAACATGCAGGTTTTATGAGCAATTTCTCTTACACCAATTTGTGTCACATCTACTGCAGCATCATGAGCATGTATTATGACGTCACAGTATATGATGACATCATAATTAGTATGCACTATGACGTCACAATGTATTATGACGTCATAATGTATCCGCATTATGACATCACAATATATTATGAGAGCGCAACATGCAGGTATTATGAGCAATTTCTCTTTCCCCAATTTGTGTCACATCTACTGGAGCATCATGAGCATGTATTATGACGTCACAGTATATGATGACATCATAATTAGTATGCACTATGACGTCACAATGTATTATGACGTCATAATGTATCCATATTATGACGTCACAATATATTATGAGAGCGCAATCTGCAGGTTTTATGACCAATTTTGCTTACCCCAATTTGTTTCACATCTACTGGAGCATCATGAGCATGTATTATGATGTCACAGTATATGAGGACATCATAATTAGTATGCGGTATGACGTCACAATGTATTATGTCGTCATAATGTATCCACATTATTATATCACAATATATCATGAGAGCGCAATATGCGGGTACTATGAGCAATTTCTCTTACCCCAATTTGTGTCACATCTACTGGAGCGTCATGAGCATGTATTATGATGTCACAGTATATGATGACATCATAATTAGTATGCACTATGACGTCACAATGTATTATGACGTCATAATGTATCCGCATTATGACATCACAATATATTATGAGAGCGCAACATGCAGGTATTATGAGCAATTTCTCTTACCCCAATTTGTGTCACATCTACTGGAGCATCATGAGCATGTATTATGACGTCACAGTATATGATGACATCATAATTAGTATGCACTATGACGTCACAATGTATTATGACGTCATAATATATCCGCATTATGACATCACTATATAGTATGAGAGCGCAATTTGCAGGTGTTATGACCAATTTCGCTTACCCCAATTTGTGTCACATCTACTGGAGCATCATTAGCATGTATTATGAGGTCACAGTATATGATGACATCATAATTAGTATGCAGTATGACATCACAATGTATTATGACGTCATAATGTATCCACATTATGATATCACAATATATTATGAGAGCGCAACATACAGGTATTATGAGCAATTTCTCTTACCCCAATTTGTGTCACATCTACTGGAGCATCATGAGCATGTATTATGACGTCACAGTATATGATGGCATCATAATTAGTATGCACTATGACATCACAATGTATTATGACGTCATAATGTATCCGCATTATGACATCACAATATATTATGAGAGCGCAACATGCAGGTATTATGAGCAATTTCTCTTACCCCAATTTGTGTCACATCTACTGGAGCATCATGAGCATGTATTATGATGTCACAGTATATGATGACATCATAATTAGTATGCAGTATGACGTCACAATGTATTATGACGTCATAATGTATCCGCATTATGACATCACAATATATTCTGAGAGCGCAACATGCAGGTATTATCAGCAATTTCTCTTACCCCAATTTGTGTCACATCTACTGGAGCATCATGAGCATGTATCATGATGTCACAGTATATGATCACATCATAATTAGTATGCACTATGATGTCACAATGTATTATGACGTCATAAGGTATCCGCATTATGACATCACAATATATTATGAGAGCGCAACATGCAGTTATTATGAGCAATTTCTCTTACTCCAGTTTGTGTCACATCTACTGGAGCATCAGGAGCATGTACTGCGACGTCACAGCATATGATGACATCATAATTAGTATGCACTATGATGTCACAACGTATTATGACGTCATAATGTATCCGCATTATGACATCACAATATATTATGAGAGCGCAATTTACAGGTTTTACGACCATTTTCGATTACCCCAATTTGTGTCACATCTACTGGAGCATCATGAGCATGTATTATGTTGTCACAGTATATGATGACATCATAATTAGTATGCACTATGATGTCAAAATGTATTATGACGTCATAATCTATCTGCATTATGACATCACAATATATTATGAGAGCGCAACATGCAGGTATTATGAGCAATTTCTCTTACCCCAATTTGTGTCACATCTACTGGAGCATCATGAGCATGTATTATGACGTCACAGTATATGATGACATCATAATTAGTATGCACTATGACGTCACAATGTATTATGACGTCATAAGGTATCCGCATTATGACATCACAATATATTATGAGAGCGCAACATGCAGGTATTATGAGCAATTTCTCTTACCCCAATTTGTGTCACATCTACTGGAGCATCATGAGCATGTATTATGACGTCACAGTATATGATGACATCATAATTAGTATGCACTATGACGTCACAATGCATTATGACGTCATAATGTATCCGCATTATGACATCACAATATATTATGAGAGCACAACATGCAGGTATTATGAGCAATTTCTCTTTCCCCAATTTGTGTCACATCTACTGGAGCATCATGAGCATGTATTATGACGTCACAGTATATGAAGACATCATACTTAGTATGCATTATGATGTCACAATGTATTATGACGTCATAATGTATCCGCATTATGACATCACAATATATTATGAGAGCGCAACATGCAGGTATTATGAGCAATTTCTCTTTCCGCAATTTGTGTCACATCTACTGGAGCATCATGAGCATGTATTATGACGTCACAGTATATGATGACATCATAATTAGTATGCACTATGATGTCACAATGTATTATGACGTCATAATATATCCGCATTATGACATCACAATATATTATGAGAGCGCAATTTACAGGTTTTATGACCATTTTCGATTACCCCAATTTGTGTCACATCTACTGGAGCATCATGAGCATGTATTATGACGTCACAGTATATGATGTCATCATAATTAGTATGCACTATGATGTCACAATGTATTATGACGTCATAATGTATCCGCATTATGACATCACAATATATTATGAGAGCTCAACATGCAGGTATTATGAGCAATTTCTCTTTCCGCAATTTGTGTCACACCTATTGGAGCATCATGAGCATGTAATATCACGTCACAGTATATGATGACATCATAATTAGTATGCACTACGATGTCACAATGTATTATGACGTCATAATGTATCCGCATTATGACATCACAATATATTATGAGAGCGCAATTTGTAGGTTTTATGACTATTTTCGATTACCCCAATTTGAGTCACATCGACTGGAGCATCATGAGCATGTATTATGACGTCACAGTATATGATGACATCATAATTATTATGCACTATGACGTCACAATGTATTATGACGTCATAATGTATCCGCATTATGACATCACAATATATTATGAGAGCGCAAAATGCAGGTATTATGAGCAATTTCTCTAACCCCAATTTGTGTCACATTTACTGCAGCATCATGAGCATGTATTATGACGTCACAGTATATGATGATATCATAATTAGTATGCACTATGACGTCACAATGTATTATGACGTCATAATGTATCCGCATTATGACATCACAATATATTATGAGAGCGCAACATGCAGGTATTATGAGCAATTTCTCGTACCCCAATTTGTGTCACATCTACTGGAGCATCATGAGCATGTATTATGACGTCACAGTATATGATGACATCATAATTAGCATGCAGTATGACGTCACAATTTATTATGACGTCATAATGTATCCGCATTATGACATCACAATATATTATGAGAGCGCAATTTGCAGGTTTTATGACCATTTTCTATTACCCCAATTTGTGTCACATCGATTGGAGCATAATGAGCATGTATTATGACGTCACAGTACATGATGACATCATAATTAGTATGCAGTATGACGTCACAATATATTATGACGTCATAATGTATCCACATTATGACATCACAATATATTATGAGAGCGCAACATGCAGGTATTATGAGCAATTTCTCTTACCCCAATTTGTGTCACATCTACTGGAGCATCATGAGCATGTATTATGACGTCACAGTATATGATGACATCACAAATAGTATGTAGTATGATGTCACAATGTATTATGACGTCATAATGTATCCGCATTATGACATCACAATATATTATGAGAGCGCAATTTGCAGGTTTTATGACCATTTTCTATTACCCCAATTTGTGTCACATCGATTGGAGCATAATGAGCATGTATTATGACATCACAGTATATGATGAAATCATAATTAGTATGCACTATGACGTTACAATGTATTATGACGTCATAATGTATCCGCATTATGACATCACAATATATTATGAGAGCGCAATTTGCAGGTTTTATGACCAATTTCGCTTACCCCAATTTGTGTCAAATCTACTGGAGCATCATGAGCATGTATTATGACGTCACAGTATATGATGACATCACAAATAGTATGTAGTATGATGTCACAATGTATTATGACGTCATAATGTATCCGCATTATGACATCACAATATATTATGAGAGCGCAACATGCAGGTTTTATGAGCAATTTCTCTTACCCCAATTTGTGTCACATCTACTGGAGAATCATGAGGATGTATTATGATGTCACAGTTTATGATGACATCATAATTAGTATGCACTATGACGTCACAATGTATTATGACGTCATAATGTGTCCGCATTATGACATCACAATATATTATGAGAGCGCAACATGCAGGTATTATGAGCAATTTCTATTACCCCAATTTGTGTCACATCTACTGGAGCATCATGAGTATGTATTATGACGTCACAGTATATGATGACATCATAATTAGTATGCAGTATGACGTCACAATGTATTATGACGTCATAATGTTTCCGCATTATGCCATCACAATATATTATGAGAGCGCAACATGCAGGTATTATGAGCAATTTCTCTTAACCCAATTTGTGTCACATCTACTGGAGCATCATGAGCATGTATTATGACGTCACAGTATATGATGACATCATAATTAGAATGCACTATGACGTCACAATGTATTATGACGTCATAATGTATCCGCATTATGACATCACAATATATTATGAGAGCGCAACATGCAGGTATTATGAGCAATTTCTCTTACCCCAATTTGTGTCACATCTACTGGAGCATCATGAGCATGTGTTATGACGTCACAGTATATGATGACATCATAATTAGTATGCACTATGATGTCACAATATATTATGACGTCATAATGTATCCGCATTATGACATCACACTATATTATGAGAGCGCCACATGCAGGTATTATGAGCAATTACACTTACCCCAATTTGTGTCACATCTACTGTAGCATCATGAGCATGTATTATGACGTCACAATATATGATGACATCATAATTAGTATGCACTATGACGTCACAATGTATTATGACGTCATAATGTATCCGCATTATGACATCACAATATATTATGAGAGCGCAACATGCAGGTATTATGAGAAATTTCTCGTACCCCAGTTTGTGTCACATCTACTGGAGCATCATGAGCATGTATTATGACGTCACAGTATATGATGATATCATAATTAGTATGCACTATGACGTCACAATGTATTATGACGTCATAATGTATCCGCATTATGACATCACAATATATTATGAGAGCGCAATTTGCAGGTTTTATGACCATTTTCGATTACCTCAATTTGTGTCACATCGACTGGAGCATCATGAGCATGTATTATGACGTCACAGTATATGATGACATCATAATTATTATGCAGTATGACGTCACAATGTATTATGACGTCGTAATGTATCCGCATTATGACATCACAATATATTATGAGAGCGCAACATGCAGGTATTATGAGCAATTTCTCTTACCCCAATTTGTGTCACATCTACTGGAGCATCATGAGCAAGTATTATGACGTCACAGTATATGAGGACATCATAATTAGTATGCAGTATGACGTCACAATGTATTATGTCATCATAATGTATCCAAATTATTATATCACAATATATCATGAGAGCGCAACATGCAGGTACTATGAGCAATTTCTCTTACCCCAATTTGTGTCACATCTACTGGAGAGTCATGAGCATGTATTATGACGTCACAGTATATGATGACATCATAATTAGTATGCAGTATGACGTCACAATGTATTATGACGTCATAATGTATCCGCATTATGACATCACAATATATCATGAGAGCGCAACATGCAGGTATTATGAGCAATTTCTCTTACCCCAATTTGTGTCACATCTACTGGAGCATCATGAGCAAGTATTATGACGTCACAGTATATGATGACATCATAAAAGTATGCACTATGACGTCACAATGTATTATGACGTCATAATGTATCCGCATTGTGACATCACAATATATCATGAGAGCGCAACATGCAGGTATTATGAGCAGTTTCTCTCACCCCAATTTGTGTCACATCTACTGGAGCATCATGAGCATGTATTATGACGTCACAGTATATAATGACATCATAATTAGTATGCACTATGACGTCACAATGTATTATGACGTCATAATGTATCCGCATTATGACATCACAATATATTATGAGAGCGCAATTTGCAGGTTTTATGACCCATTTCGCTTACCCCAATTTGTGTCACATCTACTGGAGCATCATGAGCATGTATTATGACGTCACAGTATATTATGACATCATAATTAGTATGCACTATGACGTCACAATGTATTATGACGTCATAATGTATCCGCATTATGACATCACAATATATTATGAGAGCGCAACATACAGGTTTTATGACCATTTTCGATTACCCCAATTTGTGTCACATCTACTGGAGCATTATGAGCATGTATTATGATGTCACAGTATAATATGACATCATAATTAGTATGCAGTATGACGTCAGAATGTATTATGACGTCATAATGTATCCGCATTATGACATCACAATATATTATGAGAGCGAAACATGCAGGTATTATGAGCAATTTCTCTTTCCGCAATTTGTGTCACATCTACTGGAGCATCATGAGCATGTATTATGACGTCACAGTAAATGATGACATCATAATTAGTATGCACTATGATGTCATAATGTATTATGACGTCATAATATATCCGCATTATGACATCACAATATATTATGAGAGCGCAATTTACAGGTTTTATGACCATTTTCGATTACCCCAATTTGTGTCACATCTACTGGAGCATCATGAGCATGTATTATGACGTCACAGTATATGATGTCATCATAATTAGTATGCACTATGATGTCACAATGTATTATGATGTCATAATGTATCCGCATTATGACATCACAATATATTATGAGAGCACAACATGCAGGTATTATGAGCAATTTCTCTTTCCACAATTTGTGTCACATCTACTGGAGGATCATGAGCATGTATTATCACGTCACAGTATATGATGACATCATAATTAGCGTGCAGTATGACGTCACAATGTATTATGACGTCATAATGTATCCGCATTATGACATCACAATATATTATGAGAGCGCAATTTGCAGGTTTTAAGACCATTTTCTATTACCCCAATTTGTGTCACATCGATTGGAGCATAATGAGCATGTATTATGACGTCACAGTACATGATGACATCATAATTAGTATGCAGTATGACGTCACAATGTATTATGACGTCGTAATGTATCCGCATTATGACATCACAATATATTATGAGAGCGCAACATGCAGGTATTATGAGCAATTTCTCGTACCCCAATTTGTGTCACATCTACTGGAGCATCATGAGCATGTATTATGACGTCACAGTATATGATGACATCATAATTAGTATGCACTATGAAGTCACAATGTATTATGACGTCATAATGTATCCGCATTATGACATCACAATATATTATGAGAGCGCAACATGCAGGTATTATGAGCAATTTCTCTTACCCCAATTTGTTTCACATCTACTGGAGCATCATAAGCATGAATTATGACGTCACAGTATATGATGACATCATAATTAGTATGCACTATGCCGTCACAATGTATTATGACGTCATAATGTATCCGCATTATGACATCACAATATATTATGAGAGCGCAATTTGCAGGTTTTATGAACAATTTCGCTTACCCCAATTTGTGTCACATCTACTGGAGCGTAATGAGCATGTATTATGACGTCACAGTATATGATGACATCATAATTAGTATGCACTATGACGTCACAATGTATTATGACGTCATAATGTATCCGCATTATGACATCACAATATATTATGAGAGCGCAACATGCAGGTATTATGAGCAATTTCTCTTACACCAATTTGTGTCACATCTACTGGAGTATCATGAGCATGTATTATGATGTCACAGTATTTGATGACATCATAATTAGTATGCAGTATGACGTCACAATGTATTATGACGTCATAATGTATCCGCATTATGACATCACAATATATTCTGAGAGCGCAACATGCAGGTATTATCAGCAATTTCTCTTACCCCAATTTGTGTCACATCTACTGGAGCATCATGAGCATGTATTATGATGTCACAGTATATGATGACATCATAATTAGTATGCACTATGACGTCACAATGTATTATGACGTCATAAGGTATCCGCATTATGACATCACAATATATTATGAGAGCGCAACATGCAGTTATTATGAGCAATTTCTCTTACTCCAGTTTGTGTCACATCTACTGGAGCATCAGGAGCATGTATTGCGATGTCACAGTATATGATGACATCATAATTAGTATGCACTATGATGTCACAACGTATTATGACGTCATAATGTATCCGCATTATGACATCACAATATATTATGAGAGCGCAATTTACAGGTTTTACGACCGTTTTCGATTACCCCAATTTGTGTCACATCTACTGGAGCATCATGAGCATGTATTATGTTGTCACAGTATATGATGACATCATAATGAGTATGCACTATGATGTCAAAATGTATTATGACGTCATAATCTATCTGCATTATGACATCACAATATATTATGAGAGCGCAACATGCAGGTATTATGAGCAATTTCTCTTACCCCAATTTGTGTCACATCTACTGGAGCATCATGAGCATGTATTATGACGTCACAGTATATGATGACATCATAATTAGTATGCACTATGACGTCACAATGTATTATGACGTCATAAGGTATCCGCATTATGAAATCACAATATATTATGAGAGCGCAACATGCAGGTATTATGAGCAATTTCTCTTACCCCAATTTGTGTCACATCTACTGGAGCATCATGAGCATGTATTATGATGTCACAGTATATGATGACATCATAATTAGTATGCACTATGATGTCACAATGCATTATGACGTCATAATGTATCCGCATTATGACATCACAATATATTATGAGAGCACAACATGCAGGTATTATGAGCAATTTCTCTTTCCCCAATTTGTGTCACATCTACTGGAGCATCATGAGCATGTATTATGACGTCACAGTATATGAAGACATCATACTTAGTATGCATTATGATGTCACGATGTATTATGACGTCATAAGGTATCCGCATTTTGAAATCACACTATATTATGAGAGCGCAACATGCAGGTATTATCACCAATTTCTCTTACCCCAATTTGTGTCACATCTACTGGAGCATCATGAGCATGTATTATGACGTCACAGTATATGATGACATCATAATTAGTATGCACTATGACGTCACAATGTATTATGACGTCATAATGTATCCGCATTATGACATCACAATATATTATGAGAGCGCAACATGCAGGTATTATGAGCAATTTCTCGTACCCCAATTTGTGTCACATCTACTGGAGCATCATGAGCATGTATTATGACGTCACAGTATATGATGACATCATTATTAGTATGCACTATGACGTCACAATGTATTATGACGTCAAAATATATCTGCATTATGACATCACAATATATTATGATTGCGCAATTTGCAGGGTTTATGACCAATTTCGCTTACCCCACTTTGTGTCACATCTACTGGAGCATCATGAGCATGTGTTATGATGTCACAGTATATGATAACATCATAATTAGTATGCAGTATGATGTCACAATGTATTATGACTCCATAATGTATCCGCATTATGACATCACAGTATATTATGAGAGCGCAACATGCAGGTATTATGAGCAATTTCTCATACCCCAATTTGTGTCACATCTACTGGAGCATCATGAGCATGTATTATGACGTCACAGTATATGAGGACATCATAATTAGTATGCAGTATGACGTCACAATGTATTATGACGTCATAATGTATCCGCATTATGACATCACAATATATTATGAGAGCGCAAGATGCAGGTATTATAAGCAATTTCTCTTACCCCAATTTGTGTCACATCTACTGGAGCATCATGAGCATGTATTATGATGTCACAGTAAATGATGACATCATAGTTAGTATGCACTATGACGTCACAATGTATTATGACGTCATAATGTATCCACATTATGACCTCACAATATATTATGAGAGCGCAATTTGCAGGTTTTATGACCAATTTCGCTTACCCTAATTTGTTTCACATCTACTGGAGCATCATGAGAATGTATTATGATGTCACAGTATATGATGACATCATAATTAGTATGCAGTATGACGTCACAATGTATTATGACGTCATAATGTATCCACATTACGACATCACAATATATCATGAGAGCGCAACATGCAGGTACTATGAGCAATTTCTCTTACCCCAATTTGTGTCACATCTACTGGAGCATCATGAGCATGTATTATGACGTCATAGTATATGATGACATCATAATTACTATGCACTATGACGTCACAATGTATTATGGCGTCATAATGTATCTGCATTATGACATCACAATATATTATGAGTGCGCAATTTGCAGGGTTTATGACCAATTTCGCTTACCCCACTTTGTGTCACATCTACTGGAGCATCATGAGCATGTGTTATGATGTCACAGTATATGATAACATCATAATTAGTATGCAGTATGATGTCACAATGTATTATGACTCCATAATGTATCCGCATTATGACATCACAATATATAATGAGAGCGCAACATGCAGGTATTATGAGCAATTTCTCTTACCCCAATTTGTGTCACATCTACTGAAGCATCATAAGCATGTATTATGACGTCACAGTATATGATGACATCATAATTAGTATGCACTATGACGTCACAATGTATTATGACGTCATAATGTATCCGCATTATGACATCACAATATATTATGAGAGCGCAATTTGCAGGTTTTATGAGCAATTTCCCTTACCCCAATTTGTGTCACATCTACTGGAGCATCATGAGTATGTGTTATGATGTCACAGTATATGATAACATCATAATTAGTATGCACTATGACGTCACAATGTATTATGACGTCATAATGTATCCGCATTATGACATCACAATATATTATGAGAGCGCAACATGCAGGTATTATGAGAAATTTCTCGTACCCCAGTTTGTGTCACATCTACTGGAGCATCATGAGCATGTATTATGACGTCACAGTATATGATGATATCATAATTAGTATGCACTATGACGTCACAATGTGTTATGACGTCATAATGTATCCGCATTATGACATCACAATATATTATGAGAGCGCAATTTGCAGGTTTTATGACCATTTTCGATTACCCCAATTTGTGTCACATCGACTGGAGCATCATGAGCATGTATTATGACGTCACAGTATATGATGACATCATAATTAGTATGCACTATGACGTCACAATGTATTATGACGTCATAATGTATCCGCATTATGACATCACAATATATTATGAGAGCGCAACATGCAGGTATTATGAGCAATTTCTCTAACCCCACTTTGTGTCACATCTACTGCAGCATCATGAGCATGTATTATGACGTCACAGTATATGATGATATCATAATTAGTATGCACTATGACGTCACAATGTATTATGACGTCATAATGTATCCGCATTATGACATCACAATATATTATGAGAGCGCAACATGCAGGTATTATGAGCAATTTCTCGTACCCCAATATGTGTCACATCTACTGGAGCATCATGAGCATGTATTATGACGTCACAGTATATGATGACATCATAATTAGTATGCAGTATGACGTCACAATGTATTATGATGTCATAATGTATCCGCATTATGACATCAGAATATATTATGAGAGCGCAATTTGCAGGTTTTATGACCATTTTCTATTACCCCAATTTGTGTCACATCGACTGGAGCATAATGAGCATGTATTATGACGTCACAGTACATGATGACATCATAATTAGTATGCAGTATGACGTCACAATGTATTATGACGTCGTAATGTATCCGCATTATGACATCACAATATATTATGAGAGCGCAACATGCAGGTATTATGAGCAATTTCTCGTACCCCAATTTTTGTCACATCTACTGGAGCATCATGAGCATGTATTATGACGTCACAGTATATGATGACATCATAATTAGTATGCACTATGAAGTCACAATGTATTATGACGTCATAATGTATCCGCATTATGACATCACAATATATTATGAGAGCGCAACATGCAGGTATTATGAGCAATTTCTCTTACCCCAATTTGTTTCACATCTACTGGAGCATCATAAGCATGAATTATGACGTCACAGTATATGATGACATCATAATTAGTATGCACTATGCCGTCACAATGTATTATGACGTCATAATGTATCCACATTATGACATCACAATATATTATGAGAGCGCAATTTGCAGGTTTTATGAACAATTTCGCTTACCCCAATTTGTGTCACATCTACTGGAGCGTAATGAGCATGTATTATGACGTCACAGTATATGATGACATCATAATTAGTATGCACTATGACGTCACAATGTATTATGACGTCATAATGTATCCGCATTATGACATCACAATATATTATGAGAGCGCAACATGCAGGTATTATGAGCAATTTCTCTTACACCAATTTGTGTCACATCTACTGGAGTATCATGAGCATGTATTATGATGTCACAGTATTTGATGACATCATAATTAGTATGCAGTATGACGTCACAATGTATTATGACGTCATAATGTATCCGCATTATGACATCACAATATATTCTGAGAGCGCAACATGCAGGTATTATCAGCAATTTCTCTTACCCCAATTTGTGTCACATCTACTGGAGCATCATGAGCATGTATTATGATGTCACAGTATATGATGACATCATAATTAGTATGCACTATGACGTCACAATGTATTATGACGTCATAAGGTATCCGCATTATGACATCACAATATATTATGAGAGCGCAACATGCAGTTATTATGAGCAATTTCTCTTACTCCAGTTTGTGTCACATCTACTGGAGCATCAGGAGCATGTATTGCGACGTCACAGTATATGATGACATCATAATTAGTATGCACTATGATGTCACAACGTATTATGACGTCATAATGTATCCGCATTATGACATCACAATATATTATGAGAGCGCAATTTACAGGATTTACGACCATTTTCGATTACCCCAATTTGTGTCACATCTACTGGAGCATCATGAGCATGTATTATGTTGTCACAGTATATGATGACATCATAATGAGTATGCACTATGATGTCAAAATGTATTATGATGTCATAATCTATCTGCATTATGACATCACAATATATTATGAGAGCGCAACATGCAGGTATTATGAGCAATTTCTCTTACCCCAATTTGTGTCACATCTACTGGAGCATCATGAGCATGTATTATGACGTCACAGTATATGATGACATCATAATTAGTATGCACTATGACGTCACAATGTATTATGACGTCATAAGGTATCCGCATTATGAAATCACAATATATTATGAGAGCGCAACATGCAGGTATTATGAGCAATTTCTCTTACCCCAATTTGTGTCACATCTACTGGAGCATCATGAGCATGTATTATGATGTCACAGTATATGATGACATCATAATTAGTATGCACTATGATGTCACAATGCATTATGACGTCATAATGTATCCGCATTATGACATCACAATATATTATGAGAGCACAACATGCAGGTATTATGAGCAATTTCTCTTTCCCCAATTTGTGTCACATCTACTGGAGCATCATGAGCATGTATTATGACGTCACAGTATATGAAGACATCATACTTAGTATGCATTATGATGTCACGATGTATTATGACGTCATAAGGTATCCGCATTATGAAATCACAATATATTATGAGAGCGCAACATGCAGGTATTATCAGCAATTTCTCTTACCCCAATTTGTGTCACATCTACTGGAGCATCATGAGCATGTATTATGACGTCACAGTATATGATGACATCATAATTAGTATGCACTATGACGTCACAATGTATTATGACGTCAAAATATATCTGCATTATGACATCACAATATATTATGAGTGCGCAATTTGCAGGGTTTATGACCAATTTCGCTTACCCCACTTTGTGTCACATCTACTGGAGCATCATGAGCATGTGTTATGATGTCACAGTATATGATAACATCTTAATTAGTATGCAGTATGATGTCACAATGTATTATGACTCCATAATGTATCCGCATTATGACATCACAGTATATTATGAGAGCGCAACATGCAGGTATTATGAGCAATTTCTCATACCCCAATTTGTGTCACATCTACTGGAGCATCATGAGCATGTATTATGACGTCACAGTATATGAGGACATCATAATTAGTATGCAGTATGACGTCACAATGTATTATGACGTCATAATGTATCCGCATTATGACATCACAATATATTATGAGAGCGCAAGATGCAGGTATTATAAGCAATTTCTCTTACCCCAATTTGTGTCACATCTACTGGAGCATCATGAGCATGTATTATGATGTCACAGTAAATGATGACATCATAGTTAGTATGCACTATGACGTCACAATGTATTATGACGTCATAATGTATCCACATTATGACCTCACAATATATTATGAGAGCGCAATTTGCAGGTTTTATGACCAATTTCGCTTACCCTAATTTGTTTCACATCTACTGGAGCATCATGAGAATGTATTATGATGTCACAGTATATGATGACATCATAATTAGTATGCAGTATGACGTCACAATGTATTATGACGTCATAATGTATCCACATTATGACATCACAATATATCATGAGAGCGCAACATGCAGGTACTATGAGCAATTTCTCTTACCCCAATTTGTGTCACATCTACTGGAGCATCATGAGCATGTATTATGACGTCATAGTATATGATGACATCATAATTACTATGCACTATGACGTCACAATGTATTATGGCGTCATAATGTATCTGCATTATGACATCACAATATATTATGAGTGCGCAATTTGCAGGGTTTATGACCAATTTCGCTTACCCCACTTTGTGTCACATCTACTGGAGCATCATGAGCATGTGTTATGATGTCACAGTATATGATAACATCATAATTAGTATGCAGTATGATGTCACAATGTATTATGACTCCATAATGTATCCGCATTATGACATCACAATATATTATGAGAGCGCAATTTGCAGGTTTTATGAGCAATTTCCCTTACCCCAATTTGTGTCACATCTACTGGAGAATCATGAGCATGTATTATGACATCACAGTATATGACGACATCATAATTAGTATGCAGTATGACGTCACAATGTATTATGACGTCATAATGTATCCGCATTATGACATCACAATATATTATGAGAGCGCAACATGAGGGTATTATGAGCAATTTCTCTTACCCCAATTTGTGTCACATCTACTGGAGCATCATGAGCATATATTATGACATCACAGTATATGATGACATCATAATTAGTATGCACTATGACGTTACAATGTATTATGACGTCATAATGTATCCGCATTATGACATCACAATATATTATGAGAGCGCAATTTGCAGGTTTTATGACCAATTTCGCTTACCGAAATCTGTGTCAAATCTACTGGAGCATCATGAGCATGTATTATGACGTCACAGTATATGATGACATCATAAATAGTATGTAGTATGATGTCACAATGTATTATGACGTCATAATGTATCCGCATTATGACATCACAATATATTATGAGAGCGCAACATGCAGGTTTTATGAGCAATTTCTCTTACCCCAATTTGTGTCACATCTACTGGAGCATCATGAGCATGTATTATGACGTCACAGTATATGATGATATCATAATTAGTATGCACTATGACGTCACAATATATTATGACGTCATAATGTATCCGCATTATGACATCACAATATATTATGAGAGCGCAATTTGCAGGTTTTATGACCAAGTTCGCTTACCCCAATTTGTGCCACATCTACTGTAGCAACATGAGCATGTATTATGACGTCACATTATATGATGACATCATAATTAGTATGCAGTATGACGTCACAATGTATTATGACGTCATAATGTATCCGCATTATGACATCACAATATATTATGAGAGCGCAATTTGCAGGTATTATGAGCAATTTCTTTTACCCCAATTTGTGTCACATCTACTGGAGCATCATGAGCATGTATTATGACGTCACAGTATATGATGACATCATAATTAGTATGCACTATGACGTCACAATGTGTTATGACGTCATAATGTATCCGCATTATGACATCACAATATATTATGAGAGCTCAATTTGCAGGTTTTATGACCAATTTCTCTTACCCCAATTTGTTTCACATTTACTGGAGCATCATGAGCATGTATTATGACGTCACAGTATATGATGACATCATAATTAGTATGCAGTATGACGTCAAAATGTATTATGACGTCACAATGTATCCGCATTATGACATCACAATATATTATAACAGCGCAACATGCAGGTATTATGAGCAATTTCTCTTATCCCAATTTGTGTCACATCAACTTGAGCATCATGAGCATGTATTATGACGGCACAGTATATGAAGACATCATAATTTGTATGCACTATGACGTCACAATGTATTATGACGTCATAATGTATCCGCATTATGACTTCACAATATATTATGAGAGCGCAACATGCAGGTATTATGAGCAATTTCTCTTACCCCATTTTGTGTCACATCTACTGTAGCATCATGAGCATGTATTATGACGTCACAGTATATGATGACATCATAATTAGTATGCACTATGACGTCACAATGTATTATGACGTCATAATGTATCCGCATTATGACATCACAATATATGAGAGCGCAACATGCAGGTATTATGAGCAATTTCTCTAACCCCAATTTGTGTCACATCTACTGCAGCATCATGAGCATGTATTATGACGTCACAGTATATGATGATATCATAATTAGTATGCACTATGACGTCACAATGTATTATGACGTCATAATGTATCCGCATTATGACATCACAATATATTATGAGAGCGCAACATGCAGGTATTATGAGCAATTTCTCGTACCCCAATTTGTGTCACATCTAATGGAGCATCATGAGCATGTATTATGACGTCACAGTATATGATGACATCATAATTAGCGTGCAGTATGACGTCACAATGTATTATGACGTCATAATGTATCCGCATTATGACATCACAATATATTATGAGAGCGCAATTTGCAGGTTTTATGACCATTTTCTATTACCCCAATTTGTGTCACATCGATTGGAGCATAATGAGCATGTATTATGACGTCACAGTACATGATGACATCATAATTAGTATGCAGTATGACGTCACAATGTATTATGACGTCGTAATGTATCCGCATTATGACATCACAATATATTATGAGAGCGCAACATGCAGGTATTATGAGCAATTTCTCGTACCCCAATTTGTGTCACATCTACTGGAGCATCATGAGCATGTATTATGACGTCACAGTATATGATGACATCATAATTAGTATGCACTATGAAGTCACAATGTATTATGACGTCATAATGTATCCGCATTATGACATCACAATATATTATGAGAGCGCAACATGCAGGTATTATGAGCAATTTCTCTTACCCCAATTTGTTTCACATCTACTGGAGCATCATAAGCATGAATTATGACGTCACAGTATATGATGACATCATAATTAGTATGCACTATGCCGTCACAATGTATTATGACGTCATAATGTATCCGCATTATGACATCACAATATATTATGAGAGCGCAATTTGCAGGTTTTATGAACAATTTCGCTTACCCCAATTTGTGTCACATCTACTGGAGCGTAATGAGCATGTATTATGACGTCACAGTATATGATGACATCATAATTAGTATGCACTATGACGTCACAATGTATTATGACGTCATAATGTATCCGCATTATGACATCACAATATATTATGAGAGCGCAACATGCAGGTATTATGAGCAATTTCTCTTACACCAATTTGTGTCACATCTACTGGAGTATCATGAGCATGTATTATGATGTCACAGTATTTGATGACATCATAATTAGTATGCAGTATGACGTCACAATGTATTATGACGTCATAATGTATCCGCATTATGACATCACAATATATTCTGAGAGCGCAACATGCAGGTATTATCAGCAATTTCTCTAACCCCAATTTGTGTCACATCTACTGGAGCATCATGAGCATGTATTATGATGTCACAGTATATGATGACATCATAATTAGTATGCACTATGACGTCACAATGTATTATGACGTCATAAGGTATCCGCATTATGACATCACAATATATTATGAGAGCGCAACATGCAGTTATTATGAGCAATTTCTCTTACTCCAGTTTGTGTCACATCTACTGGAGCATCAGGAGCATGTATTGCGATGTCACAGTATATGATGACATCATAATTAGTATGCACTATGATGTCACAACGTATTATGACGTCATAATGTATCCGCATTATGACATCACAATATATTATGAGAGCGCAATTTACAGGTTTTACGACCATTTTCGATTACCCCAATTTGTGTCACATCTACTGGAGCATCATGAGCATGTATTATGTTGTCACAGTATATGATGACATCATAATGAGTATGCACTATGATGTCAAAATGTATTATGACGTCATAATCTATCTGCATTATGACATCACAATATATTATGAGAGCGCAACATGCAGGTATTATGAGCAATTTCTCTTACCCCAATTTGTGTCACATCTACTGGAGCATCATGAGCATGTATTATGACGTCACAGTATATGATGACATCATAATTAGTATGCACTATGACGTCACAATGTATTATGACGTCATAAGGTATCCGCATTATGAAATCACAATATATTATGAGAGCGCAACATGCAGGTATTATGAGCAATTTCTCTTACCCCAATTTGTGTCACATCTACTGGAGCATCATGAGCATGTATTATGATGTCACAGTATATGATGACATCATAATTAGTATGCACTATGATGTCACAATGCATTATGACGTCATAATGTATCCGCATTATGACATCACAATATATTATGAGAGCACAACATGCAGGTATTATGAGCAATTTCTCTTTCCCCAATTTGTGTCACATCTACTGGAGCATCATGAGCATGTATTATGACGTCACAGTATATGAAGACATCATACTTAGTATGCATTATGATGTCACGATGTATTATGACGTCATAAGGTATCCGCATTTTGAAATCACACTATATTATGAGAGCGCAACATGCAGGTATTATCACCAATTTCTCTTACCCCAATTTGTGTCACATCTACTGGAGCATCATGAGCATGTATTATGACGTCACAGTATATGATGACATCATAATTAGTATGCACTATGACGTCACAATGTATTATGACGTCATAATGTATCCGCATTATGACATCACAATATATTATGAGAGCGCAACATGCAGGTATTATGAGCAATTTCTCGTACCCCAATTTGTGTCACATCTACTGGAGCATCATGAGCATGTATTATGACGTCACAGTATATGATGACATCATTATTAGTATGCACTATGACGTCACAATGTATTATGACGTCAAAATATATCTGCATTATGACATCACAATATATTATGATTGCGCAATTTGCAGGGTTTATGACCAATTTCGCTTACCCCACTTTGTGTCACATCTACTGGAGCATCATGAGCATGTGTTATGATGTCACAGTATATGATAACATCATAATTAGTATGCAGTATGATGTCACAATGTATTATGACTCCATAATGTATCCGCATTATGACATCACAGTATATTATGAGAGCGCAACATGCAGGTATTATGAGCAATTTCTCATACCCCAATTTGTGTCACATCTACTGGAGCATCATGAGCATGTATTATGACGTCACAGTATATGAGGACATCATAATTAGTATGCAGTATGACGTCACAATGTATTATGACGTCATAATGTATCCGCATTATGACATCACAATATATTATGAGAGCGCAAGATGCAGGTATTATAAGCAATTTCTCTTACCCCAATTTGTGTCACATCTACTGGAGCATCATGAGCATGTATTATGATGTCACAGTAAATGATGACATCATAGTTAGTATGCACTATGACGTCACAATGTATTATGACGTCATAATGTATCCACATTATGACCTCACAATATATTATGAGAGCGCAATTTGCAGGTTTTATGACCAATTTCGCTTACCCTAATTTGTTTCACATCTACTGGAGCATCATGAGAATGTATTATGATGTCACAGTATATGATGACATCATAATTAGTATGCAGTATGACGTCACAATGTATTATGACGTCATAATGTATCCACATTATGACATCACAATATATCATGAGAGCGCAACAGGCAGGTACTATGAGCAATTTCTCTTACCCCAATTTGTGTCACATCTACTGGAGCATCATGAGCATGTATTATGACGTCATAGTATATGATGACATCATAATTACTATGCACTATGACGTCACAATGTATTATGGCGTCATAATGTATCTGCATTATGACATCACAATATATTATGAGTGCGCAATTTGCAGGGTTTATGACCAATTTCGCTTACCCCACTTTGTGTCACATCTACTGGAGCATCATGAGCATGTGTTATGATGTCACAGTATATGATAACATCATAATTAGTATGCAGTATGATGTCACAATGTATTATGACTCCATAATGTATCCGCATTATGACATCACAATATATAATGAGAGCGCAACATGCAGGTATTATGAGCAATTTCTCTTACCCCAATTTGTGTCACATCTACTGAAGCATCATAAGCATGTATTATGACGTCACAGTATATGATGACATCATAATTAGTATGCACTATGACGTCACAATGTATTATGACGTCATAATGTATCCGCATTATGACATCACAATATATTATGAGAGCGCAATTTGCAGGTTTTATGAGCAATTTCCCTTACCCCAATTTGTGTCACATCTACTGGAGCATCATGAGTATGTGTTATGATGTCACAGTATATGATAACATCATAATTAGTATGCACTATGACGTCACAATGTATTATGACGTCATAATGTATCCGCATTATGACATCACAATATATTATGAGAGCGCAACATGCAGGTATTATGAGAAATTTCTCGTACCCCAGTTTGTGTCACATCTACTGGAGCATCATGAGCATGTATTATGACGTCACAGTATATGATGATATCATAATTAGTATGCACTATGACGTCACAATGTTTTATGACGTCATAATGTATCCGCATTATGACATCACAATATATTATGAGAGCGCAATTTGCAGGTTTTATGACCATTTTCGATTACCCCAATTTGTGTCACATCGACTGGAGCATCATGAGCATGTATTATGACGTCACAGTATATGATGACATCATAATTAGTATGCACTATGACGTCACAATGTATTATGACGTCATAATGTATCCGCATTATGACATCACAATATATTATGAGAGCGCAACATGCAGGTATTATGAGCAATTTCTCTAACCCCACTTTGTGTCACATCTACTGCAGCATCATGAGCATGTATTATGACGTCACAGTATATGATGATATCATAATTAGTATGCACTATGACGTCACAATGTATTATGACGTCATAATGTATCCGCATTATGACATCACAATATATTATGAGAGCGCAACATGCAGGTATTATGAGCAATTTCTCGTACCCCAATATGTGTCACATCTACTGGAGCATCATGAGCATGTATTATGACGTCACAGTATATGATGACATCATAATTAGTATGCAGTATGACGTCACAATGTATTATGATGTCATAATGTATCCGCATTATGACATCAGAATATATTATGAGAGCGCAATTTGCAGGTTTTATGACCATTTTCTATTACCCCAATTTGTGTCACATCGACTGGAGCATAATGAGCATGTATTATGACGTCACAGTACATGATGACATCATAATTAGTATGCAGTATGACGTCACAATGTATTATGACGTCGTAATGTATCCGCATTATGACATCACAATATATTATGAGAGCGCAACATGCAGGTATTATGAGCAATTTCTCGTACCCCAATTTTTGTCACATCTACTGGAGCATCATGAGCATGTATTATGACGTCACAGTATATGATGACATCATAATTAGTATGCACTATGAAGTCACAATGTATTATGACGTCATAATGTATCCGCATTATGACATCACAATATATTATGAGAGCGCAACATGCAGGTATTATGAGCAATTTCTCTTACCCCAATTTGTTTCACATCTACTGGAGCATCATAAGCATGAATTATGACGTCACAGTATATGATGACATCATAATTAGTATGCACTATGCCGTCACAATGTATTATGACGTCATAATGTATCCACATTATGACATCACAATATATTATGAGAGCGCAATTTGCAGGTTTTATGAACAATTTCGCTTACCCCAATTTGTGTCACATCTACTGGAGCGTAATGAGCATGTATTATGACGTCACAGTATATGATGACATCATAATTAGTATGCACTATGACGTCACAATGTATTATGACGTCATAATGTATCCGCATTATGACATCACAATATATTATGAGAGCGCAACATGCAGGTATTATGAGCAATTTCTCTTACACCAATTTGTGTCACATCTACTGGAGTATCATGAGCATGTATTATGATGTCACAGTATTTGATGACATCATAATTAGTATGCAGTATGACGTCACAATGTATTATGACGTCATAATGTATCCGCATTATGACATCACAATATATTCTGAGAGCGCAACATGCAGGTATTATCAGCAATTTCTCTTACCCCAATTTGTGTCACATCTACTGGAGCATAATGAGCATGTGTTATGACGTCACAGTACATGATGACATCATAATTAGTTTGCACTATGACGTCACAATGTATTATGACGTCATAAGGTATCCGCATTATGACATCACAATATATTATGAGAGCGCAACATGCAGTTATTATGAGCAATTTCTCTTACTCCAGTTTGTGTCACATCTACTGGAGCATCAGGAGCATGTATTGCGACGTCACAGTATATGATGACATCATAATTAGTATGCACTATGATGTCACAACGTATTATGACGTCATAATGTATCCGCATTATGACATCACAATATATTATGAGAGCGCAATTTACAGGATTTACGACCATTTTCGATTACCCCAATTTGTGTCACATCTACTGGAGCATCATGAGCATGTATTATGTTGTCACAGTATATGATGACATCATAATGAGTATGCACTATGATGTCAAAATGTATTATGATGTCATAATCTATCTGCATTATGACATCACAATATATTATGAGAGCGCAACATGCAGGTATTATGAGCAATTTCTCTTACCCCAATTTGTGTCACATCTACTGGAGCATCATGAGCATGTATTATGACGTCACAGTATATGATGACATCATGATTAGTATGCACTATGACGTCACAATGTATTATGACGTCATAAGGTATCCGCATTATGACATCACAATATATTATGAGAGCGCAACATGCAGGTATTATGAGCAATTTCTCTTACCCCAATTTGTGTCACATCTACTGGAGCATCATGAGCATGTATTATGATGTCACAGTATATGATGACATCATAATTAGTATGCACTATGATGTCACAATGCATTATGACGTCATAATGTATCCGCATTATGACATCACAATATATTATGAGAGCACATCATGCAGGTATTATGAGCAATTTCTCTTTCCCCAATTTGTGTCACATCTACTGGAGCATCATGAGCATGTATTATGACGTCACAGTATATGAAGACATCATACTTAGTATGCATTATGATGTCACGATGTATTATGACGTCATAAGGTATCCGCATTATGAAATCACAATATATTATGAGAGCGCAACATGCAGGTATTATCAGCAATTTCTCTTACCCCAATTTGTGTCACATCTACTGGAGCATCATGAGCATGTATTATGACGTCACAGTATATGATGACATCATAATTAGTATGCACTATGACGTCACAATGTATTATGACGTCAAAATATATCTGCATTATGACATCACAATATATTATGAGTGCGCAATTTGCAGGGTTTATGACCAATTTCGCTTACCCCACTTTGTGTCACATCTACTGGAGCATCATGAGCATGTGTTATGATGTCACAGTATATGATAACATCTTAATTAGTATGCAGTATGATGTCACAATGTATTATGACTCCATAATGTATCCGCATTATGACATCACAGTATATTATGAGAGCGCAACATGCAGGTATTATGAGCAATTTCTCATACCCCAATTTGTGTCACATCTACTGGAGCATCATGAGCATGTATTATGACGTCACAGTATATGAGGACATCATAATTAGTATGCAGTATGACGTCACAATGTATTATGACGTCATAATGTATCCGCATTATGACATCACAATATATTATGAGAGCGCAAGATGCAGGTATTATAAGCAATTTCTCTTACCCCAATTTGTGTCACATCTACTGGAGCATCATGAGCATGTATTATGATGTCACAGTAAATGATGACATCATAGTTAGTATGCACTATGACGTCACAATGTATTATGACGTCATAATGTATCCACATTATGACCTCACAATATATTATGAGAGCGCAATTTGCAGGTTTTATGACCAATTTCGCTTACCCTAATTTGTTTCACATCTACTGGAGCATCATGAGAATGTATTATGATGTCACAGTATATGATGACATCATAATTAGTATGCAGTATGACGTCACAATGTATTATGACGTCATAATGTATCCACATTATGACATCACAATATATCATGAGAGCGCAACATGCAGGTACTATGAGCAATTTCTCTTACCCCAATTTGTGTCACATCTACTGGAGCATCATGAGCATGTATTATGACGTCATAGTATATGATGACATCATAATTACTATGCACTATGACGTCACAATGTATTATGGCGTCATAATGTATCTGCATTATGACATCACAATATATTATGAGTGCGCAATTTGCAGGGTTTATGACCAATTTCGCTTACCCCACTTTGTGTCACATCTACTGGAGCATCATGAGCATGTGTTATGATGTCACAGTATATGATAACATCATAATTAGTATGCAGTATGATGTCACAATGTATTATGACTCCATAATGTATCCGCATTATGACATCACAATATATTATGAGAGCGCAATTTGCAGGTTTTATGAGCAATTTCCCTTACCCCAATTTGTGTCACATCTACTGGAGAATCATGAGCATGTATTATGACATCACAGTATATGACGACATCATAATTAGTATGCAGTATGACGTCACAATGTATTATGACGTCATAATGTATCCGCATTATGACATCACAATATATTATGAGAGCGCAACATGAGGGTATTATGAGCAATTTCTCTTACCCCAATTTGTGTCACATCTACTGGAGCATCATGAGCATATATTATGACATCACAGTATATGATGACATCATAATTAGTATGCACTATGACGTTACAATGTATTATGACGTCATAATGTATCCGCATTATGACATCACAATATATTATGAGAGCGCAATTTGCAGGTTTTATGACCAATTTCGCTTACCGAAATCTGTGTCAAATCTACTGGAGCATCATGAGCATGTATTATGACGTCACAGTATATGATGACATCATAAATAGTATGTAGTATGATGTCACAATGTATTATGACGTCATAATGTATCCGCATTATGACATCACAATATATTATGAGAGCGCAACATGCAGGTTTTATGAGCAATTTCTCTTACCCCAATTTGTGTCACATCTACTGGAGCATCATGAGCATGTATTATGACGTCACAGTATATGATGATATCATAATTAGTATGCACTATGACGTCACAATATATTATGACGTCATAATGTATCCGCATTATGACATCACAATATATTATGAGAGCGCAATTTGCAGGTTTTATGACCAAGTTCGCTTACCCCAATTTGTGCCACATCTACTGTAGCATCATGAGCATGTATTATGACGTCACATTATATGATGACATCATAATTAGTATGCAGTATGACGTCACAATGTATTATGACGTCATAATGTATCCGCATTATGACATCACAATATATTATGAGAGCGCAATTTGCAGGTATTATGAGCAATTTCTTTTACCCCAATTTGTGTCACATCTACTGGAGCATCATGAGCATGTATTATGACGTCACAGTATATGATGACATCATAATTAGTATGCACTATGACGTCACAATGTGTTATGACGTCATAATGTATCCGCATTATGACATCACAATATATTATGAGAGCTCAATTTGCAGGTTTTATGACCAATTTCTCTTACCCCAATTTGTTTCACATTTACTGGAGCATCATGAGCATGTATTATGACGTCACAGTATATGATGACATCATAATTAGTATGCAGTATGACGTCAAAATGTATTATGACGTCACAATGTATCCGCATTATGACATCACAATATATTATAACAGCGCAACATGCAGGTATTATGAGCAATTTCTCTTATCCCAATTTGTGTCACATCAACTTGAGCATCATGAGCATGTATTATGACGGCACAGTATATGAAGACATCATAATTTGTATGCACTATGACGTCACAATGTATTATGACGTCATAATGTATCCGCAGTATGACTTCACAATATATTATGAGAGCGCAACATGCAGGTATTATGAGCAATTTCTCTTACCCCATTTTGTGTCACATCTACTGTAGCATCATGAGCATGTATTATGACGTCACAGTATATGATGACATCGTAATTAGTATGCAGTATGATGTCACAATGTATTATGACGTCATAATGTATCCACATTATGATATCACAATATATTATGAGGGCGCAATTTGCAGGTATTATGAGCAATTTCTCTTACCACAATTTGTTTCACATCTACTGGAGCATCATGAGCATGTGTTATGATGTCACAGTATATGATGACATCATAATTAGTATGCACTATGACGTCACAATGTATTATGACGTCATTATGTATCCGCATTATGACATCACACTATATTATGAGAGCGCAACATGCAGATATTATGAGGAATTTCTCATACCCCAATTTGTGTCACATCTACTGGAGCATCATGATCATGTGTTATGATGTCACAGTATATGATGACATCATAATTAGTATGCTGTATGACGTCACAATGTATTATGACGTAATAATGTATCCGCATTATGACATCACAATATATTATGAGAGCGCAACATGCAGGTATTATGAGCAATTTCTCTTAACCCAATTTGTGTCACATCTACTGTAGCATCATGAGCATGTATTATGACGTCACAGTATATGATGACATCATAATTAGTATGCACTATGACGTCACAATGTATTATGACGTCATAATGTATCCGCATTATGACGTCACAATATATTATGAGAGCGCAACATGCAGGTATTATGAGCAATTTCTCTGACCCCAATTTGTGTCACATCTACTGGAGCATCATGAGCATGTATTATGACGTCACAGTATATGATGACATCATAATTAGTATGCACTATGGCGTCACATTGTATTATGACGTCATAATGTATCCGCATTATGACATCACAATATATTATGAGAGCGCAACTTGAAGGTTTTATGACTATTTTCGATTACCACAATTTGTGTCACATCTACTGGAGCATCATGAGCATGTATTATGACGTCACAGTATATGATGACATCATAATTGCTATGCAGTATGACGTCACAATGTATTATGAGGTCATAATGTATCCGCATTGTGACATCACAATATATTATGAGAGCGCAACATGCAGGTATTATGAGCAATTTCTCTTACCCCAATATGTGTCACATCTACTGGAGCATCATGAGCATTTATTATGACGTCACAGTATATGATGACATCATAATTAGTATGCACTATGACGTCACAATGTGTTATGACGTCATAATGTATCCGCATTATGACATCACAATATATTATGAGAGCTCAATTTGCAGGTTTTATGACCAATTTCTCTTACCCCAATTTGTTTCACATTTACTGGGGCATCATGAGCATGTATTATGACGTCACAGTATATGATGACATCATAATTAGTATGCAGTATGACGTCAAAATGTATTATGACGTCACAATGTATCCGCATTATGACATCACACTATATTATGAGAGCGCCACATGCAGGTATTATGAGCAATTACACTTACCCCAATTTGTGTCACATCTACTGTAGCATCATGAGCATGTATTATGATGTCACAATATATGATGACATCATAATTAGTATGCACTATGACGTCACAATGTATTATGACGTCATAATGTATCCGCATTATGACATCACAATATATTATGAGAGCGCAACATGCAGGTATTATGAGAAATTTCTCGTACCCCAGTTTGTGTCACATCTACTGGAGCATCATGAGCATGTATTATGACGTCACAGTATATGATGATATCATAATTAGTATGCACTATGACGTCACAATGTATTATGACGTCATAATGTATCCGCATTATGACATCACAATATATTATGAGAGCGCAATTTGCAGGTTTTATGACCATTTTCGATTACCTCAATTTGTGTCACATCGACTGGAGCATCATGAGCATGTATTATGACGTCACAGTATATGATGACATCATAATTATTATGCAGTATGACGTCACAATGTATTATGACGTCGTAATGTATCCGCATTATGACATCACAATATATTATGAGAGCGCAACATGCAGGTATTATGAGCAATTTCTCTTACCCCAATTTGTGTCACATCTACTGGAGCATCATGAGCATGTATTATGACATCACAGTATATGATGACATCATAATTAGTATGCACTATGACGTCACAATGTATTATGACGTCATAATGTATCCACATTATGACGTCACAATATATTATGAGAGCGCAATTTGCAGGTTTTATGACCAATTTTGCTTGCCCCAATTTGTTTCACATCTACTGGAGCATCATGAGCATGTATTATGATGTCACAGTATATGAGGACATCATAATTAGTATGCAGTATGACGTCACAATGTATTATGTCGTCATAATGTATCCAAATTATTATATCACAATATATCATGAGAGCGCAACATGCAGGTACTATGAGCAATTTCTCTTACCCCAATTTGTGTCACATCTACTGGAGAGTCATGAGCATGTATTATGACGTCACAGTATATGATGACATCATAATTAGTATGCAGTATGACGTCACAATGTATTATGACGTCATAATGTATCCGCATTATGACATCACAATATATCATGAGAGCGCAACATGCAGGTATTATGAGCAATTTCTCTTTCCCCAATTTGTGTCACATCTACTGGAGCATCATGAGCAAGTATTATGACGTCACAGTATATGATGACATCATAATAAGTATGCACTATGACGTCACAATGTATTATGACGTCATAATGTATCCGCATTGTGACATCACAATATATCATGAGAGCGCAACATGCAGGTATTATGAGCAGTTTCTCTCACCCCAATTTGTGTCACATCTACTGGAGCATCATGAGCATGTATTATGACGTCACAGTATATAATGACATCATAATTAGTATGCACTATGACGTCACAATGTATTATGACGTCATAATGTATCCGCATTATGACATCACAATATATTATGAGAGCGCAATTTGCAGGTTTTATGACCCATTTCGCTTACCCCAATTTGTGTCACATCTACTGGAGCATCATGAGCATGTATTATGACGTCACAGTATATTATGACATCATAATTAGTATGCACTATGACGTCACAATGTATTATGACGTCATAATGTATCCGCATTATGACATCACAATATATTATGAGAGCGCAACATACAGGTTTTATGACCATTTTCGATTACCCCAATTTGTGTCACATCTACTGGAGCATTATGAGCATGTATTATGATGTCACAGTATAATATGACATCATAATTAGTATGCAGTATGACGTCAGAATGTATTATGACGTCATAGTGTATCCGCATTATGACATCACAATAAATTATGAGAGCGCAACATGCAGGTATTATGAGCAATATCTCTTACCCCAATTTGTGTCACATCTACTGGAGCATCATGAGCATGTATTATGACGTCACAGTATATGATGTCATCATAATTAGTATGCACTATGACGTCACAATATATTATGACGTCATAATGTATCCACATTATGACATCACAATATATTATGAGAGCGCAATTTGCAGGTATTATGACCAATTTCGCTTACACCAATTTGTGTCACATCTACTGGAGCATCATGAGCATGTATTATGACCTCACAGTATATGATGACATCATAATTAGTATGCACTATGACGTCACAATGTATTATGACGTCATAATGTATCCGCATTATGACATCACAATATATTACGAGAGCGCAACATGCAGGTATTATGAGCAATTTCTCTTACCCCAATTTGTGTCACATCTACTGGAGCATCATGAGCATGTATTATGACGTCACAGTATATGATGACATCATAATTAGTATGCACTATGAAGTCACAATGTATTATGACGTCATAATGTATCCGCATTATGACATCACAATATATTATGAGAGCGCAACATGCAGGTATTATGAGCAATTTCTCTTACCCCAATTTGTTTCACATCTACTGGAGCATCATAAGCATGAATTATGACGTCACAGTATATGATGACATCATAATTAGTATGCACTATGCCGTCACAATGTATTATGACGTCATAATGTATCCGCATTATGACATCACAATATATTATGAGAGGGCAATTTGCAGGTTTTATGAACAATTTCGCTTACCCCAATTTGTGTCACATCTACTGGAGCGTAATGAGCATGTATTATGACGTCACAGTATATGATGACATCATAATTAGTATGCACTATGACGTCACAATGTATTATGATGTCATAATGTATCCGCATTATGACATCACAATATATTATGAGAGCGCAACATGCAGGTATTATGAGCAATTTCTCTTACACCAATTTGTGTCACATCTACTGGAGTATCATGAGCATGTATTATGATGTCACAGTATATGATGACATCATAATTAGTATGCAGTATGACGTCACAATGTATTATGACGTCATAATGTATCCGCATTATGACATCAAAATATATTATGAGAGCGCAACATGCAGGTATTATCAGCAATTTCTCTTACCCCAATTTGTGTCACATCTACTGGAGCATCATGAGCATGTATTATGATGTCACAGTATATGATGACATCATAATTAGTATGCACTATGACGTCACAATGTATTATGACGTCCTAAGGTATCCGCATTATGACATCACAATATATTATGAGAGCGCAACATGCAGTTATTATGAGCAATTTCTCTTACTCCAGTTTGTGTCACATCTACTGGAGCATCAGGAGCATGTATTGCGACGTCACAGTATATGATGACATCATAATTAGTATGCACTATGATGTCACAACGTATTATGACGTCATAATGTATCCGCATTATGACATCACAATATATTATGAGAGCGCAATTTACAGGTTTCACGACCATTTTCGATTACCCCAATTTGTGTCACATCTACTGGAGCATCATGAGCATGTATTATGTTGTCACAGTATATGATGACATCATAATGAGTATGCACTATGATGTCAAAATGTATTATGACGTCATAATCTATCTGCATTATGACATCACAATATATTATGAGAGCGCAACATGCAGGTATTATGAGCAATTTCTCTTACCCCAATTTGTGTCACATCTACTGGAGCATCATGAGCATGTATTATGACGTCACAGTATATGATGACATCATAATTAGTATGCACTATGACGTCACAATGTATTATGACGTCATAAGGTATCCGCATTATGAAATCACAATATATTATGAGAGCGCAACATGCAGGTATTATGAGCAATTTCTCTTACCCCAATTTGTGTCACATCTACTGGAGCATCATGAGCATGTATTATGACGTCACAGTATATGATGACATCATAATAAGTATGCACTATGATGTCACAATGCATTATGACGTCATAATGTATCCGCATTATGACATCACAATATATTATGAGAGCACAACATGCAGGTATTATGAGCAATTTCTCTTTCCCCAATTTGTGTCACATCTACTGGAGCATCATGAGCATGTATTATGACGTCACAGTATATGAAGACATCATACTTAGTATGCATTATGATGTCACAATGTATTATGACGTCATAATGTATCCGCATTATGACATCACAATATATTATGAGAGCGCAACATGCAGGTATTATGAGCAATTTCTCTTTCCGCAATTTGTGTCACATCTACTGGAGCATCATGAGCATGTATTATGACGTCACAGTATATGATGACATCATAATTAGTATGCACTATGATGTCATAATGTATTATGACGTCATAATATATCCGCATTATGACATCACAATATATTATGAGAGCGCAATTTACAGGTTTTATGACCATTTTCGATTACCCCAATTTGTGTCACATCTACTGGAGCATCATGAGCATGTATTATGACGTCACAGTATATGATGTCATCATAATTAGTATGCACTATGATGTCACAATGTATTATGACGTCATAATGTATCCGCATTATGACATCACAATATATTATGAGAGCACAACATGCAGGTATTATGAGCAATTTCTCTTTCCGCAATTTGTGTCACATCTACTGGAGGATCATGAGCATGTATTATCACGTCACAGTATATGATGACATCATAATTAGTATGCACTACGATGTCACAATGTATTATGACGTCATAATGTATCCGCATTATGACATCACAATATATTATGAGAGCGCAACATGCAGGTATTATGAGCAATTTCTCTTACCCCAATTTGTTTCACATCTACTGGAGCATCATGAGCATGTATTATGACGTCACAGTATATGATGACGTCATAATTAGTATGCACTATGACGTCACAATGTATTATGACGTCAAAATGTATACACATTATGACGTCACAATATATTATGAGAGCGCAATTTGCAGGTTTTATGACCAATTTCGCTTACCCCAATTTGTTTCACATCTACTGGAGCATCATGAGCATGTATTATGATGTCACAGTATATGATGACATCATAATTAGTATGCACTATGACGTCACAATGTATTATGACGTCATAATGTATCCGCATTATGACATCACAATATATTATGAGAGCGCAACATGCAGCTATTATGAGCAATTTCTCTTACCCCAATTTGTGTCACATCTACTGGAGCATCATGAGCATGCATTATGACATCACAGTATATGATGACATCATAATTAGTATGCACTATGACGTCACAATGTATTATAACGTCATAATGTATCCGCATTATGTCATCACAATATATTATGAGAGCGCAACATGCAGGTATTATGAGCAATTTCTCTTACCCCAATTTGTGTCACATCTACTGGAGCATCATGAGCATGTGTTATGACGTCACAGTATATGATGACATCATAATTATTATGCACTATGACGTCACAATGTATTATGACGTCATAATGTATCCGCATTATGACATCACAATATATTATGAGAGCGCAATTTGCAGGTATTAGGAGCAATTTCTCTTACCCCAATTTGTGTCACATCTACTGGAGAATCATGAGCATGTATTATGACGTCACAGTATATGAAGACATCATACTTAGTATGCATTATGATGTCACAATGTATTATGACGTCATAATGTATCCGCATTATGACATCACAATATATTATGAGAGCGCAACATGCAGGTATTATGAGCAATTTCTCGTACCCCAGTTTGTGTCACATCTACTGGAGCAGCATGAGCATGTATTATGACGTCACAGTATATGATGATATCATAATTAGTATGCAGTATGACGTCACAATGTATTATGACGTCATAATGTATCCGCATTATGACATCACAGTATATTATGAGAGCGCAATTTGCAGGTTTTATGACCATTTTCGATTAACCCAATTTGTGTCACATCGACTGGAGCATCATGAGCATGTATTATGACGTCACAGTATATGATGACATCATAATTAGTATGCACTATGACGTCACAATGTATTATGACGTCATAATGTATCCGCATTATGACATCACAATATATGAGAGCGCAACATGCAGGTATTATGAGCAATTTCTCTAACCCCAATTTGTGTCACATCTACTGCAGCATCATGAGCATGTATTATGACGTCACAGTATATGATGATATCATAATTAGTATGCACTATGACGTCACAATGTATTATGACGTCATAATGTATCCGCATTATGACATCACAATATATTATGAGAGCGCAACATGCAGGTATTATGAGCAATTTCTCTTACCCCAACTTGTGTCATATCTACTGGAGCATCATGACCATTTGTTATGACGTCACAGTATATGATGACATCATAATTAGTATGCACTATGATGTCACAATGTATTATGACGTCATAATGTATCCGCATTATGACATCACAATATATTATGAGAGCGCAATTTGCAGGTATTATGAGCAATTTCTCTTACCCCAATTTGTGTCACATCTACTGGAGCATCATGAGCATGTATTATGACGTCACAGTATATGATGACATCATAATTAGTATGCACTATGACGTCACAATGTATTATGACGTCATAATGTATCCGCATTATGACATCACAATATATTATGAGAGCGCAACATGCAGGTATTATGAGCAATTTCTCTTACCCCAATTTGTGTCACATCTACTGGAGCATCATGAGCATGTATTATGATGTCACAGTATATGATGACATCATAATTAGTATGCACTATGACGTCACAATGTATTATGACGTCATAATGTATCCGCATTAT
This sequence comes from Aotus nancymaae, assembly GCF_030222135.1. Classification (NCBI taxonomy): domain Eukaryota; kingdom Metazoa; phylum Chordata; class Mammalia; order Primates; family Aotidae; genus Aotus; species Aotus nancymaae. The sequence continues at coordinate 6,402,987 of NW_026988481.1, read as the reverse complement.
GACATCACAATATATTATGAGAGCGCAACATGCAGGTATTATGAGAAATTTCTCGTACCCCAGTTTGTGTCACATCTACTGGAGCATCATGAGCATGTATTATGACGTCACAGTATATGATGATATCATAATTAGTATGCACTATGACGTCACAATGTGTTATGACGTCATAATGTATCCGCATTATGACATCACAATATATTATGAGAGCGCAATTTGCAGGTTTTATGACCATTTTCGATTACCCCAATTTGCGTCACATCGACTGGAGCATCATGAGCATGTATTATGACGTCACAGTATATGATGACATCATAATTAGTATGCACTACGACGTCACAATGTATTATGACGTCATAATGTATCCGCATTATGACATCACAATATATTATGAGAGCGCAACATGCAGGTATTATGAGCAATTTCTCTAACCCCACTTTGTGTCACATCTACTGCAGCATCATGAGCATGTATTATGACGTCACATTATATGATGATATCATAATTAGTATGCACTATGACGTCACAATGTATTATGACGTCATAATGTATCCGCATTATGACATCACAATATATTATGAGAGCGCAACATGCAGGTATTATGAGCAATTTCTCGTACCCCAATATGTGTCACATCTACTGGAGCATCATGAGCATGTATTATGATGTCACAGTATATGATGACATCATAATTAGTATGCAGTATGACGTCACAATGTATTATGACGTCATAATGTATCCGCATTATGACATCAGAATATATTATGAGAGCGCAATTTGCAGGTTTTATGACCATTTTCTATTACCCCAATTTGTGTCACATCGACTGGAGCATAATGAGCATGTATTATGACGTCACAGTACATGATGACATCATAATTAGTATGCACTATGACGTCACAATGTATTATGACGTCGTAATGTATCCGCATTATGACATCACAATATATTATGAGAGCGCAACATGCAGGTATTATGAGCAATTTCTCGTACCCCAATTTGTGTCACATCTACTGGAGCATCATGAGCATGTATTATGACGTCACAGTATATGATGACATCATAATTAGTATGCACTATGAAGTCACAATGTATTATGACGTCATAATGTATCCGCATTATGACATCACAATATATTATGAGAGCGCAACATGCAGGTATTATGAGCAATTTCTCTTACCCCAATTTGTTTCACATCTACTGGAGCATCATAAGCATGAATTATGACGTCACAGTATATGATGACATCATAATTAGTATGCACTATGCCGTCACAATGTATTATGACGTCATAATGTATCCGCATTATGACATCACAATATATTATGAGAGCGCAATTTGCAGGTTTTATGAACAATTTCGCTTACCCCAATTTGTGTCACATCTACTGGAGCGTAATGAGCATGTATTATGACGTCACAGTATATGATGACATCATAATTAGTATGCACTATGACGTCACAATGTATTATGACGTCATAATGTATCCGCATTATGACATCACAATATATTATGAGAGCGCAACATGCAGGTATTATGAGCAATTTCTCTTACACCAATTTGTGTCACATCTACTGGAGTATCATGAGCATGTATTATGATGTCACAGTATTTGATGACATCATAATTAGTATGCAGTATGACGTCACAATGTATTATGACGTCATAATGTATCCGCATTATGACATCACAATATATTCTGAGAGCGCAACATGCAGGTATTATCAGCAATTTCTCTTACCCCAATTTGTGTCACATCTACTGGAGCATCATGAGCATGTATTATGATGTCACAGTATATGATGACATCATAATTAGTATGCACTATGACGTCACAATGTATTATGACGTCATAAGGTATCCGCATTATGACATCACAATATATTATGAGAGCGCAACATGCAGTTATTATGAGCAATTTCTCTTACTCCAGTTTGTGTCACATCTACTGGAGCATCAGGAGCATGTATTGCGACGTCACAGTATATGATGACATCATAATTAGTATGTACTATGATGTCACAACGTATTATGACGTCATAATGTATCCGCATTATGACATCACAATATATTATGAGAGCGCAATTTACAGGTTTTACGACCATTTTCGATTACCCCAATTTGTGTCACATCTACTGGAGCATCATGAGCATGTATTATGTTGTCACAGTATATGATGACATCATAATGAGTATGCACTATGATGTCAAAATGTATTATGACGTCATAATCTATCTGCATTATGACATCACAATATATTATGAGAGCGCAACATGCAGGTATTATGAGCAATTTCTCTTACCCCAATTTGTGTCACATCTACTGGAGCATCATGAGCATGTATTATGACGTCACAGTATATGATGACATCATAATTAGTATGCACTATGACGTCACAATGTATTATGACGTCATAAGGTATCCGCATTATGAAATCACAATATATTATGAGAGCGCAACATGCAGGTATTATGAGCAATTTCTCTTACCCCAATTTGTGTCACATCTACTGGAGCATCATGAGCATGTATTATGACGTCACAGTATATGAAGACATCATACTTAGTATGCATTATGATGTCACAATGTATTATGACGTCATAATGTATCCGCATTATGACATCACAATATATTATGAGAGCGCAACATGCAGGTATTATGAGAAATTTCTCGTACCCCAGTTTGTGTCACATCTACTGGAGCATCATGAGCATGTATTATGACGTCACAGTATATGATGACATCATAATTAGTATGCACTATGATGTCATAATGTATTATGACGTCATAATATATCCGCATTATGACATCACAATATATTATGAGAGCGCAATTTACAGGTTTTATGACTATTTTCGATTACCACAATTTGTGTCACATCTACTGGAGCATCATGAGCATGTATTATGACGTCACAGTATATGATGTCATCATAATTAGTATGCACTATGATGTCACAATGTATTATGACGTCATAATGTATCCGCATTATGACATCACAATATATTATGAGAGCACAACATGCAGGTATTATGAGCAATTTCTCTTTCCGCAATTTGTGTCACATCTACTGGAGGATCATGAGCATGTATTATCACGTCACAGTATATGATGACATCATAATTAGTATGCACTACGATGTCACAATGTATTATGACGTCATAATGTATCCGCATTATGACATCACAATATATTATGAGAGCGCAACATGCAGGTATTATGAGCAATTTCTCTTACCCCAATTTGTTTCACATCTACTGGAGCATCATGAGCATGTATTATGACGTCACAGTACATGATGACGTCATAATTAGTATGCACTATGACGTCACAATGTATTATGACGTCAAAATGTATCCACATTATGACGTCACAATACATTATGAGAGCGCAATTTGCAGGTTTTATGACCAATTTCGCTTACCCCAATTTGTTTCACATCTACTGGAGCATCATGAGCATGTATTATGATGTCACAGTATATGATGACATCATAATTAGTATGCACTATGACGTCACAATGTATTATGACGTCATAATGTATCCGCATTATGACATCACAATATATTATGAGAGCGCAACATGCAGGTATTATGAGCAATTTCTCTTACCCCAATTTGTGTCACATCTACTGGAGCATCATGAGCATGCATTATGACATCACAGTATATGATGACATCATAATTAGTATGCACTATGACGTCACAATGTATTATAACGTCATAATGTATCCGCATTATGTCATCACAATATATTATGAGAGCGCAACATGCAGGTATTATGAGCAATTTCTCTTACCCCAATTTGTGTCACATCTACTGGAGCATCATGAGCATGTGTTATGACGTCACAGTATATGATGACCTCATAATTAGTATGCACTATGCCGTCACAATGTATTATGACGTCATAATGTATCCGCATTATGACATCACAATATATTATGAGAGCGCAATTTGCAGGTATTAGGAGCAATTTCTCTTACCCCAATTTGTGTCACATCTACTGGAGCATCATGAGCATGTATTATGACGTCACAGTATATGAAGACATCATACTTAGTATGCATTATGATGTCACAATGTATTATGACGTCATAATGTATCCGCATTATGACATCACAATATATTATGAGAGCGCAACATGCAGGTATTATGAGCAATTTCTCGTACCCCAGTTTGTGTCACATCTACTGGAGCAGCATGAGCATGTATTATGACGTCACAGTATATGATGATATCATAATTAGTATGCAGTATGACGTCACAATGTATTATGACGTCATAATGTATCCGCATTATGACATCACAATATATTATGAGAGCGCAATTTGCAGGTTTTATGACCATTTTCGATTACCCCAATTTGTGTCACATCGACTGGAGCATCATGAGCATGTATTATGACGTCACAGTATATGATGACATCATAATTAGTATGCACTATGACGTCACAATGTATTATGACGTCATAATGTATCCGCATTATGACATCACAATATATGAGAGCGCAACATGCAGGTATTATGAGCAATTTCTCTAACCCCAATTTGTGTCACATCTACTGCAGCATCATGAGCATGTATTATGACGTCACAGTATATGATGATATCATAATTAGTATGCACTATGACGTCACAATGTATTATGACGTCATAATGTATCCGCATTATGACATCACAATATATTATGAGAGCGCAACATGCAGGTATTATGAGCAATTTCTCGTACCCCAATTTGTGTCACATCTAATGGAGCATCATGAGCATGTATTATGACGTCACAGTATATGATGACATCATAATTAGCGTGCAGTATGACGTCACAATGTATTATGACGTCATTATGTATCCGCATTATGACATCACAATATATTATGAGAGCGCAATTTGCAGGTTTTATGACCATTTTCTATTACCCCAATTTGTGTCACATCGATTGGAGCATAATGAGCATGTATTATGACGTCACAGTACATGATGACATCATAATTAGTATGCAGTATGACGTCACAATGTATTATGACGTCATAATGTATCCGCATTATGACATCACAATATATTATGAGAGCGCAACATGCAGGTATTATGAGCAATTTCTCTTACCCCAATTTGTGTCACATCTACTGGAGCATCATGAGCATGTATTATGACATCACAGTATATGATGTCATCATAATTAGTATGCACTATGACGTTACAATGTATTATGACGTCATAATGTATCCGCATTATGACATCACAATATATTATGAGAGCGCAATTTGCAGGTTTTATGACCAATTTCGCTTACCCCAATTTGTGTCAAATCTACTGGAGCATCATGAGCATGTATTATGACGTCACAGTATATGATGACATCACAAATAGTATGTAGTATGATGTCACAATGTATTATGACGTCATAATGTATCCGCATTATGACATCACAATATATTATGAGAGCGCAACATGCAGGTTTTATGAGCAATTTCTCTTACCCCAATTTGTGTCACATCTACTGGAGAATCATGAGGATGTATTATGATGTCACAGTATATGATGACATCATAATTAGTATGCACTATGACGTCACAATGTATTATGACGTCATAATGTATCCGCATTATGACATCACAATATATTATGAGAGCGCAACATGCAGGTATTATGAGCAATTTCTCTTACCCCAATTTGTGTCACATCTACTGGAGCATCATGAGCATGTATTATGACGTCACAGTATATGATGACATCATAATTAGTATGCAGTATGACGTCACAATGTATTATGACGTCATAATGTTTCCGCATTATGACATCACAATATATTATGAGAGCGCAACATGCAGGTATTATGAGCAATTTCTCTTAACCCAATTTGTGTCACATCTACTGGAGCATCATGAGCATGTATTATGACGTCACAGTATATGATGACATCATAATTAGTATGCACTATGACGTCACAATGTATTATGACGTCATAATGTATCCGCATTATGACATCACAATATATTATGAGAGCGCAACATGCAGGTATTATGAGCAATTTCTCTTACCCCAATTTGTGTCATATCTACTGGAGCATCATGACCATGTGTTATGACGTCACAGTATATGATGACATCATAATTAGTATGCACTATGACGTCACAATGTATTATGACGTCATAATGTATCCGCATTATGACATCACAATATATTATGAGAGCGCAATTTGCAGGTATTATGAGCAATTTCTCTTACCCCAATTTGTGTCACATCTACTGGAGCATCATGAGCATGTATTATGACGTCACAGTATATGATGACATCATAATTAGTATGCACTATGACGTCACAATGTATTATGACGTCATAATGTATCCGCATTATGACATCACAATATATTATGAGAGCGCAACATGCAGGTATTATGAGCAATTTCTCTTACCCCAATTTGTGTCACATCTACTGGAGCATCATGAGCATGTATTATGACGTCACAGTATATGATGACATCATAATTAGTATGCACTATGACGTCACAATGTATTATGACGTCATAATGTATCCGCATTATGACATCACAATATATTATGAGAGCGCAACATGCAGGTATTATGAGAAATTTCTCGTACCCCAGTATGTGTCACATCTACTGGAGCATCATGAGCATGTATTATGACGTCACAGTATATGATGATATCATAATTAGTATGCACTATGACGTCACAATGTGTTATGACGTCATAATGTATCCGCATTATGACATCACAATATATTATGAGAGCGCAATTTGCAGGTTTTATGACCATTTTCGATTACCCCAATTTGTGTCACATCGACTGGAGCATCATGAGCATGTATTATGACGTCACAGTATATGATGACATCATAATTAGTATGCACTATGACGTCACAATGTATTATGACGTCATAATGTATCCGCATTATGACATCACAATATATTATGAGAGCGCAACATGCAGGTATTATGAGCAATTTCTCTAACCCCACTTTGTGTCACATCTACTGCAGCATCATGAGCATGTATTATGACGTCACAGTATATGATGATATCATAATTAGTATGCACTATGACGTCACAATGTATTATGACGTCATAATGTATCCGCATTATGACATCACAATATATTATGAGAGCGCAACATGCAGGTATTATGAGCAATTTCTCGTACCCCAATATGTGTCACATCTACTGGAGCATCATGAGCATGTATTATGACGTCACAGTATATGATGACATCATAATTAGTATGCAGTATGACGTCACAATGTATTATGACGTCATAATGTATCCGCATTATGACATCAGAATATATTATGAGAGCGCAATTTGCAGGTTTTATGACCATTTTCTATTACCCCAATTTGTGTCACATCGACTGGAGCATAATGAGCATGTATTATGACGTCACAGTACATGATGACATCATAATTAGTATGCAGTATGACGTCACAATGTATTATGACGTCGTAATGTATCCGCATTATGACATCACAATATATTATGAGAGCGCAACATGCAGGTATTATGAGCAATTTCTCGTACCCCAATTTGTGTCACATCTACTGGAGCATCATGAGCATGTATTATGACATCACAGTATATGATGACATCATAATTAGTATGCACTATGAAGTCACAATGTATTATGACGTCATAATGTATCCGCATTATGACATCACAATATATTATGAGAGCGCAACATGCAGGTATTTTGAGCAATTTCTCTTACCCCAATTTGTTTCACATCTACTGGAGCATCATAAGCATGAATTATGACGTCACAGTATATGATGACCTCATAATTAGTATGCACTATGCCGTCACAATGTATTATGACGTCATAATGTATCCGCATTATGACATCACAATATATTATGAGAGCGCAATTTGCAGGTTTTATGAACAATTTCGCTTACCCCAATTTGTGTCACATCTACTGGAGCGTAATGAGCATGTATTATGACGTCACAGTATATGATGACATCATAATTAGTATGCACTATGACGTCACAATGTATTATGACGTCATAATGTATCCGCATTATGACATCACAATATGTTATGAGAGCGCAACATGCAGGTATTATGAGCAATTTCTCTTACACCAATTTGTGTCACATCTACTGGAGTATCATGAGCATGTATTATCATGTCACAGTATTTGATGACATCATAATTAGTATGCAGTATGACGTCACAATGTATTATGACGTCATAATGTATCCGCATTATGACATCACAATATATTCTGAGAGCGCAACATGCAGGTATTATCAGCAATTTCTCTTACCCCAATTTGTGTCACATCTACTGGAGCATCATGAGCATGTATTATGATGTCACAGTATATGATGACATCATAATTAGTATGCACTATGACGTCACAATGTTTTATGACGTCATAAGGTATCCGCATTATGACATCACAATATATTATGAGAGCGCAACATGCAGTTATTATGAGCAATTTCTCTTACTCCAGTTTGTGTCACATCTACTGGAGCATCAGGAGCATGTATTGCGACGTCACAGTATATGATGACATCATAATTAGTATGCACTATGATGTCACAACGTATTATGACGTCATAATGTATCCGCATTATGACATCACAATATATTATGAGAGCGCAATTTACAGGTTTTACGACCATTTTCGATTACCCCAATTTGTGTCACATCTACTGGAGCATCATGAGCATGTATTATGTTGTCACAGTATATGATGACATCATAATGAGTATGCACTATGATGTCAAAATGTATTATGACGTCATAATCTATCTGCATTTTGACATCACAATATATTATGAGAGCGCAACATGCAGGTATTATGAGCAATTTCTCTTACCCCAATTTGTGTCACATCTACTGGAGCATCATGAGCATGTATTATGACGTCACAGTATATGATGACATCATAATTAGTATGCACTATGACGTCACAATGTATTATGACGTCATAAGGTATCCGCATTATGAAATCACAATATATTATGAGAGCGCAACATGCAGGTATTATGAGCAATTTCTCTTACCCCAATTTGTGTCACATCTACTGGAGCATCATGAGCATGTATTATGATGTCACAGTATATGATGACATCATAATTAGTATGCACTATGATGTCACAATGCATTATGACGTCATAATGTATCCGCATTATGACATCACAATATATTATGAGAGCACAACATGCAGGTATTATGAGCAATTTCTCTTTCCCCAATTTGTGTCACATCTACTGGAGCATCATGAGCATGTATTATGACGTCACAGTATATGAAGACATCATACTTAGTATGCATTATGATGTCACGATGTATTATGACGTCATAAGGTATCCGCATTATGAAATCACAATATATTATGAGAGCGCAACATGCAGGTATTATCAGCAATTTCTCTTACCCCAATTTGTGTCACATCTACTGGAGCATCATGAGCATGTATTATGACGTCACAGTATATGATGACATCATAATTAGTATGCACTATGACGTCACAATGTATTATGACGTCATAATGTATCCGCATTATGACATCACAATATATTATGAGAGCGCAACATGCAGGTATTATGAGCAATTTCTCGTACCCCAATTTGTGTCACATCTACTGGAGCATCATGAGCATGTATTATGATGTCACAGTATATGATGACATCATTATTAGTATGCACTATGACGTCACAATGTATTATGACGTCAAAATATATCTGCATTATGACATCACAATATATTATGAGTGCGCAATTTGCAGGGTTTATGACCAATTTCGCTTACCCCACTTTGTGTCACATCTACTGGAGCATCATGAGCATGTGTTATGATGTCACAGTATATGATAACATCATAATTAGTATGCAGTATGATGTCAGAATGTATTATGACTCCATAATGTATCCGCATTATGACATCACAGTATATTATGAGAGCGCAACATGCAGGTATTATGAGCAATTTCTCATACCCCAATTTGTGTCACATCTACTGGAGCATCATGAGCATGTATTATGACGTCACAGTATATGAGGACATCATAATTAGTATGCAGTATGACGTCACAATGTATTATGACGTCATAATGTATCCGCATTATGACATCACAATATATTATGAGAGCGCAAGATGCAGGTATTATAAGCAATTTCTCTTACCCCAATTTGTGTCACATCTACTGGAGCATCATGAGCATGTATTATGATGTCACAGTAAATGATGACATCATAGTTAGTATGCACTATGACGTCACAATGTATTATGACGTCATAATGTATCCACATTATGTCCTCACAATATATTATGAGAGCGCAATTTGCAGGTTTTATGACCAATTTCGCTTACCCTAATTTGTTTCACATCTACTGGAGCATCATGAGAATGTATTATGATGTCACAGTATATGATGACATCATAATTAGTATGCAGTATGACGTCACAATGTATTATGACGTCATAATGTATCCACATTATGACATCACAATATATCATGAGAGCGCAACATGCAGGTACTATGAGCAATTTCTCTTACCCCAATTTGTGTCACATCTACTGGAGCATCATGAGCATGTATTATGACGTCATAGTATATGATGACATCATAATTACTATGCACTATGACGTCACAATGTATTATGGCGTCATAATGTATCTGCATTATGACATCACAATATATTATGAGTGCGCAATTTGCAGGGTTTATGACCAATTTCGCTTACCCCACTTTGTGTCACATCTACTGGAGCATCATGAGCATGTGTTATGATGTCACAGTATATGATAACATCATAATTAGTATGCAGTATGATGTCACAATGTATTATGACTCCATAATGTATCCGCATTATGACATCACAATATATAATGAGAGCGCAACATGCAGGTATTATGAGCAATTTCTCTTACCCCAATTTGTGTCACATCTACTGAAGCATCATAAGCATGTATTATGACGTCACAGTATATGATGACATCATAATTAGTATGCACTATGACGTCACAATGTATTATGACGTCATAATGTATCCGCATTATGACATCACAATATATTATGAGAGCGCAATTTGCAGGTTTTATGAGCAATTTCCCTTACCCCAATTTGTGTCACATCTACTGGAGCATCATGAGCATGTGTTATGATGTCACAGTATATGATGACATCATAATTAGTATGCACTATGACGTCACAATGTATTATGACGTCATAATGTATCCGCATTATGACATCACAATATGTTATGAGAGCGCAACATGCAGGTATTATGAGCAATTTCTCTTACACCAATTTGTGTCACATCTACTGGAGTATCATGAGCATGTATTATGATGTCACAGTATTTGATGACATCATAATTAGTATGCAGTATGACGTCACAATGTATTATGACGTCATAATGTATCCGCATTATGACATCACAATATATTCTGAGAGCGCAACATGCAGGTATTATCAGCAATTTCTCTTACCCCAATTTGTGTCACATCTACTGGAGCATCATGAGCATGTATTATGATGTCACAGTATATGATGACATCATAATTAGTATGCACTATGACGTCACAATGTATTATGACGTCATAAGGTATCCGCATTATGACATCACAATATATTATGAGAGCGCAACATGCAGTTATTATGAGCAATTTCTCTTACTCCAGTTTGTGTCACATCTACTGGAGCATCAGGAGCATGTATTGCGACGTCACAGTATATGATGACATCATAATTAGTATGCACTATGATGTCACAACGTATTATGACGTCATAATGTATCCGCATTATGACATCACAATATATTATGAGAGCGCAATTTACAGGTTTTACGACCATTTTCGATTACCCCAATTTGTGTCACATCTACTGGAGCATCATGAGCATGTATTATGTTGTCACAGTATATGATGACATCATAATGAGTATGCACTATGATGTCAAAATGTATTATGACGTCATAATCTATCTGCATTATGACATCACAATATATTATGAGAGCGCAACATGCAGGTATTATGAGCAATTTCTCTTACCCCAATTTGTGTCACATCTACTGGAGCATCATGAGCATGTATTATGACGTCACAGTATATGATGACATCATAATTAGTATGCACTATGACGTCACAATGTATTATGACGTCATAAGGTATCCGCATTATGAAATCACAATATATTATGAGAGCGCAACATGCAGGTATTATGAGCAATTTCTCTTACCCCAATTTGTGTCACATCTACTGGAGCATCATGAGCATGTATTATGATGTCACAGTATATGATGACATCATAATTAGTATGCACTATGATGTCACAATGCATTATGACGTCATAATGTATCCGCATTATGACATCACAATATATTATGAGAGCACAACATGCAGGTATTATGAGCAATTTCTCTTTCCCCAATTTGTGTCACATCTACTGGAGCATCATGAGCATGTATTATGACGTCACAGTATATGAAGACATCATACTTAGTATGCATTATGATGTCACGATGTATTATGACGTCATAAGGTATCCGCATTATGAAATCACAATATATTATGAGAGCGCAACATGCAGGTATTATCAGCAATTTCTCTTACCCCAATTTGTGTCACATCTACTGGAGCATCATGAGCATGTATTATGACGTCACAGTATATGATGACATCATAATTAGTATGCACTATGACGTCACAATGTATTATGACGTCATAATGTATCCGCATTATGACATCACAATATATTATGAGAGCGCAACATGCAGGTATTATGAGAAATTTCTCGTACCCCAGTTTGTGTCACATCTACTGGAGCATCATGAGCATGTATTATGACGTCACAGTATATGATGATATCATAATTAGTATGCACTATGACGTCACAATGTGTTATGACGTCATAATGTATCCGCATTATGACATCACAATATATTATGAGAGCGCAATTTGCAGGTTTTATGACCATTTTCGATTACCCCAATTTGTGTCACATCGACTGGAGCATCATGAGCATGTATTATGACGTCACAGTATATGATGACATCATAATTAGTATGCACTATGACGTCACAATGTATTATGACGTCATAATGTATCCGCATTATGACATCACAATATATTATGAGAGCGCAACATGCAGGTATTATGAGCAATTTCTCTAACCCCACTTTGTGTCACATCTACTGCAGCATCATGAGCATGTATTATGATGTCACAGTATATGATGATATCATAATTAGTATGCACTATGACGTCACAATGTATTATGACGTCATAATGTATCCGCATTATGACATCACAATATATTATGAGAGCGCAACATGCAGGTATTATGAGCAATTTCTCGTACCCCAATATGTGTCACATCTACTGGAGCATCATGAGCATGTATTATGACGTCACAGTATATGATGACATCATAATTAGTATGCAGTATGACGTCACAATGTATTATGACGTCATAATGTATCCGCATTATGACATCAGAATATATTATGAGAGCGCAATTTGCAGGTTTTATGACCATTTTCTATTACCCCAATTTGTGTCACATCGACTGGAGCATAATGAGCATGTATTATGACGTCACAGTACATGATGACATCATAATTAGTATGCAGTATGACGTCACAATGTATTATGACGTCGTAATGTATCCGCATTATGACATCACAATATATTATGAGAGCGCAACATGCAGGTATTATGAGCAATTTCTCGTACCCCAATATGTGTCACATCTACTGGAGCATCATGAGCATGTATTATGACGTCACAGTATATGATGACATCATAATTAGTATGCACTATGAAGTCACAATGTATTATGACGTCATAATGTATCCGCATTATGACATCACAATATATTATGAGAGCGCAACATGCGGGTATTATGAGCAATTTCTCTTACCCCAATTTGTTTCACATCTACTGGAGCATCATAAGCATGAATTATGACGTCACAGTATATGATGACATCATAATTAGTATGCACTATGCCGTCACAATGTATTATGACGTCATAATGTATCCGCATTATGACATCACAATATATTATGAGAGCGCCATTTGCAGGTTTTATGAACAATTTCGCTTACCCCAATTTGTGTCACATCTACTGGAGCGTAATGAGCATGTATTATGACGTCACAGTATATGATGACATCATAATTAGTATGCACTATGACGTCACAATGTATTATGACGTCATAATGTATCCGCATTATGACATCACAATATATTATGAGAGCGCAACATGCAGGTATTATGAGCAATTTCTCTTACACCAATTTGTGTCACATCTACTGGAGTATCATGAGCATGTATTATGATGTCACAGTATTTGATGACATCATAATTAGTATGCAGTATGACGTCATAATGTATTATGACGTCATAATGTATCCGCATTATGACATCACAATATATTCTGAGAGCGCAACATGCAGGTATTATCAGCAATTTCTCTTACCCCAATTTGTGTCACATCTACTGGAGCATGATGAGCATGTATTATGATGTCACAGTATATGATGACATCATAATTAGTATGCACTATGACGTCACAATGTATTATGACGTCATAAGGTATCCGCATTATGACATCACAATATATTATGAGAGCGCAACATGCAGTTATTATGAGCAATTTCTCTTACTCCAGTTTGTGTCACATCTACTGGAGCATCAGGAGCATGTATTGCGACGTCACAGTATATGATGACATCATAATTAGTATGCACTATGATGTCACAACGTATTATGACGTCATAATGTATCCGCATTATGACATCACAATATATTATGAGAGCGCAATTTACAGGTTTTACGACCATTTTCGATTACCCCAATTTGTGTCACATCTACTGGAGCATCATGAGCATGTATTATGTTGTCACAGTATATGATGACATCATAATGAGTATGCACTATGATGTCAAAATGTATTATGACGTCATAATCTATCTGCATTATGACATCACAATATATTATGAGAGCGCAACATACAGGTATTATGAGTAATTTCTCTTACCCCAATTTGTGTCACATCTACTGGAGCATCATGAGCATGTATTATGACGTCACAGTATATGATGACATCATAATTAGTATGCACTATGACGTCACAATGTATTATGACGTCATAAGGTATCCGCATTATGAAATCACAATATATTATGAGAGCGCAACATGCAGGTATTATGAGCAATTTCTCTTACCCCAATTTGTGTCACATCTACTGGAGCATCATGAGCATGTATTATGATGTCACAGTATATGATGACATCATAATTAGTATGCACTATGATGTCACAATGCATTATGACGTCATAATGTATCCGCATTATGACATCACAATATATTATGAGAGCACAACATGCAGGTATTATGAGCAATTTCTCTTTCCCCAATTTGTGTCACATCTACTGGAGCATCATGAGCATGTATTATGACGTCACAGTATATGAAGACATCATACTTAGTATGCATTATGATGTCACGATGTATTATGACGTCATAAGGTATCCGCATTATGAAATCACAATATATTATGAGAGCGCAACATGCAGGTATTATCAGCAATTTCTCTTACCCCAATTTGTGTCACATCTACTGGAGCATCATGAGCATGTATTATGACGTCACAGTATATGATGACATCATAATTAGTATGCACTATGACGTCACAATGTATTATGACGTCATAATGTATCCGCATTATGACATCACAATATATTATGAGAGCGCCATTTGCAGGTTTTATGAACAATTTCGCTTACCCCAATTTGTGTCACATCTACTGGAGCGTAATGAGCATGTATTATGACGTCACAGTATATGATGACATCATAATTAGTATGCACTATGGCGTCACATTGTATTATGACGTCATAATGTATCCGCATTATGACATCACAATATATTATGAGCGCGCAACTTGAAGGTTTTATGACTATTTTCGATTACCACAATTTCTGTCACATCTACTGGAGCATCATGAGCATGTATTATGACGTCACAGTATATGATGACATCATAATTGGTATGCAGTATGACGTCACAATGTATTATGAGGTCATAATGTATCCGCATTGTGACATCACAATATATTATGAGAGCGCAACATGCAGGTATTATGAGCAATTTCTCTTACCCCAATATGTGTCACATCTACTGGAGCATCATGAGCATTTATTATGACGTCACAGTATATGATGACATCATAATTAGTATGCACTATGACGTCACAATGTGTTATGACGTCATAATGTATCCGCATTATGACATCACAATATATTATGAGAGCTCAATTTGCAGGTTTTATGACCAATTTCTCTTACCCCAATTTGTTTCACATTTACTGGGGCATCATGAGCATGTATTATGACGTCACAGTATATGATGACATCATAATTAGTATGCAGTATGACGTCAAAATGTATTATGACGTCACAATGTATCCGCATTATGACATCACAATATATTATAAGAGCGCAACATGCAGGTATTATGAGCAATTTCTCTTACCCCAATTTGTGTCACATCTACTTTAGTATCATGAGCATGTATTATGACGGCACAGTATATGATGACATCATAATTAGTATGCAGTATGACGTCACAATGTATTATGAGGTCATAATGTATCCGCATTATGACATCACAATATATTATGAGAGCGCAACATGCAGGTATTATGAGCAATTTCTCTTACCCCAATTTGTGTCACATCTACTGGAGCATCATGAGCATGTATTATGACGTCACAGTATATGATGACATCATAATTAGTATGCAGTATGACATCACAATGTATTATGACGTCATAATGTTTCCGCATTATGACATCACAATATATTATGAGATCGCAACTTGCAGGTTTTATGACTATTTTCGATTACCACAATTTGTGTCACATCTACTGGAGCATCATGAGCATGTATTATGACGTCACAGTATATGATGACATCATAATTAGTATGCACTATGACGTCACAATCTATAATGACGTCATAATGTATCCGCATTATGACATCACAATCTTTATGAGAGCGCAACATGCAGGTATTATGAGTAATTTCTCTAACCCCAATTTGTGTCACATCTACTGGAGCATCATGAGCATGTATTATGACGTCACAGTATATGATGATATCATAATTAGTATGCACTATGACGTCACAATGTATTATGACGTCATAATGTATCCGCATTATGACATCACAATATATTATGAGAGCGCAACATGCAGGTATTATGAGCAATTTCTCGTACCACAATTTGTGTCACATCTACTGGAGCATAATGAGCATGTATTATGACGTCACAGTATATGATGACATCATAATTGGTATGCAGTATGACGTCACAATGTATTATGACGTCATAATGTATCCGCATTATGACATCACAATATATTATGAGATCGCAACTTGCAGGTTTTATGACTATTTTCGATTACCACAATTTGTGTCACATCTACTGGAGCATCATGAGCATGTATTATGACGTCACAGTATATGATGACATCATAATTAGTATGCACTATGACGTCACAATGTATTATGACGTCATAATGTATCCGCATTATAACATCACAATATATTATGAGTGCGCAACATGCAGGTATTATGAGCAATTTCTCGGACCCCAGTTTGTGTCACATCTACTGGAGCATCATGAGCATGTATTATGATGTCACAGTATATGATGATATCATAATTAGTATGCACTATGACGTCACAATATATTATGACGTCATAATGTATCCGCATTATGACATCACAATATATTATGAGAGCGCAATTTGCAGGTTTTATGACCATTTTCGATTACCCCAATTTGTGTCACATCGACTGGAGCATCATGAGCATGTATTATGACGTCACAGTATATGATGACATCATAATTAGTATGCACTATGACGTCACAATGTATTATGACGTCATAATGTATCCGCATTATGACATCACAGTATATTATGAGAGCGCAACATGCAGGTATTATGAGCAATTTCTCATACCCCAGTTTGTGTCACATCTACTGGAGCATCATGAGCATGTGTTATGATGTCACAGTATTTGATGACATCATAATTAGTATGCAGTATGACGTCACAATGTATTATGACGTCATAATACATCCGCATTATGACATCACAATATATTATGAGAGCGCAACATGCAGGTATTATGAGCAATTTCTCTTACCCCAATTTGTGTCACATTTACTGTAGCATCATGAACATGTATTATGATGTCACAGTATAATGATGACATCAAAATTAGTATGCACTATGACGTCACAATGTATTATGACGTCATAATGTATCCGCCTTATGACGTCACAATATATTATGAGAGCGCAACATGAAGGTATTATGAGCAATTTCTCTTACCCCAATTTGTTTCACATCTACTGGAGCATCATGACCATGTATTATGATGTCACAGTATATGATGACGTCATAATTAGTATGCACTATGACGTCACAATGTATTATGACGTCATAATGTATCCGCATTATGACATCACAATGTATTATGAGAGCGCAACATGCAGGTATTATGATCAATTTCTCTTAGCCCAATTTGTGTCACATCTACTGGAGCATCATGAGCATGTATTATGACGTCACAGTATATGATGACATCATCATTAGTTTGCACTATGACATCACAATGTATTATGACATCATAAAGTATCCGCAGTATGACATCACAATATATTATGAGAGCGCAATTTGCAGGTAATATAAGCAATTTCTCTTACCCCAATTTGTGTCACATCTACTGGAGCATCATGAGCATGTATTATGACGTCACAGTATATGATGACATCATAATTACTATGCAGTATGACGTCACAATGTATTATGATGTCATAATGTATCCGCATCATGACATCACAATATATTATGAGAGTGCAACATGTAGGTATTATGAGCAATTTCTCTTACCCCAATTTGTGTCACATCTACTGGAGCATCATGAGCATGTATTATGACATCACAGTATATGATGACATCATAATTAGTATGCAGTATGACGTCACAATGTATTATGACGTCATAATGTATCCGCATTATGACATCACAATATATTATGAGAGCGCAACATGCAGGTATTATGAGCAATTTCTCTTACCCCAATTTGTGTCACATCTACTGGAGCATCATGAGCATGTATTATGATGTCACAGTATATGATGACATCATAATTAGTATGCGCTATGACGTCAGAATGTATTATGACGTCATAATGTATCCACATTATGACCTCACAATATATTATGAGAGCGCAATTTGCAGGTTTTATGACCAATTTCGCTTACCCCAATTTGTTTCACATCTACTGGAGCATCATAAGCATGTATTATGATGTCACAGTATATGATGACATCATAATTAGTATGCACTATGACGTCACAATGTATTATGACGTCATAATGAATCCGCATTATGACATCACAATATATCATGAGAGCGCAACATGCAGGTAGTATGAGCAATTTCTCTTACCCCAATTTGTGTCACATCTACTGGAGCATCATGAGCATGTATTATGACGTCATAGTATATGATGACATCATAATTACTATGCACTATGACGTCACAATGTATTATGACGTCATAATGTATCTGCATTATGACATCACAATATATTATGAGTGCGCAATTTGCAGGGTTTATGACCAATTTCGCTTACCCCAATTTGTGTCACATCTACTGGAGCATCATAAGCATGTGTTATGATGTCACAGTATATGATGACATCATAATTAGTATGCAGTATGATGTCACAATGTATTATGACTTCATAATGTATCCGCATTATGACATCACAATATATAATGAGAGTGCAAATGCAGGTATTATGAGCAATTTCTCTTACCCCAATTTGTGTCACATCTACTGGAGCATCATGAGCATGTATTATGACGTCACAGTATATGATGACATCATAATTAGTATGCACTATGACGTCACACTGTGTTATGACGTCATAATGTATCCGCATTATGACATCACAATATATTATGAGAGCGCAACATGCAGGTATTATGAGCAATTTCTCTTTTCCCAATTTGTGTCACATCTACTGGAGCATCATGAGCACGTATTATGACGTCACAGTATATGATGACATCATAATTAGTATGCACTATGATATCACAATGTATTATGACGTCATAATGTATCCGCATTATGACATCACAATATATTATGAGAGCACAACATGCAGGTATTATGAGCAATTTCTCTTTCCGCAATTTGTGTCACATCTACTGGAGCATCATGAGCATGTATTATGACGTCACAGTATATGATGACATCATAATTAGTATGCACTGTGACGTCACAATGTATTATGACGTCATAAGGTATCCGCATTATGACATCACAATATATTATGAGAGCGCAACATGCAGGCATTATGAGCAATTTCTCTTACCCCAAATTGTTTCACATCCACTGGAGCATCATGAGCATGTATTATGACGTCACAGTATATGATGAAATCATAATTAGTATGCACTATAACGTCACAATGTATTATGACGTCATAATGTGTCCACATTATGATGTCACAATATATTATGAGAGCGCAATTTGCAGGTTTTATGACCAATTTCGCTTACCCCAATTTGTTTCACATCTACTGGAGCATAATGAGCATGTATTATGATGTCACAGTATATGATGACATCATAATTAGTATGCAGTATGACGTCACAATGTATTATGACGTCATAATGTATCCACATTATGACATCACAATATATCATGAGAGCGCAACATGCAGGTATTATGAGCAATTTCTCTTACCCCAATTTGTGTCACATATACTGGAGCATCATGAGCATGTATTATGACGTCACAGTATATGATGACATCATAATTAGTATGCACTATGACGTCACAATGTATTATGACGTCATAATGTATCCGCATTATGACATCACAATATATTAT
Source organism: Aotus nancymaae (assembly GCF_030222135.1). Taxonomy (NCBI): domain Eukaryota; kingdom Metazoa; phylum Chordata; class Mammalia; order Primates; family Aotidae; genus Aotus; species Aotus nancymaae. The sequence continues at coordinate 6,382,029 of NW_026988481.1, read as the reverse complement.
GAGAGCGCAATTTGCAGGTTTTATGACCAATTTCGCTTACCCCAATTTGTGTCAAATCTACTGGAGCATCATGAGCATGTATTATGACGTCACAGTATATGATGACATAATAATTAGTATGCACTATGACGTCACAATGTATTATGACGTCATAATGTATCCGCATTATGACATCACAATATATTATGAGAGCGCAGCATGCAGGTTTTATGAGCAATTTCTCTTACCCCAATTTGTTTCACATCTTCTGGAGCATCATGAGCATGTATTATGACGTCACAGTACATGATGACATCATAATTAGTATGCACTATGACGTCACAATGTATTATGACGTCATAATGTATCCGCATTATGACATCACAATATATTATGAGAGCGCAACATGCAGGTATTATGAGCAATTTCTCTTACCCCAATTTGTTTCATATCTTCTGGAGCATCATAAGCATGTATTATGATGTCACAGTATATGATGACATCATAATTAGTATGCACTATGCCGTAACAATGTATTATGACGTCATAATGTATCCACATTATGACATCACAATATATTATGAGAGCGCAATTTGCAGGTTTTATGACCAATTTCGCTTACCCCAATTTGTGTCACATCTACTGGAGCGTAATGAGCATGTATTATGACGTCACAGTATATGATGACATCATAATTAGTATGCAGTATGATGTCACAATGTATTATGACGTCATAATGTATCCGCATTATGACATCACAATATATTATGAGAGCGCAACATGCAGGTTTTATGAGCAATTTCTCTTACACCAATTTGTGTCACATCTACTGGAGCATCATGAGCATGTATTATGACATCACAGTATATGATGACATCATAATTAGTATGCACTATGACGTCACAATGTATTATGACGTCATAATGTATCCGCATTATGACATCACAATATATTATGAGAGCGCAACATGCAGGTATTATGAGCAATTTCTCTTACCCCAATTTGTGTCACATCTACTGGAGCATCATGAGCATGTATTATGACATCACAGTATATGATGACTTCATAATTAGTATGCACTATGACGTTACAATGTATTATGACGTCATAATGTATCCGCATTATGACATCACAATATATTATGAGAGCGCAATTTGCAGGTTTTATGACCAATTTCGCTTACCCCAATTTGTGTCAAATCTACTGGAGCACCATGAGCATGTATTATGACGTCACAGTATATGATGACATCATAATTAGTATGCACTATGATGTCACAATGTATTATGACGTCATAATGTATCCGCATTATGACATCACAATATATTATGAGAGCGCAACATGCAGGTATTATGAGCAATTTCTCTTACCCCAATTTGTGTCACATCTACTGGAGCATCATGAGCATGTATTATGACGTCACAGTATATGATGACATCATAATTAGTATGCACTATGACGTCACAATGTATTATGACGTCATAATGTATCCGCATTATAACATCACAATATATTATGAGTGCGCAACATGCAGGTATTATGAGCAATTTCTCGGACCCCAGTTTGTGTCACATCTACTGGAGCATCATGAGCATGTATTATGACGTCACAGTATATGATGATATCATAATTAGTATGCACTATGACGTCACAATATATTATGACGTCATAATGTATCCGCATTATGACATCACAATATATTATGAGAGCGCAATTTGCAGGTTTTATGACCATTTTCGATTACCCCAATTTGTGTCACATCGACTGGAGCATCATGAGCATGTATTATGACGTCACAGTATATGATGACATCATAATTAGTATGCACTATGACGTCACAATGTATTATGACGTCATAATGTATCCGCATTATGACATCACAGTATATTATGAGAGCGCAACATGCAGGTATTATGAGCAATTTCTCATACCCCAGTTTGTGTCACATCTACTGGAGCATCATGAGCATGTGTTATGATGTCACAGTATTTGATGACATCATAATTAGTATGCAGTATGACGTCACAATGTATTATGACGTCATAATGTATCCGCATTATGACATCACAATATATTATGAGAGCGCAACATGCAGGTATTATGAGCAATTTCTCTTACCCCAATTTGTGTCACATTTACTGTAGCATCATGAACATGTATTATGATGTCACAGTATAATGATGACATCAAAATTAGTATGCACTATGACGTCACAATGTATTATGACGTCATAATGTATCCGCCTTATGACGTCACAATATATTATGAGAGCGCAACATGAAGGTATTATGAGCAATTTCTCTTACCCCAATTTGTGTCACATCTACTGGAGCATCATGACCATGTATTATGATGTCACAGTATATGATGACGTCATAATTAGTATGCACTATGACGTCACAATGTATTATGACGTCATAATGTATCCGCATTATGACATCACAATGTATTATGAGAGCGCAACATGCAGGTATTATGATCAATTTCTCTTAGCCCAATTTGTGTCACATCTACTGGAGCATCATGAGCATGTATTATGACGTCACAGTATATGATGACATCATCATTAGTTTGCACTATGACATCACAATGTATTATGACGTCATAAGGTATCCGCAGTATGACATCACAATATATTATGAGAGCGCAATTTGCAGGTAATATAAGCAATTTCTCTTACCCCAATTTGTGTCACATCTACTGGAGCATCATGAGCATGTATTATGACGTCACAGTATATGATGACATCATAATTACTATGCAGTATGACGTCACAATGTATTATGATGTCATAATGTATCCGCATCATGACATCACAATATATTATGAGAGTGCAACATGTAGGTATTATGAGCAATTTCTCTTACCCCAAATTGTGTCACATCTACTGGAGCATCATGAGCATGTATTATGACGTCACAGTATATGATGACATCATAATTAGTATGCAGTATGACGTCACAATGTATTACGACATCATAATGTATCCGCATTATGACATCACAATATATTATGAGAGCGCAACATGCAGGTATTATGAGCAATTTCTCGTACCCCAATTTGTGTCACATCTACTGGAGCATCATGAGCATGTATTATGACGTCACAGTATATGATGACATCATAATTAGTATCCACTATGACGTCACAATGTATTATGACGTCATAATGTATCCGCATTATGACATCAGAATATATTATGAGAGCGCAATTTGCAGGTTTTATGACCATTTTCTATTACCCCAATTTGTGTCACATCGACTGGAGCATAATGAGCATGTATTATGACGTCACAGTACATGATGACATCATAATTAGTATGCAGTATGACGTCACAATGTATTATGACGTCATAATGTATCCGCATTATGACATCACAGTATATTATGAGAGCGCAACATGCAGGTATTATGAGCAATTTCTCATACCCCAATTTGTGTCACATCTACTGCAGCATCATGAGCATGTATTATGACTTCACAGTATATGAGGACATCATAATTAGTATGCAGTATGACGTCACAATGTATTATGACGTCATAATGTATCCGCATTATGACATCACAATATATTATGAGAGCGCAACATGCAGGTATTATAAGCAATTTCTCTTACCCCAATTTGTGTCACATATACTGGAGCATCATGAGCATGTATTATGATGTCACAGTAAATGATGACATCATAATTAGTATGCACTATGACGTCACAATGTATTATGACGTCATAATGCATCCACATTATGACCTCACAATATATTATGAGAGCGCAATTTGCAGGTTTTATGACCAATTTCGCTTACCCCAATTTGTTTCACATCTACTGGAGCATCATGAGAATGTATTATGATGTCACAGTATATGATGACATCATAATTAGTATGCAGTATGACGTCATAATGTATTATGGCGTCATAATGTATCCACATTATGACATCACAATATATCATGAGAGCGCAACATGCAGGTACTATGAGCAATTTCTCTTAACCCAATTTGTGTCACATCTACTGGAGCATCATGAGCAGGTATTATGACGTCATAGTATATGATGACATCATAATTACTATGCACTATGACGTCACAATATATTATGGCGTCATAATGTATCTGCATTATGACATCACAATATATTATGAGTGCGCAATTTGCAGGGTTTATGACCAATTTCGCTTACCCCACTTTGTGTCACATCTACTGGAGCATCATGAGCATGTGTTATGATGTCACAGTATATGATGACATCATAATTAGTATGCACTATGACGTCACAATGTATTATGACGTCATAATGTATCCGCATTATGACGTCACAATATATTATGAGAGCGCAACATGCAGGTATTATGAGCAATTTTTCTTACCCCAATTTGTGTCACATCTACTGGAGCATCATGAGCATGTATTATGACATCACAGTATATGATGACATCATAATTAGTATGCACTATGACGTCACATTGTATTATGACGTAATAATGTATCCGCATTATGACATCACAATATATTATGAGAGCGCAACTTGAAGGTTTTATGACTATTTTCGATTACCACAATTTGTGTCACATCTACTGGAGCATCATGAGCATGTATTATGACGTCACAGTATATGATGACATCATAATTGGTATGCAGTATGACGTCACAATGTATTATGAGGTCATAATGTATCCGCATTATGACATCACAATATATTATGAGAGCGCAACATGCAGGTATTATGAGCAATTTCTCTCACCCCAATTTGTGTCACATCTACTGGAGCATCATGAGCATGTATTATGACATCACAGTATATGATGACATCATAATTAGTATGTAGTATGACGTCACAATGTATTATGACGTCATAATGTATCCGCATTATGACATCACAATATATTATGAGAGCTCAATTTGCAGGTTTTATGACCAATTTCTCTTACCCCAATTTGTTTCACATTTACTGGAGCATCATGAGCATGTATTATGACGTCACAGTATATGATGACATCATCATTAGTATGCAGTATGACATAAAAATGTATTATGACGTCACAATGTATCCGCATTATGACATCACAATATATTATAACAGCGCCACATGCAGGTATTATGAGCAATTTCTCTTACCCCAATTTCTGTCACATCTACTGGAGCATCATGAGCATGTATTATGACGGCACAGTATATGATGACATCATAATTAGTATGCACAATTACGTCACAATGTATTATGACGTCATAATGTATCCGCATTATGACATCACAATATATTATGAGAGCGCAACATGCAGGTATTATGAGCAATTTCTCTTACCCCAATTTGTTTCACATCTACTGGAGCATCATAAGCGTGTATTATGACGTCACAGTATATGATGACATCATAATTAGTATGCACTATGACGTCACAATGTATTATGACGTCATAATGTATCCGCATTATGACATCACGATATATTATGAGAGCGCAATTTGCAGGTTTTATGACCAATTTCGCTTACCCCAATTTGTGTCACATCTACTGTAGCATCATGAGCATGTATTATGACGTCACAGTATATTATTACATCGTAATTAGTATGCAGTATGATGTCACAATGTATTATGATGTCATAATGTATCCACATTATGACATCACAATATATTATGAGGGCGCAAGTTGCAGGTATTATTAGCAATTTCTCTTACCCCAATTTGTTTCACATCTACTGGAGCATCATGAGCATGTGTTATGATGTCACAGTATACGATGACATCATAATGAGTATGCACTATGACGTCACAATATATTATGACGTCATAATGTATCCGCATTATGACATCACAATATATTATGAGAGCGCAACATGCAGGTATTATGAGCAATTTCTCTTACCCCAATTTGTGTCACATCTACTGGAGCATCATGAGCATGTATTATGACGTCACAGTATATGATGACATCATAATTAGTATGCACTATGGCGTCACAATGTATTATGACGTCATAATGTATCCGCATTATGACATCGAATATATTATGAGGGCGCAAGTTGCAGGTATTATGAGCAATTTCTCTTACCCCAATTTGTTTCACATCTTCTGGAGCATCATAAGCATGTATTATGATGTCACAGTATATGATGACATCATAATTAGTATGCACTATGCCGTCACAATGTATTATGACGTCATAATATATCCACATTATGATATCACAATATATTATGAGAGCGCAATTTGCAGGTTTTATGACCAATTTCGCTTACCCCAATTTGTGTCACATCTACTGGAGCGTAATGAGCATGTATTATGACGTCACAGTATATGATGACATCATAATTAGTATGCAGTATGATGTCACAATGTATTATGACGTCATAATGTATCCGCATTATGACATCACAATATATTATGAGAGCGCAACATGCAGGTATTATGAGCAATTTCTCTTACCCCAATTTGTGTCACATCTACTGGAGCATCATGAGCATGTATTATGACGTCACAGTATATGATGACATCATAATTAGTATGCACTATGACGTCACAATGTATTATGACGTCATAATGTATCCGCATTATGACATCACAATATATTATGAGAGCGCAACATGCAGGTATTATGAGCAATTTCTCTTACCCCAATTTGTGTCACATCTACCGGAGCATCATGAGCATGTATTATGACATCACAGTATATGATGACATCATAATTAGTATGCACTATGACGTTACAATGTATTATGACGTCATAATGTATCCGCATTATGACATCACAATATATTATGAGAGCGCAACATGCAGGTATTATGAGCAATTTCTCTTACCCCAATTTGTGTCACATCTACTTGAGCATCATGAGCAAGTATTATGATGTCACAGTATATGATGACATCATAATTAGTATGCAGTATGACGTCACAATGTATTATGACGTCATAATGTATCCGCATTATGACATCACAATATATTATGAGAGCGCAACATGCAGGTATTATGAGCAATTTCTCTTACCCCAATTTGTGTCACATCTACTGGAGCATCATGAGCATGTATTATGACGTCACAGTATATGATGACATCATAATTAGTATGCACTATGACGTCACAATGTATTATGACGTCATAATGTATCCGCATTATGACATCACAATATATTATGAGAGCGCAACATGCAGGTATTATGAGCAATTTCTCTTACCCCAATTTGTGTCACATCTACTGGAGCATCATGAGCATGTATTATGACATCACAGTATATGATGACATCATAATTAGTATGCACTATGACGTCACAATGTATTATGACGTCATAATGTATCCGCATTATGACATCACAATATATTATGAGAGCGCAATTTGCAGGTTTTATGACCAATTTCGCTTACCCCAATTTGTGTCAAATCTACTGGAGCATCATGAGCATGTATTATGACGTCACAGTATATGATGACATAATAATTAGTATGCACTATGACGTCACAATGTATTATGACGTCATAATGTATCCGCATTATGACATCACAATATATTATGAGAGCGCAGCATGCAGGTTTTATGAGCAATTTCTCTTACCCCAATTTGTTTCACATCTTCTGGAGCATCATGAGCATGTATTATGACGTCACAGTACATGATGACATCATAATTAGTATGCACTATGACGTCACAATGTATTATGACGTCATAATGTATCCGCATTATGACATCACAATATATTATGAGAGCGCAACATGCAGGTATTATGAGCAATTTCTCTTACCCCAATTTGTTTCATATCTTCTGGAGCATCATAAGCATGTATTATGATGTCACAGTATATGATGACATCATAATTAGTATGCACTATGCCGTAAGAATGTATTATGACGTCATAATGTATCCACATTATGACATCACAATATATTATGAGAGCGCAATTTGCAGGTTTTATGACCAATTTCGCTTACCCCAATTTGTGTCACATCTACTGGAGCGTAATGAGCATGTATTATGACGTCACAGTATATGATGACATCATAATTAGTATGCAGTATGATGTCACAATGTATTATGACGTCATAATGTATCCGCATTATGACATCACAATATATTATGAGAGCGCAACATGCAGGTATTATGAGCAATTTCTCTTACCCCAATTTGTGTCACATCTACTGGAGCATCATGAGCATGTATTATGACATCACAGTATATGATGACATCATAATTAGTATGCACTATGACGTCACAATGTATTATGACGTCATAATGTATCCGCATTATGACATCACAATATATTATGAGAGCGCAACATGCAGGTATTATGAGCAATTTCTCTTACCCCAATTTGTGTCACATCTACTGGAGCATCATGAGCATGTATTATGACATCACAGTATATGATGACTTCATAATTAGTATGCACTATGACGTTACAATGTATTATGACGTCATAATGTATCCGCATTATGACATCACAATATATTATGAGAGCGCAATTTGCAGGTTTTATGACCAATTTCGCTTACCCCAATTTGTGTCAAATCTACTGGAGCACCATGAGCATGTATTATGACGTCACAGTATATGATGACATCATAATTAGTATGCACTATGATGTCACAATGTATTATGACGTCATAATGTATCCGCATTATGACATCACAATATATTATGAGAGCGCAACATGCAGGTATTATGAGCAATTTCTCTTACCCCAATTTGTGTCACATCTACTGGAGCATCATGAGCATGTATTATGACGTCACAGTATATGATGACATTATAATTAGTATCAGTATGACGTCACAATGTATTATGACGTCATAATGTATCTGCGTTATGACATCACAATATATTATGAGAGCGCAACATGCAGGTATTATGAGCAATTTCTCTTACCCCAATTTGTGTCACATCTACTGGAGCATCATGAGCATGTATTATGATGTCACAGTATATGATGACGTCATAATTAGTATGCACTATGACGTCACAATGTATTATGACGTCATAATGTATCCGCATTATGACATCACAATGTATTATGAGAGCGCAACATGCAGGTATTATGATCAATTTCTCTTACCCCAATTTGTGTCACATCTACTGGAGCATCATGAGCATGTATTATGACGTCACAGTATATGATGACATCATCATTAGTATGCACTATGACATCACAATGTATTATGACGTCATAATGTATCCGCAGTATGACATCACAATATATTATGAGAGCGCAATTTGCAGGTAATATAAGCAATTTCTCTTACCCCAATTTGTGTCACATCTACTGGAGCATCATGAGCATGTATTATGACGTCACAGTATATGATGACATCATAATTACTATGCAGTATGACGTCACAATGTATTATGATGTCATAATGTATCCGCATTATGACATCACAATATATTATGAGAGTGCAACATGTAGGTATTATGAGCAATTTCTCTTACCACAATTTGTGTCACATCTACTGGAGCATCATGAGCATGTATTATGACGTCACAGTATATGATGACATCATAATTAGTATGCAGTATGACGTCACAATGTATTATGACATCATAATGTATCCGCATTATGACATCACAATATATTATGAGAGCGCAACATGCAGGTATTATGAGCAATTTCTCTTACCCCAATTTGTGTCACATGTACTGGAGCATCATGAGCATGTATTATGACGTCACAGTATATTATGACATCATAATTAGTATGCACCATGATGTCACAATGTATTATGACATCATAATGTATCCGCATTATGACAACACAATATATTATGAGAGCGCAATTTGCAGGTTTTATGACCATTTTCGATTACCCCAATTTGTGTCACATCTACTGGAGCATCATGAGCATGTATTATGACGTCACAGTATATGATGACATCATAATTAGTATGCACTATGACGTCACAAGGTATTATGACGTTATAATGTATCCGCATTATGACATCACAATATATTATGAGAGCGCAACATACAGGTATTATGAGCAATTTCTCTTACCCCAATTTGTGTCACATCTACTGGAGCATCATGAGCATGTATTATGATGTCACAGTATATGATGACATCATAATTAGTATGCACTATGACGTCACAATGCATTATGACGTCATAATGTATCCGCATTATGACATCACAATATATTATGAGTGCGCAACATGCAGGTATTATGAGCAATTTCTCGTACCCCAGTTTGTGTCACATCTACTGGAGCATCATGAGCATGTATTATGACGTCACAGTATATGATGATATCATAATTAGTATGCACTATGACGTCACAATATATTATGACGTCATAATGTATCCGCATTATGACATCACAATATATTATGAGAGCGCAATTTGCAGGTTTTATGACCATTTTCGATTACCCCAATTTGTGTCACATCGACTGGAGCATCATGAGCATGTATTATGACGTCACAGTATATGATGACATCATAATTAGTATGCACTATGACATCACAATGTATTATGACGTCATAATGTATCCGCATTATGACATCACAATATATTATGAGAGCGCAACATGCAGGTATTATGAGCAATTTCTCTTACCCCAATTTGTGTCACATCTACTTGAGCATCATGAGCAAGTATTATGACGTCACAGTATATGATGACATCATAATTAGTATGCAGTATGACGTCACAATGTATTATGACGTCATAATGTATCCGCATTATGACATCACAATATATTATGAGAGCGCAACATGCAGGTATTATGAGCAATTTCTCTTACCCCAATTTGTGTCACATCTACTGGAGCATCATGAGCATGTATTATGACGTCACAGTATATGATGACATCATAATTAGTATGCACTATGACGTCACAATGTATTATGACGTCATAATGTATCCGCATTATGACATCACAATATATTATGAGAGCGCAACATGCAGGTATTATGAGCAATTTCTCTTACCCCAATTTGTGTCACATCTACTGGAGCATCATGAGCATGTATTATGACATCACAGTATATGATGACATCATAATTAGTATGCACTATGACGTCACAATGTATTATGACGTCATAATGTATCCGCATTATGACATCACAATATATTATGAGAGCGCAATTTGCAGGTTTTATGACCAATTTCGCTTACCCCAATTTGTGTCAAATCTACTGGAGCATCATGAGCATGTATTATGACGTCACAGTATATGATGACATAATAATTAGTATGCACTATGACGTCACAATGTATTATGACGTCATAATGTATCCGCATTATGACATCACAATATATTATGAGAGCGCAGCATGCAGGTTTTATGAGCAATTTCTCTTACCCCAATTTGTTTCACATCTTCTGGAGCATCATGAGCATGTATTATGACGTCACAGTACATGATGACATCATAATTAGTATGCACTATGACGTCACAATGTATTATGACGTCATAATGTATCCGCATTATGACATCACAATATATTATGAGAGCGCAACATGCAGGTATTATGAGCAATTTCTCTTACCCCAATTTGTTTCATATCTTCTGGAGCATCATAAGCATGTATTATGATGTCACAGTATATGATGACATCATAATTAGTATGCACTATGCCGTAAGAATGTATTATGACGTCATAATATATCCACATTATGACATCACAATATATTATGAGAGCGCAATTTGCAGGTTTTATGACCAATTTCGCTTACCCCAATTTGTGTCACATCTACTGGAGCGTAATGAGCATGTATTATGACGTCACAGTATATGATGACATCATAATTAGTATGCAGTATGATGTCACAATGTATTATGACGTCATAATGTATCCGCATTATGACATCACAATATATTATGAGAGCGCAACATGCAGGTATTATGAGCAATTTCTCTTACCCCAATTTGTGTCACATCTACTGGAGAATCATGAGCATGTATTATGACATCACAGTATATGATGACATCATAATTAGTATGCACTATGACGTCACAATGTATTATGACGTCATAATGTATCCGCATTATGACATCACAATATATTATGAGAGCGCAACATGCAGGTATTATGAGCAATTTCTCTTACCCCAATTTGTGTCACATCTACTGGAGCATCATGAGCATGTATTATGACATCACAGTATATGATGACTTCATAATTAGTATGCACTATGACGTTACAATGTATTATGACGTCATAATGTATCCGCATTATGACATCACAATATATTATGAGAGCGCAATTTGCAGGTTTTATGACAAATTTCGCTTACCCCAATTTGTGTCAAATCTACTGGAGCACCATGAGCATGTATTATGACGTCACAGTATATGATGACATCATAATTAGTATGCACTATGATGTCACAATGTATTATGACGTCATAATGTATCCGCATTATGACATCACAATATATTATGAGAGCGCAACATGCAGGTATTATGAGCAATTTCTCTTACCCCAATTTGTGTCACATCTACTGGAGCATCATGAGCATGTATTATGACGTCACAGTATATGATGACATCATAATTAGTATGCACTATGACGTCACAATGTATTATGACGTCATAATGTATCCGCATTATAACATCACAATATATTATGAGAGCGCAACATGCAGGTATTATGAGCAATTTCTCTTACCCCAATTTGTGTCACATCTACTGGAGCATCATGAGCATGTATTATGACGTCACAGTATATGATGACATCATAATTAGTATGCACTATGACGTCACAATGTATTATGACGTCATAATGTATCCGCATTATGACATCACAATATATTATGAGAGCGCAACATGCAGGTATTCTGAGCAATTCCTCTTACCCCAATTTGTGTCACATCTACTGCAGCATCATGAACATGTATTATGACGTCACTGTATATGATGACATCATAATTAGTATGCACTATGACGTCACAATGTATTATGACGTCATAATGTATCCGCATTATGACATCACAATATATTATGAGAGCGCAACATGCAGGTATTATGAGCAATTTCTCTTACCCCAATTTGTTTCACATCTTCTGGAGCATCATAAGCATGTATTATGATGTCACAGTATATGATGACATCATGATTAGTATGCACTATGCCGTCACAATATATTATGACGTCATAATGTATCCACATTATGACATCACAATATATTAGGAGAGCGCAATTTGCAGGTATTATGACCAATTTCGCTTACGCCAATTTGTGTCAAATCTACTGGAGCATCATGAGCATGTATTATGACGTCACAGTATATGATGACATCATAAATAGTATGCAGTATGATGTCACAATGTATTATGACGTCATAATGTATCCGCATTATGACATCACAATATATTATGAGAGCGCAACATGCAGGTTTTATGATCAATTTCTCTTACCCCAATTTGTGTCACATCTACTGGAGCATCATGAGCATGTATTATGACGTCACAGTATATGATGACATCGTAATTAGTATGCACTATGACGTCACAATGTATTATGACGTCATAATGTATCCGCATTATGACATCACAATATATTATGAGAGCGCAACATGCAGGTATCATGAGCAATTTCTCTTACCCCAATTTGTGTCAGATCTACTGGAGCATCATGAGCATGTATTATGACGTCACAGTATATGATGACATCATAATTAGTATGCACTATGACGTCACAATGTATTATGACGTCATAATGTATCCGCATTATTACATCACAATATATTATGAGAGCGCAACTTGCAAGTTTTATGACTATTTTCGATTACCACAATTTGTGTCACATCTACTGGAGCATCATGAGCATGTATTATGACGTCACAGTATATGATGACATCATAATTAGTATGCACTATGACGTCACAATGTATTATGACGTCATAATGTATTCGCATTATGACATCACAATATATTATGAGAGCGCAACATGCAGGTATTATGAGCAATTTCTCTTACCCCAATTTGTGTCACATCTACTGGAGCATCATGAGCATGTATTATGACGTCACAGTATATGATGACATCATAATTAGTATGCACTATGACGTCACAATGTATTATGACGTCATAATGTATCCGCATTATGACATCACAATATATTATGAGAGCGCAACATGCAGGTATTATGAGCAATTCCTCTTACCCCAATTTGTGTCACATCTACTGGAGCATCATGAGCAAGTATTATGACATCACAGTATATGATGACATCATAATTAGTATGCACTATGACGTCACAATGTATTATGACGTCATAATGTATCCGCATTATGACATCACAATATATTATGAGAGCGCAATTTGCAGGTTTTATGACCAATTTCGCTTACCCCAATTTGTGTCAAATCTACTGGAGCATCATGAGCATGTATTATGACGTCACAGTATATGATGACATCATAATTACTATGCACTATGACGTCACAATGTATTATGACGTCATAATGTATCCGCATTATGACATCACAATATATTATGAGAGCGCAACATGCAGGTTTTATGAGCAATTTCTCTTACCCCAATTTGTTTCACATCTTCTGGAGCATCATGAGCCTGTATTATGATGTCACAGTATATGATGACATCATAATTAGTATGCACTATGACGTCACAATGTATTATGACGTCATAATATATCCGCATTATGACATCACAATATATTATGAGAGCGCAACATGCAGGTATTATGAGCAATTTCTCTTACCCCAATTTGTTTCACATCTTCTGGAGCATCATAAGCATGTATTATGATGTCACAGTATATGATGACATCATAATTAGTATGAACTATGCCGTAACAATGTATTATGACGTCATAATGTATCCACATTATGACATCACAATATATTATGAGAGCGCAATTTGCAGGTTTTATGACCAATTTCGCTTACCCCAATTTGTGTCACATCTACTGGAGCGTAATGAGCATGTATTATGACGTCACAGTATATGATGACATCATAATTAGTATGCAGTATGACGTCACAACGTATTATGACGTCATAATGTATCCGCATTATGACATCACAATATATTATGAGAGCGCAATTTACAGGTTTTACGACCATTTTCGATTACCCCAATTTCTGTCACATCTACTGGAGCATCATGAGCATGTATTATGTTGTCACAGGATATGATGACATCATAATTAGTATGCAGTATGACGTCACAATGTATTATGACGTCATAATGTATCCGCATTATGACATCACAATAAATTATGAGAGCGCAACATGCAGGTATTATGAGCAATTTCTCTCACCCCAATTTGTGTCACATCTACTGGAGCATCATGAGCATGTATTATGACGTCACAGTATATGATGACATCATAATTAGTAAGCACTATGACGTCACAATGTATTATGACATCATAGTGTATCCGCATTATGACATCACAATATATTATGAGAGCGCAACATGAAGGTATTATGAGCAATTTCTCTTACCCCAATATGTGTCACATCTACTGGAGCACCATGAGCATGTATTATGACGTCACAGTATATGATGACATCATAATTAGTATGCACTATGACGTCACAATATATTATGACGTCATAATGTATCCGCATTATGACATCACAATATATTATGAGAGCGCAACATGCAGGTATTATGAGCAATTTCTCTTACCCCAATTTGTGTCACATCTACTGGAGCATCATGAGCATGTATTATGATGTCACAGTATATGATGACATCATAATTAGTATGCAGTATGACGTCACAATGTATTATGACGTCATAATGTATCCGCATTATGACATCACAATATATTATGAGAGCGCAACATGCAGGTATTATGAGCAATTTCTCTTACCCCAATATGTGTCACATCTACTGGAGCATCATGAGCATGTATTATGACCTCACAATATATCATGACATCTTAATTAGTATGCACTATGACGTCACAATGTATTATGACGTCATAATGTATCCGCATTATGACATCGCAATATATTATGAGAGCGCAACATGCAGGTATTATGAGCAATTTCTCTTACCCCAATTTGTGTCACATCTACTGGAGCATCATTAGCATGTATTATGATGTCACAGTATATGATGACATCATAATTAGTATGCACTATGATGTCAAAATGTATTATGACGTCATAATCTATCTGCATTATGACATCACAATATATTATGAGAGTGCAACATGCAGGTATTATGAGCAATTTCTCTTACCCCAATTTGTGTCACATCTACTGGAGCATCATGAGCATGTATTATGACGTCACAGTATATGATGATATCATAATTAGTATGCACTATGACGTCACAATGTATTATGACATCATAAGGTATCCGCATTATGACATCACAATATATTATGAGAGCGCAACATGCAGGTATTATGAGCAATTTCTCTTACCCCAATTTGTGTCACATCTACTGGAGCATCATGAGCATGTATTATGACGTCACAGTATATGATGACATCATAATTAGTATGCACTATGACGTCACAATGTATTATGACGTCATAATGTATCCGCATTATGACATCACAATATATTATGAGAGCACAACATGCAGGTATTATGAGCAATTTCTCTTCCCCAATTTGTGTCACATCTACTGGAGCATCATGAGCATGTATTATGACGTCACAGTATATGAAGACATCATACTTAGTATGCATTATGATGTCACAATGTATTGTGACGTCATAATGTATCCGCATTATGACATCACAATATATTATGAGAGCGCAACATGCAGGTATTATGAGCAATTTATCTTTCCGCAATTTGTGTCACATCTACTGGAGGATCATGAGCATGTATTATCACGTCACAGTATATGATGACATCATAATTAGTATGCACTATGATGTCACAATGTATTATGACGTCATAATATATCCGCATTATGACATCACAATATATTATGAGAGCGCAATTTACAGGTTTTATGACCATTTTCGATTACCCCAATTTGTGTCACATCTACTGGAGCATCATGAGCATGTATTATGACGTCACAGTATATGATGACATCATAATTAGTATGCACTATGATGTCACAATGTATTATGACGTCATAATGTATCCGCATTATGACATCACAATATATTATGAGAGCACAACATGCAGGTATTATGAGCAATTTCTCTTTCCGCAATTTGTGTCACATCTACTGGAGGGTCATGAGCATGTATTATCACGTCACAGTATATGATGACATCATAATTAGTATGCACTACGATGTCACAATGTATTATGACGTCATAATGTATCCGCATTATGACATCACAATATATTATGAGAGCGCAACATGCAGGTATTATGAGCAATTTCTCTTACCACAATTTGTTTCACATCTACTGGAGCATCATGAGCATGTATTATGACGTCACAGTATATGATGACGTCATAATTAGTATGCACTATGACGTCACAATATATTATGAGAGCGCAATTTGCAGGTTTTATGACCAATTTCGCTTACCCCAATTTGTTTCACATCTACTGGAGCATCATGAGCATGTATTATGATGTCACAGTATATGATGACATCATAATTAGTATGCAGCATGACGTCACAATGTATTATGACGTCATAATGCATCCGCATTATGACGTCACAATATATTATGAGAGCGCAATTTGCAGGTATTATGACCAATTTCGCTTACCCCAATTTGTGTCACATCTACTGGAGCATCATGAGCATGTATTATGACGTCACAGTATATGATGACATCATAATTAGTATGCACTATGACGTCACAATGTATTATGACGTCATAATATATCCGCATTATGACATCACAATATATTATGAGATCGCAACATGCACTTATTATGAGCAATTTCTCTTACGCCAATTTGTGTCACATCTACTGGAGAATCATGAGGATGTATTATGATGTCACAGTATATGATGACATCATAATTAGTATGCACTATGACGTCACAATGTATTATGACGTCATAATGTATCCGCATTATGACATCACAATAAATTATGAGAGCGCAACATGCAGGTATTATGAGCAATTTCTCTTACCCCAATTTGTGTCACATGTACTGGAGCATCATGAGCATGTATTATGACGTCACAGTATATGATGACATCATAATTAGTATGCACTATGACGTCACAATGTATTATAACGTCATAATGTATCTGCATTATGACTTCACAATATATTATGAGAGCGCAACATGCAGGTATTATGAGCAATTTCTCTCACCCCAATTTGTGTCACATCTACTGGAGCATCATGAGCATGTATTATGACGTCACACTATATGATGACATCATAATTAGTATGCACTATGACGTCATAATGTATCCGCATTATGACATCACCATATATTATGAGAGCGCAATTTACAGGTTTTATGACCGTTTTCGATTACCCCAATTTGTGTCACATCTACTGGAGCATCATGAGCATGTATTATGTTGTCACAGTATATGATGACATCATAATTAGTATGCAGTATGACGTCACAATGTATCATGACGTCATAGTGTATCCGCATTATGACATCACAATAAATTATGAGAGCGCAACATGCAGGTATTATGAGCAATTTCTCTCACCCCAATTTGTGTCACATCTACTGGAGCATCATGAGCATGTATTATGACGTCACAGTATATGATGACATCATAATTAGTATGCACTATGACGTCATAATGTATCCGCATTATGACATCACCATATATTATGAGAGCGCAATTTACAGGTTTTATGACCGTTTTCGATTACCCAAATTTGTGTCACATCTACTGGAGCATCATGAGCATGTATTATGATGTCACAGTATATGATGACATCATAATTAGTATGCAGTATGACGTCACAATATATTATGACGTCATAATGTATCCGCATTATGACATCACAATATATTATGAGAGCGGAACATGCAGGTATTATGAGCAATTTCTCTTACCCCAATATGTGTCACATCTACTGGAGCATCATGAGCATGAATTATGACGTCACAGTATATGATGACATCATAATTGGTAGGCAGTATGACGTCACAATGTATTATGACGTCATAATGTATCCGCATTATGACATCACAATATATTATGAGAGCGCAACATGCAGGTGTTATGAGCAATTTCTCTTATCCCAGTTTGTGTCACATGTACTGGAGCATCATGAGCATGTATTATGACGTCACAGTATATGATGACATCATAATTAGTATGCACTATGACGTCACAATGTATTATGACGTCATAATGTATCCGCATTATGACATCCAAATATATTATGAGAGCGCAACATGCAGGTATTATGAGCAATTTCTCTTACCCCAATTTGTGTCACATCTACTGGAGCATCACGAGCATGTATTATGACGTCACAGTATATGATGACATCATAATTAGTATGGATTATGACATCACAATGTATTATGACGTCGTAATGTATCCGTATTATGACATCACAATATATTATGAGAGCGCAACATGCAGGTATTATGAGCAATTTCTCTTACCCCAATTTGTGTCACATATACTGGGGCATCATGAGCATGTATTATGACGTCACAGTATATGATGACATCATAATTAGTATGCACTATGACGTCACAATGTATTATGACGTCATAATGTATCCGCATTATGACATCACAATATATTATGAGAGCGCAATTTGCAGGTATTATGACCAATTTCGCTTACCCCAATTTGTGTCACATCTACTGGAGCATCATGAGCATGTATTATGACGTCACAGTATATGATGACATCATAATTAGTATGCACTATGACGTCACAATGTATTATGACGTCATAATGTATCCGCATTATGACATCACAATATATTATGAGAGCGCAACATGCAGGTATTATGAGCAATTTCTCTTACCCCAATTAGTGTCACATCTACTGGAGCATCATGAGCATGTATTATGACGTCGCAGTATCTGATGACATCATAATTAGTATGCACTATGACGTCACAATGTATTATGACGTCATAATGTATCCGCATTATGACATCACAATATATTATGAGAGCGCAACATGCAGGTATTATGAGCAATTTCTCTTACCCCAATTTGTGTCACATCTACTGGAGCATCATGAGCATGTATTATGAGGTCAAAGTATATGATGACATCATAATTAGTATGCACTATGGCGTCACAATGTATTATGACGTCATAATATATCCGCATTATGACATCACAATATATTATGAGAGCGCAATTTGCAGGTTTTATGACCATTTTCGATTACCCCAATTTGTGTCACATCGACTGGAGCATCATGAGCATGTATTATGACGTCACAGTATATGATGATATCATAATTAGTATGCACTATGACGTCACAATGTATTATGACGTCATAATGTATCCGCATTATGACATCACAATATATTATGAGAGCGCAATTTGCAGGTTTTATGACCATTTTCGATTACCCCAATTTGTGTCACATCGACTGGAGCATCATGAGCATGTATTATGACGTCACAGTTTATGATGACATCATAATTAGTATGCACTATGACGTCACAATGTATTATGACGTCATAATGTATCCGCATTAGGATATCACAATATATTATGAGAGCGCAACATGCAGGTATTACGAGCAATTTCTCTAACCCCAATTTGTGTCACATCTACTGCAGCATCATGAGCATGTATTATGACGTCACAGTATATGATGATATCATAATTAGTATGCACTATGACGTCACAATGTATTATGACGTCATAATGTATCCGCATTATGACATCACAATATATTATGAGAGCGCAACATGCAGGTATTATGAGCAATTTCTCGTACCCCAATTTGTGTCACATCTACTGGAGCATCATGAGCATGTATTATGACGTCACAGTATATGATGACATCATAATTAGCATGCAGTATGACGTCACAATGTATTATGACGTCATAATGTATCCGCATTATGACATCACAATATATTATGAGAGCGCAATTTGCAGGTTTTATGACCATTTTCTATTACCCCAATTTGTGTCACATCGACTGGAGCATAATGAGCATGTATTATGACGTCACAGTACATGATGACATCATAATTAGTATGCAGTATGACGTCACAATGTATTATGACGTCATAATATATCCGCATTATGACATCACAATATATTATGAGAGCGCAACATGCAGGTATTATGAGCAATTTCTCTTACCCCAATTTGTGTCACATCTACTGGAGCATCATGAGCATGTATTATGACATCACAGTATATGATGACATCATAATTAGTATGCACTATGACGTTACAATGTATTATGACGTCATAATGTATCCGCATTATGACATCACAATATATTATGAGAGCGCAATTTGCAGGTTTTATGACCAATTTCGCTTACCCCAATTTGTGTCAAATCTACTGGAGCATAATGAGCATGTATTATGACGTCACAGTATATGATGACATCACAAATAGTATGTAGTATGATGTCACAATGTATTATGACGTCATAATGTATCCGCATTATGACATCACAATATATTATGAGAGCGCAACATGCAGGTTTTATGAGCAATTTCTCTTACCCCAATTTGTGTCACATCTACTGGAGAATCATGAGGATGTATTATGATGTCACAGTATATGATGACATCATAATTAATATGCACTATGACGTCACAATGTATTATGACGTCATAATGTATCCGCATTATGACATCACAATATATTATGAGAGCGCAACATGCAGGTATTATGAACAATTTCTATTACCCCAATTTGTGTCACATCTACTGGAGCATCATGAGCGTGTATTATGACGTCACAGTATATGATGACATCATAATTAGTATGCAGTATGACGTCACAATGTATTATGACGTCATAATGTTTCCGCATTATGACATCACAATATATTATGAGAGCGCAACATGCAGGTATTATGAGCAATTTCTCTTAACCCAATTTGTGTCACATCTACTGGAGCATCATGAGCATGTATTATGACGTCACAGTATATGATGACATCATAATTAGTATGCACTATGACGTCACAATGTATTATGACGTCATAATATATCCGCATTATGACATCACAATATATTATGAGAGGGCAACATGCAGGTATTATGAGCAATTTCTCTTACCCCAATTTGTGTCACATCTACTGGAGCATCATGAGCATGTATTATGACGTCACAGTATATGATGACATCATAATTATTATGCACTATGACGTCACAATGTATTATGAGGTCATAATGTATCCGCATTATGACATCACAATATATTATGAGAGCGCAACATGCAGGTATTATGAGCAATTTCTCTTACCCCAATTTGTGTCACATCTACTGGAGCATCATGAGCATGTATTATGATGTCACAGTATATGATGACATCATAATTAGTATGCACTATGATGTCACAATGTATTATGATGTCATAATGTATCCGCATTATGACATCACAATATATTATGAGAGCGCAACATGCAGGTATTATGAGAAATTTCTCGTACCCCAGTTTGTGTCACATCTACTGGAGCATCATGAGCATGTATTATGACGTCACAGTATATGATGATGTCATAATTAGTATGCACTATGACGTCACAATGTATTATGACGTCATAATGTATCCGCATTATGACATCACAATATATTATGAGAGCGCAATTTGCAGGTTTTATGACCATTTTCGATTACCCCAATTTGTGTCACATCGACTGGAGCATCATGAGCATGTATTATGACGTCACAGTATATGATGACATCATAATTCGTATGCACTATGACGTCACAATGTATTATGACGTCATAATGTATCCGCATTATGACATCACAATATATTATGAGAGCGCAACATGCAGGTATTATGAGCAATTTCTCTTACCCCAATTTGTGTCACATCTACTGCAGCATCATGAGCATGTATTATGACGTCACAGTATATGATGATATCATAATTAGTATGCACTATGACGTCACAATGTATTATGACGTCATAATGTATCCGCATTATGACATCACAATATATTATGAGAGCGCAACATGCAGGTATTATGAGCAATTTCTCGTACCCCAATTTGTGTCACATCTACTGGAGCATCACGAGCATGTATTATGACGTCACCGTATATGATGACATCATAATTAGTATGCAGTATGACGTCACAATGTATTATGACGTCATAATGTATCCGCATTATGACATCACAATATATTATGAGAGCGCAATTTGCAGGTTTTATGACCATTTTCTATTACCCCAATTTGTGTCACATCGACTGGAGCATAATGAGCATGTATTATGATGTCACAGTACATGATGACATCATAATTAGTATGCAGTATGACGTCACAATGTATTATGACGTCGTAATGTATCCGCATTATGACATCACAATATATTATGAGAGCGCAACATGCAGGTATTATGAGCAATTTCTCTTACCCCAATTTGTGTCACATCTACTGGAGCATCATGAGCATGTATTATGATGTCACAGTATATGAGGACATCATAATTAGTATGCAATATGACGTCACAATGTATTATGTCGTCATAATGTATCCACATTATTATATCACAATATATCATGAGAGCGCAACATGCAGGTACTATGAGCAATTTCTCTTACCCCAATTTGTGTCACATCTACTGGAGCGTCATGAGCATGTATTATGACGTCACAGTATATGATGACATCATAATTAGTATGCACTATGACGTCACAATGTATTATGACGTCATAATGTATCCGCATTATGACATCACAATATATCATGAGAGCGCAACATGCAGGTATTATGAGCAATTTCTCTTACCCCAATTTGTGTCACATCTACTGGAGCATCATGAGCATGTATTATGACGTCACAGTATATGATGACATCATAATTAGTATGCACTATGACGTCACAATGTATTATGACGTCATAAGGTATCCGCATTATGACATCACAATATATTATGAGAGCGCAACATGCAGGTATTATGAGCAATTTCTCTTACCCCAATTTGTGTCACATCTACTGGAGCATCATGAGCATGTATTATGACGTCACAGTATATGATGACATCATAATTAGTATGCACTATGACGTCACAATGCATTATGACGTCATAATGTATCCGCATTATGACATCACAATATATTATGAGAGCACAACATGCAGGTATTATGAGCAATTTCTCTTTCCCCAATTTGTGTCACATCTACTGGAGCATCATGAGCATGTATTATGACGTCACAGTATATGAAGACATCATACTTAGTATGCATTATGATGTCACAATGTATTATGACGTCATAATGTATCCGCATTATGACATCACAATACATTATGAGAGCGCAACATGCAGGTATTATGAGCAATTTCTCTTTCCGCAATTTGTGTCACATCTACTGGAGCATCATGAGCATGTATTATGACGTCACAGTATATGATGACATCATAATTAGTATGCACTATGATGTCACAATGTATTATGACGTCATAATATATCCGCATTATGACATCACAATATATTATGAGAGCGCAATTTACATTTTTTTTGACCATTTTCGATTACCCCAATTTGTGTCACATCTACTGGAGCATCATGAGCATGTATTATGACGTCACAGTATATGATGTCATCATAATTAGTATGCACTATGATGTCACAATGTATTATGACGTCATAATGTATCCGCATTAAGACATCACAATATATTATGAGAGCACAACATGCAGGTATTATGAGCAATTTCTCTTTCCGCAATTTGTGTCACATCTACTGGAGGATCATGAGCATGTATTATCACGTCACAGTATATGATGACATCATAATTAGTATGCACTACGATGTCACAATGTATTATGACGTCATAATGTATCCGCATTATGACATCACAATATATTATGAGAGCGCAACATGCAGGTATTATGAGCAATTTCTCTTACCCCAATTTGTTTCACATCTACTGGAGCATCATGAGCATGTATTATGACGTCACAGTATATGAAGACATCATACTTAGTATGCATTATGATGTCACAATGTATTATGACGTCATAATGTATCCGCATTATGACATCACAATATATTATGAGAGCGCAACATGCAGGTATTATGAGCAATTTCTCTCACCCCAATTTGTGTCACATCTACTGGAGCATCATGAGCATGTATTATGACGTCACAGTATATGATGACATCATAATTAGTATGCACTATGACATCACAATGTATTATGACGTCATATTGTATCCGCATTATGACATCACAATATATTATGAGAGCGCAACATGCAGGTATTATGAGCAATTTCTCTTACACCAATATGTGTCACATCTACTGGAGCATCATGAGCATGTATTATGACGTCACAGTATACGATGACATCATAATTAGTATGCACTATGGCGTCACAATATATTATGACGTCATATTGTATCCGCATTATGACATGACAATATATTATGAGAGCGCAATTTGCAGGATTTATGACCAATTTCGCTTACCCCAATTTGTGTCACATCTACTGGAGCATCATGAGCATGTATTATGACGTCAAAGTATATGATGACATCATAATTAGTATGCACTATGACGTCACAATGTATTATGACGTCATAATATATCCGCATTATGACATCACAATATATTATGAGAGCGCAACATGCAGGTATTGTGAGCAATTTCTCGTACCCCAGTTTGTGTCACATCTACTGGAGCATCATGAGCATGTATTATGACGTCACAGTATATTATGATATCATAATTAGTATGCAGTATGACGTCACAATGTATTATGACGTCATAATGTATCCGCATTATGACATCACAATATATTATGAGAGCGCAATTTGCAGGTTTTATGACCATTTTCGATTACCCCAATTTGTGTCACATCGACTGGAGCATCATGAGCATGTATTATGATGTCACAGTATATGATGACATCATAATTAGTATGCACTATGACGTCACAATGTATTATGACGTCATAATGTATCCGCATTATGACATCACAATATATTATGAGAGCGCAACATGCAGGTATTATGAGCAATATCTCTAACCCCACTTTGTGTCACATCTACTGCAGCATCATGAGCATGTATTATGACGTCACAGTATATGATGATATCATAATTAGTATGCAGTATGACGTCACAATGTATTATGACGTCATAATGTTTCCGCATTATGACATCACAATATATTATCAGAGCGCAACATGCAGGTATTATGAGCAATTTCTCTTAACCCAATTTGTGTCACATCTACTGGAGCATCATGAGCATGTATTATGACGTCACAGTATATGATGACATCATAATTAGCATGCACTATGACGTCACAATGTATTATGACGTCATAATGTATCCTCATTATGACATCACAATATATTATGAGAGCGCAACATGCAGGTATTATGAGCAATTTCTCTTACCCCAATTTGTGTCACATCTACTGGAGCATCATGAGCATGTGTTATGACGTCACAGTATATGATGACATCATAATTAGTATGCAGTATGACGTTACAATGTATTATGACGTCATAATGTATCCGCATTATGACATCACAATATATTATGAAAGCGCAATTTGCAGGTTTTATGACCATTTTCGATTACCCCAATTTGTGTCACATCGACTGGAGCATCATGAGCATGTATTATGACGTCACAGTATATGATGACATCATAATTAGTATGCACTATGACGTCACAATGTATTATGACGTCATAATGTATCCGCATTATGACATCACAATATATTATGAGAGCGCAACATGCAGGTATTATGAGCAATTTCTCTAACCCCAATTTGTGTCACATCTACTGCAGCATCATGAGCATGTATTATGACGTCACAGTATATGATGATATCATAATCAGTATGCACTATGACGTCACAATGTATTATGACGTCATAATGTATCCGCATTATGACATCACAATATATTATGAGAGCGCAACATGCAGGTATTATGAGCAATTTCTCGTACCCCAATTTGTGTCACATCTACTGGAGCATCATGAGCATGTATTATGACGTCACAGTATATGATGACATCATAATTAGTATGCAGTATGACGTCACAATGTATTATGACGTCATAATGTATCCGCATTATGACATCACAATATATTATGAGAGCGCAATTTGCAGGTTTTATGACCATTTTCTATTACCCCAATTTGTGTCACATCGACTGGAGCATAATGAGCATGTATTATGATGTCACAGTACATGATGACATCATAATTAGTATGCAGTATGACGTCACAATTTATTATGACGTCGTAATGTATCCGCATTATGACATCACAATATATTATGAGAGCGCAACATGCAGGTATTATGAGCAATTTCTCTTACCCCAATTTGTGTCACATCTACTGGAGCATCATGAGCATGTATTATGACATCACAGTATATGATGACATCATAATTAGTATGCACTATGACGTTACAATGTATTATGACGTCATAATGTATTAGCATTATGACATCACAATATATTATCAGAGCGCAATTTGCAGGTTTTATGACCAATTTCGCTTACCCCAATTTGTGTCAAATCTACTGGAGCATCATGAGCATGTATTATGACGTCACAGTATATGATGACATCACAAATAGTATGTAGTATGATGTCCCAATGTATTATGACGTCATAATGTATCCGCATTATGACATCACAATATATTATGAGAGCGCAACATGCAGGTTTTATGAGCAATTTCTCTTACACCAATTTGTGTCACATCTACTGGAGCATCATGAGCATGTATTATGACGTCACAGCATATGATGACATCATAATTAGTATGCACTATGACGTCACAATGTATTATGACGTCATAATGTATCCGCATTATGACATCACAATATATTATGAGAGCGCAACATGCAGGTATTATGAGCAATTTCTCTTTCCCCAATTGTGTCACATCTACTGGAGCATCATGAGCATGTATTATGACGTCACAGTATATGATGACATCATAATTAGTATGCACTATGACGTCACAATGTATTATGACGTCATAATGTATCCACATTATGACGTCACAATATATTATGAGAGCGCAATTTGCAGGTTTTATGACCAATTTTGCTTACCCCAATTTGTTTCACATCTACTGGAGCATCATGAGCATGTATTATGATGTCACAGTATATGAGGACATCATAATTAGTATGCAGTATGACGTCACAATGTATTATGTCGTCATAATGTATCCACATTATTATATCACAATATATCATGAGAGCGAAACATGCAGGTACTATGAGCAATTTCTCTTACCCCAATTTGTGTCACATCTACTGGAGCGTCATGAGCATGTATTATGATGTCACAGTATATGATGACATCATAATTAGTATGCACTATGACGTCACAATGTATTATGACGTCATAATGTATCCGCATTATGACATCACAATATATTATGAGAGCGCAACATGCAGGTATTATGAACAATTTCTCTTACCCCAATTTGTGTCACATATACTGGAGCATCATGAGCATGTATTATGACGTCACAGTATATGATGACATCATAACTAGTATGCACTATGACGTCACAATGTATTATGACGTCATAATATATCCGCATTATGACATCACTATATAGTATGACAGCGCAATTTGCAGGTGTTATGACCAATTTCGCTTACCCCAATTTGTGTCACATCTACTGGAGCATCATTAGCATGTATAATGATGTCACAGTATATGATGACATCATAATTAGTATGCAGTATGACATCACAATGTATTATGACGTCATAATGTATCCACATTATGATATCACAATATATTATGAGAGCGCAACATACAGGTATTATGAGCAATTTCTCTTACCCCAATTTGTGTCACATCTACTGGAGCATCATGAGCATGTATTATGACGTCACAGTATATGATGTCATCATAATTAGTATGCACTATGACATCACAATGTATTATGACGTCATAATGTATCCGCATTATGACATCACAATATATTATGAGAGCGCAACATGCAGGTATTATGAGAAATTTCTCTTACCCCAATTTGTGTCACATCTACTGGAGAATCATGAGCATGTATTATGACATCACAGTATATGATGACATCATAATTAGTATGCCCTATGACGTCACAATGTATTATGACGTCATAATGTATCCGCATTATGACATCAGAATATATTATGAGAGCGCAACATGCAGGTATTATGAGCAATTTCTCTTACCCCAATTTGTGTCACATCTACTTTAGCATCATGAGCATGTATAATGACGTCACAGTATATGATGACATCATAATTAGTATGCAGTATGACGTCACAATGTATTATGACGTCATAATGTATCCGCATTATGACATCACAATATATTATGAGAGCGCAACCTGCAGGTATTATGAGCAATTTCTCTTACCCCAATTTGTGTCACATCTACTGGAGCATCATGAGCATGTATTATGTTGTCACAGTATATGATGACATCATAATTAGTATGCAGTATTACGTCACAATGTATTATGAAGTCATAGTGTATCCGCATTATGACATCACAATAAATTATGAGAGCGCAACATGCAGGTATTATGAGCAATTTCTCTCACCCCAATTTGTGTCACATCTACTGGAGCATCATGAGCATGTATTATGACGTCACAGTATATGATGACATCATAATTTGTATGCACTATGACGTCACAATGTATTATGACGTCATATTGTATCCGCATTATGACATCACAATATATTATGAGAGCGCAGCATGCAGGTATTATGAGCAATTTCTCTTACCCCAATTTGTGTCACATCTACTGGAGCATCATGAGCATCTATTATGACGTCACAATATATGATGACATCATAATTAGTATGCATTATGACGTCACAATGTATTATGACGTCATAATGTATCCGCATTATGACATCACAATATAGTATGAGAGCGCAATTTGCAGGTTTTATGACCATTTTCGATTACCCCAATTTGTGTCACATCGACTGGAGCATCATGAGCATGTATTATGACGTCACAGTATATGATGACATCATAATTAGTATGCACTATGACGTCACAATGTATTATGACGTCATAATGTATCCGCATTATGACATCACAATATATTATGAGAGCGCAACATGCAGGTATTATGAGCAATTTCTCTAACCCCAATTTGTGACACATCTACTGCAGCATCATGAGCATGTATTATGACGTCACAGTATATGATGACATCATAATTAGTATGCACTATGACGTCACAATGTATTATGACGTCATAATGTATCCGCATTATGACATCACAATATATTATGAGAGCGCAATTTACAGGTTTTACGACCATTTTCGATTACCCCAATTTGTGTCACATCTACTGGAGCATCATGAGCATGTATTATGTTGTCACAGTATATGATGACATCATAATTAGTATGCACTATGATGTCAAAATGTATTATGACGTCATAATCTATCTGCATTATGACATCACAATATATTATGAGAGCGCAACATGCAGGTATTATGAGCAATTTCTCTTACCCCAATTTGTGTCACATCTACTGGAGAATCATGAGCATGTATTATGACGTCACAGTATATGATGAAATCATAATTAGTATGCACTATGACGTCACAATGTATTATGACGTCATAAGGTATCCGCATTATGACATCACAATATATTATGAGAGCGCAACATGCAGGTATTATGAGCAATTTCTCTTACCCCAATTTGTGTCACATCTACTGGAGCATCATGAGCATGTATTATGACGTCACAGTATATGATAACATCATAATTAGTATGCACTATGACGTCACAATGCATTATGACGTCATAATGTATCCGCATTATGACATCACAATATATTATGAGAGCACAACATGCAGGTATTATGAGCAATTTCTCTTTCCCCAATTTGTGTCACATCTACTGGAGCATCATGAGCATGTATTATGACGTCACAGTATATGAAGACATCATACTTAGTATGCATTATGATGTCACAATGTATTATGACGTCATAATGTATCCGCATTATGACATCAAAATATATTATGAGAGCGCAACATGCAGGTATTATGAGCAATTTCTCTTTCCGCAATTTGTGTCACATCTACTGGAGCATCATGAGCATGTATTATGACGTCACAGTATATGATGACATCATAATTAGTATGCACTATGATGTCACAATGTATTATGACGTCATAATATATCCGCATTATGACATCACAATATATTTTGAGAGCGCAATTTACAGGTTTTATGACCATTTTCGATTACCCCAATTTGTGTCACATCTACTGGAGCATCATGAGCATGTATTATGACGTCACAGTATATGATGTCATCATAATTAGTGTGCACTATGATGTCACAATGTATTATGACGTCATAATGTATCCGCATTATGACATCACAATATATTATGAGAGCACAACATGCAGGTATTATGAGCAATTTCTCTTTCCGCAATTTGTGTCACATCTATTGGAGCATCATGAGCATGTATTATCACGTCACAGTATATGATGACATCATAATTAGTATGCACTACGATGTCACAATGTATTATGACGTCATAATGTATCCGCATTATGACATCACAATATATTATGAGAGCGCAATTTGCAGGTTTTATGACCATTTTCGATTACCCCAATTTGTGTCACATCGACTGGAGCATCATGAGCATGTATTATGACGTCACAGTATATGATGACATCATAATTAGTATGCACTATGACGTCACAATGTATTATGACGTCATAATGTATCCGCATTATGACATCACAATATATTATGAGAGCGCAAAATGCAGGTATTATGAGCAATTTCTCTAACCCCAATTTGTGTCACATTTACTGCAGCATCATGAGCATGTATTATGACGTCACAGTATATGATGATATCATAATTAGTATGCACTATGACGTCACAATGTATTATGACGTCATAATGTATCCGCATTATGACATCACAATATATTATGTGAGCGCAACATGCAGGTATTATGAGCAATTTCTCGTACCCCAGTTTGTGTCACATCTACTGGAGCATCATGAGCATGTATTATGACGTCACAGTATATGATGACATCATAATTAGCATGCAGTATGACGTCACAATGTATTATGACGTCATAATGTATCCGCATTATGACATCACAATATATTATGAGAGCGCAATTTGCAGGTTTTATGACCAATTTCTATTACCCCAATTTGTGTCACATCGATTGGAGCATAATGAGCATGTATTATGACGTCACAGTACATGATGAAATCATAATTAGTATGCAGTATGACGTCACAATGTATTATGACGTCATAATGTATCCGCATTATGACATCACAATATATTATGAGAGCGCAACATGCAGGTATTATGAGCAATTTCTCTTACCCCAATTTGTGTCACATCTACTGGAGCATCATGAGCATGTATTATGACATCACAGTATATGATGACATCATAATTAGTATGCACTATGACGTTACAATGTATTATGACGTCATAATGTATCCGCATTATGACATCACAATATATTATGAGAGCGCAATTTGCAGGTTTTATGACCAATTTCGCTTACCCCAATTTGTGTCACATCTACTGGAGCATCATGAGCATGTATTATGACGTCACAGTATATGATGACATCACAAATAGTATGTAGTATGATGTCACAATGTATTATGACGTCATAATGTATCCGCATTATGACATCACAATATATTATGAGAGCGCAACATGCAGGTTTTATGAGCAATTTCTCTTACCCCAATTTGTGTCACATCTACTGGAGAATCATGAGGATGTATTATGATGTCACAGTATATGATGACATCATAATTAGTATGCACTATGACGTCACAATGTATTATGACGTCATAATGTATCCGCATTATGACATCACAATATATTATGAGAGCGCAACATGCAGGTATTATGAGCAATTTCTTTTACCCCAATTTGTGTCACATCTACTGGAGCATCATGAGTATGTATTATGACGTCACAGTATATGATGACATCATAATTAGTATGCAGTATGACGTCACAATGTATTATGACGTCATAATGTTTCCGCATTATGCCATCACAATATATTATGAGAGCGCAACATGCAGGTATTATGAGCAATTTCTCTTAACCCAATTTGTGTCACATCTACTGGAGCATCATGAGCATGTATTATGACGTCACAGTATATGATGACATCATAATTAGTATGCACTATGACGTCACAACGTATTATGACGTCATAATGTATCCGCATTATGACATCACAATATATTATGAGAGCGCAACATGCAGGTATTATGAGCAATTTCTCTTACCCCAATTTGTGTCACATCTACTGGAGGATCATGAGCATGTGTTATGACGTCACAGTATATGATGACATCATAATTAGTATGCACTATGATGTCACAATATATTATGACGTCATAATGTATCCGCATTATGACATCACACTATATTATGAGAGCACCACTTGCAGGTATCATGAGCAATTACACTTACCCCAATTTGTGTCACATCTACTGTAGCATCATGAGCATGTATTATGACGTCACAGTATATGATGACATCATAATTAGTATGCACTATGACGTCACAATGTATTATGACGTCATAATGTATCCGCATTATGACATCACAATATATTATGAGAGCGCAACATGCAGGTATTATGAGAAATTTCTCGTACCCCAGTTTGTGTCACATCTACTGGAGCATCATGAGCATGTATTATGACGTCACAGTATATGAGGATATCATAATTAGTATGCACTATGACGTCACAATGTATTATGACGTCATAATGTATCCGCATTATGACATCACAATATATTATGAGAGCGCAATTTGCAGGTTTTATGACCATTTTCGATTACCTCAATTTCTGTCACATCGACTGGAGCATCATGAGCATGTATTATGACGTCACAGTATATGATGACATCATAATTAGTATGCAGTATGACGTCACAATGTATTATGACGTCGTAATGTATCCGCATTATGACATCACAATATATTATGAGAGCGCAACATGCAGGTATTATGAGCAATTTCTCTTACCCCAATTTGTGTCACATCTACTGGAGCATCATGAGCATGTATTATGACATCACAGTATATGATGACATCATAATTAGTATGCACTATGACGTCACAATGTATTATGACGTCATAATGTATCCACATTATGACGTCACAATATATTATGAGAGCGCAATTTGCAGGTTTTATGACCAATTTTGCTTACCCCAATTTGTTTCACATCTACTGGAGCATCATGAGCATGTATTATGATGTCACAGTATATGAGGACATCATAATTAGTATGCAGTATGACGTCACAATGTATTATGTCGTCATAATGTATCCAAATTATTATATCACAATATATCATGAGAGCGCAACATGCAGGTACTATGAGCAATTTCTCTTACCTCAATTTGTGCCACATCTACTGGAGCGTCATGAGCATGTATTATGACGTCACAGTATATGATGACATCATAATTAGTATGCAGTATGACGTCACAATGTATTATGACGTCATAATGTATCCGCATTATGACATCACAATATATCATGAGAGCGCAACATGCAGGTATTATGAGCAATTTCTCTTACCCCAATTTGTGTCACATCTACTGGAGCATCATGAGCAAGTATTATGACGTCACAGTATATGATGACATCATAATAAGTATGCACTATGACGTCACAATGTGTTATGACGTCATAATGTATCCGCATTGTGACATCACAATATATCATGAGAGCGCAACATGCAGGTATTATGAGCAGTTTCTCTCACCCCAATTTGTGTCACATCTACTGGAGCATCATGAGCATGTATTATGATGTCACAGTATATAATGACATCATAATTAGTATGCACTATGACGTCACAATGTATTATGATGTCATAATGTATCCGCATTATGACATCACAATATATTATGAGAGCGCAATTTGCAGGTTTTATGACGCATTTCGCTTACCCCAATTTGTGTCACATCTACTGGAGCATCATGAGCATGTATTATGACGTCACAGTATATTATGACATCATAATTAGTATGCACTATGACGTCACAATGTATTATGACGTCATAATGTATCCGCATTATGACATCACAATATATTATGAGAGCGCAACATACAGGTTTTATGACCATTTTCGATTACCCCAATTTGTGTCACATCTACTGGAGCATTATGAGCATGTATTATGAAGTCACAGTATAATATGACATCATAATTAGTATGCAGTATGACGTCAGAATGTATTATGACGTCATAGTGTATCCGCATTATGACATCACAATAAATTATGAGAGCGCAACATGCAGGTATTATGAGCAATATCTCTTACCCCAATTTGTGTCACATCTACTGGAGCATCATGAGCATGTATTATGACGTCACAGTATATGATGTCATCATAATTAGTATGCACTATGACGTCACAATGTATTATGACGTCATAATATATCCGCATTATGACATCACAATATATTATGAGAGCGCAATTTGCAGGTTTTATGACCATTTTCGATTACCCCAATTTGTGTCACATCGACTGGAGCATCATGAGCATGTATTATGACGTCACAGTATATGATGATATCATAATTAGTATGCACTATGACGTCACAATGTATTATGACGTCATAATGTATCCGCATTATGACATCACAATATATTATGAGAGCGCAATTTGCAGGTTTTATGACCATTTTCGATTACCCCAATTTGTTTCACATCGACTGGATCATCATGAGCATGTATTATGACGTCACAGTATATGATGATATCATAATTAGTATGCACTATGACGTCACAATGTATTATGACGTCATAATGTATCCGCATTATGACATCACAATATATTATGAGAGCGCAATTTGCAGGTTTTATGACCATTTTCGATTACCCCAATTTGTGTCACATCGACTGGAGCATCATGAGCATGTATTATGACGTCACAGTTTATGATGACATCATAATTAGTATGCACTATGACGTCACAATGTATTATGACGTCATAATGTATCCGCATTAGGACATCACAATATATTATGAGAGCGCAACATGCAGGTATTACGAGCAATTTCTCTAACCCCAATTTGTGTCACATCTACTGCAGCATCATGAGCATGTATTATGACGTCACAGTATATGATGATATCATAATTAGTATGCACTATGACGTCACAATGTATTATGACGTCATAATGTATCCGCATTATGACATCACAATATATTATGAGAGCGCAACATGCAGGTATTATGAGCAATTTCTCGTACCCCAATTTGTGTCACATCTACTGGAGCATCATGAGCATGTATTATGACGTCACAGTATATGATGACATCATAATTAGCATGCAGTATGACGTCACAATGTATTATGACGTCATAATGTATCCGCATTATGACATCACAATATATTATGAGAGCGCAATTTGCAGGTTTTATGACCATTTTCTATTACCCCAATTTGTGTCACATCGACTGGAGCATAATGAGCATGTATTATGACGTCACAGTACATGATGACATCATAATTAGTATGCAGTATGACGTCACAATGTATTATGACGTCATAATATATCCGCATTATGACATCACAATATATTATGAGAGCGCAACATGCAGGTATTATGAGCAATTTCTCTTACCCCAATTTGTGTCACATCTACTGGAGCATCATGAGCATGTATTATGACATCACAGTATATGATGACATCATAATTAGTATGCACTATGACGTTACAATGTATTATGACGTCATAATGTATCCGCATTATGACATCACAATATATTATGAGAGCGCAATTTGCAGGTTTTATGACCAATTTCGCTTACCCCAATTTGTGTCAAATCTACTGGAGCATAATGAGCATGTATTATGACGTCACAGTATATGATGACATCACAAATAGTATGTAGTATGATGTCACAATGTATTATGACGTCATAATGTATCCACATTATGACATCACAATATATTATGAGAGCGCAACATGCAGGTTTTATGAGCAATTTCTCTTACCCCAATTTGTGTCACATCTACTGGAGAATCATGAGGATGTATTATGATGTCACAGTATATGATGACATCATAATTAATATGCACTATGACGTCACAATGTATTATGACGTCATAATGTATCCGCATTATGACATCACAATATATTATGAGAGCGCAACATGCAGGTATTATGAACAATTTCTATTACCCCAATTTGTGTCACATCTACTGGAGCATCATGAGCGTGTATTATGACGTCACAGTATATGATGACATCATAATTAGTATGCAGTATGACGTCACAATGTATTATGACGTCATAATGTTTCCGCATTATGACATCACAATATATTATGAGAGCGCAACATGCAGGTATTATGAGCAATTTCTCTTAACCCAATTTGTGTCACATCTACTGGAGCATCATGAGCATGTATTATGACGTCACAGTATATGATGACATCATAATTAGTATGCACTATGACGTCACAATGTATTATGACGTCATAATATATCCGCATTATGACATCACAATATATTATGAGAGGGCAACATGCAGGTATTATGAGCAATTTCTCTTACCCCAATTTGTGTCACATCTACTGGAGCATCATGAGCATGTATTATGACGTCACAGTATATGATGACATCATAATTATTATGCACTATGACGTCACAATGTATTATGAGGTCATAATGTATCCGCATTATGACATCACAATATATTATGAGAGCGCAACATGCAGGTATTATGAGCAATTTCTCTTACCCCAATTTGTGTCACATCTACTGGAGCATCATGAGCATGTATTATGATGTCACAGTATATGATGACATCATAATTAGTATGCACTATGATGTCACAATGTATTATGATGTCATAATGTATCCGCATTATGACATCACAATATATTATGAGAGCGCAACATGCAGGTATTATGAGAAATTTCTCGTACCCCAGTTTGTGTCACATCTACTGGAGCATCATGAGCATGTATTATGACGTCACAGTATATGATGATGTCATAATTAGTATGCACTATGACGTCACAATGTATTATGACGTCATAATGTATCCGCATTATGACATCACAATATATTATGAGAGCGCAATTTGCAGGTTTTATGACCATTTTCGATTACCCCAATTTGTGTCACATCGACTGGAGCATCATGAGCATGTATTATGACGTCACAGTATATGATGACATCATAATTAGTATGCACTATGACGTCACAATGTATTATGACGTCATAATGTATCCGCATTATGACATCACAATATATTATGAGAGCGCAACATGCAGGTATTATGAGCAATTTCTCTTACCCCAATTTGTGTCACATCTACTGCAGCATCATGAGCATGTATTATGACGTCACAGTATATGATGATATCATAATTAGTATGCACTATGACGTCACAATGTATTATGACGTCATAATGTATCCGCATTATGACATCACAATATATTATGAGAGCGCAACATGCAGGTATTATGAGCAATTTCTCGTACCCCAATTTGTGTCACATCTACTGGAGCATCACGAGCATGTATTATGACGTCACCGTATATGATGACATCATAATTAGTATGCAGTATGACGTCACAATGTATTATGACGTCATAATGTATCCGCATTATGACATCACAATATATTATGAGAGCGCAATTTGCAGGTTTTATGACCATTTTCTATTACCCCAATTTGTGTCACATCGACTGGAGCATAATGAGCATGTATTATGATGTCACAGTACATGATGACATCATAATTAGTATGCAGTATGACGTCACAATGTATTATGACGTCGTAATGTATCCGCATTATGACATCACAATATATTATGAGAGCGCAACATGCAGGTATTATGAGCAATTTCTCTTACCCCAATTTGTGTCACATCTACTGGAGCATCATGAGCATGTATTATGATGTCACAGTATATGAGGACATCATAATTAGTATGCAATATGACGTCACAATGTATTATGTCGTCATAATGTATCCACATTATTATATCACAATATATCATGAGAGCGCAACATGCAGGTACTATGAGCAATTTCTCTTACCCCAATTTGTGTCACATCTACTGGAGCGTCATGAGCATGTATTATGACGTCACAGTATATGATGACATCATAATTAGTATGCACTATGACGTCACAATGTATTATGACGTCATAATGTATCCGCATTATGACATCACAATATATCATGAGAGCGCAACATGCAGGTATTATGAGCAATTTCTCTTACCCCAATTTGTGTCACATCTACTGGAGCATCATGAGCATGTATTATGACGTCACAGTATATGATGACATCATAATTAGTATGCACTATTACGTCACAATGTATTATGACGTCATAAGGTATCCGCATTATGACATCACAATATATTATGAGAGCGCAACATGCAGGTATTATGAGCAATTTCTCTTACCCCAATTTGTGTCACATCTACTGGAGCATCATGAGCATGTATTATGACGTCACAGTATATGATGACATCATAATTAGTATGCACTATGACGTCACAATGCATTATGACGTCATAATGTATCCGCATTATGACATCACAATATATTATGAGAGCACAACATGCAGGTATTATGAGCAATTTCTCTTTCCCCAATTTGTGTCACATCTACTGGAGCATCATGAGCATGTATTATGACGTCACAGTATATGAAGACATCATACTTAGTATGCATTATGATGTCACAATGTATTATGACGTCATAATGTATCCGCATTATGACATCACAATACATTATGAGAGCGCAACATGCAGGTATTATGAGCAATTTCTCTTTCCGCAATTTGTGTCACATCTACTGGAGCATCATGAGCATGTATTATGACGTCACAGTATATGATGACATCATAATTAGTATGCACTATGATGTCACAATGTATTATGACGTCATAATATATCCGCATTATGACATCACAATATATTATGAGAGCGCAATTTACATTTTTTTTGACCATTTTCGATTACCCCAATTTGTGTCACATCTACTGGAGCATCATGAGCATGTATTATGACGTCACAGTATATGATGTCATCATAATTAGTATGCACTATGATGTCACAATGTATTATGACGTCATAATGTATCCGCATTAAGACATCACAATATATTATGAGAGCACAACATGCAGGTATTATGAGCAATTTCTCTTTCCGCAATTTGTGTCACATCTACTGGAGGATCATGAGCATGTATTATCACGTCACAGTATATGATGACATCATAATTAGTATGCACTACGATGTCACAATGTATTATGACGTCATAATGTATCCGCATTATGACATCACAATATATTATGAGAGCGCAACATGCAGGTATTATGAGCAATTTCTCTTACCCCAATTTGTTTCACATCTACTGGAGCATCATGAGCATGTATTATGACGTCACAGTATATGAAGACATCATACTTAGTATGCATTATGATGTCACAATGTATTATGACGTCATAATGTATCCGCATTATGACATCACAATATATTATGAGAGCGCAACATGCAGGTATTATGAGCAATTTCTCTCACCCCAATTTGTGTCACATCTACTGGAGCATCATGAGCATGTATTATGACGTCACAGTATATGATGACATCATAATTAGTATGCACTATGACATCACAATGTATTATGACGTCATATTGTATCCGCATTATGACATCACAATATATTATGAGAGCGCAACATGCAGGTATTATGAGCAATTTCTCTTACCCCAATATGTGTCACATCTACTGGAGCATCATGAGCATGTATTATGACGTCACAGTATACGATGACATCATAATTAGTATGCACTATGGCGTCACAATATATTATGACGTCATATTGTATCCGCATTATGACATGACAATATATTATGAGAGCACAATTTGCAGGATTTATGACCAATTTCGCTTACCCCAATT
The DNA here is from genome assembly GCF_030222135.1 of Aotus nancymaae. Taxonomy (NCBI): domain Eukaryota; kingdom Metazoa; phylum Chordata; class Mammalia; order Primates; family Aotidae; genus Aotus; species Aotus nancymaae. The sequence continues at coordinate 6,341,110 of NW_026988481.1, read as the reverse complement.
TGTGTCACATCTACTGGAGCATCATGAGCATGTATTATGACGTCAAAGTATATGATGACATCATAATTAGTATGCACTATGACGTCACAATGTATTATGACGTCATAATATATCCGCATTATGACATCACAATATATTATGAGAGCGCAACATGCAGGTATTGTGAGCAATTTCTCGTACCCCAGTTTGTGTCACATCTACTGGAGCATCATGAGCATGTATTATGACGTCACAGTATATGATGATATCATAATTAGTATGCAGTATGACGTCACAATGTATTATGACGTCATAATGTATCCGCATTATGACATCACAATATATTATGAGAGCGCAATTTGCAGGTTTTATGACCATTTTCGATTACCCCAATTTGTGTCACATCGACTGGAGCATCATGAGCATGTATTATGATGTCACAGTATATGATGACATCATAATTAGTATGCACTATGACTTCACAATGTATTATGACGTCATAATGTATCCGCATTATGACATCACAATATATTATGAGAGCGCAACATGCAGGTATTATGAGCAATATCTCTAACCCCAATTTGTGTCACATCTACTGCAGCATCATGAGCATGTATTATGACGTCACAGTATATGATGATATCATAATTAGTATGCAGTATGACGTCACAATGTATTATGACGTCATAATGTTTCCGCATTATGACATCACAATATATTATCAGAGCGCAACATGCAGGTATTATGAGCAATTTCTCTTAACCCAATTTGTGTCACATCTACTGGAGCATCATGAGCATGTATTATGACGTCACAGTATATGATGACATCATAATTAGCATGCACTATGACGTCACAATGTATTATGACGTCATAATGTATCCTCATTATGACATCACAATATATTATGAGAGCGCAACATGCAGGTATTATGAGCAATTTCTCTTACCCCAATTTGTGTCACATCTACTGGAGCATCATGAGCATGTGTTATGACGTCACAGTATATGATGACATCATAATTAGTATGCAGTATGACGTTACAATGTATTATGACGTCATAATGTATCCGCATTATGACATCACAATATATTATGAAAGCGCAATTTGCAGGTTTTATGACCATTTTCGATTACCCCAATTTGTGTCACATCGACTGGAGCATCATGAGCATGTATTATGACGTCACAGTATATGATGACATCATAATTAGTATGCACTATGACGTCACAATGTATTATGACGTCATAATGTATCCGCATTATGACATCACAATATATTATGAGAGCGCAACATGCAGGTATTATGAGCAATTTCTCTAACCCCAATTTGTGTCACATCTACTGCAGCATCATGAGCATGTATTATGACGTCACAGTATATGATGATATCATAATCAGTATGCACTATGACGTCACAATGTATTATGACGTCATAATGTATCCGCATTATGACATCACAATATATTATGAGAGCGCAACATGCAGGTATTATGAGCAATTTCTCGTACCCCAATTTGTGTCACATCTACTGGAGCATCATGAGCATGTATTATGACGTCACAGTATATGATGACATCATAATTAGTATGCAGTATGACGTCACAATGTATTATGACGTCATAATGTATCCGCATTATGACATCACAATATATTATGAGAGCGCAATTTGCAGGTTTTATGACCATTTTCTATTACCCCAATTTGTGTCACATCGACTGGAGCATAATGAGCATGTATTATGATGTCACAGTACATGATGACATCATAATTAGTATGCAGTATGACGTCACAATTTATTATGACGTCGTAATGTATCCGCATTATGACATCACAATATATTATGAGAGCGCAACATGCAGGTATTATGAGCAATTTCTCTTACCCCAATTTGTGTCACATCTACTGGAGCATCATGAGCATGTATTATGACATCACAGTATATGATGACATCATAATTAGTATGCACTATGACGTTACAATGTATTATGACGTCATAATGTATTAGCATTATGACATCACAATATATTATCAGAGCGCAATTTGCAGGTTTTATGACCAATTTCGCTTACCCCAATTTGTGTCAAATCTACTGGAGCATCATGAGCATGTATTATGACGTCACAGTATATGATGACATCACAAATAGTATGTAGTATGATGTCCCAATGTATTATGACGTCATAATGTATCCGCATTATGACATCACAATATATTATGAGAGCGCAACATGCAGGTTTTATGAGCAATTTCTCTTACACCAATTTGTGTCACATCTACTGGAGCATCATGAGCATGTATTATGACGTCACAGTATATGATGACATCATAATTAGTATGCACTATGACGTCACAATGTATTATGACGTCATAATGTATCCGCATTATGACATCACAATATATTATGAGAGCGCAACATGCAGGTATTATGAGCAATTTCTCTTTCCCCAATTGTGTCACATCTACTGGAGCATCATGAGCATGTATTATGACGTCACAGTATATGATGACATCATAATTAGTATGCACTATGACGTCACAATGTATTATGACGTCATAATGTATCCACATTATGACGTCACAATATATTATGAGAGCGCAATTTGCAGGTTTTATGACCAATTTTGCTTACCCCAATTTGTTTCACATCTACTGGAGCATCATGAGCATGTATTATGATGTCACAGTATATGAGGACATCATAATTAGTATGCAGTATGACGTCACAATGTATTATGTCGTCATAATGTATCCACATTATTATATCACAATATATCATGAGAGCGAAACATGCAGGTACTATGAGCAATTTCTCTTACCCCAATTTGTGTCACATCTACTGGAGCGTCATGAGCATGTATTATGATGTCACAGTATATGATGACATCATAATTAGTATGCACTATGACGTCACAATGTATTATGACGTCATAATGTATCCGCATTATGACATCACAATATATTATGAGAGCGCAACATGCAGGTATTATGAACAATTTCTCTTACCCCAATTTGTGTCACATATACTGGAGCATCATGAGCATGTATTATGACGTCACAGTATATGATGACATCATAACTAGTATGCACTATGACGTCACAATGTATTATGACGTCATAATATATCCGCATTATGACATCACTATATAGTATGAGAGCGCAATTTGCAGGTGTTATGACCAGTTTCGCTTACCCCAATTTGTGTCACATCTACTGGAGCATCATTAGCATGTATAATGATGTCACAGTATATGATGACATCATAATTAGTATGCAGTATGACATCACAATGTATTATGACGTCATAATGTATCCACATTATGATATCACAATATATTATGAGAGCGCAACATACAGGTATTATGAGCAATTTCTCTTACCCCAATATGTGTCACATCTACTGGAGCATCATGAGCATGTATTATGACGTCACAGTATATGAAGACATCATACTTAGTATGCATTATGATGTCACAATGTATTATGACGTCATAATGTATCCGCATTATGACATCACAATATATTATGAGAGCGCAACATGCAGGTATTATGAGCAATTTCTCTCACCCCAATTTGTGTCACATCTACTGGAGCATCATGAGCATGTATTATGACGTCACAGTATATGATGACATCATAATTAGTATGCACTATTACGTCACAATTTATTATGACGTCATAAGGTATCCGCATTATGACATCACAATATATTATGAGAGCGCAACATGCAGGTATTATGAGCAATTTCTCTTACCCCAATTTGTGTCACATCTACTGGAGCATCATGAGCATGTATTATGACGTCACAGTATATGATGACATCATAATTAGTATGCACTATGACGTCACAATGCATTATGACGTCATAATGTATCCGCATTATGACATCACAATATATTATGAGAGCACAACATGCAGGTATTATGAGCAATTTCTCTTTCCCCAATTTGTGTCACATCTACTGGAGCATCATGAGCATGTATTATGACGTCACAGTATATGAAGACATCATACTTAGTATGCATTATGATGTCACAATGTATTATGACGTCATAATGTATCCGCATTATGACATCACAATACATTATGAGAGCGCAACATGCAGGTATTATGAGCAATTTCTCTTTCCGCAATTTGTGTCACATCTACTGGAGCATCATGAGCATGTATTATGACGTCACAGTATATGATGACATCATAATTAGTATGCACTATGATGTCACAATGTATTATGACGTCATAATATATCCGCATTATGACATCACAATATATTATGAGAGCGCAATTTACATTTTTTTTGACCATTTTCGATTACCCCAATTTGTGTCACATCTACTGGAGCATCATGAGCATGTATTATGACGTCACAGTATATGATGTCATCATAATTAGTATGCACTATGATGTCACAATGTATTATGACGTCATAATGTATCCGCATTAAGACATCACAATATATTATGAGAGCACAACATGCAGGTATTATGAGCAATTTCTCTTTCCGCAATTTGTGTCACATCTACTGGAGGATCATGAGCATGTATTATCACGTCACAGTATATGATGACATCATAATTAGTATGCACTACGATGTCACAATGTATTATGACGTCATAATGTATCCGCATTATGACATCACAATATATTATGAGAGCGCAACATGCAGGTATTATGAGCAATTTCTCTTACCCCAATTTGTTTCACATCTACTGGAGCATCATGAGCATGTATTATGACGTCACAGTATATGAAGACATCATACTTAGTATGCATTATGATGTCACAATGTATTATGACGTCATAATGTATCCGCATTATGACATCACAATATATTATGAGAGCGCAACATGCAGGTATTATGAGCAATTTCTCTCACCCCAATTTGTGTCACATCTACTGGAGCATCATGAGCATGTATTATGACGTCACAGTATATGATGACATCATAATTAGTATGCACTATGACATCACAATGTATTATGACGTCATATTGTATCCGCATTATGACATCACAATATATTATGAGAGCGCAACATGCAGGTATTATGAGCAATTTCTCTTACCCCAATATGTGTCACATCTACTGGAGCATCATGAGCGTGTATTATGACGTCACAGTATACGATGACATCATAATTAGTATGCACTATGGCGTCACAATATATTATGACGTCATATTGTATCCGCATTATGACATGACAATATATTATGAGAGCACAATTTGCAGGATTTATGACCAATTTCGCTTACCCCAATTTGTGTCACATCTACTGGAGCATCATGAGCATGTATTATGACGTCAAAGTATATGATGACATCATAATTAGTATGCACTATGACGTCACAATGTATTATGACGTCATAATATATCCGCATTATGACATCACAATATATTATGAGAGCGCAACATGCAGGTATTGTGAGCAATTTCTCGTACCCCAGTTTGTGTCACATCTACTGGAGCATCATGAGCATGTATTATGACGTCACAGTATATGATGATATCATAATTAGTATGCAGTATGACGTCACAATGTATTATGACGTCATAATGTATCCGCATTATGACATCACAATATATTATGAGAGCGCAATTTGCAGGTTTTATGACCATTTTCGATTACCCCAATTTGTGTCACATCGACTGGAGCATCATGAGCATGTATTATGATGTCACAGTATATGATGACATCATAATTAGTATGCACTATGACTTCACAATGTATTATGACGTCATAATGTATCCGCATTATGACATCACAATATATTATGAGAGCGCAACATGCAGGTATTATGAGCAATATCTCTAACCCCAATTTGTGTCACATCTACTGCAGCATCATGAGCATGTATTATGACGTCACAGTATATGATGATATCATAATTAGTATGCAGTATGACGTCACAATGTATTATGACGTCATAATGTTTCCGCATTATGACATCACAATATATTATCAGAGCGCAACATGCAGGTATTATGAGCAATTTCTCTTAACCCAATTTGTGTCACATCTACTGGAGCATCATGAGCATGTATTATGACGTCACAGTATATGATGACATCATAATTAGCATGCACTATGACGTCACAATGTATTATGACGTCATAATGTATCCTCATTATGACATCACAATATATTATGAGAGCGCAACATGCAGGTATTATGAGCAATTTCTCTTACCCCAATTTGTGTCACATCTACTGGAGCATCATGAGCATGTGTTATGACGTCACAGTATATGATGACATCATAATTAGTATGCAGTATGACGTTACAATGTATTATGACGTCATAATGTATCCGCATTATGACATCACAATATATTATGAAAGCGCAATTTGCAGGTTTTATGACCATTTTCGATTACCCCAATTTGTGTCACATCGACTGGAGCATCATGAGCATGTATTATGACGTCACAGTATATGATGACATCATAATTAGTATGCACTATGACGTCACAATGTATTATGACGTCATAATGTATCCGCATTATGACATCACAATATATTATGAGAGCGCAACATGCAGGTATTATGAGCAATTTCTCTAACCCCAATTTGTGTCACATCTACTGCAGCATCATGAGCATGTATTATGACGTCACAGTATATGATGATATCATAATCAGTATGCACTATGACGTCACAATGTATTATGACGTCATAATGTATCCGCATTATGACATCACAATATATTATGAGAGCGCAACATGCAGGTATTATGAGCAATTTCTCGTACCCCAATTTGTGTCACATCTACTGGAGCATCATGAGCATGTATTATGACGTCACAGTATATGATGACATCATAATTAGTATGCAGTATGACGTCACAATGTATTATGACGTCATAATGTATCCGCATTATGACATCACAATATATTATGAGAGCGCAATTTGCAGGTTTTATGACCATTTTCTATTACCCCAATTTGTGTCACATCGACTGGAGCATAATGAGCATGTATTATGATGTCACAGTACATGATGACATCATAATTAGTATGCAGTATGACGTCACAATTTATTATGACGTCGTAATGTATCCGCATTATGACATCACAATATATTATGAGAGCGCAACATGCAGGTATTATGAGCAATTTCTCTTACCCCAATTTGTGTCACATCTACTGGAGCATCATGAGCATGTATTATGACATCACAGTATATGATGACATCATAATTAGTATGCACTATGACGTTACAATGTATTATGACGTCATAATGTATTAGCATTATGACATCACAATATATTATCAGAGCGCAATTTGCAGGTTTTATGACCAATTTCGCTTACCCCAATTTGTGTCAAATCTACTGGAGCATCATGAGCATGTATTATGACGTCACAGTATATGATGACATCACAAATAGTATGTAGTATGATGTCCCAATGTATTATGACGTCATAATGTATCCGCATTATGACATCACAATATATTATGAGAGCGCAACATGCAGGTTTTATGAGCAATTTCTCTTACACCAATTTGTGTCACATCTACTGGAGCATCATGAGCATGTATTATGACGTCACAGTATATGATGACATCATAATTAGTATGCACTATGACGTCACAATGTATTATGACGTCATAATGTATCCGCATTATGACATCACAATATATTATGAGAGCGCAACATGCAGGTATTATGAGCAATTTCTCTTTCCCCAATTGTGTCACATCTACTGGAGCATCATGAGCATGTATTATGACGTCACAGTATATGATGACATCATAATTAGTATGCACTATGACGTCACAATGTATTATGACGTCATAATGTATCCACATTATGACGTCACAATATATTATGAGAGCGCAATTTGCAGGTTTTATGACCAATTTTGCTTACCCCAATTTGTTTCACATCTACTGGAGCATCATGAGCATGTATTATGATGTCACAGTATATGAGGACATCATAATTAGTATGCAGTATGACGTCACAATGTATTATGTCGTCATAATGTATCCACATTATTATATCACAATATATCATGAGAGCGAAACATGCAGGTACTATGAGCAATTTCTCTTACCCCAATTTGTGTCACATCTACTGGAGCGTCATGAGCATGTATTATGATGTCACAGTATATGATGACATCATAATTAGTATGCACTATGACGTCACAATGTATTATGACGTCATAATGTATCCGCATTATGACATCACAATATATTATGAGAGCGCAACATGCAGGTATTATGAACAATTTCTCTTACCCCAATTTGTGTCACATATACTGGAGCATCATGAGCATGTATTATGACGTCACAGTATATGATGACATCATAACTAGTATGCACTATGACGTCACAATGTATTATGACGTCATAATATATCCGCATTATGACATCACTATATAGTATGAGAGCGCAATTTGCAGGTGTTATGACCAGTTTCGCTTACCCCAATTTGTGTCACATCTACTGGAGCATCATTAGCATGTATAATGATGTCACAGTATATGATGACATCATAATTAGTATGCAGTATGACATCACAATGTATTATGACGTCATAATGTATCCACATTATGATATCACAATATATTATGAGAGCGCAACATACAGGTATTATGAGCAATTTCTCTTACCCCAATTTGTGTCACATCTACTGGAGCATCATGAGCATGTATTATGACGTCACAGTATATGAAGACATCATACTTAGTATGCATTATGATGTCACAATGTATTATGACGTCATAATGTATCCGCATTATGACATCACAATATATTATGAGAGCGCAACATGCAGGTATTATGAGCAATTTCTCTCACCCCAATTTGTGTCACATCTACTGGAGCATCATGAGCATGTATTATGACGTCACAGTATATGATGACATCATAATTAGTATGCACTATGACATCACAATGTATTATGACGTCATATTGTATCCGCATTATGACATCACAATATATTATGAGAGCGCAACATGCAGGTATTATGAGCAATTTCTCTTACCCCAATATGTGTCACATCTACTGGAGCATCATGAGCATGTATTATGACGTCACAGTATACGATGACATCATAATTAGTATGCACTATGGCGTCACAATATATTATGACGTCATATTGTATCCGCATTATGACATGACAATATATTATGAGAGCGCAATTTGCAGGATTTATGACCAATTTCGCTTACCCCAATTTGTGTCACATCTACTGGAGCATCATGAGCATGTATTATGACGTCAAAGTATATGATGACATCATAATTAGTATGCACTATGACGTCACAATGTATTATGACGTCATAATATATCCGCATTATGACATCACAATATATTATGAGAGCGCAACATGCAGGTATTGTGAGCAATTTCTCGTACCCCAGTTTGTGTCACATCTACTGGAGCATCATGAGCATGTATTATGACGTCACAGTATATGATGATATCATAATTAGTATGCAGTATGACGTCACAATGTATTATGACGTCATAATGTATCCGCATTATGACATCACAATATATTATGAGAGCGCAATTTGCAGGTTTTATGACCATTTTCGATTACCCCAATTTGTGTCACATCGACTGGAGCATCATGAGCATGTATTATGATGTCACAGTATATGATGACATCATAATTAGTATGCACTATGACTTCACAATGTATTATGACGTCATAATGTATCCGCATTATGACATCACAATATATTATGAGAGCGCAACATGCAGGTATTATGAGCAATATCTCTAACCCCAATTTGTGTCACATCTACTGCAGCATCATGAGCATGTATTATGACGTCACAGTATATGATGATATCATAATTAGTATGCAGTATGACGTCACAATGTATTATGACGTCATAATGTTTCCGCATTATGACATCACAATATATTATCAGAGCGCAACATGCAGGTATTATGAGCAATTTCTCTTAACCCAATTTGTGTCACATCTACTGGAGCATCATGAGCATGTATTATGACGTCACAGTATATGATGACATCATAATTAGCATGCACTATGACGTCACAATATATTATGACGTCATAATGTATCCTCATTATGACATCACAATATATTATGAGAGCGCAACATGCAGGTATTATGAGCAATTTCTCTTACCCCAATTTGTGTCACATCTACTGGAGCATCATGAGCATGTGTTATGACGTCACAGTATATGATGACATCATAATTAGTATGCAGTATGACGTTACAATGTATTATGACGTCATAATGTATCCGCATTATGACATCACAATATATTATGAAAGCGCAATTTGCAGGTTTTATGACCATTTTCGATTACCCCAATTTGTGTCACATCGACTGGAGCATCATGAGCATGTATTATGACGTCACAGTATATGATGACATCATAATTAGTATGCACTATGACGTCACAATGTATTATGACGTCATAATGTATCCGCATTATGACATCACAATATATTATGAGAGCGCAACATGCAGGTATTATGAGCAATTTCTCTAACCCCAATTTGTGTCACATCTACTGCAGCATCATGAGCATGTATTATGACGTCACAGTATATGATGATATCATAATCAGTATGCACTATGACGTCACAATGTATTATGACGTCATAATGTATCCGCATTATGACATCACAATATATTATGAGAGCGCAACATGCAGGTATTATGAGCAATTTCTCGTACCCCAATTTGTGTCACATCTACTGGAGCATCATGAGCATGTATTATGACGTCACAGTATATGATGACATCATAATTAGTATGCAGTATGACGTCACAATGTATTATGACGTCATAATGTATCCGCATTATGACATCACAATATATTATGAGAGCGCAATTTGCAGGTTTTATGACCATTTTCTATTACCCCAATTTGTGTCACATCGACTGGAGCATAATGAGCATGTATTATGATGTCACAGTACATGATGACATCATAATTAGTATGCAGTATGACGTCACAATGTATTATGACGTCGTAATGTATCCGCATTATGACATCACAATATATTATGAGAGCGCAACATGCAGGTATTATGAGCAATTTCTCTTACCCCAATTTGTGTCACATCTACTGGAGCATCATGAGCATGTATTATGATGTCACAGTATATGAGGACATCATAATTAGTATGCAATATGACGTCACAATGTATTATGTCGTCATAATGTATCCACATTATTATATCACAATATATCATGAGAGCGCAACATGCAGGTACTATGAGCAATTTCTCTTACCCCAATTTGTGTCACATCTACTGGAGCGTCATGAGCATGTATTATGACGTCACAGTATATGATGACATCATAATTAGTATGCACTATGACGTCACAATGTATTATGACGTCATAATGTATCCGCATTATGACATCACAATATATCATGAGAGCGCAACATGCAGGTATTATGAGCAATTTCTCTTACCCCAATTTGTGTCACATCTACTGGAGCATCATGAGCATGTATTATGACGTCACAGTATATGATGACATCATAATTAGTATGCACTATGACGTCACAATGTATTATGACGTCATAAGGTATCCGCATTATGACATCACAATATATTATGAGAGCGCAACATGCAGGTATTATGAGCAATTTCTCTTACCCCAATTTGTGTCACATCTACTGGAGCATCATGAGCATGTATTATGACGTCACAGTATATGATGACATCATAATTAGTATGCACTATGACGTCACAATGTATTATGACGTCATAATGTATCCGCATTATGACATCACAATATATTATGAGAGCGCAACATGCAGGTATTATGAGCAATTTCTCTTTCCCCAATTGTGTCACATCTACTGGAGCATCATGAGCATGTATTATGACGTCACAGTATATGATGACATCATAATTAGTATGCACTATGACGTCACAATGTATTATGACGTCATAATGTATCCACATTATGACGTCACAATATATTATGAGAGCGCAATTTGCAGGTTTTATGACCAATTTTGCTTACCCCAATTTGTTTCACATCTACTGGAGCATCATGAGCATGTATTATGATGTCACAGTATATGAGGACATCATAATTAGTATGCAGTATGACGTCACAATGTATTATGTCGTCATAATGTATCCACATTATTATATCACAATATATCATGAGAGCGAAACATGCAGGTACTATGAGCAATTTCTCTTACCCCAATTTGTGTCACATCTACTGGAGCGTCATGAGCATGTATTATGATGTCACAGTATATGATGACATCATAATTAGTATGCACTATGACGTCACAATGTATTATGACGTCATAATGTATCCGCATTATGACATCACAATATATTATGAGAGCGCAACATGCAGGTATTATGAACAATTTCTCTTACCCCAATTTGTGTCACATATACTGGAGCATCATGAGCATGTATTATGACGTCACAGTATATGATGACATCATAACTAGTATGCACTATGACGTCACAATGTATTATGACGTCATAATATATCCGCATTATGACATCACTATATAGTATGAGAGCGCAATTTGCAGGTGTTATGACCAGTTTCGCTTACCCCAATTTGTGTCACATCTACTGGAGCATCATTAGCATGTATAATGATGTCACAGTATATGATGACATCATAATTAGTATGCAGTATGACATCACAATGTATTATGACGTCATAATGTATCCACATTATGATATCACAATATATTATGAGAGCGCAACATACAGGTATTATGAGCAATTTCTCTTACCCCAATTTGTGTCACATCTACTGGAGCATCATGAGCATGTATTATGACGTCACAGTATATGAAGACATCATACTTAGTATGCATTATGATGTCACAATGTATTATGACGTCATAATGTATCCGCATTATGACATCACAATATATTATGAGAGCGCAACATGCAGGTATTATGAGCAATTTCTCTCACCCCAATTTGTGTCACATCTACTGGAGCATCATGAGCATGTATTATGACGTCACAGTATATGATGACATCATAATTAGTATGCACTATGACATCACAATGTATTATGACGTCATATTGTATCCGCATTATGACATCACAATATATTATGAGAGCGCAACATGCAGGTATTATGAGCAATTTCTCTTACCCCAATATGTGTCACATCTACTGGAGCATCATGAGCATGTATTATGACGTCACAGTATACGATGACATCATAATTAGTATGCACTATGGCGTCACAATATATTATGACGTCATATTGTATCCGCATTATGACATGACAATATATTATGAGAGCGCAATTTGCAGGATTTATGACCAATTTCGCTTACCCCAATTTGTGTCACATCTACTGGAGCATCATGAGCATGTATTATGACGTCAAAGTATATGATGACATCATAATTAGTATGCACTATGACGTCACAATGTATTATGACGTCATAATATATCCGCATTATGACATCACAATATATTATGAGAGCGCAACATGCAGGTATTGTGAGCAATTTCTCGTACCCCAGTTTGTGTCACATCTACTGGAGCATCATGAGCATGTATTATGACGTCACAGTATATGATGATATCATAATTAGTATGCAGTATGACGTCACAATGTATTATGACGTCATAATGTATCCGCATTATGACATCACAATATATTATGAGAGCGCAATTTGCAGGTTTTATGACCATTTTCGATTACCCCAATTTGTGTCACATCGACTGGAGCATCATGAGCATGTATTATGATGTCACAGTATATGATGACATCATAATTAGTATGCACTATGACTTCACAATGTATTATGACGTCATAATGTATCCGCATTATGACATCACAATATATTATGAGAGCGCAACATGCAGGTATTATGAGCAATATCTCTAACCCCAATTTGTGTCACATCTACTGCAGCATCATGAGCATGTATTATGACGTCACAGTATATGATGATATCATAATTAGTATGCAGTATGACGTCACAATGTATTATGACGTCATAATGTTTCCGCATTATGACATCACAATATATTATCAGAGCGCAACATGCAGGTATTATGAGCAATTTCTCTTAACCCAATTTGTGTCACATCTACTGGAGCATCATGAGCATGTATTATGACGTCACAGTATATGATGACATCATAATTAGCATGCACTATGACGTCACAATGTATTATGACGTCATAATGTATCCTCATTATGACATCACAATATATTATGAGAGCGCAACATGCAGGTATTATGAGCAATTTCTCTTACCCCAATTTGTGTCACATCTACTGGAGCATCATGAGCATGTGTTATGACGTCACAGTATATGATGACATCATAATTAGTATGCAGTATGACGTTACAATGTATTATGACGTCATAATGTATCCGCATTATGACATCACAATATATTATGAAAGCGCAATTTGCAGGTTTTATGACCATTTTCGATTACCCCAATTTGTGTCACATCGACTGGAGCATCATGAGCATGTATTATGACGTCACAGTATATGATGACATCATAATTAGTATGCACTATGACGTCACAATGTATTATGACGTCATAATGTATCCGCATTATGACATCACAATATATTATGAGAGCGCAACATGCAGGTATTATGAGCAATTTCTCTAACCCCAATTTGTGTCACATCTACTGCAGCATCATGAGCATGTATTATGACGTCACAGTATATGATGATATCATAATCAGTATGCACTATGACGTCACAATGTATTATGACGTCATAATGTATCCGCATTATGACATCACAATATATTATGAGAGCGCAACATGCAGGTATTATGAGCAATTTCTCGTACCCCAATTTGTGTCACATCTACTGGAGCATCATGAGCATGTATTATGACGTCACAGTATATGATGACATCATAATTAGTATGCAGTATGACGTCACAATGTATTATGACGTCATAATGTATCCGCATTATGACATCACAATATATTATGAGAGCGCAATTTGCAGGTTTTATGACCATTTTCTATTACCCCAATTTGTGTCACATCGACTGGAGCATAATGAGCATGTATTATGATGTCACAGTACATGATGACATCATAATTAGTATGCAGTATGACGTCACAATTTATTATGACGTCGTAATGTATCCGCATTATGACATCACAATATATTATGAGAGCGCAACATGCAGGTATTATGAGCAATTTCTCTTACCCCAATTTGTGTCACATCTACTGGAGCATCATGAGCATGTATTATGACATCACAGTATATGATGACATCATAATTAGTATGCACTATGACGTTACAATGTATTATGACGTCATAATGTATTAGCATTATGACATCACAATATATTATCAGAGCGCAATTTGCAGGTTTTATGACCAATTTCGCTTACCCCAATTTGTGTCAAATCTACTGGAGCATCATGAGCATGTATTATGACGTCACAGTATATGATGACATCACAAATAGTATGTAGTATGATGTCCCAATGTATTATGACGTCATAATGTATCCGCATTATGACATCACAATATATTATGAGAGCGCAACATGCAGGTTTTATGAGCAATTTCTCTTACACCAATTTGTGTCACATCTACTGGAGCATCATGAGCATGTATTATGACGTCACAGTATATGATGACATCATAATTAGTATGCACTATGACGTCACAATGTATTATGACGTCATAATGTATCCGCATTATGACATCACAATATATTATGAGAGCGCAACATGCAGGTATTATGAGCAATTTCTCTTTCCCCAATTGTGTCACATCTACTGGAGCATCATGAGCATGTATTATGACGTCACAGTATATGATGACATCATAATTAGTATGCACTATGACGTCACAATGTATTATGACGTCATAATGTATCCACATTATGACGTCACAATATATTATGAGAGCGCAATTTGCAGGTTTTATGACCAATTTTGCTTACCCCAATTTGTTTCACATCTACTGGAGCATCATGAGCATGTATTATGATGTCACAGTATATGAGGACATCATAATTAGTATGCAGTATGACGTCACAATGTATTATGTCGTCATAATGTATCCACATTATTATATCACAATATATCATGAGAGCGAAACATGCAGGTACTATGAGCAATTTCTCTTACCCCAATTTGTGTCACATCTACTGGAGCGTCATGAGCATGTATTATGATGTCACAGTATATGATGACATCATAATTAGTATGCACTATGACGTCACAATGTATTATGACGTCATAATGTATCCGCATTATGACATCACAATATATTATGAGAGCGCAACATGCAGGTATTATGAACAATTTCTCTTACCCCAATTTGTGTCACATATACTGGAGCATCATGAGCATGTATTATGACGTCACAGTATATGATGACATCATAACTAGTATGCACTATGACGTCACAATGTATTATGACGTCATAATATATCCGCATTATGACATCACTATATAGTATGAGAGCGCAATTTGCAGGTGTTATGACCAATTTCGCTTACCCCAATTTGTGTCACATCTACTGGAGCATCATTAGCATGTATAATGATGTCACAGTATATGATGACATCATAATTAGTATGCAGTATGACATCACAATGTATTATGACGTCATAATGTATCCACATTATGATATCACAATATATTATGAGAGCGCAACATACAGGTATTATGAGCAATTTCTCTTACCCCAATTTGTGTCACATCTACTGGAGCATCATGAGCATGTATTATGACGTCACAGTATATGATGTCATCATAATTAGTATGCACTATGACATCACAATGTATTATGACGTCATAATGTATCCGCATTATGACATCACAATATATTATGAGAGCGCAACATGCAGGTATTATGAGAAATTTCTCTTACCCCAATTTGTGTCACATCTACTGGAGAATCATGAGCATGTATTATGACATCACAGTATATGATGACATCATAATTAGTATGCCCTATGACGTCACAATGTATTATGACGTCATAATGTATCCGCATTATGACATCAGAATATATTATGAGAGCGCAACATGCAGGTATTATGAGCAATTTCTCTTACCCCAATTTGTGTCACATCTACTTTAGCATCATGAGCATGTATAATGACGTCACAGTATATGATGACATCATAATTAGTATGCAGTATGACGTCACAATGTATTATGACGTCATAATGTATCCGCATTATGACATCACAATATATTATGAGAGCGCAACCTGCAGGTATTATGAGCAATTTCTCTTACCCCAATTTGTGTCACATCTACTGGAGCATCATGAGCATGTATTATGTTGTCACAGTATATGATGACATCATAATTAGTATGCAGTATTACGTCACAATGTATTATGAAGTCATAGTGTATCCGCATTATGACATCACAATAAATTATGAGAGCGCAACATGCAGGTATTATGAGCAATTTCTCTCACCCCAATTTGTGTCACATCTACTGGAGCATCATGAGCATGTATTATGACGTCACAGTATATGATGACATCATAATTTGTATGCACTATGACGTCACAATGTATTATGACGTCATATTGTATCCGCATTATGACATCACAATATATTATGAGAGCGCAGCATGCAGGTATTATGAGCAATTTCTCTTACCCCAATTTGTGTCACATCTACTGGAGCATCATGAGCATCTATTATGACGTCACAATATATGATGACATCATAATTAGTATGCATTATGACGTCACAATGTATTATGACGTCATAATGTATCCGCATTATGACATCACAATATAGTATGAGAGCGCAATTTGCAGGTTTTATGACCATTTTCGATTACCCCAATTTGTGTCACATCGACTGGAGCATCATGAGCATGTATTATGACGTCACAGTATATGATGATATCATAATTAGTATGCACTATGACGTCACAATGTATTATGACGTCATAATGTATCCGCATTATGACATCACAATATATTATGAGAGCGCAACATGCAGGTATTATGAGCAATTTCTCTAACCCCAATTTGTGACACATCTACTGCAGCATCATGAGCATGTATTATGACGTCACAGTATATGATGACATCATAATTAGTATGCACTATGACGTCACAATGTATTATGACGTCATAATGTATCCGCATTATGACATCACAATATATTATGAGAGCGCAGTTTACAGGTTTTACGACCATTTTCGATTACCCCAATTTGTGTCACATCTACTGGAGCATCATGAGCATGTATTATGTTGTCACAGTATATGATGACATCATAATTAGTATGCACTATGATGTCAAAATGTATTATGACGTCATAATCTATCTGCATTATGACATCACAATATATTATGAGAGCGCAACCTGCAGGTATTATGAGCAATTTCTCTTACCCCAATTTGTGTCACATCTACTGGAGCATCATGAGCATGTATTATGTTGTCACAGTATATGATGACATCATAATTAGTATGCAGTATTACGTCACAATGTATTATGAAGTCATAGTGTATCCGCATTATGACATCACAATAAATTATGAGAGCACAACATGCAGGTATTATGAGCAATTTCTCTCACCCCAATTTGTGTCACATCTACTGGAGCATCATGAGCATGTATTATGACGTCACAGTATATGATGACATCATAATTTGTATGCACTATGACGTCACAATATATTATGACGTCATATTGTATCCGCATTATGACATCACAATATATTATGAGAGCGCAGCATGCAGGTATTATGAGCAATTTCTCTTACCCCAATTTGTGTCACATCTACTGGAGCATCATGAGCATCTATTATGACGTCACAATATATGATGACATCATAATTAGTATGCATTATGACGTCACAATGTATTATGACGTCATAATGTATCCGCATTATGACATCACAATATAGTATGAGAGCGCAATTTGCAGGTTTTATGACCATTTTCGATTACCCCAATTTGTGTCACATCGACTGGAGCATCATGAGCATGTATTATGACGTCACAGTATGTGATGACATCATAATTAGTATGCACTATGACGTCACAATGTATTATGACGTCATAATGTATCCGCATTATGACATCACAATATATTATGAGAGCGCAACATGCAGGTATTATGAGCAATTTCTCTAACCCCAATTTGTGACACATCTACTGCAGCATCATGAGCATGTATTATGACGTCACAGTATATGATGACATCATAATTAGTATGCACTATGACGTCACAATGTATTATGACGTCATAATGTATCCGCATTATGACATCACAATATATTATGAGAGCGCAATTTACAGGTTTTACGACCATTTTCGATTACCCCAATTTGTGTCACATCTACTGGAGCATCATGAGCATGTATTATGTTGTCACAGTATATGATGACATCATAATTAGTATGCACTATGATGTCAAAATGTATTATGACGTCATAATCTATCTGCATTATGACATCACAATATATTATGAGAGCGCAACATGCAGGTATTATGAGCAATTTCTCTTACCCCAATTTGTGTCACATCTACTGGAGAATCATGAGCATGTATTATGACGTCACAGTATATGATGAAATCATAATTAGTATGCACTATGACGTCACAATGTATTATGACGTCATAAGGTATCCGCATTATGACATCACAATATATTATGAGAGCGCAACATGCAGGTATTATGAGCAATTTCTCTTACCCCAATTTGTGTCACATCTACTGGAGCATCATGAGCATGTATTATGACGTCACAGTATATGATAACATCATAATTAGTATGCACTATGACGTCACAATGCATTATGACGTCATAATGTATCCGCATTATGACATCACAATATATTATGAGAGCACAACATGCAGGTATTATGAGCAATTTCTCTTTCCCCAATTTGTGTCACATCTACTGGAGCATCATGAGCATGTATTATGACGTCACAGTATATGAAGACATCATACTTAGTATGCATTATGATGTCACAATGTATTATGACGTCATAATGTATCCGCATTATGACATCAAAATATATTATGAGAGCGCAACATGCAGGTATTATGAGCAATTTCTCTTTCCGCAATTTGTGTCACATCTACTGGAGCATCATGAGCATGTATTATGACGTCACAGTATATGATGACATCATAATTAGTATGCACTATGATGTCACAATGTATTATGACGTCATAATATATCCGCATTATGACATCACAATATATTTTGAGAGCGCAATTTACAGGTTTTATGACCATTTTCGATTACCCCAATTTGTGTCACATCTACTGGAGCATCATGAGCATGTATTATGACGTCACAGTATATGATGTCATCATAATTAGTATGCACTATGATGTCACAATGTATTATGACGTCATAATGTATCCGCATTATGACATCACAATATATTATGAGAGCACAACATGCAGGTATTATGAGCAATTTCTCTTTCCGCAATTTGTGTCACATCTATTGGAGCATCATGAGCATGTATTATCACGTCACAGTATATGATGACATCATAATTAGTATGCACTACGATGTCACAATGTATTATGACGTCATAATGTATCCGCATTATGACATCACAATATATTATGAGAGCGCAATTTGCAGGTTTTATGACCATTTTCGATTACCCCAATTTGTGTCACATCGACTGGAGCATCATGAGCATGTATTATGACGTCACAGTATATGATGACATCATAATTAGTATGCACTATGACGTCACAATGTATTATGACGTCATAATGTATCCGCATTATGACATCACAATATATTATGAGAGCGCAAAATGCAGGTATTATGAGCAATTTCTCTAACCCCAATTTGTGTCACATTTACTGCAGCATCATGAGCATGTATTATGACGTCACAGTATATGATGATATCATAATTAGTATGCACTATGACGTCACAATGTATTATGACGTCATAATATATCCGCATTATGACATCACAATATATTATGTGAGCGCAACATGCAGGTATTATGAGCAATTTCTCGTACCCCAGTTTGTGTCACATCTACTGGAGCATCATGAGCATGTATTATGACGTCACAGTATATGATGACATCATAATTAGCATGCAGTATGACGTCACAATGTATTATGACGTCATAATGTATCCGCATTATGACATCACAATATATTATGAGAGCGCAATTTGCAGGTTTTATGACCAATTTCTATTACCCCAATTTGTGTCACATCGATTGGAGCATAATGAGCATGTATTATGACGTCACAGTACATGATGAAATCATAATTAGTATGCAGTATGACGTCACAATGTATTATGACGTCATAATGTATCCGCATTATGACATCACAATATATTATGAGAGCGCAACATGCAGGTATTATGAGCAATTTCTCTTACCCCAATTTGTGTCACATCTACTGGAGCATCATGAGCATGTATTATGACATCACAGTATATGATGACATCATAATTAGTATGCACTATGACGTTACAATGTATTATGACGTCATAATGTATCCGCATTATGACATCACAATATATTATGAGAGCGCAATTTGCAGGTTTTATGACCAATTTCGCTTACCCCAATTTGTGTCAAATCTACTGGAGCATCATGAGCATGTATTATGACGTCACAGTATATGATGACATCACAAATAGTATGTAGTATGATGTCACAATGTATTATGACGTCATAATGTATCCGCATTATGACATCACAATATATTATGAGAGCGCAACATGCAGGTTTTATGAGCAATTTCTCTTACCCCAATTTGTGTCACATCTACTGGAGAATCATGAGGATGTATTATGATGTCACAGTATATGATGACATCATAATTAGTATGCACTATGACGTCACAATGTATTATGACGTCATAATGTATCCGCATTATGACATCACAATATATTATGAGAGCGCAACATGCAGGTATTATGAGCAATTTCTTTTACCCCAATTTGTGTCACATCTACTGGAGCATCATGAGTATGTATTATGACGTCACAGTATATGATGACATCATAATTAGTATGCAGTATGACGTCACAATGTATTATGACGTCATAATGTTTCCGCATTATGCCATCACAATATATTATGAGAGCGCAACATGCAGGTATTATGAGCAATTTCTCTTAACCCAATTTGTGTCACATCTACTGGAGCATCATGAGCATGTATTATGACGTCACAGTATATGATGACATCATAATTAGTATGCACTATGACGTCACAACGTATTATGACGTCATAATGTATCCGCATTATGACATCACAATATATTATGAGAGCGCAACATGCAGGTATTATGAGCAATTTCTCTTACCCCAATTTGTGTCACATCTACTGGAGGATCATGAGCATGTGTTATGACGTCACAGTATATGATGACATCATAATTAGTATGCACTATGATGTCACAATATATTATGACGTCATAATGTATCCGCATTATGACATCACACTATATTATGAGAGCACCACTTGCAGGTATCATGAGCAATTACACTTACCCCAATTTGTGTCACATCTACTGTAGCATCATGAGCATGTATTATGACGTCACAGTATATGATGACATCATAATTAGTATGCACTATGACGTCACAATGTATTATGACGTCATAATGTATCCGCATTATGACATCACAATGTATTATGAGAGCGCAACATGCAGGTATTATGAGAAATTTCTCGTACCCCAGTTTGTGTCACATCTACTGGAGCATCATGAGCATGTATTATGACGTCACAGTATATGAGGATATCATAATTAGTATGCACTATGACGTCACAATGTATTATGACGTCATAATGTATCCGCATTATGACATCACAATATATTATGAGAGCGCAATTTGCAGGTTTTATGACCATTTTCGATTACCTCAATTTGTGTCACATCGACTGGAGCATCATGAGCATGTATTATGACGTCACAGTATATGATGACATCATAATTAGTATGCAGTATGACGTCACAATGTATTATGACGTCGTAATGTATCCGCATTATGACATCACAATATATTATGAGAGCGCAACATGCAGGTATTATGAGCAATTTCTCTTACCCCAATTTGTGTCACATCTACTGGAGCATCATGAGCATGTATTATGACATCACAGTATATGATGACATCATAATTAGTATGCACTATGACGTCACAATGTATTATGACGTCATAATGTATCCACATTATGACGTCACAATATATTATGAGAGCGCAATTTGCAGGTTTTATGACCAATTTTGCTTACCCCAATTTGTTTCACATCTACTGGAGCATCATGAGCATGTATTATGATGTCACAGTATATGAGGACATCATAATTAGTATGCAGTATGACGTCACAATGTATTATGTCGTCATAATGTATCCAAATTATTATATCACAATATATCATGAGAGCGCAACATGCAGGTACTATGAGCAATTTCTCTTACCTCAATTTGTGCCACATCTACTGGAGCGTCATGAGCATGTATTATGACGTCACAGTATATGATGACATCATAATTAGTATGCAGTATGACGTCACAATGTATTATGACGTCATAATGTATCCGCATTATGACATCACAATATATCATGAGAGCGCAACATGCAGGTATTATGAGCAATTTCTCTTACCCCAATTTGTGTCACATCTACTGGAGCATCATGAGCAAGTATTATGACGTCACAGTATATGATGACATCATAATAAGTATGCACTATGACGTCACAATGTGTTATGACGTCATAATGTATCCGCATTGTGACATCACAATATATCATGAGAGCGCAACATGCAGGTATTATGAGCAGTTTCTCTCACCCCAATTTGTGTCACATCTACTGGAGCATCATGAGCATGTATTATGATGTCACAGTATATAATGACATCATAATTAGTATGCACTATGACGTCACAATGTATTATGATGTCATAATGTATCCGCATTATGACATCACAATATATTATGAGAGCGCAATTTGCAGGTTTTATGACCCATTTCGCTTACCCCAATTTGTGTCACATCTACTGGAGCATCATGAGCATGTATTATGACGTCACAGTATATTATGACATCATAATTAGTATGCACTATGACGTCACAATGTATTATGACGTCATAATGTATCCGCATTATGACATCACAATATATTATGAGAGCGCAACATACAGGTTTTATGACCATTTTCGATTACCCCAATTTGTGTCACATCTACTGGAGCATTATGAGCATGTATTATGAAGTCACAGTATAATATGACATCATAATTAGTATGCAGTATGACGTCAGAATGTATTATGACGTCATAGTGTATCCGCATTATGACATCACAATAAATTATGAGAGCGCAACATGCAGGTATTATGAGCAATATCTCTTACCCCAATTTGTGTCACATCTACTGGAGCATCATGAGCATGTATTATGACGTCACAGTATATGATGTCATCATAATTAGTATGCACTATGACGTCACAATGTATTATGACGTCATAATGTATCCACATTATGACATCACAATATATTATGAGAGCGCAATTTGCAGGTATTATGACCAATTTCGCTTACCCCAATTTGTGTCACATCTACTGGAGCATCATGAGCATGTATTATGACCTCACAGTATATGATGACATCATAATTAGTATGCACTATGACGTCACAATGTATTATGACGTCATAATGTATCCGCATTATGACATCACAATATATTATGAGAGCGCAACATGCAGGTATTATGAGCAATTTCTCTTACCCCAATTTGTGTCACATCTACTGGAGCATCATGAGCATGTATTATGACGTCACAGTATATGATGACATCATAATTAGTATGCACTATGACGTCACAATGTATTATGACGTCATAATGTATCCGCATTATGACATCACAATATATTATGAGAGCGCAACATGCAGGTATTATGAGCAATTTCTCTTACACCAATTTGTGTCACATCTACTGGAGTATCATGAGCATGTATTATGATGTCACAGTATATGATGACATCATAATTAGTATGCAGTATGACGTCACAATGTATTATGACGTCATAATGTATCCGCATTATGACATCAAAATATATTCTGAGAGCGCAACATGCAGGTATTATCAGCAATTTCTCTTACCCCAATTTGTGTCACATCTACTGGAGCATCATGAGCATGTATTATGATGTCACAGTATATGATGACATCATAATTAGTATGCACTATGACGTCACAATGTATTATGACGTAATAAGGTATCCGCATTATGACATCACAATATATTATGAGAGCGCAACATGCAGTTATTATGAGCAATTTCTCTTACTCCAGTTTGTGTCACATCTACTGGAGCATCAGGAGCATGTATTGCGACGTCACAGTATATGATGACATCATAATTAGTATGCACTAAGATGTCACAACGTATTATGACGTCATAATGTATCCGCATTATGACATCACAATATATTATGAGAGCGCAATTTACAGGTTTTACGACCATTTTCGATTACCCCAATTTGTGTCACATCTACTGGAGCATCATGAGCATGTATTATGACGTCACAGTATATGATGTCATCATAATTAGTATGCACTATGACGTCACAATGTATTATGACGTCATAATGTATCCACATTATGACATCACAATATATTATGAGAGCGCAATTTGCAGGTATTATCAGCAATTTCTCTTACCCCAATTTGTGTCACATCTACTGGAGCATCATGAGCATGTATTATGATGTCACAGTATATGATGACATCATAATTAGTATGCACTATGATGTCAAAATGTATTATGACGTCATAATCTATCTGCATTATGACATCACAATATATTATGAGAGCGCAACATGCAGGTATTATGAGCAATTTCTCTTACCCCAATTTGTGTCACATCTACTGGAGCATCATGAGCATGTATTATGACGTCACAGTATATGATGACATCATAATTAGTATGCACTATGATGTCACAATGCATTATGACGTCATAATGTATCCGCATTATGACATCACAATATATTATGAGAGCACAACATGCAGGTATTATGAGCAATTTCTCTTTCCCCAATTTGTGTCACATCTACTGGAGCATCATGAGCATGTATTATGACGTCACAGTATATGAAGACATCATACTTAGTATGCATTATGATTTCACAATGTATTATGACGTCATAATGTATCCGCATTATGACATCACAATATATTATGAGAGCGCAACATGCAGGTATTATGAGCAATTTCTCTTTCCGCAATTTGTGTCACATCTACTGGAGCATCATGAGCATGTATTATGACGTCACAGTATATGATGACATCATAATTAGTATGCACTATGATGTCATAATGTATTATGACGTCATAATACATCCGCATTATGACATCACAATATATTATGAGAGCGCAATTTACAGGTTTTATGACCATTTTCGATTACCCCAATTTGTGTCACATCTACTGGAGCATCATGAGCATGTATTATGACGTCACAGTATATGATGTCATCATAATTAGTATGCACTATGATGTCACAATGTATTATGACGTCATAATGTATCCGCATTATGACATCACAATATATTATGAGAGCACAACATGCAGGTATTATGAGCAATTTCTCTTTCCGCAATTTGTGTCACATCTACTGGAGGATCATGAGCATGTATTATCACGTCACAGTATATGATGACATCATAATTAGTATGCACTACGATGTCACAATGTATTATGACGTCATAATGTATCCGCATTATGACATCACAATATATCATGAGAGCGCAACATGCAGGTATTATGAGCAATTTCTCTTACCCCAATTTGTGTCACATCTACTGGAGCATCATGAGCAAGTATTATGACGTCACAGTATATGATGACATCATAATAAGTATGCACTATGACGTCACAATGTGTTATGACGTCATAATGTATCCGCATTGTGACATCACAATATATCATGAGAGCGCAACATGCAGGTATTATGAGCAGTTTCTCTCACCCCAATTTGTGTCACATCTACTGGAGCATCATGAGCATGTATTATGATGTCACAGTATATAATGACATCATAATTAGTATGCACTATGACGTCACAATGTATTATGATGTCATAATGTATCCGCATTATGACATCACAATATATTATGAGAGCGCAATTTGCAGGTTTTATGACCCATTTCGCTTACCCCAATTTGTGTCACATCTACTGGAGCATCATGAGCATGTATTATGACGTCACAGTATATTATGACATCATAATTAGTATGCACTATGACGTCACAATGTATTATGACGTCATAATGTATCCGCATTATGACATCACAATATATTATGAGAGCGCAACATACAGGTTTTATGACCATTTTCGATTACCCCAATTTGTGTCACATCTACTGGAGCATTATGAGCATGTATTATGACGTCACAGTATATGATGACATCATAATTAGTATGCACTATGACGTCACAATGTATTATGACGTCATAATGTATCCGCATTATGACATCACAATATATTATGAGAGCGCAACATGCAGGTATTATGAGCAATTTCTCTTACCCCAATTTGTGTCACATCTACTGGAGCATCATGAGCATGTATTATGACGTCACAGTATATGATGACATCATAATTAGTATGCACTATGACGTCACAATGTATTATGACGTCATAATGTATCCGCATTATGACATCACAATATATTATGAGAGCGCAACATGCAGGTATTATGAGCAATTTCTCTTACACCAATTTGTGTCACATCTACTGGAGTATCATGAGCATGTATTATGATGTCACAGTATATGATGACATCATAATTAGTATGCAGTATGACGTCACAATGTATTATGACGTCATAATGTATCCGCATTATGACATCAAAATATATTCTGAGAGCGCAACATGCAGGTATTATCAGCAATTTCTCTTACCCCAATTTGTGTCACATCTACTGGAGCATCATGAGCATGTATTATGATGTCACAGTATATGATGACATCATAATTAGTATGCACTATGACGTCACAATGTATTATGACGTCATAAGGTATCCGCATTATGACATCACAATATATTATGAGAGCGCAACATGCAGTTATTATGAGCAATTTCTCTTACTCCAGTTTGTGTCACATCTACTGGAGCATCAGGAGCATGTATTGCGACGTCACAGTATATGATGACATCATAATTAGTATGCACTAAGATGTCACAACGTATTATGACGTCATAATGTATCCGCATTATGACATCACAATATATTATGAGAGCGCAATTTACAGGTTTTACGACCATTTTCGATTACCCCAATTTGTGTCACATCTACTGGAGCATCATGAGCATGTATTATGACGTCACAGTATATGATGTCATCATAATTAGTATGCACTATGACGTCACAATGTATTATGACGTCATAATGTATCCACATTATGACATCACAATATATTATGAGAGCGCAATTTGCAGGTATTATCAGCAATTTCTCTTACCCCAATTTGTGTCACATCTACTGGAGCATCATGAGCATGTATTATGATGTCACAGTATATGATGACATCATAATTAGTATGCACTATGATGTCAAAATGTATTATGACGTCATAATCTATCTGCATTATGACATCACAATATATTATGAGAGCGCAACATGCAGGTATTATGAGCAATTTCTCTTACCCCAATTTGTGTCACATCTACTGGAGCATCATGAGCATGTATTATGACGTCACAGTATATGATGACATCATAATTAGTATGCACTATGATGTCACAATGCATTATGACGTCATAATGTATCCGCATTATGACATCACAATATATTATGAGAGCACAACATGCAGGTATTATGAGCAATTTCTCTTTCCCCAATTTGTGTCACATCTACTGGAGCATCATGAGCATGTATTATGACGTCACAGTATATGAAGACATCATACTTAGTATGCATTATGATTTCACAATGTATTATGACGTCATAATGTATCCGCATTATGACATCACAATATATTATGAGAGCGCAACATGCAGGTATTATGAGCAATTTCTCTTTCCGCAATTTGTGTCACATCTACTGGAGCATCATGAGCATGTATTATGACGTCACAGTATATGATGACATCATAATTAGTATGCACTATGATGTCATAATGTATTATGACGTCATAATACATCCGCATTATGACATCACAATATATTATGAGAGCGCAATTTACAGGTTTTATGACCATTTTCGATTACCCCAATTTGTGTCACATCTACTGGAGCATCATGAGCATGTATTATGACGTCACAGTATATGATGTCATCATAATTAGTATGCACTATGATGTCACAATGTATTATGACGTCATAATGTATCCGCATTATGACATCACAATATATTATGAGAGCACAACATGCAGGTATTATGAGCAATTTCTCTTTCCGCAATTTGTGTCACATCTACTGGAGGATCATGAGCATGTATTATCACGTCACAGTATATGATGACATCATAATTAGTATGCACTACGATGTCACAATGTATTATGACGTCATAATGTATCCGCATTATGACATCACAATATATTATGAGAGCGCAACATGCAGGTATTATGAGCAATTTCTCTTACCCCAATTTGTTTCACATCTACTGGAGCATCATGAGCATGTATTATGACGTCACAGTATATGATGACGTCATAATTAGTATGCACTATGACATCACAATGTATTATGACGTCAAAATGTATCCACACTATGACGTCACAATATATTATGAGAGCGCAATTTGCAGGTTTTATAACCAATTTCGCTTACCCCAATTTGTTTCACATCTACTGGAGCATCATGAGCATGTATTATGATGTCACAGTATATGATGACATCATAATTAGTATGCACTATGACGTCACAATGTATTATGACGTCATAATGTATCCGCATTATGACATCACAATATATTATGAGAGCGCAACATGCAGGTATTATGAGCAATTTCTCTTACCCCAATTTGTGTCACATCTACTGGAGCATCATGAGCATGTATTATGACATCACAGTATATCATGACATCATAATTAGTATGCACTATGACGTCACAATGAATTATGACGTCATAATGTATCCGCATTATGACATCGCAATATATTATGAGAGCGCAACATGCAGGTATTATGAGCAATTTCTCTTACCCCAATTTGTGTCACATCTACTGGAGCATCATGAGCATGTATTATGATGTCACAGTATATGATGACATCATAATTAGCATGCAGTATGACGTCACAATGTATTATGACGTCATAATGTTTCCGCATTATGACATCACAATATATTATGAGAGCGCAACATGCAGGTATTATAAGCAATTTCTCTTAACCCAATTTGTGTCACATCTACTGGAGCATCATGAGCATGCATTATGACATCACAGTATATGATGACATCATAATTAGTATGCACTATGACGTCACAATGTATTATAACGTCATAATGTATCCGCATTATGTCATCACAATATATTATGAGAGCGCAACATGCAGGTATTATGAGCAATTTCTCTTACCCCAATTTGTGTCACATCTACTGGAGCATCATGAGCATGTGTTATGACGTCACAGTATATGATGACATCATAATTATTATGCACTATGACGTCACAATGTATTATGACGTCATAATGTATCCGCATTATGACATCACAATATATTATGAGAGCGCAATTTGCAGGTATTAGGAGCAATTTCTCTTACCCCAATTTGTGTCACATCTACTGGAGCATCATGAGCATGTATTATGACGTCACAGTATATGAAGACATCATACTTAGTATGCATTATGATGTCACAATGTATTATGACATCATAATGTATCCGCATTATGACATCACAATATATTATGAGAGCGCAACATGCAGGTATTATGAGCAATTTCTCGTACCCCAGTTTGTGTCACATCTACTGGAGCAGCATGAGCATGTATTATGACGTCACAGTATATGATGATATCATAATTAGTATGCAGTATGACGTCACAATGTATTATGACGTCATAATGTATCCGCATTATGACATCACAATATATTATGAGAGCGCAATTTGCAGGTTTTATGACCATTTTCGATTACCCCAATTTGTGTCACATCGACTGGAGCATCATGAGCATGTATTATGACGTCACAGTATATGATGACATCATAATTAGTATGCACTATGACGTCACAATGTATTATGACGTCATAATGTATCCGCATTATGACATCACAATATATGAGAGCGCAACATGCAGGTATTATGAGCAATTTCTCTAACCACAATTTGTGTCACATCTACTGCAGCATCATGAGCATGTATTATGACGTCACAGTATATGATGATATCATAATTAGTATGCACTATGACGTCACAATGTATTATGACGTCATAATGTATCCGCATTATGACATCACAATATATTATGAGAGCGCAACTTGCAGGTATAATGAGCAATTTCTCGTACCCCAATTTGTGTCACATCTAATGGAGCATCATGAGCATATATTATGACGTCACAGTATATGATGACATCATAATTAGCATGCAGTATGACGTCACAATGTATTATGACGTCATAATGTATCCGCATTATGACATCACAATATATTATGAGAGCGCAATTTGCAGGTTTTATGACCATTTTCTATTACCCCAATTTGTGTCACATCGATTGGAGCATAATGAGCATGTATTATGACGTCACAGTACATGATGACATCATAATTAGTATGCAGTATGACGTCACAATGTATTATGACGTCATAATGTATCCGCATTATGACATCACAATATATTATGAGAGCGCAACATGCAGGTATTATGAGCAATTTCTCTTACCCCAATTTGTGTCACATCTACTGGAGCATCATGAGCATGTATTATGACATCACAGTATATGATGTCATCATAATTAGTATGCACTATGACGTTACAATGTATTATGACGTCATAATGTATCCGCATTATGACATCACAATATATTATGAGAGCGCAATTTGCAGGTTTTATGACCAATTTCGCTTACCCCAATTTGTGTCAATTCTACTGGAGCATCATGAGCATGTATTATGACGTCACAGTATATGATGACATCACAAATAGTATGTAGTATGATGTCACAATGTATTATGACGTCATAATGTATCCGCATTATGACATCACAATATATTATGAGAGCGCAACATGCAGGTATTATGAGCAATTTCTCTAACCCCACTTTGTGTCACATCTACTGCAGCATCATGAGCATGTATTATGACGTCACAGTATATGATGATATCATAATTAGTATGCACTATGACGTCACAATGTATTATGACGTCATAATGTATCCGCATTATGACATCACAATATATTATGAGAGCGCAACATGCAGGTATTATGAGCAATTTCTCGTACCCCAATATGTGTCACATCTACTGGAGCATCATGAGCATGTATTATGACATCACAGTATATGATGACATCATAATTAGTATGCAGTATGACGTCACAATGTATTATGACGTCATAATGTATCCGCATTATGACATCAGAATATATTATGAGAGAGCAATTTGCAGGTTTTATGACCATTTTCTATTACCCCAATTTGTGTCACATCGACTGGAGCATAATGAGCATGTATTATGACGTCACAGTACATGATGACATCATAATTAGTATGCAGTATGACGTCACAATGTATTATGACGTCGTAATGTATCCGCATTATGACATCACAATATATTATGAGAGCGCAACATGCAGGTATTATGAGCAATTTCTCGTACCCCAATTTGTGTCACATCTACTGTAGCATCATGAGCATGTATTATGACGTCACAGTATATGATGACATCATAATTAGTATGCACTATGAAGTCACAATGTATTATGACGTCATAATGTATCCGCATTATGACATCACAATATATTATGAGAGCGCAACATGCAGGTATTATGAGCAATTTCTCTTACCCCAATTTGTTTCACATCTACTGGAGCATCATAAGCATGAATTATGACGTCACAGTATATGATGACATCATAATTAGTATGCACTATGCCGTCACAATGTATTATGACGTCATAATGTATCCGCATTATGACATCACAATATATTATGAGAGCGCAATTTGCAGGTTTTATGAACAATTTCGCTTACCCCAATTTGTGTCACATCTACTGGAGCGTAATGAGCATGTATTATGACGTCACAGTATATGATGACATCATAATTAGTATGCACTATGACGTCACAATGTATTATGACGTCATAATGTATCCGCATTATGACATCACAATATATTATGAGAGCGCAACATGCAGGTATTATGAGCAATTTCTCTTACACCAATTTGTGTCACATCTACTGGAGTATCATGAGCATGTATTATGATGTCACAGTATATGATGACATCATAATTAGTATGCAGTATGACGTCACAATGTATTATGACGTCATAATGTATCCGCATTATGACATCACAATATATTCTGAGAGCGAAACATGCAGGTATTATCAGCAATTTCTCTTACCCCAATTTGTGTCATATCTACTGGAGCATCATGAGCATGTATTATGATGTCACAGTATATGATGACATCATAATTAGTATGCACTATGACGTCACAATGTATTATGACGTCATAAGGTATCCGCATTATAACATCACAATATATTATGAGAGCGCAACATGCAGTTATTATGAGCAATTTCTCTTACTCCAGTTTGTGTCACATCTACTGGAGCATCAGGAGCATGTATTGCGACGTCACAGTATATGATGACATCATAATTAGTATGCACTATGATGTCACAACGTATTATGACGTCATAATGTATCCGCATTATGACATCACAATATATTATGAGAGCGCAATTTACAGGTTTTACGACCATTTTCGATTACCCCAATTTGTGTCACATCTACTGGAGCATCATGAGCATGTATTATGTTGTCACAGTATATGATGACATCATAATGAGTATGCACTATGATGTCAAAATGTATTATGACGTCATAATCTATCTGCATTTTGACATCACAATATATTATGAGAGCGCAACATGCAGGTATTATGAGCAATTTCTCTTACCCCAATTTGTGTCACATCTACTGGAGCATCATGAGCATGTATTATGACGTCACAGTATATGATGACATCATAATTAGCATGCACTATGACGTCACAATGTATTATGACGTCATAAGGTATCCGCATTATGAAATCACAATATATTATGAGAGCGCAACATGCAGGTATTATGAGCAATTTCTCTTACCCCAATTTGTGTCACATCTACTGGAGCATCATGAGCATGTATTATGACGTCACAGTATATGATAACATCATAATTAGTATGCACTATGATGTCACAATGCATTATGACGTCATAATGTATCCGCATTATGACATCACAATATATTATGAGAGCACAACATGCAGGTATTATGAGCAATTTCTCTTTCCCCAATTTGTGTCACATCTACTGGAGCATCATGAGCATGTATTATGACGTCACAGTATATGAAGACATCATACTTAGTATGCATTATGATGTCACAATGTATTATGACGTCATAATGTATCTGCATTATGACATCACAATATATTATGAGAGCGCAACATGCAGGTATTATGAGCAATTTCTCTTTCCGCAATTTGTGTCACATCTACTGGAGCATCATGAGCATGTATTATGACGTCACAGTATATGATGACATCATAATTAGTATGCACTATGATGTCACAATGTATTATGACGTCATAATATATCGCATTATGACATCACAATATATTATGAGAGCGCAATTTACAGGTTTTATGACCATTTTCGATTACCCCAATTTGTGTCACATCTACTGGAGCATCATGAGCATGTATTATGATGTCACAGTATATGATGACATCATAATTAGTATGCACTATGACGTCACAATGTATTATGACGTCATAAGGTATCCGCATTATAACATCACAATATATTATGAGAGCGCAACATGCAGTTATTATGAGCAATTTCTCTTACTCCAGTTTGTGTCACATCTACTGGAGCATCAGGAGCATGTATTGCGACGTCACAGTATATGATGACATCATAATTAGTATGCACTATGATGTCACAACGTATTATGACGTCATAATGTATCCGCATTATGACATCACAATATATTATGAGAGCGCAATTTACAGGTTTTACGACAATTTTCGATTACCCCAATTTGTGTCACATCTACTGGAGCATCATGAGCATGTATTATGTTGTCACAGTATATGATGACATCATAATGAGTATGCACTATGATGTCAAAATGTATTATGACGTCATAATCTATCTGCATTTTGACATCACAATATATTATGAGAGCGCAACATGCAGGTATTATGAGCAATTTCTCTTACCCCAATTTGTGTCACATCTACTGGAGCATCATGAGCATGTATTATGACGTCACAGTATATGATGACATCATAATTAGTATGCACTATGACGTCACAATGTATTATGACGTCATAAGGTATCCGCATTATGAAATCACAATATATTATGAGAGCGCAACATGCAGGTATTATGAGCAATTTCTCTTACCCCAATTTGTGTCACATCTACTGGAGCATCATGAGCATGTATTATGACGTCACAGTATATGATGTCATCATAATTAGTATGCACTATGACATCACAATGTATTATGACGTCATAATGTATCCGCATTATGACATCACAATATATTATGAGAGCGCAACATGCAGGTATTATGAGAAATTTCTCTTACCCCAATTTGTGTCACATCTACTGGAGAATCATGAGCATGTATTATGACATCACAGTATATGATGACATCATAATTAGTATGCCCTATGACGTCACAATGTATTATGACGTCATAATGTATCCGCATTATGACATCAGAATATATTATGAGAGCGCAACATGCAGGTATTATGAGCAATTTCTCTTACCCCAATTTGTGTCACATCTACTTTAGCATCATGAGCATGTATAATGACGTCACAGTATATGATGACATCATAATTAGTATGCAGTATGACGTCACAATGTATTATGACGTCATAATGTATCCGCATTATGACATCACAATATATTATGAGAGCGCAACCTGCAGGTATTATGAGCAATTTCTCTTACCCCAATTTGTGTCACATCTACTGGAGCATCATGAGCATGTATTATGTTGTCACAGTATATGATGACATCATAATTAGTATGCAGTATTACGTCACAATGTATTATGAAGTCATAGTGTATCCGCATTATGACATCACAATAAATTATGAGAGCGCAACATGCAGGTATTATGAGCAATTTCTCTCACCCCAATTTGTGTCACATCTACTGGAGCATCATGAGCATGTATTATGACGTCACAGTATATGATGACATCATAATTTGTATGCACTATGACGTCACAATGTATTATGACGTCATATTGTATCCGCATTATGACATCACAATATATTATGAGAGCGCAGCATGCAGGTATTATGAGCAATTTCTCTTACCCCAATTTGTGTCACATCTACTGGAGCATCATGAGCATCTATTATGACGTCACAATATATGATGACATCATAATTAGTATGCATTATGACGTCACAATGTATTATGACGTCATAATGTATCCGCATTATGACATCACAATATAGTATGAGAGCGCAATTTGCAGGTTTTATGACCATTTTCGATTACCCCAATTTGTGTCACATCGACTGGAGCATCATGAGCATGTATTATGACGTCACAGTATATGATGACATCATAATTAGTATGCACTATGACGTCACAATGTATTATGACGTCATAATGTATCCGCATTATGACATCACAATATATTATGAGAGCGCAACATGCAGGTATTATGAGCAATTTCTCTAACCCCAATTTGTGACACATCTACTGCAGCATCATGAGCATGTATTATGACGTCACAGTATATGATGACATCATAATTAGTATGCACTATGACGTCACAATGTATTATGACGTCATAATGTATCCGCATTATGACATCACAATATATTATGAGAGCGCAATTTACAGGTTTTACGACCATTTTCGATTACCCCAATTTGTGTCACATCTACTGGAGCATCATGAGCATGTATTATGTTGTCACAGTATATGATGACATCATAATTAGTATGCACTATGATGTCAAAATGTATTATGACGTCATAATCTATCTGCATTATGACATCACAATATATTATGAGAGCGCAACCTGCAGGTATTATGAGCAATTTCTCTTACCCCAATTTGTGTCACATCTACTGGAGCATCATGAGCATGTATTATGTTGTCACAGTATATGATGACATCATAATTAGTATGCAGTATTACGTCACAATGTATTATGAAGTCATAGTGTATCCGCATTATGACATCACAATAAATTATGAGAGCGCAACATGCAGGTATTATGAGCAATTTCTCTCACCCCAATTTGTGTCACATCTACTGGAGCATCATGAGCATGTATTATGACGTCACAGTATATGATGACATCATAATTTGTATGCACTATGACGTCACAATGTATTATGACGTCATATTGTATCCGCATTATGACATCACAATATATTATGAGAGCGCAGCATGCAGGTATTATGAGCAATTTCTCTTACCCCAATTTGTGTCACATCTACTGGAGCATCATGAGCATCTATTATGACGTCACAATATATGATGACATCATAATTAGTATGCATTATGACGTCACAATGTATTATGACGTCATAATGTATCCGCATTATGACATCACAATATAGTATGAGAGCGCAATATGCAGGTTTTATGACCATTTTCGATTACCCCAATTTGTGTCACATCGACTGGAGCATCATGAGCATGTATTATGACGTCACAGTATATGATGACATCATAATTAGTATGCACTATGACGTCACAATGTATTATGACGTCATAATGTATCCGCATTATGACATCACAATATATTATGAGAGCGCAACATGCAGGTATTATGAGCAATTTCTCTAACCCCAATTTGTGACACATCTACTGCAGCATCATGAGCATGTATTATGACGTCACAGTATATGATGACATCATAATTAGTATGCACTATGACGTCACAATGTATTATGACGTCATAATGTATCCGCATTATGACATCACAATATATTATGAGAGCGCAATTTACAGGTTTTACGACCATTTTCGATTACCCCAATTTGTGTCACATCTACTGGAGCATCATGAGCATGTATTATGTTGTCACAGTATATGATGACATCATAATTAGTATGCACTATGATGTCAAAATGTATTATGACGTCATAATCTATCTGCATTATGACATCACAATATATTATGAGAGCGCAACATGCAGGTATTATGAGCAATTTCTCTTACCCCAATTTGTGTCACATCTACTGGAGAATCATGAGCATGTATTATGACGTCACAGTATATGATGAAATCATAATTAGTATGCACTATGACGTCACAATGTATTATGACGTCATAAGGTATCCGCATTATGACATCACAATATATTATGAGAGCGCAACATGCAGGTATTATGAGCAATTTCTCTTACCCCAATTTGTGTCACATCTACTGGAGCATCATGAGCATGTATTATGACGTCACAGTATATGATAACATCATAATTAGTATGCACTATGACGTCACAATGCATTATGACGTCATAATGTATCCGCATTATGACATCACAATATATTATGAGAGCACAACATGCAGGTATTATGAGCAATTTCTCTTTCCCCAATTTGTGTCACATCTACTGGAGCATCATGAGCATGTATTATGACGTCACAGTATATGAAGACATCATACTTAGTATGCATTATGATGTCACAATGTATTATGACGTCATAATGTATCCGCATTATGACATCAAAATATATTATGAGAGCGCAACATGCAGGTATTATGAGCAATTTCTCTTTCCGCAATTTGTGTCACATCTACTGGAGCATCATGAGCATGTATTATGACGTCACAGTATATGATGACATCATAATTAGTATGCACTATGATGTCACAATGTATTATGACGTCATAATATATCCGCATTATGACATCACAATATATTTTGAGAGCGCAATTTACAGGTTTTATGACCATTTTCGATTACCCCAATTTGTGTCACATCTACTGGAGCATCATGAGCATGTATTATGACGTCACAGTATATGATGTCATCATAATTAGTATGCACTATGATGTCACAATGTATTATGACGTCATAATGTATCCGCATTATGACATCACAATATATTATGAGAGCACAACATGCAGGTATTATGAGCAATTTCTCTTTCCGCAATTTGTGTCACATCTATTGGAGCATCATGAGCATGTATTATCACGTCACAGTATATGATGACATCATAATTAGTATGCACTACGATGTCACAATGTATTATGACGTCATAATGTATCCGCATTATGACATCACAATATATTATGAGAGCGCAATTTGCAGGTTTTATGACCATTTTCGATTACCCCAATTTGTGTCACATCGACTGGAGCATCATGAGCATGTATTATGACGTCACAGTATATGATGACATCATAATTAGTATGCACTATGACGTCACAATGTATTATGACGTCATAATGTATCCGCATTATGACATCACAATATATTATGAGAGCGCAAAATGCAGGTATTATGAGCAATTTCTCTAACCCCAATTTGTGTCACATTTACTGCAGCATCATGAGCATGTATTATGACGTCACAGTATATGATGATATCATAATTAGTATGCACTATGACGTCACAATGTATTATGACGTCATAATGTATCCGCATTATGACATCACAATATATTATGTGAGCGCAACATGCAGGTATTATGAGCAATTTCTCTTACCCCAATTTGTGTCACATCTACTGGAGCATCATGAGCATGTATTATGACGTCACAGTATATGATGACATCATAATTAGTATGCACTATGACGTTACAATGTATTATGACGTCATAATGTATCCGCATTATGACATCACAATATATTATGAGAGCGCAATTTGCAGGTTTTATGACCAATTTCGCTTACCCCAATTTGTGTCAAATCTACTGGAGCATCATGAGCATGTATTATGACGTCACAGTATATGATGACATCACAAATAGTATGTAGTATGATGTCACAATGTATTATGACGTCATAATGTATCCGCATTATGACATCACAATATATTATGAGAGCGCAACATGCAGGTTTTATGAGCAATTTCTCTTACCCCAATTTGTGTCACATCTACTGGAGAATCATGAGGATGTATTATGATGTCACAGTATATGATGACATCATAATTAGTATGCACTATGACGTCACAATGTATTATGACGTCATAATGTATCCGCATTATGACATCACAATATATTATGAGAGCGCAACATGCAGGTATTATGAGCAATTTCTTTTACCCCAATTTGTGTCACATCTACTGGAGCATCATGAGTATGTATTATGACGTCACAGTATATGATGACATCATAATTAGTATGCAGTATGACGTCACAATGTATTATGACGTCATAATGTTTCCGCATTATGCCATCACAATATATTATGAGAGCGCAACATGCAGGTATTATGAGCAATTTCTCGTACCCCAGTTTGTGTCACATCTACTGGAGCATCATGAGCATGTATTATGACGTCACAGTATATGAGGATATCATAATTAGTATGCACTATGACGTCACAATGTATTATGACGTCATAATGTATCCGCAT
Source organism: Aotus nancymaae (assembly GCF_030222135.1). Taxonomy (NCBI): domain Eukaryota; kingdom Metazoa; phylum Chordata; class Mammalia; order Primates; family Aotidae; genus Aotus; species Aotus nancymaae. The sequence continues at coordinate 6,300,420 of NW_026988481.1, read as the reverse complement.
TATGACATCACAATATATTATGAGAGCGCAATTTGCAGGTTTTATGACCATTTTCGATTACCTCAATTTGTGTCACATCGACTGGAGCATCATGAGCATGTATTATGACGTCACAGTATATGATGACATCATAATTAGTATGCAGTATGACGTCACAATGTATTATGACGTCGTAATGTATCCGCATTATGACATCACAATATATTATGAGAGCGCAACATGCAGGTATTATGAGCAATTTCTCTTACCCCAATTTGTGTCACATCTACTGGAGCATCATGAGCATGTATTATGACATCACAGTATATGATGACATCATAATTAGTATGCACTATGACGTCACAATGTATTATGACGTCATAATGTATCCACATTATGACGTCACAATATATTATGAGAGCGCAATTTGCAGGTTTTATGACCAATTTTGCTTACCCCAATTTGTTTCACATCTACTGGAGCATCATGAGCATGTATTATGATGTCACAGTATATGAGGACATCATAATTAGTATGCAGTATGACGTCACAATGTATTATGTCGTCATAATGTATCCAAATTATTATATCACAATATATCATGAGAGCGCAACATGCAGGTACTATGAGCAATTTCTCTTACCTCAATTTGTGCCACATCTACTGGAGCGTCATGAGCATGTATTATGACGTCACAGTATATGATGACATCATAATTAGTATGCAGTATGACGTCACAATGTATTATGACGTCATAATGTATCCGCATTATGACATCACAATATATCATGAGAGCGCAACATGCAGGTATTATGAGCAATTTCTCTTACCCCAATTTGTGTCACATCTACTGGAGCATCATGAGCAAGTATTATGACGTCACAGTATATGATGACATCATAATAAGTATGCACTATGACGTCACAATGTGTTATGACGTCATAATGTATCCGCATTGTGACATCACAATATATCATGAGAGCGCAACATGCAGGTATTATGAGCAGTTTCTCTCACCCCAATTTGTGTCACATCTACTGGAGCATCATGAGCATGTATTATGATGTCACAGTATATAATGACATCATAATTAGTATGCACTATGACGTCACAATGTATTATGATGTCATAATGTATCCGCATTATGACATCACAATATATTATGAGAGCGCAATTTGCAGGTTTTATGACCCATTTCGCTTACCCCAATTTGTGTCACATCTACTGGAGCATCATGAGCATGTATTATGACGTCACAGTATATTATGACATCATAATTAGTATGCACTATGACGTCACAATGTATTATGACGTCATAATGTATCCGCATTATGACATCACAATATATTATGAGAGCGCAACATACAGGTTTTATGACCATTTTCGATTACCCCAATTTGTGTCACATCTACTGGAGCATTATGAGCATGTATTATGAAGTCACAGTATAATATGACATCATAATTAGTATGCAGTATGACGTCAGAATGTATTATGACGTCATAGTGTATCCGCATTATGACATCACAATAAATTATGAGAGCGCAACATGCAGGTATTATGAGCAATATCTCTTACCCCAATTTGTGTCACATCTACTGGAGCATCATGAGCATGTATTATGACGTCACAGTATATGATGTCATCATAATTAGTATGCACTATGACGTCACAATGTATTATGACGTCATAATGTATCCACATTATGACATCACAATATATTATGAGAGCGCAATTTGCAGGTATTATGACCAATTTCGCTTACCCCAATTTGTGTCACATCTACTGGAGCATCATGAGCATGTATTATGACCTCACAGTATATGATGACATCATAATTAGTATGCACTATGACGTCATAATGTATTATGACGTCATAATGTATCCGCATTATGACATCACAATATATTATGAGAGCGCAACATGCAGGTATTATGAGCAATTTCTCTTACCCCAATTTGTGTCACATCTACTGGAGCATCATGAGCATGTATTATGACGTCACAGTATATGATGACATCATAATTAGTATGCACTATGACGTCACAATGTATTATGACGTCATAATGTATCCGCATTATGACATCACAATATATTATGAGAGCGCAACATGCAGGTATTATGAGCAATTTCTCTTACACCAATTTGTGTCACATCTACTGGAGTATCATGAGCATGTATTATGATGTCACAGTATATGATGACATCATAATTAGTATGCAGTATGACGTCACAATGTATTATGACGTCATAATGTATCCGCATTATGACATCAAAATATATTCTGAGAGCGCAACATGCAGGTATTATCAGCAATTTCTCTTACCCCAATTTGTGTCACATCTACTGGAGCATCATGAGCATGTATTATGATGTCACAGTATATGATGACATCATAATTAGTATGCACTATGACGTCACAATGTATTATGACGTCATAAGGTATCCGCATTATGACATCACAATATATTATGAGAGCGCAACATGCAGTTATTATGAGCAATTTCTCTTACTCCAGTTTGTGTCACATCTACTGGAGCATCAGGAGCATGTATTGCGACGTCACAGTATATGATGACATCATAATTAGTATGCACTAAGATGTCACAACGTATTATGACGTCATAATGTATCCGCATTATGACATCACAATATATTATGAGAGCGCAATTTACAGGTTTTACGACCATTTTCGATTACCCCAATTTGTGTCACATCTACTGGAGCATCATGAGCATGTATTATGACGTCACAGTATATGATGTCATCATAATTAGTATGCACTATGACGTCACAATGTATTATGACGTCATAATGTATCCACATTATGACATCACAATATATTATGAGAGCGCAATTTGCAGGTATTATCAGCAATTTCTCTTACCCCAATTTGTGTCACATCTACTGGAGCATCATGAGCATGTATTATGATGTCACAGTATATGATGACATCATAATTAGTATGCACTATGATGTCAAAATGTATTATGACGTCATAATCTATCTGCATTATGACATCACAATATATTATGAGAGCGCAACATGCAGGTATTATGAGCAATTTCTCTTACCCCAATTTGTGTCACATCTACTGGAGCATCATGAGCATGTATTATGACGTCACAGTATATGATGACATCATAATTAGTATGCACTATGATGTCACAATGCATTATGACGTCATAATGTATCCGCATTATGACATCACAATATATTATGAGAGCACAACATGCAGGTATTATGAGCAATTTCTCTTTCCCCAATTTGTGTCACATCTACTGGAGCATCATGAGCATGTATTATGACGTCACAGTATATGAAGACATCATACTTAGTATGCATTATGATTTCACAATGTATTATGACGTCATAATGTATCCGCATTATGACATCACAATATATTATGAGAGCGCAACATGCAGGTATTATGAGCAATTTCTCTTTCCGCAATTTGTGTCACATCTACTGGAGCATCATGAGCATGTATTATGACGTCACAGTATATGATGACATCATAATTAGTATGCACTATGATGTCATAATGTATTATGACGTCATAATACATCCGCATTATGACATCACAATATATTATGAGAGCGCAATTTACAGGTTTTATGACCATTTTCGATTACCCCAATTTGTGTCACATCTACTGGAGCATCATGAGCATGTATTATGACGTCACAGTATATGATGTCATCATAATTAGTATGCACTATGATGTCACAATGTATTATGACGTCATAATGTATCCGCATTATGACATCACAATATATTATGAGAGCACAACATGCAGGTATTATGAGCAATTTCTCTTTCCGCAATTTGTGTCACATCTACTGGAGGATCATGAGCATGTATTATCACGTCACAGTATATGATGACATCATAATTAGTATGCACTACGATGTCACAATGTATTATGACGTCATAATGTATCCGCATTATGACATCACAATATATTATGAGAGCGCAACATGCAGGTATTATGAGCAATTTCTCTTACCCCAATTTGTTTCACATCTACTGGAGCATCATGAGCATGTATTATGACGTCACAGTATATGATGACGTCATAATTAGTATGCACTATGACATCACAATGTATTATGACGTCAAAATGTATCCACATTATGACGTCACAATATATTATGAGAGCGCAATTTGCAGGTTTTATGACCAATTTCGCTTACCCCAATTTGTTTCACATCTACTGGAGCATCATGAGCATGTATTATGATGTCACAGTATATGATGACATCATAATTAGTATGCACTATGACGTCACAATGTATTATGACGTCATAATGTATCCGCATTATGACATCACAATATATTATGAGAGCGCAACATGCAGGTATTATGAGCAATTTCTCTTACCCCAATTTGTGTCACATCTACTGGAGCATCATGAGCATGTATTATGACATCACAGTATATCATGACATCATAATTAGTATGCACTATGACGTCACAATGAATTATGACGTCATAATGTATCCGCATTATGACATCGCAATATATTATGAGAGCGCAACATGCAGGTATTATGAGCAATTTCTCTTACCCCAATTTGTGTCACATCTACTGGAGCATCATGAGCATGTATTATGATGTCACAGTATATGATGACATCATAATTAGCATGCAGTATGACGTCACAATGTATTATGACGTCATAATGTTTCCGCATTATGACATCACAATATATTATGAGAGCGCAACATGCAGGTATTATAAGCAATTTCTCTTAACCCAATTTGTGTCACATCTACTGAAGCATCATGAGCATGCATTATGACATCACAGTATATGATGACATCATAATTAGTATGCACTATGACGTCACAATGTATTATAACGTCATAATGTATCCGCATTATGTCATCACAATATATTATGAGAGCGCAACATGCAGGTATTATGAGCAATTTCTCTTACCCCAATTTGTGTCACATCTACTGGAGCATCATGAGCATGTGTTATGACGTCACAGTATATGATGACATCATAATTATTATGCACTATGACGTCACAATGTATTATGACGTCATAATGTATCCGCATTATGACATCACCATATATTATGAGAGCGCAATTTGCAGGTATTAGGAGCAATTTCTCTTACCCCAATTTGTGTCACATCTACTGGAGCATCATGAGCATGTATTATGACGTCACAGTATATGAAGACATCATACTTAGTATGCATTATGATGTCACAATGTATTATGACATCATAATGTATCCGCATTATGACATCACAATATATTATGAGAGCGCAACATGCAGGTATTATGAGCAATTTCTCGTACCCCAGTTTGTGTCACATCTACTGGAGCAGCATGAGCATGTATTATGACGTCACAGTATATGATGATATCATAATTAGTATGCAGTATGACGTCACAATGTATTATGACGTCATAATGTATCCGCATTATGACATCACAATATATTATGAGAGCGCAACATGCAGGTATTATGAGCAATTTCTCTAACCCCACTTTGTGTCACATCTACTGCAGCATCATGAGCATGTATTATGACGTCACAGTATATGATGATATCATAATTAGTATGCACTATGACGTCACAATGTATTATGACGTCATAATGTATCCGCATTATGACATCACAATATATTATGAGAGCGCAACATGCAGGTATTATGAGCAATTTCTCGTACCCCAATATGTGTCACATCTACTGGAGCATCATGAGCATGTATTATGACGTCACAGTATATGATGACATCATAATTAGTATGCAGTATGACGTCACAATGTATTATGACGTCATAATGTATCCGCATTATGACATCAGAATATATTATGAGAGAGCAATTTGCAGGTTTTATGACCATTTTCTATTACCCCAATTTGTGTCACATCGACTGGAGCATAATGAGCATGTATTATGACGTCACAGTACATGATGACATCATAATTAGTATGCAGTATGACGTCACAATGTATTATGACGTCGTAATGTATCCGCATTATGACATCACAATATATTATGAGAGCGCAACATGCAGGTATTATGAGCAATTTCTCGTACCCCAATTTGTGTCACATCTACTGTAGCATCATGAGCATGTATTATGACGTCACAGTATATGATGACATCATAATTAGTATGCACTATGAAGTCACAATGTATTATGACGTCATAATGTATCCGCATTATGACATCACAATATATTATGAGAGCGCAACATGCAGGTATTATGAGCAATTTCTCTTACCCCAATTTGTTTCACATCTACTGGAGCATCATAAGCATGAATTATGACGTCACAGTATATGATGACATCATAATTAGTATGCACTATGCCGTCACAATGTATTATGACGTCATAATGTATCCGCATTATGACATCACAATATATTATGAGAGCGCAATTTGCAGGTTTTATGAACAATTTCGCTTACCCCAATTTGTGTCACATCTACTGGAGCGTAATGAGCATGTATTATGACGTCACAGTATATGATGACATCATAATTAGTATGCACTATGACGTCACAATGTATTATGACGTCATAATGTATCCGCATTATGACATCACAATATATTATGAGAGCGCAACATGCAGGTATTATGAGCAATTTCTCTTACACCAATTTGTGTCACATCTACTGGAGTATCATGAGCATGTATTATGATGTCACAGTATATGATGACATCATAATTAGTATGCAGTATGACGTCACAATGTATTATGACGTCATAATGTATCCGCATTATGACATCACAATATATTCTGAGAGCGAAACATGCAGGTATTATCAGCAATTTCTCTTACCCCAATTTGTGTCATATCTACTGGAGCATCATGAGCATGTATTATGATGTCACAGTATATGATGACATCATAATTAGTATGCACTATGACGTCACAATGTATTATGACGTCATAAGGTATCCGCATTATAACATCACAATATATTATGAGAGCGCAACATGCAGTTATTATGAGCAATTTCTCTTACTCCAGTTTGTGTCACATCTACTGGAGCATCAGGAGCATGTATTGCGACGTCACAGTATATGATGACATCATAATTAGTATGCACTATGATGTCACAACGTATTATGACGTCATAATGTATCCGCATTATGACATCACAATATATTATGAGAGCGCAATTTACAGGTTTTACGACCATTTTCGATTACCCCAATTTGTGTCACATCTACTGGAGCATCATGAGCATGTATTATGTTGTCACAGTATATGATGACATCATAATGAGTATGCACTATGATGTCAAAATGTATTATGACGTCATAATCTATCTGCATTTTGACATCACAATATATTATGAGAGCGCAACATGCAGGTATTATGAGCAATTTCTCTTACCCCAATTTGTGTCACATCTACTGGAGCATCATGAGCATGTATTATGACATCACAGTATATGATGACATCATAATTAGCATGCACTATGACGTCACAATGTATTATGACGTCATAAGGTATCCGCATTATGAAATCACAATATATTATGAGAGCGCAACATGCAGGTATTATGAGCAATTTCTCTTACCCCAATTTGTGTCACATCTACTGGAGCATCATGAGCATGTATTATGACGTCACAGTATATGATAACATCATAATTAGTATGCACTATGATGTCACAATGCATTATGACGTCATAATGTATCCGCATTATGACATCACAATATATTATGAGAGCACAACATGCAGGTATTATGAGCAATTTCTCTTTCCCCAATTTGTGTCACATCTACTGGAGCATCATGAGCATGTATTATGACGTCACAGTATATGAAGACATCATACTTAGTATGCATTATGATGTCACAATGTATTATGACGTCATAATGTATCCGCATTATGACATCACAATATATTATGAGAGCGCAACATGCAGGTATTATGAGCAATTTCTCTTTCCGCAATTTGTGTCACATCTACTGGAGCATCATGAGCATGTATTATGACGTCACAGTATATGATGACATCATAATTAGTATGCACTATGATGTCACAATGTATTATGACGTCATAATATATCCGCATTATGACATCACAATATATTATGAGAGCGCAATTTACAGGTTTTATGACCATTTTCGATTACCCCAATTTGTGTCACATCTACTGGAGCATCATGAGCATGTATTATGATGTCACAGTATATGATGACATCATAATTAGTATGCACTATGACGTCACAATGTATTATGACGTCATAAGGTATCCGCATTATAACATCACAATATATTATGAGAGCGCAACATGCAGTTATTATGAGCAATTTCTCTTACTCCAGTTTGTGTCACATCTACTGGAGCATCAGGAGCATGTATTGCGACGTCACAGTATATGATGACATCATAATTAGTATGCACTATGATGTCACAACGTATTATGACGTCATAATGTATCCGCATTATGACATCACAATATATTATGAGAGCGCAATTTACAGGTTTTACGACCATTTTCGATTACCCCAATTTGTGTCACATCTACTGGAGCATCATGAGCATGTATTATGTTGTCACAGTATATGATGACATCATAATGAGTATGCACTATGATGTCAAAATGTATTATGACGTCATAATCTATCTGCATTTTGACATCACAATATATTATGAGAGCGCAACATGCAGGTATTATGAGCAATTTCTCTTACCCCAATTTGTGTCACATCTACTGGAGCATCATGAGCATGTATTATGACGTCACAGTATATGATGACATCATAATTAGTATGCACTATGACGTCACAATGTATTATGACGTCATAAGGTATCCGCATTATGAAATCACAATATATTATGAGAGCGCAACTTGCAGGTATTATGAGCAATTTCTCTTACCCCAATTTGTGTCACATCTACTGGAGCATCATGAGCATGTATTATGACGTCACAGTATATGATGACATCATAATTAGTATGCAGTATGACGTCACAATGTATTATGACGTCATAATGTTTCCGCATTATGACATCACAATATATTATGAGAGCGCAACATGCAGGTATTATCAGCAATTTCTCTTAACCCAATATGTGTCACATCTACTGGAGCATCATGAGCATGCATTATGACATCACAGTATATGATGACATCATAATTAGTATGCACTATGACGTCACAATGTATTATAACGTCATAATGTATCCGCATTATGTCATCACAATATATTATGAGAGCGCAACATGCAGGTATTATGAGCAATTTCTCTTACCCCAATTTGTGTCACATCTACTGGAGCATCATGAGCATGTGTTATGACGTCACAGTATATGATGACATCATAATTATTATGCACTATGACGTCACAATGTATTATGACGTCATAATGTATCCGCATTATGACATCACAATATATTATGAGAGCGCAATTTGCAGGTATTAGGAGCAATTTCTCTTACCCCAATTTGTGTCACATCTACTGGAGCATCATGAGCATGTATTATGACGTCACAGTATATGAAGACATCATACTTAGTATGCATTATGATGTCACAATGTATTATGACATCATAATGTATCCGCATTATGACATCACAATATATTATGAGAGCGCAACATGCAGGTATTATGAGCAATTTCTCGTACCCCAGTTTGTGTCACATCTACTGGAGCAGCATGAGCATGTATTATGACGTCACAGTATATGATGATATCATAATTAGTATGCAGTATGACGTCACAATGTATTATGACGTCATAATGTATCCGCATTATGACATCACAATATATTATGAGAGCGCAATTTGCAGGTTTTATGACCATTGTCGATTACCCCAATTTGTGTCACATCGACTGGAGCATCATGAGCATGTATTATGACGTCACAGTATATGATGACATCATAATTAGTATGCACTATGACGTCACAATGTATTATGACGTCATAATGTATCCGCATTATGACATCACAATATATGAGAGCGCAACATGCAGGTATTATGAGCAATTTCTCTAACCCCAATTTGTGTCACATCTACTGCAGCATCATGAGCATGTATTATGACGTCACAGTATATGATGATATCATAATTAGTATGCAGTATGACGTCACAATGTATTATGACGTCATAATGTATCCGCATTATGACATCACAATATATTATGAGAGCGCAACATGCAGGTATTATGAGCAATTTCTCGTACCCCAATTTGTGTCACATCTAATGGAGCATCATGAGCATGTATTATGACGTCACAGTATATGATGACATCATAATTAGCATGCAGTATGACGTCACAATGTATTATGACGTCATAATGTATCCGCATTATGACATCACAATATATTATGAGAGCGCAATTTGCAGGTTTTATGACCATTTTCTATTACCCCAATTTGTGTCACATCGATTGGAGCATAATGAGCATGTATTATGACGTCACAGTACATGATGACATCATAATTAGTATGCAGTATGACGTCACAATGTATTATGACGTCATAATGTATCCGCATTATGACATCACAATATATTATGAGAGCGCAACATGCAGGTATTATGAGCAATTTCTCTTACCCCAATTTGTGTCACATCTACTGGAGCATCATGAGCATGTATTATGACATCACAGTATATGATGTCATCATAATTAGTATGCACTATGACGTTACAATGTATTATGACGTCATAATGTATCCGCATTATGACATCACAATATATTATGAGAGCGCAATTTGCAGGTTTTATGACCAATTTCGCTTACCCCAATTTGTGTCAATTCTACTGGAGCATCATGAGCATGTATTATGACGTCACAGTATATGATGACATCACAAATAGTATGTAGTATGATGTCACAATGTATTATGACGTCATAATGTATCCGCATTATGACATCACAATATATTATGAGAGCGCAACATGCAGGTATTATGAGCAATTTCTCTAACCCCACTTTGTGTCACATCTACTGCAGCATCATGAGCATGTATTATGACGTCACAGTATATGATGATATCATAATTAGTATGCACTATGACGTCACAATGTATTATGACGTCATAATGTATCCGCATTATGACATCACAATATATTATGAGAGCGCAACATGCAGGTATTATGAGCAATTTCTCTTACCCCAATTTGTGTCACATCTACTGGAGGATCATGAGCATGTGTTATGACGTCACAGTATATGATGACATCATAATTAGTATGCACTATGATGTCACAATATATTATGACGTCATAATGTATCCGCATTATGACATCACACTATATTATGAGAGCACCACTTGCAGGTATCATGAGCAATTACACTTACCCCAATTTGTGTCACATCTACTGTAGCATCATGAGCATGTATTATGACGTCACAGTATATGATGACATCATAATTAGTATGCACTATGACGTCACAATGTATTATGACGTCATAATGTATCCGCATTATGACATCACAATATATTATGAGAGCGCAACATGCAGGTATTATGAGAAATTTCTCGTACCCCAGTTTGTGTCACATCTACTGGAGCATCATGAGCATGTATTATGACGTCACAGTATATGAGGATATCATAATTAGTATGCACTATGACGTCACAATGTATTATGACGTCATAATGTATCCGCATTATGACATCACAATATATTATGAGAGCGCAATTTGCAGGTTTTATGACCATTTTCGATTACCTCAATTTGTGTCACATCGACTGGAGCATCATGAGCATGTATTATGACGTCATAGTATATGATGACATCATAATTAGTATGCAGTATGACGTCACAATGTATTATGACGTCGTAATGTATCCGCATTATGACATCACAATATATTATGAGAGCGCAACATGCAGGTATTATGAGCAATTTCTCTTACCCCAATTTGTGTCACATCTACTGGAGCATCATGAGCATGTATTATGACATCACAGTATATGATGACAACATAATTAATATGCACTATGACGTCACAATGTATTATGACGTCATAATGTATCCACATTATGACGTCACAATATATTATGAGAGCGCAATTTGCAGGTTTTATGACCAATTTTGCTTACCCCAATTTGTTTCACATCTACTGGAACATCATGAGCATGTATTATGATGTCACAGTATATGAGGACATCATAATTAGTATGCAGTATGACGTCACAATGTATTATGTCGTCATAATGTATCCAAATTATTATATCACAATATATCATGAGAGCGCAACATGCAGGTACTATGAGCAATTTCTCTTACCTCAATTTGTGCCACATCTACTGGAGCGTCATGAGCATGTATTATGACGTCACAGTATATGATGACATCATAATTAGTATGCAGTATGACGTCACAATGTATTATGACGTCATAATGTATCCGCATTATGACATCACAATATATCATGAGAGCGCAACATGCAGGTATTATGAGCAATTTCTCTTACCCCAATTTGTGTCACATCTACTGGAGCATCATGAGCAAGTATTATGACGTCACAGTATATGATGACATCATAATAACTATGCACTATGACGTCACAATGTGTTATGACGTCATAATGTATCCGCATTGTGACATCACAATATATCATGAGAGCGCAACATGCAGGTATTATGAGCAGTTTCTCTCACCCCAATTTGTGTCACATCTACTGGAGCATCATGAGCATGTATTATGATGTCACAGTATATAATGACATCATAATTAGTATGCACTATGACGTCACAATGTATTATGATGTCATAATGTATCCGCATTATGACATCACAATATATTATGAGAGCGCAATTTGCAGGTTTTATGACCCATTTCGCTTACCCCAATTTGTGTCACATCTACTGGAGCATCATGAGCATGTATTATGACGTCAGAGTATATTATGACATCATAATTAGTATGCACTATGACGTCACAATGTATTATGACGTCATAATGTATCCGCATTATGACATCACAATATATTATGAGAGCGCAACATACAGGTTTTATGACCATTTTCGATTACCCCAATTTGTGTCACATCTACTGGAGCATTATGAGCATGTATTATGAAGTCACAGTATAATATGACATCATAATTAGTATGCAGTATGACGTCAGAATGTATTATGACGTCATAGTGTATCCGCATTATGACATCACAATAAATTATGAGAGCGCAACATGCAGGTATTATGAGCAATATCTCTTACCCCAATTTGTGTCACATCTACTGGAGCATCATGAGCATGTATTATGACGTCACAGTATATGATGTCATCATAATTAGTATGCACTATGACGTCACAATGTATTATGACGTCATAATGTATCCACATTATGACATCACAATATATTATGAGAGCGCAATTTGCAGGTATTATGACCAATTTCGCTTACCCCAATTTGTGTCACATCTACTGGAGCATCATGAGCATGTATTATGACCTCACAGTATATGATGACATCATAATTAGTATGCACTATGACGTCACAATGTATTATGACGTCATAATGTATCCGCATTATGACATCACAATATATTATGAGAGCGCAACATGCAGGTATTATGAGCAATTTCTCTTACCCCAATTTGTGTCACATCTACTGGAGCATCATGAGCATGTATTATGACGTCACAGTATATGATGACATCATAATTAGTATGCACTATGACGTCACAATGTATTATGACGTCATAATGTATCCGCATTATGACATCACAATATATTATGAGAGCGCAACATGCAGGTATTATGAGCAATTTCTCTTACACCAATTTGTGTCACATCTACTGGAGTATCATGAGCATGTATTATGATGTCACAGTATATGATGACATCATAATTAGTATGCAGTATGACGTCACAATGTATTATGACGTCATAATGTATCCGCATTATGACATCAAAATATATTCTGAGAGCGCAACATGCAGGTATTATCAGCAATTTCTCTTACCCCAATTTGTGTCACATCTACTGGAGCATCATGAGCATGTATTATGATGTCACAGTATATGATGACATCATAATTAGTATGCACTATGACGTCACAATGTATTATGACGTCATAAGGTATCCGCATTATGACATCACAATATATTATGAGAGCGCAACATGCAGTTATTATGAGCAATTTCTCTTACTCCAGTTTGTGTCACATCTACTGGAGCATCAGGAGCATGTATTGCGACGTCACAGTATATGATGACATCATAATTAGTATGCACTAAGATGTCACAACGTATTATGACATCATAATGTATCCGCATTATGACATCACAATATATTATGAGAGCGCAATTTACAGGTTTTACGACCATTTTCGATTACCCCAATTTGTGTCACATCTACTGGAGCATCATGAGCATGTATTATGTTGTCACAGTATATGATGACATCATAATGAGTATGCACTATGATGTCAAAATGTATTATGACGTCATAATCTATCTGCATTATGACATCACAATATATTATGAGAGCGCAACATGCAGGTATTATGAGCAATTTCTCTTACCCCAATTTGTGTCACATCTACTGGAGCATCATGAGCATGTATTATGACGTCACAGTTTATGATGACATCATAATTAGTATGCACTATGATGTCACAATGCATTATGACGTCATAATGTATCCGCATTATGACATCACAATATATTATGAGAGCACAACATGCAGGTATTATGAGCAATTTCTCTTTCCCCAATTTGTGTCACATCTACTGGAGCATCATGAGCATGTATTATGACGTCACAGTATATGAAGACATCATACTTAGTATGCATTATGATTTCACAATGTATTATGACGTCATAATGTATCCGCATTATGACATCACAATATATTATGAGAGCGCAACATGCAGGTATTATGAGCAATTTCTCTTTCCGCAATTTGTGTCACATCTACTGGAGCATCATGAGCATGTATTATGACGTCACAGTATATGATGACATCATAATTAGTATGCACTATGATGTCATAATGTATTATGACGTCATAATACATCCGCATTATGACATCACAATATATTATGAGAGCGCAATTTACAGGTTTTATGACCATTTTCGATTACCCCAATTTGTGTCACATCTACTGGAGCACCATGAGCATGTATTATGACGTCACAGTATATGATGTCATCATAATTAGTATGCACTATGATGTCACAATGTATTATGACGTCATAATGTATCCGCATTATGACATCACAATATATTATGAGAGCACAACATGCAGGTATTATGAGCAATTTCTCTTTCCGCAATTTGTGTCACATCTACTGGAGGATCATGAGCATGTATTATCACGTCACAGTATATGATGACATCATAATTAGTATGCACTACGATGTCACAATGTATTATGACGTCATAATGTATCCGCATTATGACATCACAATATATTATGAGAGCGCAACATGCAGGTATTATGAGCAATTTCTCTTACCCCAATTTGTGTCACATCTACTGGAGCATCATGAGCATGTATTATGACATCACAGTATATCATGACATCATAATTAGTATGCACTATGACGTCACAATGAATTATGACGTCATAATGTATCCGCATTATGACATCGCAATATATTATGAGAGCGCAACATGCAGGTATTATGAGCAATTTCTCTTACCCCAATTTGTGTCACATCTACTGGAGCATCATGAGCATGTATTATGATGTCACAGTATATGATGACATCATAATTAGCATGCAGTATGACGTCACAATGTATTATGACGTCATAATGTTTCCGCATTATGACATCACAATATATTATGAGAGCGCAACATGCAGGTATTATAAGCAATTTCTCTTAACCCAATTTGTGTCACATCTACTGGAGCATCATGAGCATGCATTATGACATCACAGTATATGATGACATCATAATTAGTATGCACTATGACGTCACAATGTATTATAACGTCATAATGTATCCGCATTATGTCATCACAATATATTATGAGAGCGCAACATGCAGGTATTATGAGCAATTTCTCTTACCCCAATTTGTGTCACATCTACTGGAGCATCATGAGCATGTGTTATGACGTCACAGTATATGATGACATCATAATTATTATGCACTATGACGTCACAATGTATTATGACGTCATAATGTATCCGCATTATGACATCACAATATATTATGAGAGCGCAATTTGCAGGTATTAGGAGCAATTTCTCTTACCCCAATTTGTGTCACATCTACTGGAGCATCATGAGCATGTATTATGACGTCACAGTATATGAAGACATCATACTTAGTATGCATTATGATGTCACAATGTATTATGACATCATAATGTATCCGCATTATGACATCACAATATATTATGAGAGCGCAACATGCAGGTATTATGAGCAATTTCTCGTACCCCAGTTTGTGTCACATCTACTGGAGCAGCATGAGCATGTATTATGACGTCACAGTATATGATGATATCATAATTAGTATGCAGTATGACGTCACAATGTATTATGACGTCATAATGTATCCGCATTATGACATCACAATATATTATGAGAGCGCAATTTGCAGGTTTTATGACCATTTTCGATTACCCCAATTTGTGTCACATCGACTGGAGCATCATGAGCATGTATTATGACGTCACAGTATATGATGACATCATAATTAGTATGCACTATGACGTCACAATGTATTATGACGTCATAATGTATCCGCATTATGACATCACAATATATGAGAGCGCAACATGCAGGTATTATGAGCAATTTCTCTAACCCCAATTTGTGTCACATCTACTGCAGCATCATGAGCATGTATTATGACGTCACAGTATATGATGATATCATAATTAGTATGCACTATGACGTCACAATGTATTATGACGTCATAATGTATCCGCATTATGACATCACAATATATTATGACAGCGCAACATGCAGGTATTATGAGCAATTTCTCGTACCCCAATTTGTGTCACATCTAATGGAGCATCATGAGCATGTATTATGACGTCACAGTATATGATGACATCATAATTAGCATGCAGTATGACGTCACAATGTATTATGACGTCATAATGTATCCGCATTATGACATCACAATATATTATGAGAGCGCAATTTGCAGGTTTTATGACCATTTTCTATTACCCCAATTTGTGTCACATCGATTGGAGCATAATGAGCATGTATTATGACGTCACAGTACATGATGACATCATAATTAGTATGCAGTATGACGTCACAATGTATTATGACGTCATAATGTATCCGCATTATGACATCACAATATATTATGAGAGCGCAACATGCAGGTATTATGAGCAATTTCTCTTACCCCAATTTGTGTCACATCTACTGGAGCATCATGAGCATGTATTATGACATCACAGTATATGATGTCATCATAATTAGTATGCACTATGACGTTACAATGTATTATGACGTCATAATGTATCCGCATTATGACATCACAATATATTATGAGAGCGCAATTTGCAGGTTTTATGACCAATTTCGCTTACCCCAATTTGTGTCAATTCTACTGGAGCATCATGAGCATGTATTATGACGTCACAGTATATGATGACATCACAAATAGTATGTAGTATGATGTCACAATGTATTATGACGTCATAATGTATCCGCATTATGACATCACAATATATTATGAGAGCGCAACATGCAGGTATTATGAGCAATTTCTCTAACCCCACTTTGTGTCACATCTACTGCAGCATCATGAGCATGTATTATGACGTCACAGTATATGATGATATCATAATTAGTATGCACTATGACGTCACAATGTATTATGACGTCATAATGTATCCGCATTATGACATCACAATATATTATGAGAGCGCAACATGCAGGTATTATGAGCAATTTCTCGTACCCCAATATGTGTCACATCTACTGGAGCATCATGAGCATGTATTATGACGTCACAGTATATGATGACATCATAATTAGTATGCAGTATGACGTCACAATGTATTATGACGTCATAATGTATCCGCATTATGACATCAGAATATATTATGAGAGAGCAATTTGCAGGTTTTATGACCATTTTCTATTACCCCAATTTGTGTCACATCGACTGCAGCATAATGAGCATGTATTATGACGTCACAGTACATGATGACATCATAATTAGTATGCAGTATGACGTCACAATGTATTATGACGTCGTAATGTATCCGCATTATGACATCACAATATATTATGAGAGCGCAACATGCAGGTATTATGAGCAATTTCTCGTACCCCAATTTGTGTCACATCTACTGTAGCATCATGAGCATGTATTATGACGTCACAGTATATGATGACATCATAATTAGTATGCACTATGAAGTCACAATGTATTATGACGTCATAATGTATCCGCATTATGACATCACAATATATTATGAGAGCGCAACATGCAGGTATTATGAGCAATTTCTCTTACCCCAATTTGTTTCACATCTACTGGAGCATCATAAGCATGAATTATGACGTCACAGTATATGATGACATCATAATTAGTATGCACTATGCCGTCACAATGTATTATGACGTCATAATGTATCCGCATTATGACATCACAATATATTATGAGAGCGCAATTTGCAGGTTTTATGAACAATTTCGCTTTCCCCAATTTGTGTCACATCTACTGGAGCGTAATGAGCATGTATTATGACGTCACAGTATATGATGACATCATAATTAGTATGCACTATGACGTCACAATGTATTATGACGTCATAATGTATCCGCATTATGACATCACAATATATTATGAGAGCGCAACATGCAGGTATTATGAGCAATTTCTCTTACACCAATTTGTGTCACATCTACTGGAGTATCATGAGCATGTATTATGATGTCACAGTATATGATGACATCATAATTAGTATGCAGTATGACGTCACAATGTATTATGACGTCATAATGTATCCGCATTATGACATCACAATATATTATGAGAGCGCAACATGCAGGTATTATCAGCAATTTCTCTTACCCCAATTTGTGTCATATCTACTGGAGCATCATGAGCATGTATTATGATGTCACAGTATATGATGACATCATAATTAGTATGCACTATGACGTCACAATGTATTATGACGTCATAAGGTATCCGCATTATAACATCACAATATATTATGAGAGCGCAACATGCAGTTATTATGAGCAATTTCTCTTACTCCAGTTTGTGTCACATCTACTGGAGCATCAGGAGCATGTATTGCGACGTCACAGTATATGATGACATCATAATTAGTATGCACTATGATGTCACAACGTATTATGACGTCATAATGTATCCGCATTATGACATCACAATATATTATGAGAGCGCAATTTACAGGTTTTACGACCATTTTCGATTACCCCAATTTGTGTCACATCTACTGGAGCATCATGAGCATGTATTATGTTGTCACAGTATATGATGACATCATAATGAGTATGCACTATGATGTCAAAATGCATTATGACGTCATAATCTATCTGCATTTTGACATCACAATATATTATGAGAGCGCAACATGCAGGTATTATGAGCAATTTCTCTTACCCCAATTTGTGTCACATCTACTGGAGCATCATGAGCATGTATTATGACGTCACAGTATATGATGACATCATAATTAGCATGCACTATGACGTCACAATGTATTATGGCGTCATAAGGTATCCGCATTATGAAATCACAATATATTATGAGAGCGCAACATGCAGGTATTATGAGCAATTTCTCTTACCCCAATTTGTGTCACATCTACTGGAGCATCATGAGCATGTATTATGACGTCACAGTATATGATAACATCATAATTAGTATGCACTATGATGTCACAATGCATTATGACGTCATAATGTATCCGCATTATGACATCACAATATATTATGAGAGCACAACATGCAGGTATTATGAGCAATTTCTCTTTCCCCAATTTGTGTCACATCTACTGGAGCATCATGAGCATGTATTATGACGTCACAGTATATGAAGACATCATACTTAGTATGCATTATGATGTCACAATGTATTATGACGTCATAATGTATCCGCATTATGACATCCCAATATATTATGAGAGCGCAACATGCAGGTATTATGAGCAATTTCTCTTTCCGCAATTTGTGTCACATCTACTGGAGCATCATGAGCATGTATTATGACGTCACAGTATATGATGACATCATAATTAGTATGCACTATGATGTCACAATGTATTATGACGTCATAATATATCCGCATTATGACATCACAATATATTATGAGAGCGCAATTTACAGGTTTTATGACCATTTTCGATTACCCCAATTTGTGTCACATCTACTGGAGCATCATGAGCATGTATTATGATGTCACAGTATATGATGACATCATAATTAGTATGCACTATGACGTCACAATGTATTATGACGTCATAAGGTATCCGCATTATAACATCACAATATATTATGAGAGCGCAACATGCAGTTATTATGAGCAATTTCTCTTACTCCAGTTTGTGTCACATCTACTGGAGCATCAGGAGCATGTATTGCGACGTCACAGTATATGATGACATCATAATTAGTATGCACTATGATGTCACAACGTATTATGACGTCATAATGTATCCGCATTATGACATCACAATATATTATGAGAGCGCAATTTACAGGTTTTACGACCATTTTCGATTACCCCAATTTGTGTCACATCTACTGGAGCATCATGAGCATGTATTATGTTGTCACAGTATATGATGACATCATAATGAGTATGCACTATGATGTCAAAATGCATTATGACGTCATAATCTATCTGCATTTTGACATCACAATATATTATGAGAGCGCAACATGCAGGTATTATGAGCAATTTCTCTTACCCCAATTTGTGTCACATCTACTGGAGCATCATGAGCATGTATTATGACGTCACAGTATATGATGACATCATAATTAGCATGCACTATGACGTCACAATGTATTATGACGTCATAAGGTATCCGCATTATGAAATCACAATATATTATGAGAGCGCAACATGCAGGTATTATGAGCAATTTCTCTTACCCCAATTTGTGTCACATCTACTGGAGCATCATGAGCATGTATTATGACGTCACAGTATATGATAACATCATAATTAGTATGCACTATGATGTCACAATGCATTATGACGTCATAATGTATCCGCATTATGACATCACAATATATTATGAGAGCACAACATGCAGGTATTATGAGGAATTTCTCTTTCCCCAATTTGTGTCACATCTACTGGAGCATCATGAGCATGTATTATGACGTCACAGTATATGAAGACATCATACTTAGTATGCATTATGATGTCACAATGTATTATGACGTCATAATGTATCCGCATTATGACATCCCAATATATTATGAGAGCGCAACATGCAGGTATTATGAGCAATTTCTCTTTCCGCAATTTGTGTCACATCTACTGGAGCATCATGAGCATGTATTATGACGTCACAGTATATGATGACATCATAATTAGTATGCACTATGATGTCACAATGTATTATGACGTCATAATATATCCGCATTATGACATCACAATATATTATGAGAGCGCAATTTACAGGTTTTATGACCATTTTCGATTACCCCAATTTGTGTCACATCTACTGGAGCATCATGAGCATGTATTATGATGTCACAGTATATGATGACATCATAATTAGTATGCACTATGACGTCACAATGTATTATGACGTCATAAGGTATCCGCATTATAATATCACAATATATTATGAGAGCGCAACATGCAGTTATTATGAGCAATTTCTCTTACTCCAGTTTGTGTCACATCTACTGGAGCATCAGGAGCATGTATTGCGACGTCACAGTATATGATGACATCATAATTAGTATGCACTATGATGTCACAACGTATTATGACGTCATAATGTATCCGCATTATGACATCACAATATATTATGAGAGCGCAATTTACAGGTTTTACGACCATTTTCGATTACCCCAATTTGTGTCACATCTACTGGAGCATCATGAGCATGTATTATGTTGTCACAGTATATGATGACATCATAATGAGTATGCACTATGATGTCAAAATGTATTATGACGTCATAATCTATCTGCATTTTGACATCACAATATATTATGAGAGCGCAACATGCAGGTATTATGAGCAATTTCTCTTACCCCAATTTGTGTCACATCTACTGGAGCATCATGAGCATGTATTATGACGTCACAGTATATGATGACATCATAATTAGTATGCACTATGACGTCACAATGTATTATGACGTCATAAGGTATCCGCATTATGAAATCACAATATATTATGAGAGCGCAACATGCAGGTATTATGAGTAATTTCTCTTACCCCAATTTGTGTCACATCTACTGGAGCATCATGAGCATGTATTATGACGTCACAGTATATGATGACATCATAATTAGTATGCAGTATGACGTCACAATGTATTATGACGTCATAATGTTTCCGCATTATGACATCACAATATATTATGAGAGCGCAACATGCAGGTATTATCAGCAATTTCTCTTAACCCAATTTGTGTCACATCTACTGGAGCATCATGAGCATGCATTATGACATCACAGTATATGATGACATCATAATTAGTATGCACTATGACGTCACAATGTATTATAACGTCATAATGTATCCGCATTATGTCATCACAATATATTATGAGAGCGCAACATGCAGGTATTATGAGCAATTTCTCTTACCCCAATTTGTGTCACATCTACTGGAGCATCATGAGCATGTGTTATGACGTCACAGTATATGATGACATCATAATTATTATGCACTATGACGTCACAATGTATTATGACGTCATAATGTATCCGCATTATGACATCACAATATATTATGAGAGCGCAATTTGCAGGTATTAGGAGCAATTTCTCTTACCCCAATTTGTGTCACATCTACTGGAGCATCATGAGCATGTATTATGACGTCACAGTATATGAAGACATCATACTTAGTATGCATTATGATGTCACAATGTATTATGACATCATAATGTATCCGCATTATGACATCACAATATATTATGAGAGCGCAACATGCAGGTATTATGAGCAATTTCTCGTACCCCAGTTTGTGTCACATCTACTGGAGCAGCATGAGCATGTATTATGACGTCACAGTATATGATGATATCATAATTAGTATGCAGTATGACGTCACAATGTATTATGACGTCATAATGTATCCGCATTATGACATCACAATATATTATGAGAGCGCAATTTGCAGGTTTTATGACCATTGTCGATTACCCCAATTTGTGTCACATCGACTGGAGCATCATGAGCATGTATTATGACGTCACAGTATATGATGACATCATAATTAGTATGCACTATGACGTCACAATGTATTATGACGTCATAATGTATCCGCATTATGACATCACAATATATGAGAGCGCAACATGCAGGTATTATGAGCAATTTCTCTAACCCCAATTTGTGTCACATCTACTGCAGCATCATGAGCATGTATTATGACGTCACAGTATATGATGATATCATAATTAGTATGCAGTATGACGTCACAATGTATTATGACGTCATAATGTATCCGCATTATGACATCACAATATATTATGAGAGCGCAACATGCAGGTATTATGAGCAATTTCTCGTACCCCAATTTGTGTCACATCTAATGGAGCATCATGAGCATGTATTATGACGTCACAGTATATGATGACATCATAATTAGCATGCAGTATGACGTCACAATGTATTATGACGTCATAATGTATCCGCATTATGACATCACAATATATTATGAGAGCGCAATTTGCAGGTTTTATGACCATTTTCTATTACCCCAATTTGTGTCACATCGATTGGAGCATAATGAGCATGTATTATGACGTCACAGTACATGATGACATCATAATTAGTATGCAGTATGACGTCACAATGTATTATGACGTCATAATGTATCCGCATTATGACATCACAATATATTATGAGAGCGCAACATGCAGGTATTATGAGCAATTTCTCTTACCCCAATTTGTGTCACATCTACTGGAGCATCATGAGCATGTATTATGACATCACAGTATATGATGTCATCATAATTAGTATGCACTATGACGTTACAATGTATTATGACGTCATAATGTATCCGCATTATGACATCACAATATATTATGAGAGTGCAATTTGCAGGTTTTATGACCAATTTCGCTTACCCCAATTTGTGTCAATTCTACTGGAGCATCATGAGCATGTATTATGACGTCACAGTATATGATGACATCACAAATAGTATGTAGTATGATGTCACAATGTATTATGACGTCATAATGTATCCGCATTATGACATCACAATATATTATGAGAGCGCAACATGCAGGTATTATGAGCAATTTCTCTAACCCCACTTTGTGTCACATCTACTGCAGCATCATGAGCATGTATTATGACGTCACAGTATATGATGATATCATAATTAGTATGCACTATGACGTCACAATGTATTATGACGTCATAATGTATCCGCATTATGACATCACAATATATTATGAGAGCGCAACATGCAGGTATTATGAGCAATTTCTCGTACCCCAATATGTGTCACATATACTGGAGCATCATGAGCATGTATTATGATGTCACAGTATATGATGACATCATAATTAGTATGCACTATGACGTCACAATGTATTATGACGTCATAAGGTATCCGCATTATAACATCACAATATATTATGAGAGCGCAACATGCAGTTATTATGAGCAATTTCTCTTACTCCAGTTTGTGTCACATCTACTGGAGCATCAGGAGCATGTATTGCGACGTCACAGTATATGATGACATCATAATTAGTATGCACTATGATGTCACAACGTATTATGACGTCATAATGTATCCGCATTATGACATCACAATATATTATGAGAGCGCAATTTACAGGTTTTACGACCATTTTCGATTACCCCAATTTGTGTCACATCTACTGGAGCATCATGAGCATGTATTATGTTGTCACAGTATATGATGACATCATAATGAGTATGCACTATGATGTCAAAATGTATTATGACGTCATAATCTATCTGCATTTTGACATCACAATATATTATGAGAGCGCAACATGCAGGTATTATGAGCAATTTCTCTTACCCCAATTTGTGTCACATCTACTGGAGCATCATGAGCATGTATTATGACGTCACAGTATATGATGACATCATAATTAGTATGCACTATGACGTCACAATGTATTATGACGTCATAAGGTATCCGCATTATGAAATCACAATATATTATGAGAGCGCAACATGCAGGTATTATGAGCAATTTCTCTTACCCCAATTTGTGTCACATCTACTGGAGCATCATGAGCATGTATTATGACGTCACAGTATATGATGACATCATAATTAGTATGCAGTATGACGTCACAATGTATTATGACGTCATAATGTTTCCGCATTATGACATCACAATATATTATGAGAGCGCAACATGCAGGTATTATCAGCAATTTCTCTTAACCCAATTTGTGTCACATCTACTGGAGCATCATGAGCATGCATTATGACATCACAGTATATGATGACATCATAATTAGTATGCACTATGACGTCACAATGTATTATAACGTCATAATGTATCCGCATTATGTCATCACAATATATTATGAGAGCGCAACATGCAGGTATTATGAGCAATTTCTCTTACCCCAATTTGTGTCACATCTACTGGAGCATCATGAGCATGTGTTATGACGTCACAGTATATGATGACATCATAATTATTATGCACTATGACGTCACAATGTATTATGACGTCATAATGTATCCGCATTATGACATCACAATATATTATGAGAGCGCAATTTGCAGGTATTAGGAGCAATTTCTCTTACCCCAATTTGTGTCACATCTACTGGAGCATCATGAGCATGTATTATGACGTCACAGTATATGATGATATCATAATTAGTATGCAGTATGACGTCACAATGTATTATGACGTCATAATGTATCCGCATTATGACATCACAATATATTATGAGAGCGCAATTTGCAGGTTTTATGACCATTGTCGATTACCCCAATTTGTGTCACATCGACTGGAGCATCATGAGCATGTATTATGACGTCACAGTATATGATGACATCATAATTAGTATGCACTATGACGTCACAATGTATTATGACGTCATAATGTATCCGCATTATGACATCACAATATATGAGAGCGCAACATGCAGGTATTATGAGCAATTTCTCTAACCCCAATTTGTGTCACATCTACTGCAGCATCATGAGCATGTATTATGACGTCACAGTATATGATGATATCATAATTAGTATGCAGTATGACGTCACAATGTATTATGACGTCATAATGTATCCGCATTATGACATCACAATATATTATGAGAGCGCAACATGCAGGTATTATGAGCAATTTCTCGTACCCCAATTTGTGTCACATCTAATGGAGCATCATGAGCATGTATTATGACGTCACAGTATATGATGACATCATAATTAGCATGCAGTATGACGTCACAATGTATTATGACGTCATAATGTATCCGCATTATGACATCACAATATATTATGAGAGCGCAATTTGCAGGTTTTATGACCATTTTCTATTACCCCAATTTGTGTCACATCGATTGGAGCATAATGAGCATGTATTATGACGTCACAGTACATGATGACATCATAATTAGTATGCAGTATGACGTCACAATGTATTATGACGTCATAATGTATCCGCATTATGACATCACAATATATTATGAGAGCGCAACATGCAGGTATTATGAGCAATTTCTCTTACCCCAATTTGTGTCACATCTACTGGAGCATCATGAGCATGTATTATGACATCACAGTATATGATGTCATCATAATTAGTATGCACTATGACGTTACAATGTATTATGACGTCATAATGTATCCGCATTATGACATCACAATATATTATGAGAGTGCAATTTGCAGGTTTTATGACCAATTTCGCTTACCCCAATTTGTGTCAATTCTACTGGAGCATCATGAGCATGTATTATGACGTCACAGTATATGATGACATCACAAATAGTATGTAGTATGATGTCACAATGTATTATGACGTCATAATGTATCCGCATTATGACATCACAATATATTATGAGAGCGCAACATGCAGGTATTATGAGCAATTTCTCTAACCCCACTTTGTGTCACATCTACTGCAGCATCATGAGCATGTATTATGACGTCACAGTATATGATGATATCATAATTAGTATGCACTATGACGTCACAATGTATTATGACGTCATAATGTATCCACATTATGACATCACAATATATTATGAGAGCGCAACATGCAGGTATTATGAGCAATTTCTCGTACCCCAATATGTGTCACATATACTGGAGCATCATGAGCATGTATTATGACGTCACAGTATATGATGACATCATAATTAGTATGCAGTATGACGTCACAATGTATTATGACGTCATAATGTATCCGCATTATGACATCAGAATATATTATGAGAGAGCAATTTGCAGGTTTTATGACCATTTTCTATTACCCCAATTTGTGTCACATCGACTGGAGCATAATGAGCATGTATTATGACGTCACAGTACATGATGACATCATAATTAGTATGCAGTATGACGTCACAATGTATTATGACGTCGTAATGTATCCGCATTATGACATCACAATATATTATGAGAGCGCAACATGCAGGTATTATGAGCAATTTCTCGTACCCCAATTTGTGTCACATCTACTGGAGCATCATGAGCATGTATTATGACGTCACAGTATATGATGACATCATAATTAGTATGCACTATGAAGTCACAATGTATTATGACGTCATAATGTATCCGCATTATCACATCACAATATATTATGAGAGCGCAACATGCAGGTATTATGAGCAATTTCTCTTACCCCAATTTGTTTCACATCTACTGGAGCATCATAAGCATGAATTATGACGTCACAGTATATGATGACATCATAATTAGTATGCACTATGCCGTCACAATGTATTATGACGTCATAATGTATCCGCATTATGACATCACAATATATTATGAGAGCGCAATTTGCAGGTTTTATGAACAATTTCGCTTACCCCAATTTGTGTCACATCTACTGGAGCGTTATGAGCATGTATTATGACGTCACAGTATATGATGACATCATAATTAGTATGCACTATGACGTCACAATGTATTATGACGTCATAATGTATCCGCATTATGACATCACAATATATTATGAGAGCGCAACATGCAGGTATTATGAGCAATTTCTCTTACACCAATTTGTGTCACATCTACTGGAGTATCATGAGCATGTATTATGATGTCACAGTATATGATGACATCATAATTAGTATGCAGTATGACGTCACAATGTATTATGACGTCATAATGTATCCGCATTATGACATCACAATATATTCTGAGAGCGCAACATGCAGGTATTATCAGCAATTTCTCTTACCCCAATTTGTGTCACATCTACTGGAGCATCATGAGCATGTATTATGATGTCACAGTATATGATGACATCATAATTAGTATGCACTATGACGTCACAATGTATTATGACGTCATAAGGTATCCGCATTATAACATCACAATATATTATGAGAGCGCAACATGCAGTTATTATGAGCAATTTCTTTTACTCCTGTTTGTGTCACATCTACTGGAGCATCAGGAGCATGTATTGCGACGTCACAGTATATGATGACATCATAATTAGTATGCACTATGATGTCACAACGTATTATGACGTCATAATGTATCCGCATTATGACATCACAATATATTATGAGAGCGCAATTTACAGGTTTTACGACCATTTTCGATTACCCCAATTTGTGTCACATCTACTGGAGCATCATGAGCATGTATTATGTTGTCACAGTATATGATGACATCATAATGAGTATGCACTATGATGTCAAAATGTATTATGACGTCATAATCTATCTGCATTTTGACATCACAATATATTATGAGAGCGCAACATGCAGGTATTATGAGCAATTTCTCTTACCCCAATTTGTGTCACATCTAC
Organism: Aotus nancymaae; assembly: GCF_030222135.1. Taxonomy (NCBI): domain Eukaryota; kingdom Metazoa; phylum Chordata; class Mammalia; order Primates; family Aotidae; genus Aotus; species Aotus nancymaae. The sequence goes on along the minus strand of NW_026988481.1, from coordinate 6,271,365 downwards.
TGGAGCATCATGAGCATGTATTATGACGTCACAGTATATGATGACATCATAATTAGCATGCACTATGACGTCACAATGTATTATGACGTCATAAGGTATCCGCATTATGAAATCACAATATATTATGAGAGCGCAACATGCAGGTATTATGAGCAATTTCTCTTACCCCAATTTGTGTCACATCTACTGGAGCATCATGAGCATGTATTATGACGTCACAGTATATGATAACATCATAATTAGTATGCACTATGATGTCACAATGCATTATGACGTCATAATGTATCCGCATTATGACATCATAATATATTATGAGAGCACAACATGCAGGTATTATGAGCAATTTCTCTTTCCCCAATTTGTGTCACATCTACTGGAGCATCATGAGCATGTATTATGACGTCACAGTATATGAAGACATCATACTTAGTATGCATTATGATGTCACAATGTATTATGACGTCATAATGTATCCGCATTATGACATCACAATATATTATGAGAGCGCAACATGCAGGTATTATGAGCAATTTCTCTTTCCGCAATTTGTGTCACATCTACTGGAGCATCATGAGCATGTATTATGACGTCACAGTATATGATGACATCATAATTAGTATGCACTATGATGTCACAATGTATTATGACGTCATAATATATCCGCATTATGACATCACAATATATTATGAGAGCGCAATTTACAGGTTTTATGACCATTTTCGATTACCCCAATTTGTGTCACATCTACTGGAGCATCATGAGCATGTATTATGATGTCACAGTATATGATGACATCATAATTAGTATGCACTATGACGTCACAATGTATTATGACGTCATAAGGTATCCGCATTATAACATCACAATATATTATGAGAGCGCAACATGCAGTTATTATGAGCAATTTCTCTTACTCCAGTTTGTGTCACATCTACTGGAGCATCAGGAGCATGTATTGCGACGTCACAGTATATGGTGACATCATAATTAGTATGCACTATGATGTCACAACGTATTATGACGTCATAATGTATCCGCATTATGACATCACAATATATTATGAGAGCGCAATTTACAGGTTTTACGACCATTTTCGATTACCCCAATTTGTGTCACATCTACTGGAGCATCATGAGCATGTATTATGTTGTCACAGTATATGATGACATCATAATGAGTATGCACTATGATGTCAAAATGTATTATGACGTCATAATCTATCTGCATTTTGACATCACAATATATTATGAGAGCGCAACATGCAGGTATTATGAGCAATTTCTCTTACCCCAATTTGTGTCACATCTACTGGAGCATCATGAGCATGTATTATGACGTCACAGTATATGATGACATCATAATTAGTATGCACTATGACGTCACAATGTATTATGACGTCATAAGGTATCCGCATTATGAAATCACAATATATTATGAGAGCGCAACATGCAGGTATTATGAGCAATTTCTCTTACCCCAATTTGTGTCACATCTACTGGAGCATCATGAGCATGTATTATGACGTCACAGTATATGATGACATCATAATTAGTATGCAGTATGACGTCACAATGTATTATGACATCATAATGTTTCCGCATTATGACATCACAATATATTATGAGAGCGCAACATGCAGGTATTATCAGCAATTTCTCTTAACCCAATTTGTGTCACATCTACTGGAGCATCATGAGCATGCATTATGACATCACAGTATATGATGACATCATAATTAGTATGCACTATGACGTCACAATGTATTATAACGTCATAATGTATCCGCATTATGTCATCACAATATATTATGAGAGCGCAACATGCAGGTATTATGAGCAATTTCTCTTACCCCAATTTGTGTCACATCTACTGGAGCATCATGAGCATGTGTTATGACGTCACAGTATATGATGACATCATAATTATTATGCACTATGACGTCACAATGTATTATGATGTCATAATGTATCCGTATTATGACATCACAATATATTATGAGAGCGCAATTTGCAGGTATTAGGAGCAATTTCTCTTACCCCAATTTGTGTCACCTCTACTGGAGCATCATGAGCATGTATTATGACGTCACAGTATATGAAGACATCATACTTAGTATGCATTATGATGTCACAATGTATTATGACATCATAATGTATCCGCATTATGACATCACAATATATTATGAGAGCGCAACATGCAGGTATTATGAGCAATTTCTCGTACCCCAGTTTGTGTCACATCTACTGGAGCAGCATGAGCATGTATTATGACGTCACAGTATATGATGATATCATAATTAGTATGCAGTATGACGTCACAATGTATTATGACGTCATAATGTATCCGCATTATGACATCACAATATATTATGAGAGCGCAATTTGCAGGTTTTATGACCATTTTCGATTACCCCAATTTGTGTCACATCGACTGGAGCATCATGAGCATGTATTATGACGTCACAGTATATGATGACATCATAATTAGTATGCACTATGACGTCACAATGTATTATGACGTCATAATGTATCCGCATTATGACATCACAATATATGAGAGCGCAACATGCAGGTATTATGAGCAATTTCTCTAACCCCAATTTGTGTCACATCTACTGCAGCATCATGAGCATGTATTATGACGTCACAGTATATGATGATATCATAATTAGTATGCACTATGACGTCACAATGTATTATGACGTCATAATGTATCCGCATTATGACATCACAATATATTATGAGAGCGCAACATGCAGGTATTATGAGCAATTTCTCGTACCCCAATTTGTGTCACATCTAATGGAGCATCATGAGCATGTATTATGACGTCACAGTATATGATGACATCATAATTAGCATGCAGTATGACGTCACAATGTATTATGACGTCATAATGTATCCGCATTATGACATCACAATATATTATGAGAGCGCAATTTGCAGGTTTTATGACCATTTTCTATTACCCCAATTTGTGTCACATCGATTGGAGCATAATGAGCATGTATTATGACGTCACAGTACATGATGACATCATAATTAGTATGCAGTATGACGTCACAATGTATTATGACGTCATAATGTATCCGCATTATGACATCACAATATATTATGAGAGCGCAACATGCAGGTATTATGAGCAATTTCTCTTACCCCAATTTGTGTCACATCTACTGGAGCATCATGAGCATGTATTATGACATCACAGTATATGATGTCATCATAATTAGTATGCACTATGACGTTACAATGTATTATGACGTCATAATGTATCCGCATTATGACATCACAATATATTATGAGAGCGCAATTTGCAGGTTTTATGACCAATTTCGCTTACCCCAATTTGTGTCAATTCTACTGGAGCATCATGAGCATGTATTATGACGTCACAGTATATGATGACATCACAAATAGTATGTAGTATGATGTCACAATGTATTATGACGTCATAGTGTATCCGCATTATGACATCACAATATATTATGAGAGCGCAACATGCAGGTTTTATGAGCAATTACTCTTACCCCAATTTGTGTCACATCTACTGGAGAATCATGAGGATGTATTATGATGTCACAGTATATGATGACATCATAATTAGTATGCACTATGACGTCACAATGTATTATGACGTCATAATGTATCCGCATTATGACATCACAATATATTATGAGAGCGCAACATGCAGGTATTATGAGCAATTTCTATTACCCCAATTTGTGTCACATCTACTGGAGCATGATGAGCATGTATTATGACGTCACAGTATATGATGACATCATAATTAGTATGCAGTATGACGTCACAATGTATTATGACGTCATAATGTTTCCGCATTATGACATCACAATATATTATGAGAGCGCAACATGCAGGTATTATGAGCAATTTCTCTTAACCCAATTTCTGTCACATCTACTGGAGCATCATGAGCATGTATTATGACGTCACAGTATATGATGACATCATAATTAGTATGCACTATGACGTCACAATGTATTATGACGTCATAATGTATCCGCATTATGACATCACAATGTATTATGAGAGCGCAACATGCAGGTATTATGAGCAATTTCTCTTACCCCAATTTGTGTCATATCTACTGGAGCATCATGACCATGTGTTATGACGTCACAGTATATGATGACATCATAATTAGTATGCACTATGATGTCACAATGTATTATGACGTCATAATGTATCCGCATTATGACATCACAATATATTATGAGAGCGCATTTTGCAGGTATTATGAGCAATTTCTCTCACCCCAATTTGTGTCACATCTACTGGAGCATCATGAGCATGTATTATGACGTCACAGTATATGATGACATCATAATTAGTATGCACTATGACGTCACAATGTATTATGACGTCATAATGTATCCGCATTATGACATCACAATATATTATGAGAGCGCAACATGCAGGTATTATGAGCAATTTCTCTTACCCCAATTTGTGTCACATCTACTGGAGCATCATGAGCATGTATTATGATGTCACAGTATATGATGACATCATAATTAGTATGCACTATGACGTCACAATGTATTATGATGTCATAATGTATCCGCATTATGACATCACAATATATTATGAGAGCGCAACATGCAGGTATTATGAGAAATTTCTCGTACCCCAGTTTGTGTCACATCTACTGGAGCATCATGAGCATGTATTATGACGTCACAGTATATGATGATGTCATAATTAGTATGCACTATGACGTCACAATGTGTTATGACGTCATAATGTATCCGCATTATGACATCACAATATATTATGAGAGCGCAATTTGCAGGTTTTATGACCATTTACGATTACCCCAATTTGTGTCACATCGACTGGAGCATCATGAGCATGTATTATGACGTCACAGTATATGATGACATCATAATTAGTATGCACTATGACGTCACAATGTATTATGACGTCATAATGTATCCGCATTATGACATCACAATATATTATGAGAGCGCAACATGCAGGTATTATGAGCAATTTCTCTAACCCCACTTTGTGTCACATCTACTGCAGCATCATGAGCATGTATTATGACGTCACAGTATATGATGATATCATAATTAGTATGCACTATGACGTCACAATGTATTATGACGTCATAATGTATCCGCATTATGACATCACAATATATTATGAGAGCGCAACATGCAGGTATTATGAGCAATTTCTCGTACCCCAATATGTGTCACATCTACTGGAGCATCATGAGCATGTATTATGACGTCACAGTATATGATGACATCATAATTAGTATGCAGTATGACGTCACAATGTATTATGACGTCATAATGTATCCGCAATATGACATCAGAATATATTATGAGAGAGCAATTTGCAGGTTTTATGACCATTTTCTATTACCCCAATTTGTGTCACATCGACTGGAGCATAATGAGCATGTATTATGACGTCACAGTACATGATGACATCATAATTAGTATGCAGTATGACGTCACAATGTATTATGACGTCGTAATGTATCCGCATTATGACATCACAATATATTATGAGAGCGCAACATGCAGGTATTATGAGCAATTTCTCGTACCCCAATTTGTGTCACATCTACTGGAGCATCATGAGCATGTATTATGACGTCACAGTATATGATGACATCATAATTAGTATGCACTATGAAGTCACAATGTATTATGACGTCATAATGTATCCGCATTATGACATCACAATATATTATGAGAGCGCAACATGCAGGTATTATGAGCAATTTCTCTTACCCCAATTTGTTTCACATCTACTGGAGCATCATAAGCATGAATTATGACGTCACAGTATATGATGACATCATAATTAGTATGCACTATGCCGTCACAATGTATTATGACGTCATAATGTATCCGCATTATGACATCACAATATATTATGAGAGCGCAATTTGCAGGTTTTATGAACAATTTCGCTTACCACAATTTGTGTCACATCTACTGGAGCGTAATGAGCATGTATTATGACGTCACAGTATATGATGACATCATAATTAGTATGCACTATGACGTCACAATGTATTATGACGTCATAATGTATCCGCATTATGACATCACAATATATTATGAGAGCGCAACATGCAGGTATTATGAGCAATTTCTCTTACACCAATTTGTGTCACATCTACTGGAGTATCATGAGCATGTATTATGATGTCACAGTATATGATGACATCATAATTAGTATGCAGTATGACGTCACAATGTATTATGACGTCATAATGTATCCGCATTATGACATCACAATATATTCTGAGAGCGCAACATGCAGGTATTATCAGCAATTTCTCTTACCCCAATTTGTGTCACATCTACTGGAGCATCATGAGCATGTATTATGATGTCACAGTATATGATGACATCATAATTAGTATGCACTATGACGTCACAATGTATTATGACGTCATAAGGTATCCGCATTATAACATCACAATATATTATGAGAGCGCAACATGCAGTTATTATGAGCAATTTCTCTTACTCCAGTTTGTGTCACATCTACTGGAGCATCAGGAGCATGTATTGCGACGTCACAGTATATGATGACATCATAATTAGTATGCACTATGATGTCACAACGTATTATGACGTCATAATGTATCCGCATTATGACATCACAATATATTATGAGAGCGCAATTTACAGGTTTTACGACCATTTTCGATTACCCCAATTTGTGTCACATCTACTGGAGCATCATGAGCATGTATTATGTTGTCACAGTATATGATGACATCATAATGAGTATGCACTATGATGTCAAAATGTATTATGACGTCATAATCTATCTGCATTTTGACATCACAATATATTATGAGAGCGCAACATGCAGGTATTGTGAGCAATTTCTCTTACCCCAATTTGTGTCACATCTACTGGAGCATCATGAGCATGTATTATGACGTCACAGTATATGATGACATCATAATTAGTATGCACTATGACGTCACAATGTATTAAGACGTCATAAGGTATCCGCATTATGAAATCACAATATATTATGAGAGCGCAACATGCAGGTATTATGAGCAATTTCTCTTACCCCAATTTGTGTCACATCTACTGGAGCATCATGAGCATGTATTATGACGTCACAGTATATGATGACATCATAATTAGTATGCACTATGATGTCACAATGCATTATGACGTCATAATGTATCCGCATTATGACATCACAATATATTATGAGAGCACAACATGCAGGTATTATGAGCAATTTCTCTTTCCGCAATTTGTGTCACATCTACTGGAGGATCATGAGCATGTATTATCACGTCACAGTATATGATGACATCATAATTAGTATGCACTACGATGTCACAATGTATTATGACGTCATAATGTATCCGCATTATGACATCACAATATATTATGAGAGCGCAACATGCAGGTATTATGAGCAATTTCTCTTACCCCAATTTGTTTCACATCTACTGGAGCATCATGAGCATGTATTATGACGTCACAGTATATGATGACGTCATAATTAGTATGCACTATGACGTCACAATGTATTATGACGTCAAAATGTATCCACATTATGACGTCACAATATATTATGAGAGCGCAATTTGCAGGTTTTATGACCAATTTCGCTTACCCCAATTTGTTTCACATCTACTGGAGCATCATGAGCATGTATTATGATGTCACAGTATATGATGACATCATAATTAGTATGCACTATGACGTCACAATGTATTATGACGTCATAATGTATCCGCATTATGACATCACAATATATTATGAGAGCGCAACATGCAGGTATTATGAGCAATTTCTCTTACCCCAATTTGTGTCACATCTACTGGAGCATCATGAGCATGTATTATGACATCACAGTATATCATGACATCATAATTAGTATGCACTATGACGTCACAATGTATTATGACGTCATAATGTATCCGCATTATGACACCGCAATATATTATGAGAGCGCAACATGCAGGTATTATGAGCAATTTCTCTTACCCCAATTTGTGTCACATCTACTGGAGCATCATGAGCATGTATTATGATGTCACAGTATATGATGACATCATAATTAGTATGCAGTATGACGTCACAATGTATTATGACGTCATAATGTTTCCGCATTATGACATCACAATATATTATGAGAGCGCAACATGCAGGTATTATAAGCAATTTCTCTTAACCCAATTTGTGTCACATCTACTGGAGCATCATGAGCATGCATTATGACATCACAGTATATGATGACATCATAATTAGTATGCACTATGACGTCACAATGTATTATAACGTCATAATGTATCCGCATTATGTCATCACAATATATTATGAGAGCGCAACATGCAGGTATTATGAGCAATTTCTTTTACCCCAATTTGTGTCACATCTACTGGAGCATGATGAGCATGTGTTATGACGTCACAGTATATGATGACATCATAATTATTATGCACTATGACGTCACAATGTATTATGACGTCATAATGTATCCGCATTATGACATCACAATATATTATGAGAGCGCAATTTGCAGGTATTAGGAGCAATTTCTCTTACCCCAATTTGTGTCACATCTACTAGAGCATCATGAGCATGTATTATGACGTCACAGTATATGAAGACATCATACTTAGTATGCATTATGATGTCACAATGTATTATGACGTCATAATGTATCCGCATTATGACATCACAATATATTATGAGAGCGCAACATGCAGGTATTATGAGCAATTTCTCGTACCCCAGTTTGTGTCACATCTACTGGAGCAGCATGAGCATGTATTATGACGTCACAGTATATGATGATATCATAATTAGTATGCAGTATGACGTCACAATGTATTATGACGTCATAATGTATCCGCATTATGACATCACAATATATTATGAGAGCGCAATTTGCAGGTTTTATGACCATTTTCGATTACCCCAATTTGTGTCACATCGACTGGAGCATCATGAGCATGTATTATGACGTCACAGTATATGATGACATCATAATTAGTATGCACTATGACGTCACAATGTATTATGACGTCATAATGTATCCGCATTATGACATCACAATATATTATGAGAGCGCAACATGCAGGTATTATGAGCAATTTCTCTAACCCCAATTTGTGTCACATCTACTGCAGCATCATGAGCATGTATTATGACGTCACAGTATATGATGATATCATAATTAGTATGCACTATGACGTCACAATGTATTATGACGTCATAATGTATCCGCATTATGACATCACAATATATTATGAGAGCGCAACATGCAGGTATTATGAGCAATTTCTCGTACCCCAATTTGTGTCACATCTAATGGAGCATCATGAGCATGTATCATGACGTCACAGTATATGATGACATCATAATTAGCATGCAGTATGACGTCACAATGTATTATGACGTCATAATGTATCCGCATTATGACATCACAATATATTATGAGAGCGCAATTTGCAGGTTTTATGACCATTTTCTATTACCCCAATTTGTGTCACATCGATTGGAGCATAATGAGCATGTATTATGACGTCACAGTACATGATGACATCATAATTAGTATGCAGTATGACGTCACAATGTATTATGACGTCATAATGTATCCGCATTATGACATCACAATATATTATGAGAGCGCAACATGCAGGTATTATGAGCAATTTCTCTTACCCCAATTTGTGTCACATCTACTGGAGCATCATGAGCATGTATTATGACATCACAGTATATGATGTCATCATAATTAGTATGCACTATGACGTTACAATGTATTATGACGTCATAATGTATCCGCATTATCACATCACAATATATTATGAGAGCGCAATTTGCAGGTTTTATGACCAATTTCGCTTACCCCAATTTGTGTCAAATCTACTGGAGCATCATGAGCATGTATTATGACGTCACAGTATATGATGACATCACAAATAGTATGTAGTATGATGTCACAATGTATTATGACGTCATAATGTATCCGCATTATGACATCACAATATATTATGAGAGCGCAACATGCAGGTTTTATGAGCAATTTCTCTTACCCCAATTTGTGTCACATCTACTGGAGAATCATGAGGATGTATTATGATGTCACAGTATATGATGACATCATAATTAGTATGCACTATGACGTCACAATGTATTATGACGTCATAATGTATCCGCATTATGACATCACAATATATTATGAGAGCGCAACATGCAGGTATTATGAGCAATTTCTATTACCCCAATTTGTGTCACATCTACTGGAGCATCATGAGCATGTATTATGACGTCACAGTATATGATGACATCATAATTAGTATGCAGTATGACGTCACAATGTATTATGACGTCATAATGTTTCCGCATTATGACATCACAATATATTATGGGAGCGCAACATGCAGGTATTATGAGCAATTTCTCTTAACCCAATTTGTGTCACATCTACTGGAGCATCATGAGCATGTATTATGACGTCACAGTATATGATGACATCATAATTAGTATGCACTATGACGTCACAATGTATTATGACGTCATAATGTATCCGCATTATGACTTCACAATATATTATGAGAGCGCAACATGCAGGTATTATGAGCAATTTCTCTTACCCCAATTTGTGTCACATCTACTGGAGCATCATGAGCATGTATTATGATGTCACAGTATATGATGACATCATAATTAGTATGCACTATGACGTCACAATGTATTATGACGTCATAATGTATCCGCATTATGACATCACAATATATTATGAGAGCGCAACATGCAGGTATTATGAGAAATTTCTCGTACCCCAGTTTGTGACACATCTACTGGAGCATCATGAGCATGTATTATGACGTCACAGTATATGATGATATCATAATTAGTATGCACTATGACGTCACAATGTGTTATGACGTCATAATGTATCCGCATTATGACATCACAATATATTATGAGAGCGCAATTTGCAGGTTTTATGACCATTTTCGATTACCCCAATTTGTGTCACATCGACTGGAGCATCATGAGCATGTATTATGACGTCACAGTATATGATGACATCATAATTAGTATGCACTATGACGTCACAATGTATTATGACGTCATAATGTATCCGCATTATGACATCACAATATATTATGAGAGCGCAACATGCAGGTATTATGAGCAATTTCTCTAACCCCAATTTGTGTCACATCTACTGGAGCATCATGAGCATGTATTATGACGTCACAGTATATGATGACATCATAATTAGTATGCACTATGACGTCACAATGTATTATGACGTCATAATGTATCCGCATTATGACATCACAATATATTATGAGAGCGCAACATGCAGGTATTATGAGCAATTTCTCTTACCCCAATTTGTGTCACATCTACTGGAGCATCATGAGCATGTATTATGATGTCACAGTATATGATGACATCATAATTAGTATGCACTATGACGTCACAATGTATTATGACGTCATAATGTATCCGCATTATGACATCACAATATATTATGAGAGCGCAACATGCAGGTATTATGAGAAATTTCTCGTACCCCAGTTTGTGTCACATCTACTGGAGCATCATGAGCATGTATTATGACGTCACAGTATATGATGATATCATAATTAGTATGCACTATGACGTCACAATGTGTTATGACGTCATAATGTATCCGCATTATGACATCACAATATATTATGAGAGCGCAATTTGCAGGTTTTATGACCATTTTCGATTACCCCAATTTGTGTCACATCGACTGGAGCATCATGAGCATGTATTATGACGTCACAGTATATGATGACATCATAATTAGTATGCACTATGACGTCACAATGTATTATGACGTCATAATGTATCCGCATTATGACATCACAATATATTATGAGAGCGCAACATGCAGGTGTTATGAGCAATTTCTCTAACCCCAATTTGTGTCACATCTACTGCAGCATCATGAGCATGTATTATGACGTCACAGTATATGATGATATCATAATTAGTATGCACTATGACGTCACAATGTATTATGACGTCATAATGTATCCGCATTATGACCTCACAATATATTATGAGAGCGCAACATGCAGGTATTATGAGCAGTTTCTCGTACCCCAATTTGTGTCACATCTACTGGAGCATCATGAACATGTATTATGACGTCACAGTATATGATGACATCATAATTAGTATGCAGTATGACGTCACAATGTATTATGACGTCATAATGTATCCGCATTATGACATCAGAATATATTATGAGAGCGCAATTTGCAGGTTTTATGACCATTTTCTATTACCCCAATTTGTGTCACATCGACTGGAGCATAATGAGCATGTATTATGACGTCACAGTACATGATGACATCATAATTAGTATGCAGTATGACGTCACAATGTATTATGACGTCGTAATGTATCCGCATTATGACATCACAATATATTATGAGAGCGCAACATGCAGGTATTATGAGCAATTTCTCTTACCCCAATTTGTGTCACATCTACTGGAGCATCATGAGCATGTATTATGACATCACAGTATATGATGACATCATAATTAGTATGCACTATGACATTACAATGTATTATGGCGTCATAATGTATCCGCATTATGACATCACAATGTATTATGAGAGCGCAATTTGCAGGTTTTATGACCAATTTCCCTTACCCCAATTTGTGTCAAATCTACTGGAGCATCATGAGCATGTATTATGACGTCACAGTATATGATGACATCACAAATAGTATGTAGTATGATGTCACAATGTATTATGACGTCATAATATATCCGCATTATGACATCACAATATATTATGAGAGCGAAACATGCAGGTTTTATGAGCAATTTCTCTTACCCCAATTTGTGTCACATCTACTGGAGCATCATGAGCATGTATTATGACGTCACAGTATATGATGACATCATAATTAGTATGCAGTATGACATCACAATGTATTATGACGTCATAATGTATCCACATTATGATATCACAATATATTATGAGAGCGCAACATACAGGTATTATGAGCAATTTCTCTTACCCCAATTTGTGTCACATCTACTGGAGCATCATGAGCATGTATTATGATGTCACAGTATAATATGACATCATAATTAGTATGCAGTATGACGTCAGAATGTATTATGACGTCATAGTGTATCCGCATTATGACATCACAATAAATTATGAGAGCGCAACATGCAGGTATTATGAGCAATTTCTCTTACCCCAATTTGTGTCACATCTACTGGAGCATCATGAGCATGTATTATGACGTCACAGTATATGATGACATCATAATTAGCATGCAGTATGACGTCACAATGTATTATGACGTCATAATGTATCCACATTATGACATCACAATATATTATGAGAGCGCAATTTGCAGGTATTATGACCAATTTCGCTTACCCCAATTTGTGTCACATCTACTGGAGCATCATGAGCATGTATTATGACCTCACAGTATATGATGACATCATAATTAGTATGCACTATGACGTCACAATGTATTATGACGTCATAATGTATCCGCATTATGACATCACAATATATTATGAGAGCGCAACATGCAGGTATTATGAGCAATTTCTCTTACCCCAATTTGTGTCACATCTACTGGAGCATCATGAGCATGTATTATGACGTCACAGTATATGATGACATCATAATTAGTATGCACTATGAAGTCACAATGTATTATGACGTCATAATGTATCCGCATTATGACATCACAATATATTATGAGAGCGCAACATGCAGGTATTATGAGCAATTTCTCTTACCCCAATTTGTTTCACATCTACTGGAGCATCATAAGCATGAATTATGACGTCACAGTATATGATGACATCATAATTAGTATGCACTATGCCGTCACAATGTATTATGACGTCATAATGTATCCGCATTATGACATCACAATATATTATGAGAGCGCAATTTGCAGGTTTTATGAACAATTTCGCTTACCCCAATTTGTGTCACATCTACTGGAGCGTAATGAGCATGTATTATGACGTCACAGTATATGATGACATCATAATTAGTATGCACTATGACGTCACAATGTATTATGACGTCATAATGTATCCGCATTATGACATCACAATATATTATGAGAGCGCAACATGCAGGTATTATGAGCAATTTCTCTTACACCAATTTGTGTCACATCTACTGGAGTATCATGAGCATGTATTATGATGTCACAGTATATGATGACATCATAACTAGTATGCACTATGACGTCACAATGTATTATGACGTCATAATGTATCCGCATTATGACATCACAATATATTCTGAGAGCGCAACATGCAGGTATTATCAGCAATTTCTCTTACCCCAATTTGTGTCACATCTACTGGAGCATCATGAGCATGTATTATGATGTCACAGTATATGATGACATCATAATTAGTATGCACTATGACGTCACAATGTATTATGACGTCATAAGGTATCCGCATTATGACATCACAATATATTATGAGAGCGCAACATGCAGTTATTATGAGCAATTTCTCTTACTCCAGTTTGTGTCACATCTACTGGAGCATCAGGAGCATGTATTGCGACGTCACAGTATATGATGACATCATAATTAGTATGCACTATGATGTCACAACGTATTATGATGTCATAATGTATCCGCATTATGACATCACAATATATTATGAGAGCGCAATTTACAGGTTTTACGACCATTTTCGATTACCCCAATTTGTGTCACATCTACTGGAGCATCATGAGCATGTATTATGTTGTCACAGTATATGATGACATCATAATGAGTATGCACTATGATGTCAAAATGTATTATGACGTCATAATCTATCTGCATTATGACATCACAATATATTATGAGAGCGCAACATGCAGGTATTATGAGCAATTTCTCTTACCCCAATTTGTGTCACATCTACTAGAGCATCATGAGCATGTATTATGATGTCACAGTATATGATGACATCATAATTAGTATGCACTATGATGTCACAATGTATTATGACGTCACAAGGTATCCGCATTATGACATCACAATATATTATGAGAGCGCAACATGCAGGTATTATGAGCAATTTCTCTTACCCCAATTTGTGTCACATCTACTGGAGCATCATGAGCATGTATTATGACGTCACAGTATATGATGACATCATAATTAGTATGCACTATGATGTCACAATGCATTATGACGTCATAATGTATCCGAATTATGACATCACAATATATTATGAGAGCACAACATGCAGGTATTATGAGCAATTTCTCTTTCCCCAATTTGTGTCACATCTTCTGGAGCATCATGAGCATGTATTATGACGTCACAGTATATGAAGACATCATACTTAGTATGCATTATGATGTCACAATGTATTATGACGTCATAATGTATCCGCATTATGACATCACAATATATTATGAGAGCGCAACATGCAGGTATTATGAGCAATTTCTCTTTCCGCAATTTGTGTCACATCTACTGGAGCATCATGAGCATGTATTATGACGTCACAGTATATGATGACATCATAATTAGTATGCACTATGATGTCATAATGTATTATGACGTCATAATATATCCGCATTATGACATCACAATATATAATGAGAGCGCAATTTACAGGTTTTATGACCAATTTCGCTTACCCCAATTTGTTTCACATCTACTGGAGCATCATGAGCATGTATTATGATGTCACAGTATATGATGACATCATAATTAGTATGCACTATGACGTCACAATGTATTATGACGTCATAATGTATCCGCATTATGACATCACAATATATTATGAGAGCGCAACATGCAGGTATTATGAGCAATTTCTCTTACCCCAATTTGTGTCACATCTACTGGAGCATCATGAGCATGTATTATGACATCACAGTATATCATGACATCATAATTAGTATGCACGATGACGTCACAATGTATTATGACCTCATAATGTATCCGCATTATGACATCGCAATATATTATGAGAGCGCATCATGCAGGTATTATGAGCAATTTCTCTTACCCCAATTTGTGTCACATCTACTGGAGCATCATGAGCATGTATTATGATGTCACAGTATATGATGACATCATAATTAGTATGCAGTATGACGTCACAATGTATTATGTCGTCATAATGTTTCCGCATTATGACATCACAATATATTATGAGAGCGCAACATGCAGGTATTATAAGCAATTTCTCTTAACCCAATTTGTGTCACATCTACTGGAGCATCATGAGCATGCATTATGACATCACAGTATATGATGACATCATAATTAGTATGCACTATGACGTCACAATGTATTATAACGTCATAATATATCCGCATTATGTCATCACAATATATTATGAGAGCGCAACATGCAGGTATTATGAGCAATTTCTCTTACCCCAATTTGTGTCACATCTACTGGAGCATCATGAGCATGTGTTATGACGTCACAGTATATGATGACATCATAATTATTATGCACTATGACGTCACAATGTATTATGACGTCATAATGTATCCGCATTATGACATCACAATATATTATGAGAGCGCAATTTGCAGGTATTAGGAGCAATTTCTCTTACCCCAATTTGTGTCACATCTACTGGAGCATCATGAGCATGTATTATGACGTCTCAGTATATGAAGACATCATACTTAGTATGCATTATGATGTCACAATGTATTATGACGTCATAATGTATCCGCATTATGACATCACAATATATTATGAGAGCGCAACATGCAGGTATTATGAGCAATTTCTCGTACCCCAGTTTGTGTCACATCTACTGGAGCAGCATGAGCATGTATTATGACGTCACAGTATATGATGACATCACAAATAGTATGTAGTATGATGTCACAATGTATTATGACGTCATAATATATCCGCATTATGACATCACAATATATTATGAGAGCGCAACATGCAGGTTTTATGAGCAATTTCTCTTACCCCAATTTGTGTCACATCTACTGGAGCATCATGAGCATGTATTATGACGTCACAGTATATGATGACATCATAATTAGTATGCAGTATAACATCACAATGTATTATGACGTCATAATGTATCCACATTATAATATCACAATATATTATGAGAGCGCAAAATACAGGTATTATGAGCAATTTCTCTTACCCCAATTTGTGTCACATGTACTGGAGCATCATGAGCATGTATTATGATGTCACAGTATAATATGACATCATAATTAGTATGCAGTATGACGTCAGAATGTATTATGACGTCATAGTGTATCCGCATTATGACATCACAATAAATTATGAGAGCGCAACATGCAGGTATTATGAGCAATTTCTCTTACCCCAATTTGTGTCACATCTACTGGAGCATCATGAGCATGTATTATGACGTCACAGTATATGATGTCATCATAATTAGTATGCACTATGACGTCACAATGTATTATGACGTCATAATGTATCCACATTATGACATCACAATATATTATGAGAGCGCAATTTGCAGGTATTATGACCAATTTCGCTTACCCCAATTTGTGTCACATCTACTGGAGCATCATGAGCATGTATTATGACCTCACAGTATATGATGACATCATAATTAGTATGCACTATGACGTCACAATGTATTATGACGTCATAATGTATCCGCATTATGACATCACAATATATTATGAGAGCGCAACATGCAGGTATTATGAGCAATTTCTCTTACCCCAATTTGTGTCACATCTACTGGAGCATCATGAGCATGTATTATGACGTCACAGTATATGATGACATCATAATTAGTATGCACTATGAAGTCACAATGTATTATGACGTCATAATGTATCCGCATTATGACATCACAATATATTATGAGAGCGCAACATGCAGGTATTATGAGCAATTTCTCTTACCCCAATTTGTTTCACATCTACTGGAGCATCATAAGCATGAATTATGACGTCACAGTATATGATGACATCATAATTAGTATGCACTATGCCGTCACAATGTATTATGACGTCATAATGTATCCGCATTATGACATCACAATATATTATGAGAGCGCAATTTGCAGGTTTTATGAACAATTTCGCTTACCCCAATTTGTGTCACATCTTCTGGAGCGTAATGAGCATGTATTATGACGTCACAGTATATGATGACATCATAATTAGTATGCACTATGACGTCACAATGTATTATGACGTCATAAAGTATCCGCATTATGACATCACAATATATTATGAGAGCGCAACATGCAGGTATTATGAGCAATTTCTCTTACACCAATTTGTGTCACATCTACTGGAGTATCATGAGCATGTATTATGATGTCACAGTATATGATGACATCATAATTAGTATGCAGTATGACGTCACAATGTATTATGACGTCATAATGTATCCGCATTATAACATCACAATATATTCTGAGAGCGCAACATGCAGGTATTATCAGCAATTTCTCTTACCCCAATTTGTGTCACATCTACTGGAGCATCATGAGCATGTATTATGATGTCACAGTATATGATGACATCATAATTAGTATGCACTATGACGTCACAATGTATTATGATGTCATAATGTATCCGCATTATGACATCACAATATATTCTGAGAGCGCAACATGCAGGTATTATCAGCAATTTCTCTTACCCCAATTTGTGTCACATCTACTGGAGCATCATGAGCATGTATTATGATGTCACAGTATATGATGACATCATAATTAGTATGCACTATGACGTCACAATGTATTATGACGTCATAATGTATCCGCATTATGACATCAGAATATATTATGAGAGCGCAACATGCAGTTATTATGAGCAATTTCTCTTACTC